>NC_064570.1:37642500-38268333 GCF_937001465.1 Orcinus orca | reverse complement strand
CCTCTCTGTAATTCAGTTTGTCTTGTCAATTAAAATGAGAGTTACAGCATCACCTGATTTATAACATTATTGTGGGAACTAAGTGAAAATGTAAAGTGCATAGCTCAGTTTCTGGACATTGTAAGCATTATGTAAAAGTTATAAATATTAATATGATTTTTGACATTGTTAGATGCCCAAAGAGAACAGAGTAGATTTGACAGGGACTTGGAAGTACAGAAGATGGAAGATGAAGTTAAGGAAGACAGAACCTCATACTTTTCAGTGTTGTTCTGGGGAACGTTCAGTTTATACACACATGAAGCCACAAGCGCTGTGTTTTGTATGGCACAGTTCTCTCCACAAATATATGTAGGGTTCCCGTAGTGTTCCAGGCACTGTTCTATGTGCTAGGTAAACAGCAGTGAACAAAACAGACGAAGATTCCTTCCTTTATGGAGCTCATTCTAGCGTGTGCATTACTGTGATGAGTGTGTGTGTGTGTGTGTGTGCGCGCGCACGCGTGTGGGCGCAGCTTATGGGGAACACTGATTGCCTTTGAACCACATTGCACGTAACTAAAACTGATTTAACAATTAAAATATTTTAAATATTTTTAACAGGATCACCTTCATTACAATGGACTTCATTCCCAGAAACTCTTGAGTAGGGGTTGTGACTGTCATGTCCCAAAACAAGAGGGTCAGAAATACTGACAACTGTATTACAAAGATGTCCACTTGAGTCTTTGCTATTTGGGAAGAATGATAAAAAGTTGCTAAAATGATTGCTTTGTCTAAAACCATATAATCGCAAAAACATGGAAATGGCTGTCACAACATAGAAGATAAACCTATGTTCTGATCAGTCTGTCAGGCAGGTTTTGTTATTTTGCAGATTAATACTGAGGTTCCTGCCGGATACTACTTACAAAATCCCTTTTTATGTGTGTGTCTTGAAAGCATTTATTCTCAGATCACCCAGACAGCAATGGGATTGTGCTTGGAACAAGGACTGGAGTTACAGGGAATGTTGTGATATAGTCTTCACTTGTCTTCTTTCCTGTTAAGCCTGCAAATGACTGCCAAGTGATATCAAAGCACCGTAGCAGCAGCCTGAGGCAGTTTTTATTCACTTGAAAATTCATTAACCACCAGTCCCCTTAAAATCTAGCTGGAATCTTTAGCTGAAATATCCGTAGTTTCTTTTAACCCTTCATTTTTTTGCCAAGAGTTGGTAGCATTGATTTTAGATATATAAAGATACTAAAATCCTTTGAAAATAAAAGAAGTTACTTAAAAATTTTAAATACTGTCTACTCATCATTATATTTTAATGGATATGTTTGCTACAGAAGAAAGAACCAAAATCTTTCATTTGGAATCTTTATGCTTTAGACGCAAAACAAGATCTTTTCAATAAGAGTACATTTAAGGTGTTATTTATCTTCTACATTTGAGCATGACAGACCACAGAATATCAAATTAGGGTCTCCCTTGTTTAGAAGCCATACTGGGTTTATTTAAGTTACTCATATGTTCAGTAATTATTTTTATGGAAAAGGGAGGAGTAGATTCATACATTTATTCATCAAACATTTTCTTAATGCCTGTTACGTGCAGGGCCTGTAATTGAAACCTGAAACAAAAAAGAAGACATATACATAAATGGACAATTAAAAATTATTATACTCACCACAGAAAGAAATTGTAATTATGTGACATGATGGAGGCGTTAACTAATGCTAAGGCATTAACTGTATTGCAATATATAAGTATATGAAATCAATGTGTTGTACACAAACTTACACAGTGTTATATGTCAATTATATCTCAGTAAAGCTGGGGGGGGAAAGCGCTATCAGGATACGAGGATCTAAGTCCAGAAATTATATCCACCCTTCAAATTCATACCACAAACTCTTAGAATGGACATAATTAAACGTTAGTCTTTAGAGACATTTCTCTGAACCACAGATAATTTTGTGCCAATCAGTGCTGCAATTTTTAAGTAGATTTGAGCCAAGAGTGGGACAGAAGCATTCTAACAAAGTCTTCAAGAGGATTTACATTAACTTGATAATAAAACTTTCTCCCCCTCCAAAAAAATTACTGTAGTAGATGAAATCTTACTAATTTGCTCTCTTATTTTGCCTGAGCCTTTATAGTTATGAGTTCTTGGGTTTTTGCATTTGATTGAGGATTTTAACAAATTTTCTAAACGTATTTTGGTTCTTGAGATGACTTATTTTAAAGATACAGTCCCGGGCTTCCCTGGTGGCACAGTGGTTGAGAGTCTGCCTGCCGATGCAGGGGGCGTGGGTTCGTGCCCCGGTCCGGGAAGATCCCACATGCTGCGGAGCGGCTGGGCCCGTGAGCCATGGCCACTGAGCCTGCGCGTCGGGTCTAAAGGCTCAATGTTTTCTTTCCTTTTGCTACATTAGTTTTGTATGATATCTATGGTGGACTTTTTCTGTCATGCAGTTTCAAACGAGGTACACCTAGTTCTGGATTTTCCCAAGAGAATGAAGAGAGTTTTCTCATTTGTAAAATAGACATAGTAATAGTATTTCACAAAGACGATTGTTATGAATCAAATTTTGTAAAGCATATAAAACAATCTTTGACACATAGTTAGTGTGACAAAAATGTAGTTAAATGAGATAAAATATACATTACCCTTGATCCCATTCATTGTCTCCTTGAGTGTTGTGAATTAACTTATTCTCAGCTTCTCTTTTGGCAGATAATGGTAGCCATTCCCAAATTCTGGCCTGTCAGATGATAATGAAAACAAGTTTCATCCAGATTATACCACATATATAGATATTAACTAAATATTTAATAGTAAAATAACATATAAAACCAAACAACAGACATTTTATTTACAATTCTCATTTTATAGTCTCTAGAAGATCCCATTCTCCATCCACTGGGGTTCTTTGAACACTACCTCGGATTAGAGGTTTGCTAGGGTCAAACACTAAAATTCTAGAGATACAATATTTCAGTCTTGTAGCCTCCTCAGATGCTCAAAATCAGGGCAGTTGAGGTGTTAGCCTCTGGTGCAAAATTTAAAGAGGTGCCAAAACACTTAGTAATCACTTAACACTTAGTAAGAGAAATAATATTTTAAAAATATTTTAAAAATTCAAAATGAATGCAAAATAATTTGTCATGAACAAAATGTCAAAATTTTAAATGAGACAGTCATTGTTTTATGTTCCTGCATTGCTGTGCAACAAGAAGTCATTTCCAAGTAACCAGTGGTTACCAAACTGCCAGAACAGGTCGTGAAGGTTTACCGTGGCATCTGACCCCATTGGGCAACATGGAGCTTTATGGTCATGGTTTTGATTGTAGAGATTTTATTAACTTTTACATTTGGTTCAAAATGTGGGAGGATATTTTGGTAAGAGTATGTAAGGGCACACGTTGTTTCTTTGCTGAACTCAGGCTTCAATATGCCTTCATGGGGCACTGCTCAAAACCCTCAGGAGTTCACCTTCAGAGACAGAAGGGGTGAGGATTGTCTAAGATATCATCCTTAGAGGTGAGGCTGCTGGCCTCCTGGCTCTTCTACCTTGCTTATGTATGATAGGAGGAGTGAGTGTCTCTTAAAAAAAAATACATGCACATATTTCTATGTCTGCCTATCCATCTATCATCTATATATCTGTCTATCTATCCGTCTATCTATCCATGCCATTTTAGCTAATCTACATACTTTGCATATCTTTAATTTCTCCTTTGAGAGTCCATTTCCAACATTCATCATGCTAGTCCACAGACTATTATTTTCACCAATAAAAATGCATTTCTGTGCTGAAGAGAGTGTGGAGAAAAGGCAACCCTTCTACCCTGTTGGTGGGAATGTAAATTGGTCCAGTCACTATGGAGAACAGTACGGAGGGTCCTTAGAAAACCAGAAACAGAGTTACCATATGATCCTGCAATCCCACTCCTAAGCATATATCTAGAAATGATGAAACTCTAATTTGAAAAGATACATGCACCCCAGTGTTCACTGCAGCACTATTTACAATAGCCAAGACATGGAAGCAACCTTAATGTCCCTTGACAGATGAATGGATAAAGAAGATGTGGTACATATATACAATGGAATATTACTCAACCATAAAAATGAATGAAATAATGCCATTTGCAGAAACATGGATGGACCTAGAGATTATCATACTAAGTGAAATAAGTCATTTAGAGAAAGACAAATATCATATATTGTCACTTATATGTGGAACCTAAAATATGATACAAATGAACTTATTTACAAAATAGAAATAGACTCACAGACAGAAAACAAACTTATGGTTACCAAAGGGGAAAGGGAAGAGAGGGGGATAAATTGGGAGTTTGGGATTAACAGATAACACAGTACTATTATATATATGTAATAGATAAACAACAAGAACCTACTGTATAGCATGGAGAACTATATTCGATATCTTGTAATAATCTATAATGGAAAAGAATCTGAAGAAAAGAATATATATATCCCACTACTGGCCATATACTGAGAGAAAACCATAATTCAAAAAGACACATGCACCCCAATGTTCATTGCAGCACTATTTACAATAGCCAGGTCATGGAAGCAACCTAAATGCCCATCGACATATGAATGGATAAAGAAGATGTGGTACATATATACAGTGGAATATTACTCAGCCATAAAAAGGAATGAAATTGGGTCACTTGTAGAGACATAGATGGACCTAGAGACAATTGTACGGAGTGAAGTAAGTCAGAAAGAGAAAAATATCATATATTAATGCATATATGTGGAATCTAGAAAAATAGTACAGATGCATCAGTTTGCAAGGCAGAAATAGAGACACAGATGTAGAGAACAAACGTATGGACACCAACGGGGGAAAGCGGGGTGGTGGTGGTGGTGGGATGAATTGGGAGATTGGGATTGACATATATACACTAATATGTGTAAAATAGATAACTAATAAGAACCTGCTGTATAAAAAAATAAAATTCAAAAGAAAATAAAACCTTAAAAAAAGAATATAAATATATATCTCTGAATCATTTTGCTGTACACTTGAAACAAACACAACCTTGTAAATCAACTATACTTCAATTAAAAAAAAAACCCTTGGCTAGATTAAAACATAAAAAGAAATTCTGAAATCCAGTATTCTAATTAGCAAAGAGTAACAGCTTCCTGATTAGAACTTGCATTGACCACTCTCAGGCCTTTCATTCTCGATAGTAAGTGAGTTGAACACCCAGCACATGAACTTTTAAGTATAACAATGGACTGGCCAGGGAGCTGAAGCTTACACTCACTTGCACATACATAAAACAGTTATCTCTGACGGGGTATTTTTAAGTAAGTCACAGACAGTGAAACACTGAGTTTTAGTCATTATGTTCTTAGACCTCAAGTTGGATGTGTATTGCTGTTTACCTCATAGGCTAATGTAAGTAAATGCCAGGCACAATAAATGAGGGGATCTGCTTGACTTGAGCTGATATCTTATTTTGTCTCTACTGTTTGGTACTCTGAGATGCTAAAACATCAGAATCACGGCAAAACCCATATTTTCCCACATGCAGTAGTATTTGGGTTCATCTTACCTCCATTCTTACATAAAATTTTATCTATGGAGCTCCCCTGGTGACGCAGTGGTTGAGAGTCCGCCTGCCGATGCAGGGGACACGGGTTCGTGCCCCGGTCCGGTAAGATCCCACATGCCGCGGAGTGACTGGGCCCGTGAGCCATGGCCGCTGAGCCTGCGCGTCCGGAGCCTGTGCTCCGCAACGGGAGAGGCCACAACAGCGAGAGACCCGTGTACCGCAAAAAAAAAAAAAAAAAAAAAAAAAAAGGATGTACCTACGAACCTTCAAATTGCGAATTTTCAAAGATGTGAATGTGCATTCATATGTCCAATCACGTAAGTTAGTTCACGTGTCTGGCATACATTGTCACGTGCGTGCATCCTCTACAAGTGGTTGTGCTTTTGTGTACTTTACTGTATAGCACTGTATAGAGTACAGTAGTACAGTATCTTTATTTCAAGCCCGAGATGTCCAGAAGCAAGAGTAAAAACAGTGGTGATGTAGCTGGTACTACTGTACTTTTCAAGGTACTGTACTGTAAGATTTAAAATGTTTTCTTTATTTTTTGTGTTTTTTTTCTATGTATTCTTTGTGTGAAAAGTATTATAAATCTATTATAGTACAGTACTATATAGCCAGTTGTGTTAGTTGGGTACCTAGGCTAACTTTGTTGGACTTACAAACAAACTAGGCTTACAAACGTGCTCTCAGAATGGAACTTGTTCTTATGTAGGGGACTTACGGGGGACTTCCCTGGCAGTGTGATGCGGCCAAAAAAAAAGATGTAACTTGTTACTGTGGAAGTCTCTTTAGAAGAGGAGAGTGATGATATGACAAAGATGTAAATACAGCCACAAGCAGTATGTGAGCTGCTTGGTAAGTGTTGGATGCATGAAAGTATGCATAGGTAGGGATAGGCAGACAAATGTGTAGGTAACGTAGATAGATAAGTAGATGACGTATCCCGTAAGCAGAAGTAGTGCAGATCTCAGGACCAGAGTAAGTGAGAGCTGGTGCATTTCTTCTGGTCCAACTCATTTCTAAGCTCACCAGTACCATGATTGTAAATAATTTATAGAGTATTAACTAACAGTCTCTGCTCAGGAAGAACAGACTTACTATATTTAGACTGTTTTAGATGTCATTTGTTGATCTTTGGTCAGTGTTACGATTTTTCAAAGTGTTTCTTGCAAAAAACATTTGCACTTTCAAGAAATGACTCTCTTCTCAATGTTTACATTAGAAAGTAAATGACATGCAAAGTGTATGCAATTCACAAAATGTCCGCTTATGAATAATTAATGGAGTTCACTGGAAGCTTAAGATGCAACAGACATCATCAGCTCTGGGTGTCACCACACAACACTGCATTCCCTTCTTATTCTTTTCTCCCCCTTTTCTTATTTATTTGTTTATCCTGTATCTTGACACTTTCCCCTAATTCCTGATGTTTAACTTGTGGCTTTTTCCAAGTGTGAACTTCAGATGGTATTCCATCGGTCAAGCTCCCTCTGGAGTGCGCACAATGCCTGACAGGGTGGGGATTAATGTTGGAAGCCTCTCCCTCCAGCAGCCTCAGTGTCTCCTTTTCTTTCACGCTTTAGGGATGTTTTGTCAGCCTTTGAATGCTGCCTCTTTGGCTGCCTTTGTGGAGACAGCTTGTGCTCAGAGGTGATTTACTTGTAAGCTGATTGCCGCTCCATGTGTGAAGAAAGCATGACCAGTTCTCAGTCAGCCCGTCAGGGCTCCCCCAGCTCGTTACATCAGCATCGTACGATGGGGAACTGGGCAGCGCCAAACAGTCTCCTTGTTGTCTCTTTTTTTTTTCTTTCTTTCAAGGAAAGAGAAGAAAGCCTGGGAAAAGAGAAATAGATGCCTGTTTTTCCTTGAGAATCACTGAATGCTCTTCACTGTAACACCAAGGAAAAAAAATTTTAATTGATGT
Organism: Orcinus orca; assembly: GCF_937001465.1. Classification (NCBI taxonomy): domain Eukaryota; kingdom Metazoa; phylum Chordata; class Mammalia; order Artiodactyla; family Delphinidae; genus Orcinus; species Orcinus orca. The sequence goes on along the minus strand of NC_064570.1, from coordinate 38,260,818 downwards.
TCTATAACAGGAGGGGGGAAGCAAAGGGACACAGAAGACTGAGGGAAAAAAATTACAGTTTAACGAGACTTGGGTCCAGTATATCAGCTTTATCTGTTTTGGCACTTTATTGAACCTTCCCCTATAACTCCCTCCCCATTTTTCTAGTGGTTATATTAATGTTTATCTAGAAACTTGTATGTGCATTAGCAGAGCAGAGACAAAGAAAATAACACTTCTGTTTGTTTTGGTTTTGATCCAATTAAGTAGATTGTTTCTTCCTGTTTCGTACTGTTCTGGATTGTATTACATTGCTTACAGCGGACTGTATGCTTTAAATAAAAAGTGAGCTAGTCCCCATCCCCTCACCTGTGTCATTTCTCATCAATGTCAAGTACTGGTCAGGGGAGGCACGGCACATGAAAGTCCTGTGACGCACTGGTTACCGATCCTGTCATCCGAGAACTCTAACATTCATGGTAGTTCCTCCTTCCCAGATACGTGCAGCAAGAATATGCTTTATGTCCTGCTGAATTGTAGTCAATGTTGATGACTCATGTCCACAGTTGGTTTTGTGGCAATCAACAACGTTATCAACCTGAGTTTGAACATTTGACCAAGAAGGTTTTTTTAAAAAAAAGAGCTTGGTTCTGCTGAGGTTTACTAACGTCCCCATAATATGTGAACCAAACTCCCGAAAAGTGCTTCTTGCTCCTTATTTACGATAAAATCACAGAATTCTCTCTACGATCACATGGAACTAACAATGGTATCCCTGCTGATAACACTCTTCATAAATTAAAGAAGGAAGCATTTGTGTTAAAAATAGTGAAGTATGCTGTCTTATACTTCTGGGAATAGAGATTACTGTTTCCGAGAAAACTTGTTCCGGTTATGCAGCAGAGGCACCAAACACGGACCTTTTAATAAAGGTCACTTTTAATAAAGTTCATTTCTGTCACTTTTAATAAAGTTCATTTATAATATTACTTTATGCCTGTCTCCTTTGCCTTGGCAAAGGAAACTCCTAATTTTATCTTTAGCAGCTGAAACTTTAATGAGAATGTTTTTATGTATTATTTAATAAATTTTGTCAATTTGATTACATAAATCAAATAACATCCTCATTGCAAAAAATTAGAAAATGTAGAAAACATAAAGGAGAAAACCATTTCATCATTCCATGACTTAGAGGAAACCTCTCCTAATGTTTGCTATACTCGTCAGCTGACATGATTTGTGAAGGGGACCCGGGAAGACATCTGACCACCCAAGTTGATCTTGGCACTTTTCCTTTGTTGCACTTGTCACAGCTGAAATGATCTTGTCCTTTGTGTAATTTTTAGTTTTTGGCTATCTCCCCCTCAATAATATAGATGAACTCCATGAAGACAGGTGCTTTTTCTGTTTTGTTCACGGTTGTATCCCCACCACCAAGAATGATGCCTGACATTCGAGGCACTCACTTATTATTTGTTAAATAATGCCTTCATGAATGAACACGAATATTGTCTTATTCCCTTGAATAGTCCTTGCTTAGTTGAATTTATCCTGTCTAAGCAATTTGGAATCTTGATATTTAAATTAACGTTGTATACATAGTATCTCCCCAAGCTTTTATGAGGGAATCTTCTCGTAATGCTGCAAAATTGGATGCTGAGTGTTGAACACCAAGACTTTGAGTGAGTAGGACAGGATTTCTTTGTATTCATTCTTAGATGGTTGTTCTGTTACTGAAACCAAGCACAGAAGACTTTCAACCAGTTGCTAAACAGGGAAGGGAGGGGATGCAGAGACAAGGGAGAAGCCGCCAAGAAACAATAGTGCAGCCTCGGGGCAGGGTCCTGGGTCCACCTCAAGGGATACACATAATAATATCTTTAAGGTCTTCTGCAGAATTAAAAGCCCCGCCAAATGGAAGATGTTCCAGAGAGAAGGTAACAGTTTGATAACCTCGAAGCTCATCAGGAAACCACCTGAGCCCAGATAAAAGGAGTGCAGGCCCTACATACACCCTGATCCTGATCAGAACCCTGCCCTTGAACCATCCTATAAAACTCCTCGTCAAATCTCCCCGGGTTGAGGCACACAGTTATTGAGGCATGACCCTGCTGTGTCTGCATTTGCCTGGCAAAGCAATAAAGCTATTCTTTTCTATTTCACCAAAAACTCTGTCTCTGAGATTCGATTCGGCACTGGTGCATGGAGGCCGAGTTTTCAGCATCATTACTGCATTCCTTGTGTCACTCTTTTCAAGCTGCTTTTCTTCAGTCTCCAGTGCAGAGAAAGGTATAGGTGGATGGCTATGCCTTTCTTCTGCAACTCCTGGCCTCACTGACCTTTTGAACCTACCAAATTCCTGTGCAGGGTCTTTGCACAGGCGATACCCTTGCCTAGGAGAATCTTCTGTGCTTTTCAGAGGACGGCCAGCAATTTTGGCTCTGCATTTGTCTGTCAATGACTTTCTTGTGGTGCTACAGGAGTCTACCTACACTGATCACTGTCTGATATTTGAATTATTCATGCATATGTATCTGTTACCTCTGTTGTCCCACCTCCTACTAGAATGTTTCCATGAGGGCATGAAACTTGTTTTGTTCACTATGGTACCTGGTAAAGAGAATAAATACATTAGACAACAGTTTATCTAAGAAATATTTACTAAATTTACATGCTCTACCATGCTATGGGCTAAATACTAGGAATCTGAAGCTGACTATGAGACCATCCTTGTCCTTGGAGCTTATAATCTAGAAAAATTTGTGGAACCCCTGCCATATGAACAGGCCTATGCACATTGCCAGGAACACAACCCTGAATGAAGAGAGATTTGCTGGGGTGAGGTTGGGGAGTGGTACCGGTCTAGGTGGTGAAGATAGAAAATAAAAACCACTAGATAATTACAAGCCATTAGATAATTACATTTTTGATAAATGCTACATAGGAAAGTAGAGAACATAGCCAGGATGTAGCTTGGATTGTTTGATTCTTTCCAGATAACCTTATTAACCATTCTGTCAGAAAATTAGACAGAAAATCAGATGTGTTTATTTAGCACTCTTGTGGCATGGATTTTTTTTTTTTTTCTCCTCATTTCTTTAGCAGCCCAGTATATTTCCAACCAAAGCCACCCACGTAAGTCAATGGAGTTAGGCCAAAGAAATCAAGCTCTATGTTGATTTTGCTTTAACATAATAACCGGCACTAAGAAGTCCAACCTGTGTGTCTCTTTATGTCCTCTTATTTTTTGGATGAGAAAATAAACTTCTGTGAAGCATAAATGTAGATTAGACATTCTGAAATAAGTCAAATGCCAGGACTAAGAGAACAATTACGCTAAAATAGAATTTAATGCATTTAATCCCATAAAAGGGATGGCTTTCATTAAAGCCACTTAAATACCAGATCATGAAAAGATGATTTCTCCTGCCTGTGGTAGTGGGCTCCATATTCAATGGTAACATGCAATTCAGGGAGTTTTTTGTTCTGAGGTGCTATGCTAACTCAGTGACCGAACTCATCTCCACAAATCCTTTGATGACACTTTAAGTTCTTCAAACCAAGAAAATGGTGAGTGAATTTTATTAGGGGCCAGTAAAACTTAAAAATAAATTAGTTTAAAATATAATTCTTCTCTTGTATAAATACTTTATTGACTAGCAGCTGTATGTAACTCTTTACTGCCCTCCCCTGATCAGTTTTAGAAATGTTGATTCTTTCAAAGAAAATTAAACTCTTCCATCATTAAGAAAATAAATTTAGTCATTTCCTCCAATGGATAAGTTTAAATGGCCTCTTTTCCAGGGGACAATATCTTCCAGTCTCAAATTTCTCTACATTAGCATATTCCCAAAAGTAATAACCGGAAAAGAAACCATAGCTTTTAATTGACACTATCTCAAAGCCCTGGGATTTCCAGAGTGGTGCTAACTTCTTTCATTTCAGTATTACTCCCTCTCATTCAAAAACTAGAGGTGGGAATAAAGAAATCGAGTCACGCTCACTCTTTGATATAGTTTTTCTATTGAACTTGTGGGTAATTACTGAATCCCAGTAGCTTGAATACAACTTTACGCAAAATACATTGCACTATATTCTAGCCTGAATGTGAAATTTAAAAAGGTGAGGTGGACACATGGGGGCTTGTTTGATTTCGAATGGTGGACCGCTAGGGCCAGAAGTGAATCAGAGTTAAACAAATCTAGTGAATTGAATTAAAGTATGAGGAAACTGAGGCCCAGAGAGTGAAGTGATTCTCAAAGTCACACATAAAAAAAACAGAGGTTTATTCAACTACCCCTGATTTCCTCTTCTATGCAACCTCCACCACAGGATCGGGTTTGGAAAAACCTCTCCTCATCTCCCACGTGTGAACCTAGGTTTTAGTGTCTCTTCAGCGTCCATCATTAAAACCTTAATGCTCTTGTGCTGCCCTCTGGTGACAAAGGATATGTACTACAGCTGCCGGGCTTGGTCAAGCACACCCCTCTTTACTCATTAATTCAACAAATATTTATGGAGGTCTACTAAATGCCTGCCATTTCTCTAGACACTGGACTTCCAGCAGTAAAAATGAACGACAATATTCCCGCCTTCGTGGAACTTATGTTCTAGTGGAGACACGACAGTGAACACATTATATAAAACAGGAGGACTATAGAGATCAAGATATCAGGGAAGGGGGTAGCTCTGTGTGGGCAGGAAGTTGCAATTTTAAATAGTGTGTTCAGGGAAGGCCGCAGTGAATAGATGACATTTTAGAAAAGACTTGAAGGAAGTGAGAGAGAATAAACCACGTCAGTATATGGTGGAGGGCCAGAGAGGCGCAAAGATGGAGACAGGAAGGCGCGATGGGGCCTGTCGGCTGTAACAAGAGCTTGGCTTTTCTCTGGGGAGATGGGAGCTACTGGAGCTTGGTGAGTAGAGGTGTGACGGGAAGTGTCATATGTTTTTGCAGGATTACTATGACTGCTGCGTTGTGAATACACTGCTGTGGTAGCAGAGAAGCCAATTAGAAGGCTGAGGCAAAATGATGGAGCTAAGCACCTAAGAGATAGCCACGGAGGTGAGATTCTGAACATGTTCTGAAGTTAAAGCTACGAGCACGTGCTGATGCTTTGATGTAGGGTGTGCGCAAAAAAGACAAGTCGATGTTGACCACAAAATTTTTGACCTTAGGATGGAAGGATGGAGCTGTCATTAAACGAGATAAGGAAAGACTAAGCAAGAAGCAGATGTTGAGGAAAAATTCAAGAGTTCAGTTTGGGTATCTCAATTTTTATATTTACCTACATATTTACCACTTGCGGTGTACTTCATTCCCTTATGTGGAGTGAAATGAACATTTGTCTGGTATAATTTTCCTTCTATCAGAGAACTTCCTCTAATATTTCTTTTCATGCACATCTGTTGGTGATTAATCTCCTCCACTTTTTTTTTTTTTTTTTTTGGCATGAAACAGTATTTCATTTTTGTTTTTTTGTTTTTTGTTTTTGCAGTACGTGGGCCTCTCACTGTTGTGGCCTCTCCTGCTGCGGAGCACAGGCTCCGGACACGCAGGCTCAGCGGCCATGGCTCACGGGCCTAGCCGCTCTGCGGCATGTGCGATCTTCCCAGACCGGGGCACGAACCTGCGTCCCCTGCATCAGCAGGAGGACTCTTAACCACTGCGCCACCAGGGAAGCTCTAGTTTTGAACTTTAAGTTCATAAGAAGTGGGGCTATATTTTATTAGTACGAATAAAGTACTCTACACAGTTGCTTAATAAATATATGCAATTTTATTTCTTTTCCCCCTTTTCTCATATTATGCTTATCAGGGTCGATGGTTCATGGAGGAAACTAACAAGGGATAAGGAGGGTTTATAAGTCAGTTTATTTTTCCCACCCTCTGTTTCGAAACAAGTGGAATTGGTAGTAGGGAAATCTGAATAACTTGTCACCTAACTTTTAAAAAGTATGAAACTCAGGCTCTGATTAATTCATCATTCAACTTCTAAAAAACGCAAAAATTGATTTACTATTTGAATAAACAGTAAGGAAAACAACTACCCAATCTATAAATTGCTCAGCTGGAATGAAGTGTTACTAGACACACTGTAAATATGAAATGGACTAGTACAGGTTCTATCCATTTATTATAGATTTTATGCCTCAAATATATTCATAATGGATTACATTGCTGAAGTTCATTCCTCACATGTTTATATATTTAATATTTCTCCCTCAGAAGATTTGAACATGGCTAAAGGCAAAGTTATATTTCTCCTTGATAATAATGTAATATTAAAGTGTTAATATTTACTTTAATTTACTCTGAATTTATGGCTGAAACTACCCTGTATTTCAAGTTACAATAATGATTCTCTTACTCACCTGACATAGTGACTTCTTTCAGCCGCATCATTCTTCTGTCTTGGGACCTTGTGCTAAAAAGTCATCTTTTCAAACTTGGCTCTTTCAGATCCTGATAATTCAAGATGATGTACTTTCAGAAAAACAGATACCCTGAAGAATACCTTAGGAAAACCAAATGTCTCTAATCACTATCTTTGATTTAATGCCAAATGGGTAATAACATGACTAAAATAAAATGACAGAGTTATCTCCATTTAAAAGTGCATTAGCAAAGCTGTTCTATGGCATTAGAAGGTAGAATAGTTACACCAATTACATCTGAGAGGAAGTTAGTCACTTGAAAAGGGCATGAGGAGTCTCTTGAGGTGCTGGGAATATTCTGTTTCTCAATCTCAGTGCTTGTTTCATGAATGTATTTATTTTGTGAAAATTCATCAAACTATAGGCTTATGAACTGGGTCCTTGATGTATGTTAAACTTTAACAAAAATATTTATTAAATAGGAAAAAAGACAATAGACAAGGGTAACAGAAAATCAATTCTGCTTTTTATTATAGATGAAATTTTCATGTGTAAAAATCCTATGTACAGCTTAGTTAGCTTTTTTAAAAAAATTAATTTATTATTTATTTATTTTTGGCTGTGTTGGGTCTTCGTTTCTGTGCGAGGGCTTTCTCCAGTTGCGGCGAGCGGGGGCCACTCTACATCGCAGTGGGCGGGCCTCTCCAGTTGCGGAGCACAGGCTCCAGACGCGCAGGCTCAGTAGTTGTGGCTCACGGGCTTAGTTGCTCCATGGCATGTGGGATCTTCCCAGACCAGGGCTCGAACCCGTGTCCCCTGCATTGGCAGGCAGACTCCCAACCACTGTGCCACCAGGGAAGCCCGCCTAGTTAGCTTTTAATTCAGAAAATATGCTTAAAATTTTGTGTGTGTGTTGCTCAACCAACATGATTTTTTGTGCCTGGGCATCCCCTTCTTCTATCCATTGCCTCTGAGATTAGAATATTCCCTCTTGCTGCTGACATGACTTTATTGAGACATGCCCAGTTAGGGCAGCTGCCCATGAAAACACAGGAAGGGATTTTTTTCCTCTTTATTAAATTTATTATAATTTGAAGTTTCTCAGGGATAACACTGGAAAGAAAGATGCTGATGGTGTCTATCCCTCCAGCTTACTTCTGTTACTTGAAATAACACATTAGGAACAGAACACTACATACACATGTATCTATTATATATCTTCATTCCATAATATATATTCCATAATAAGGCATATAGGCCTGGGAAGGATAAGAGTATTATCTATTAGCATTTCTGTGTAAGCGTTTATCAGATCCTGTCCTATGATCGGATAGCCAGCTGATCACAGCTCACTGCAGGAGTTACATAATTGGTTGTTGGGGCTGGAGATGGGAAAGTCCAATATGGGAAGGGTCACTGAGTATTTTGGTAAGGAGCCTGCGTCATATTTTAACTGAACACCACAAAACTTGATACTGGTTGTCTGTGAGCACACTTTGGCAATCCCTTCAGGAGGGAGATCCTGCAGATGTGGGGAAGGGAGATAGGTGGAGGGGTGAGGTTGGGCTCTGGGGTTGGCTCTCGAAGGTGCTTTGTCAGCACTGATGTATGAGTAGCATCAACTGCTCCTTTCCAACATGCACAATTGGCCATTCCAGATGCCCTGCCCTGCTGGACAGACAAATGATGAAACGATTCAGCCCATAAAGTTAATAAAACCATCCGATAATAAATTACATCTACTGCTCTAGATTGGATTTCTACAAATGAGTGTATCTGTTTGCTTTGAAGGCACTTATGCTTGCATTCACGTCATTACGCTCATAATGCTAAAATAAACATTTCCACAATTTTCAATATAAAAATCAAGTAGCCAAGGCATACATATGAAAACATTATATTAGCATAATGTTTCTTTATTTGGCAAGACTGAAATTTCTAAGCATCATAACTACAGTTCACATCAGGTCCTTCTACTTCCTCCATTATCTTCATTCTAAAAATTCTTGAGTGAAACAAACACCTGCAGAAGATTTTTATTAGCTTTCCTCAGAAAGTAATTTATTTCTGAATAATCTCGCAGAGAATAGTGTCTCTGATATAAACGCATAGATAACATTTTTTAATTTCTAGAAGCTAAAAATAATTTTTTTAAAACCCAGGGGGTCAATAAATCTTTCAATCTGTTGCTGAATTGAATAGAGATTGCACTGGTTATCTCTTCGTGAAGAGTGCTTCTTGTTTATAATTCACTGATGAACTTTGCAAACGAAAAATAAAGCCCAGAGTATCCTAATTTAACCTGTGGAAGCAAAGAATAGCCCATCTGCTGGGCTAAGGGGAGAATGATGTGATGGTGAAGATGGACCAGTTCCTTGGAACTGGTTAAAAGTCTTGGTTTTTAACCTCTTTTCAGAGACCAGGAGTTTCTATAGATAAAAAGAAGAAGAATGCTTTGGTTACATCAGGAAAAAGAAAAAAACATTAGGAATCAGAATATCTGAATCCAGACCCTGCCATTTTCTAGTTCTATGACTAAGCTCATAACCAATCTGAGCACTAGTTTTTCCATCTTTAAAATTACCATAAAGCTGCTCTGCTGACATGAGCCGTGTAAATGCAGTTTAAAAAAAAATTTTAGAAGCTATGATTGTGATGGATACAGAAATACCAAGCACCTACTACGCTTTGTGCCCTTGGACAACCCTAGGACTCACGCTGGGTGTTTGAGCAATTTGCTGTATGACTCAGCTTCCTTCATTTGAGAATGGATGGACTCGATAAACTGTTTTTACGGAGGCATGTACAGCAAGGCTGGGCTTATTTCAGAAGTTTCAACAAGGGGAGGGAATGAGGCATTCTTCAGCCCTAACATCTGGCTCTGCATCTTGTTTGCTAATTTGTCTTGATTAGAAAGCAGAGGATGTCTGCCACTCAGTGCCCCATGAGGAGGGAAAAGTATGACTACATGTTATTTGCGTTGGTCACTTGGGGCACAAATGAGGAAATCAAATCTCTTATCAGGGAGGAAAAACAGAAAAAGAACTTGATTGTGGGTGGTGGTGGGTTAGGAGTGGGACTTCTTTTTTTTTTTTTTTTTTGCGTTACGCGGGCCTCTCACTGTTGTGGCCTCTCCCATTGCGGAGCACAGGCTCCGGACGCGCAGGCCCAGTGGCCATGGCTCACGGACCCAGCCGATCCGCGGCGTGTGGGATCCTCCTGGACCGGGGCACGAACCCATGTCCCCTGCCTCGGCAGGTGGACTGCCAACAACTGCACCACCAGGGAAGCCCTGTTTGCTAGTATTTTGTTGAGGATTTTTGCATCTATGTTCATCAGTGATATTGGCCTGTAGTTTTCTTTCTTTGTGACACCTTTGTCTGGTTTTGGTATCAGGGTGATGGTGGTCTTGTAGAATGAATTTGGGAGTGTTCTTCCCTCTGCTATATTTTGGAAGAATCTGAGAAGGATAGGGGTTAGCTCTTCTCTAAATGTTTGATAGAATTCGCCTGTGAAGTCATCTGGTGGTGGACTTTTGTTTGTTGGAAGATTTTTAATCACAGTCTCAATTTCAGTGCTTGTGATTGGTCTGTTTATATTTTTCTATTTCTTTCTGGTTCAGTCTCCGAAGGTTGTGGTTTTCTAAGAATGTATGCATTTCTTCCAGGTTGTCCATTTTATTGGCATATAGTTGCTTGTAGTAATCTCATGATCCTTTGTATTTCTGCAGGGTCAGTTGTTACTTCTCATTTTTCATTTCTAATTCTATTGATTTGAGTCTTCTTCCTTTTTTCTTGATGAGTCTGGCTTAATGGTTTATCAATTTTGTTTATCTTCTCAAAGAACGAGCTTTTAGTTTTATTGACCTTTGCTATCGTTTCCTTCATTTCTGTTCTGATCTTTATGATTTCTTTCCTTCTGCTAACTTTGGGTTTTTTTGTTCTTCTTTCTCTAATTGCTTTAGGTGTCAGGTTAGGTTGTTTATTTGAGATTTTTCTTGTTTCTTGAGGTAGGATTGTATTGCTATAAACTTCCTTCTTAGAACTACTTTTGCTTCATCCCATAAGTTTTGGGTCATTGTATTTTCATTGCCATTTGTTTCTAGGTATTTTTTGATTTCCTCTTTGATTTCTTCAGTGATCTCTTGGTTTAGTAGTGTATTGTTTAGCCTCCACTTGTTTGTATTTTTTACAGCTTTTTTTCCTGTAATTGATATCTAGTCTCATAGTGTTGTGCTCAGAAAAGATACTTGATATGATTTCAATTGTCTTAAATTTACCAAGGCTTGATTTGTGACCCAAGATATGATCTATCATGGAGAATGTTCCATGAGCACTTGAGAAGAAAGTGTATTCTGTTGTTTTTGGATGGATCGACCTATAAATATCAATTAACTCCATCTTGTTTAATGTATCATTTAAAGCTTGTGTTTCCTTATTTATTTTCATTTTGGATGATCTGTCCATTGGTGAAAGTGGGATGTTAAAATTCCCTACTATGATTGTGTTACTGTCGATTTCCCCTTTTATGGCTGTTAGCATTTGCCTTATGTATTGATGTGCTCCTATGTTGGGTGCATAAATATTTACAATAGTTATATCTTCTTCTTGGATTGATCCCTTGATCATTATATATTGTCCTTCTTTGTCTCTTGTAGTAGTCTTTGTTTTAAAGTCTATTTTGTCTGATATGAGAATTGCTACTCCAGCTTTCTTTTGTTTTCCATTTGCATGGAATATCTTTTCCATCCCCTCACTTTCAGTCTGTATGTGTCCCTAGGTCTGAAGTGGGTCTCTTGTAGACAGCATATACACAGGTCTTGTTTATGTATCCACTCAGCCAGTCTATGTCTTTTGGTTGGAGCATTTAATCCATTTGCATTTAAGGTAATTGTCGATATATATGTTCCCATGACCATTTTCTTAATTGTTTTGGGTTTGTTATTGTAGGTCTTTTCCTTCTCTTCTGTTTCCTGCATAGAGAAGATCCTTTAGCATTTGTTGTAAAGCTGGTTTGGTGGTGCTGAATTCTCTTAACTTTTGCTTCTCTGTAAAGGTTTTAATTTCTCCATCGAATCTGAATGAGGTCCTTGCTGGGTAGAGTAATCTTGGTTGTAGTTTTTTCCTTTCATCACTTTAAATATGTCCTGACACTCCCTTCTGGCTTGCAGAGTTTCTGCTGAAAGATCAGCTGTTAACCTTATGGGAATCCCCTTGTGTGTTATTTGTTGTTTTTCCCTTGCTTCTTTTAATATTTTTTCTTTGTATTTAATTTTTGATAGTTTGATTAATATGTGTCTTGGCATGTTTCTCCTTGAATTTATCCTGTATGGGACTCTGTGCTTCCTGGACTTGACTGATTATTTCCTTTCCCATATTAGGGAAATTTTCAACTATAATCTCTTCAAATATTTTCTCAGTCCCTTTCTTTATCTTTTCTTCTTCTGGGACCCCTATAATTCAAATATTGGTGTGTTTAATGTTGTCCCAGAGGTCTCTGAGGCTGTCCTCAGTTCTTTTCATTCTTTTTTCTTTATTGTGCTCTATGGTAATTATTTCCACTATTTTATCTTCTAGGTCACTTATCCGTTCTTCTGCCTCAGTTTTTCTGCTATTGATTCCTTCTAGAGAATTTTTGGTTTTGTTTATTGTATTGTTCATCATTGTATGTTTGCTCTTTAGTTCTTCTAGTTCCTTGTTAAACATTTCTTGTATTTTCTCCATTCTATTTCCAAGATTTTGGATCATCTTTTCTGTTATTACCCGAATTCTTTTTCAGGTAGACGGGCCTTTTCCTCTTCATTCATTTTGTCCAGTGGGTTTTTACCGATCAGTAATGGGTAAATGGGTAGATGCTCCTTCATCTGCTGTGTATTTATCTGTCTTCTCATTTTGCTTTACTTACTGTGTTTGTGGTCTCCTTTTCGCAAGCTGCAGGTTTGTAGTTCTCATTGTTTTTGGTGTCTGTCCCCAGTGGGTAAGGTTGGTTCAGTGGGTTGTGTAGGCCTCCTGATGGCGGGGACTCGTGCCTGTGTTCTGTTGGATGAAGCGGGATCTTTTCTTTCTGGTGTGCAGGACCGTGTCCGGAGGTGTGTTCTGGGGTGTCTGTGAACTTATTAGGATTTTAGGCAACCTCTCTGCTAATGGGCGGGGTTGTGTTCCTGTCTTGCTAGTTGTTTGGCATGGGGTGTCCAGCACTGGAGCTTGCTGATCATTGAGTGGAGCTGGGTCTAGCATTGAGATGGAGATCTCTGGGAGAGCTCTTGCCGTTTGATATCTGGCTTCTGTTCTTCACCCAGACAGGAGGGGGTTAAAGGAGCGGCTGATTAGGGGGCTCTGGCTCACTCAGGCTGGGGGGAGGGAGGGGTATAGATGTGGGGTGAGACTGTGGCAGCAGAGGGCAGTGTGACTTTCCACCAGCCTGAGACGCACCGTGTGAGCCTGAGGCGTGCCGTGTGTTCTCCCAGAGAAGTTGTCCCTGGATCACGGGACCCTGGCAATGCCGGGCTGCACAGGCTCCTGGGAGGGAAGGTGTGGATAGTGACCTATGCTTGCACACAGGCTTCTTGCTGGCTGCAGCAGCAGCCTTAGCGTTTCATGCCAGTCTCTTGTGTCTGCGCTGATAGACACGGCTCGTGCCCGTCTCTGGAGCTCGTTTAGGCAGTGCTCTGACTCCCCTCTCCTCGCGCACCCCAAAACAATGGTCTCTTGCCTCTTAGGCAGGTCCAGAGTTTTTCCCGGACTCCTTCCCAGAGAGCTGTGGTGCACTAGCACCCTTCAGGCTTTGTTCATGCAGCCAACCCCTGTCCTGTCCCTCGGGTCTGACCTCTGAAGCCCGAGCCTCAGCTCCCAGCCACGCCCGCCCCGGCGGGTGAGCAGACAAGCCTCTCGGGCTGGTGAGTGCTGGTCGGCACCGATCCTCTGTGCGGGAATCTCTCCACTTTGCCCTCCGCACCCCTGTTGCTGTGCTCTCCTTCGTGGCTCCGAAGTTCCCCCGCCCCCGCCAACCCCCATCTCTGCCAGAGAAGGGGCTTCCTATGTAGAAGGGGCTTCCTATGTGTAGAAACTTTTCCTCTTTCACAGCTCCCTCCCAGAGGTGCAGGTCTCATCCCTATTCTTTTGTCTCTGTTTTTCTTTTTTTCTTTTGCCCTACCCAGGTACGTGGGGAGTTTCTTGCCTTTTGGGAGGTCTGAGGTCTTCTGCCAGTGTTCAGTAGGTGTTCTGTAGGAGTTGTTCCACATGTAGATGTATTTTTGATGTATTTGTGGGGAGGAAGGTGATCTCCACATCTTACTCCTCCACCATCTTGAAGGTCCCCCCCACCAGTCTACCTAGTTTTAATTCCCCACTGTTCTCATGCATTTGTCAAACTTGCTGAAGTACTTTCTGTTGCCAAACATGTCCTGTGTTCTTCCATTCAGGCCTGGTCTACCAGTTAATATCTCTTTGCTGGACATGCTTCTCGTCTTTCCCTGACCACAGCAGGTCAGGTGTAAAGTCCTGTCAATACAGCGATTTTAGGGAGAGGAAGCAACCCAGGGATGGCTGAATATCTCTTTCCAGGGTGAAGTGAGAGATAGGAAGAAATCTTACAGCAGAGAAGAAAATCAGGCAGCCCTGGCACAACGAAGGCCACAACTGTGTCCGATTTTGAGAGTTTGAACCTGACACCAATGCTTCATCTTGCCCTATATTCCACGAGTCCCTCGTATCTATCCTACTTTCCATCTAAAAGAGGACAACTCATAGTTTCCTTTCCTCTTTCTCCTTCTTATTTAATTTTATTTTGAAATTATCATATAAAAATGAACTTTGTGGATATACAGTTCTATGAATTTAATACATGTATAGATGCATATAATCACACTACAATCAGAACACAAAGAAGCTCCATCACCCCTAAAATGCCCTCATGCTGTTCCTATAAAGTCACATCCTTATGTCATCCATAGCCTCTAGCAATCTGATATATTCTTCATCATTATAGTTTTATCATTTCAAGAATAGCACATAAAAGGAATCGTATGCATGCTACCTTTGTGTCTGAGTTTTTTCACTCAGCAAAATGCCTTTGAGATTCATCTAAGTTGTTCAATTTTTATTCTTTTTATCGCTGAGTAGTGTTCCATGGTATGATGTACCATGTTTTGTTTATCTATTCACCTACTGAAAGACATTTAGCCTATTTTTAGTTTTGGGAGATTATTAATAGAACTGCTCTAAACATTCCTATACAGGTTTGTGTAAGAACATAAATTTTCATTTCTCTAAGGTAAATACTAATGTCTTTAGCCAGGTCAGGCTGCTAGAACAAAACACTGTAGACTGGGTGGCTTAGAAACAATAGAAATTTATGTCTCACAGTCTAAAGGCTAGAAGTCCGAGATCAGTGTTGCAGCATGGCTGGGCTCTGGTGATGACCCTCTGCAGACTGCAGACTGCTGACTTCTCACTGTATCCTCCCATGGCAGAAAGAGAGCTAGGGAGTGGTCAGGGGTCTTTTTCATAAGGACACTAATTCCATTCATGAGGGCTCTACCTTCATGACCTAATTATATCCCAAAGACACCACTTTCTAATACCATCACACTGGGGGGTTAGGATTTCAACATAAAAATTTGGGGGGAACACATCCAATCCGTAACAACCCATAAATTGAATTGCTGGGTCATATGGTAAGTGTGTCATAAGAAACTGACAAACTATTTTCCAGAGTGGCTGTATAATTTTGCATTCCCACCAACAATGTATCAGTGTTCCTCTTGCTCTGCATCCTCACCAGCAGTTGGCATTGTCAGTGTTTTTAAGTTTAGCCATTCTGAGAAGTGTTTAGTGGTATCTCAATGTGGCTTCAATTTGCTTTCCCTAATGGCTAATAACGTTGAACATCTTTTTTATATGCTTATTTGCTATCTGTATATTCTATTGGGTAAAGTGTTCAATTCTTTTGTCCATTTTCTAATTGAATTGTTTCTAGTCTATTGTTGAGTTTAGAGAGTTTTTATATTTTCTGGATATAAGACCTTTGCTAAATATTTGATTTGCAAATATTATCTGAAGTTTGTCTTTTTCATTTTCTTGACAGTGTCTTTAACAGAATAAAGTTTTTTTTTTTTTTAAATGAACTCCAACTTATCAAGGTTTTTCTTTTTTAAAATTTCTTTTATTTATTTATTTATTTTTGGCTGTGCTGGGTCTTCTTTTCTGTGCGTGGGCTTTCTCTAGTTGGCAGCGAGCGGGGGCCACTTTTCATCGCGGTGCACGGGGCTCTCACTGTTGCGGCCTCTCTTGTTGCGGAGCACAAGCTCCAGACGCACAGGCTCAGTAGTTGTGGCTCACGGGCCTAGTTGCTCCGCGGCATGTGGGATCTTCCCAGACCAGGGCTCGAACCCGTGTCCCCTGCATTGGCAGGTGGACTCTCAACCACTGCGCCACCAGGGAAGTCCCTATCAAGGTTTTTCTTTCGTGGATCTTTTTTTGGTGTCATGTCTAAGAATTCTTTGCCTAGCTCTAGGTTATGGAGATTTTCTGTTTTCCTCTAAGAATACTGTATTTTTATGTATTTACATTTAGATATGATACATTTTGAATTAATTTTTGTGTAAGACGTGAAGTTTAGGTAAAAATTTTTTCTTGCATATGGATATCCAATAACATCAATCGTTATTTGTTGAAAAGAGTATCCTTCTATCATGGAATTGCTTTTGAACGTTTTTCAAAAATGTATTGGCCACATGGGTCAATTTCTGGCTTCTCTGTTCTGGTCCACTGTCTCTCTGCTATTTTGCACTATTTTGATTACTGTACTTTTATAGTATATCTTAAAATCTGGTAGAGTGATTCCTCCAAATTCACTCCTCTTTTTCAAAGTTATTTTATCAGTTCTAGTTCCTTTGTCCATATAAGTTTTAGAATTATCTCGTCTATATACACAAAAATCCTGCTGGAATTTTTATTGGAATGCATTAAATCTGCAGAAAAATTTGGGGAGAATTGCCATGTTTGCCATGTTGAATCTTCAGATCCTTGAGCATGACATGTCCTTCCATTTATTTAGATATTTGATTTATTTCATTAGCATATTGTACTTTTCAGTATATAGCTTTGGAAGATTTGTTAGATTTATACCTATTTCATTTTGTGGGGAGGTACTGTAAATGATATTGTTTCTAAATTCAATTTCAAACATACTTTGATAGTACATAGAAATGTCATTGGTATCTGTGTGTTTACTGTGTATCCTGTGTTCATGTTAAAGCCACTTGTTAGTTTTACGAATGTGTTTGCAGACCTGTTTCATTTTTCTCCAGATGAGCCTGTTGGAAATCTTAACCTTTCTCCAAGGCCTGTCTTCTTTTTCTTGTACAAAATATTCTATTGTGGTTGATTTACAGTATTATACTAGTTTCAGGTGTACAACGTAGTGGTTCAATATTTTTATAGAGTATACTCCATTTAAAGTTATCATAAAATATTGGTTATATTCCCTGTGCTGTACAATATATCCTTGTACATTATTTATTTTATACATAGTAGTTTGTGCCTATTAATCTCCTACCCCATCTCGCCCTTTTCCCCTCTCCAAGACCTTTATTAAACACAATTCCTTTCTGAAACCTTTCCAATTTCCCTTACCAGATGTGATTTATCCATCTCTTAAATACACAAACCTTTTTGTCACAATATGTTAATTGTCTATTTCCCCCTATGTTAGGATGAATTGACTACTTCTTTTGTTCCTCCAGTATAATATGGGGATTATTATGGTGTTAAATACTTTCAATAATGATTCTATTTCTTCTCATTCTCGGATATTGGACAAATTTCCTAATCTTTCTGACCTTCTGATTTTTTTATTTGTAAAACGGGAGTAATAATAACAATTTCATAGGTTTATTTTGAAGATAATGTGTTAGGAGCTCAATAAATATCAGTTTCTTTTCACCCTTTCCCTGGAGTTATACAGTTGACTTTTGAACAACACAGGTCCTCTTACACATGGATTTTTTCAATAAATAAAGTATTTTATCTTCATTTTAGAGATCTTTAAGTTAAGTAAGTGTGGGGAAAAGTTTTTATTCGATTAGAGATTATAATATGTGGAATCAACAGAACTGGGATTTAGGTCCTGATTCTAACCAAACTGTTTCAACTTCCTGCCCTTGGCTGAGTCATTTATCAACTCCTTTGTTTTCAAGGCAGAGATAGAATTTCGAAGATTTTCAACCGCACTATTGTCGGTGACCCTAACCCTGTTGGCGTTCAAGTGTCAACTGTACATTCTTGAGAACCTATTGTAACGTACTTGCTTGAGTTCTCTGCCGTGTCCAGGATGGAGTAGGCCTTCTGTGGATGTATGTTTCATTGTATTAACAGAACTTGGCACAGGGCAGGGCACACCATCTGTGCTTAGTAAACTCTTGTTTTACAACTTTTCATTGTTTTTATGACAAATATCAATATTAAATATTAGTGAAGGAAATTAGCAAACCTGCAGCATTAACTTAAGCAAGGCATGTGGAGAAAATAAATTACCCCAGGTTCTCTTAGCAGCTATTTCATAAACTAAAGGGAGGTCACCATGTACCAGATGGGAGATTAAGAGTAGAGGAGGCAGGAGAAACAGAAAGGAACAATCAAAAGAGCAAACTTAACAGTAATTGAAGAATAGATGGCGTATGAGAAGGATAATCATCTTGAAAGAGATTACTTTGGGATTTCTGGTGGAAAAGGCAAGCAGGGACACATCATAGCTGTTGGATCAAGAGGAGATAAAGAATAGAATTTCACCACCACCACCAGTCACTATGGAGTTCCCTGATGGGGCTACAATTTTTTGATTGCTATCCCAGTGCCACTAGGCTACCTCCCAGGTAGAATCTAGGCATGGCTATTTGTGCACTACAAGATAAACAAAAATAATTTTAACATTCAGAAACTTGCTTTCAGTCCCTTGATACTCACTTCTGGCTGCTATCACAAAAATACCATAGACTGGTTGGCTTAAACAGCAAACATTTATTTCTCACAGTTCTGGAGGCTGGAAGTCCAAGACCACCAAGCAGATCTGGTGTCTGGTGAGAGCCCACTTCCTGGCTTGTACACAGCTGCTTTCTCACTGTGTGCTCACATGGTCATGACAGAGATGTCTTTCTCCTGTCTCTCCTTGTAAGGGCACTAATCCCATTAATGAGGGCTCCTCTCTCATGACCTAATTACTTCCTAAAGGTCCCACCTCTAAATACCATCACATTGGTGATTAGGTTTCAACATACAAATTTTGGGGGTGGACTCAGACATTTAGTCCATTGCACTGGGACAAGCACAAACTTTTGCAAAAACTGTTAATAATCTAAATCTTTATTAGATGGGTCAGTCTGGGAACCAAGGAAAAGGAGGAAGAAGTTTGGGGATCATAGCACTAGAGACTAGGTTTCATCCATTAATGTATATAGGAAGCTTGTCTAAGAGAAGATGGCATTCCCGAGGGAGCCCAGCAGGGTGCACTATGAGGCCAGGGGAAGGGAACACACTGGAGAACTGCAACCTCACATTTGCTAAGTGAAAGGTACACAATATTAAATTTATCATGACAATCATTGCAGAATTATCTGGATGAGGGCAGGGGAATATTGGGATAGAAAAAGGTGAGAGATAGCAAGCAGGTCAAACATCATAGATTCAAGGATTTCTGGAATATTATTAAATGATACAATTTAAACATTTAGTCTTTGTACCTAGATTGAAAAATACCCTGCAAAGATTCACAGACTTTGTCCCTAAAACAAGCTACAGTAATTTTATTCTTTACCATATGAGCCTGGTGTATACTAGGCAAGATGTTGTCCAGAGCTCTTAGAAATATTTTTGCTTTTGCTTTGTTTCATCACGTACACGAAAGCATATGAGGATAGTATGTCAAAAGTGACACCATCGACCTTTCTTCCTGGGATTCATTACAACCCAAAAGGGGCTATAGTAGTGTTGTCTTTGGCAATGAATATGTGTAGTAATTTTCTAAATGCAATGCAGCAGCCTCAAGAGTTACTAATAGATAGACCAGTGTATTAACTGGACCTCCTTCCCTGCTTCTCTGACTACTGAATATCACGACTGAGAAATATATAGCCTCCTCTTGGCTTGGGGTGGATGCTCTCAGGGGACCATTAATCCTGCTTTACCTGTGGCTCCTGAAGATGTGGCTAGTTTAAACTTCTCCGTTAACAGCTTAATCTGCTCTACACTGGAAAAGCAAGGCTGTATAAGGAAGAGTGTTTACTGCTTACACTAAAAATCTAAACATTAAACATGCTAAAAACATCTAGGCCAGGAATATATGATACACAGCTCTAGGATTTTTTTTTTTTTTTTTTTTTTTTCGGTACGCGGGCCTCTCACTGTTGTGGCCTCTCCCGTTGCGGAGCACAGGCTCTGGACGCATAGGCTCAGCGGCCATGGTTCACGGGCCCAGCCGCTCCGCAGCATGTGGGATCCTCCCAGACCGGGGCACGAACCTGTGTCCCCTGCATCGGCAGGCGGACTCTCAACCACTGCGCCACCAGGGAAGCCCCAGCTCTAGGTTTTGATGTAGTTATATGTTCATTATGTCTAAAGCGGTTTCCAATTCTGAAGATAGAGTTAAAGGCAAATATACAAAAGAATACAATGGAAAGAGCTGAGGGCTTTAACAATCTCAGTTTGGGGGCTGAGAGATCACAGTCCATACATTGAATTGTATCTATAAATTATTTAGCTAGGTCAGTGCTTGAGAGGACAAAGTGAGGTCAGTCTGAGCTTAGTGTCTTCTTTTCAGAGCTTTGGTGCACCAAGAAATGGGAAGAAACATCAGAAGGAACTGTGATCCCAACACCACTTACTGAATACTCCATTCTTTCCTCACTGAGGAGAAATGTGATCTTCATCACATACTGACTGATTACATATCCAAGTCTGTGTGTACATTTGAATTTGTACCATTGATTTATCTGCCTAGTCCTCTGCCAGCACCACACTGTTTTAACTATCCTCTGTTATTTAGCTCAACTCGTTTTTTTTGTTTTAAGTT
The DNA here is from genome assembly GCF_937001465.1 of Orcinus orca. Classification (NCBI taxonomy): domain Eukaryota; kingdom Metazoa; phylum Chordata; class Mammalia; order Artiodactyla; family Delphinidae; genus Orcinus; species Orcinus orca. The sequence continues at coordinate 38,240,398 of NC_064570.1, read as the reverse complement.
TTTAAAAATATTTATTTATTTGTTAATTTATTCAGGCTGCACTAGGTCTCAGTTGTGGCATGTGGACTCAGTTGTGGCGTGTGAACTCAGTTGCAGCATGCAAACTCTTAGTTGCAGCATGCTGCGGGATCTAGTTCCCGGAACTGGATCCCCTGCATTGGGAGCACAGAGTCTTACCCACTGGACCACCAGGGAAGTCCTTCATTTATTTTTTTAAGTAATAAACATTTATATAGTACCATGTGCCCAATGTTATTTTTAGTGATTTATAACTATTAAATTATTTCATCTACAAGTAATCCTATGAAGTGGTTTCCATTATTGAATCCATCTTACAGATCAGCAAACTGGAGTACCAAGAGGCATGACATAAGTTCTAGCTCCCTCAATCCATATTCAGTGGGAATGCTAGTGACCCCCCTTCCCCCCACGATTTCTGGAATTCCAAAGGACTTAATTTCTCATGGTAATTTTTTGTTTCAATTTTATGTGTCTTGCAAACTCTAAATTTTAATAGCGTTTCCTTTCACAGAGCTGTTTTCTGCTCTCTGCCTTGTGCCTAGTAAGCTAAGAAAAACAACCATCGTTTTTTCCATCTTGATGTCCCTAAAACACTCCTATATTCCCACAAGACTTTTTATGTAATAGTCAATTTTACAGAATGTTTTGCAAAATAGACAGTTATTATTACATCTCAGCACTGACATGTCCTTCAGTTCATTATCAAGGCTATGTCATTGTCTATCTAGTTTTCAGTCTTTCTCTTTTCTCTTACTTTCATATATATATATATATATATATTTAATAGAGATAATTCTTTTGCTTTTCTCTTTCCTCTTCTCCTTCTCTGTCCCCACCATACCAACACACATTTACCTCTGTTCTGTACAGAGACAGAACACCTTTTGTTCTGTTTTCTACGCTCGACGAAGTCATAAACACAGAAGATTAACTCTTAGGTGCAAACTCTCCTATTAAGGCGGTTGCTGAAATAATAAAATGGGCATGTCCTCTGGATTGAAATGATGCCAACTCAGTTAGGGACAGACAGAGCTGTAGTGAATTGTAGCTTTAAATGATAATTGACCCCCTTTTCCTCCTCATCACTGAAATATTGAGTGTTAATTTATGTTTGTTAAAGAAAAACTCATAGACTGTTACAACTGGAAGAGGATTTTGATGTCGTATAGTCTGAGTTCTCTTTTATAGACCAGTAGTTCCCAACTTGGTTGCACGTTGGAATCACCTGGGAACCTTAAAAATTACTGATGGCTGGGTGCACCCTCAGATATTCAGGTTAAATTAGTCTGGATATTGTTTGGATATCTGAATTTTTTTTTAAGTTCCCATAAGATTCTAATGTGCAGGCAAGTTGAGAATCACTGTTATAGATCCAGAAAAAGAAATCTGCCAAAGGTCATATGATTAGTTAGGGGCAGAGCTGGATTTAAACTCAGCTTGACATTTAAGTCCAAGTTCTATTGTTTGCTGTGGTACCTTGGGTGAGTTTCTTAATGCTTCTCTGAGCCACTGTACACAACACTTGTACTCTGTCCAGGTTCAAAGTTGGGAGATAATGGGGACTGACATGGTGGAGACCAGGGAGATATGTGCATGTCCACGGAAATTCTATTGCCTTTTTAGGGGTCACTCCTGGCATCTTTAAAATAAATTTACTAATAAGTAAGATTATTTACTCTCAATCAATATGATGAAAACAAGGGCTCTCTAAGCCAGGTGCACAAAGGGAAGAGAAAAACATTAAGAAAGGGATGACAGAGAGCAGTTGTTTTCAATATGTTGAAAAGCTCTTTGTATTATTTTTCTCTGGCTGTGTAATGAATTATGAAACTCAGTGGCTTAAAACAGCACCCGTTTATTAGCTCAGAGTTCTCTAGGTCAGAAGTCTGCCTGTCATGGCTGGATTCCCTCCTCAGGGTATCTCAAGATTGAAACCAAGATGTCAGCTAGATAGAGTTTTCATCTGAAGGTTCTGGGGAAAAATCTTCCAACTTTACTCTTAACCATTGGCAAAATTCAGTTCCTTTTAGCTCTAAGACTGAGGTCTCCATCTCCATGCTGGCTATTAGCCAGGGGCTGCTCTGAGCTCTGATATGCCACCTGCATTCTTTGCTACATCACCCCCTCCGTCTTCAAGCTAGTGGTGGTATGCTGGTCAAATCATTCTTGTGCTTTAATCTTCGGCTTCTTCCTCTGCCACATGGCAAAGAAAATGCTCTGCTTTCAAAAGGCTCACATGATTAGATCAGGCCCATCTAACACTCTCCTTATTTTAAGGTTGACTGACTTGGGATCTTAATTACATGTACAAAATCCCTTCACAGCAGCACCTAGATTAATGTTTGATTGAATAACTGGGAGAAGATGTGTGTACACCAGGGGCTGGGAATCTTGGGGCCATCTCAAACTTTTGTCTACCACATCCTATTCAAGTTTAATATTTGGTTGGAAAGCTTTTCATTCCATATTCCATCGTCAATTCTAAGAGCAGCGTGGCAGTATTTTTAAAAGGCTGTATGATATGCTGAATAAAGAGCAAATCCGCTTAATACAATAATTAAGCATCCAATCAACTTAATTCCTAAAATATAAAAAGTAATCAACCTCCATCCCCCACAAATATTAAAGTAAGAAATTGGTTTCTCTTCACCAAAATTTTTCTCATGGATAAGGGTAGGAAGTATATTCTGGGACAGAGGAAACTACAAAAAAGCCATAAAGGGTGAAACTGAATGCTGCTTTCCAGAAACTTGAAGTAAAGATTTTAAGCCATAGAGAGACTAGAGCAGATTTATAATTTAGGAATATCACCCTGAGGCCAGAGGATTGGCTGGTCTGGGGGAAGGTTTGGAGGCTGGAAAGTCTGTCAGGTTTCCAAATGGGAAGTGATGAGGGCTGCTGCAGAGGGGAGGGGGAGAATGTTAAGGAAGAGAAATGGGCAGGATTGACAGATCAGAAACGTGAGGCATAGAGGGCAAGATGTGTCCCGTTTGTGTCAGGTTTTACTTGGCTGAATCCAGAAGGGGCTGTAAAGGGCAATCTGAAGCCTTGGTTGCTGTGTTTTGGGGTTGGGGAAATGCAGGGTAAGTCAGAAGGGGGAAATGCATCAGAGCAACTGCTTTGAGGAAGAACACTTACTTTTCCACAATTCAGGAGAGGGCCCTTAACTGCCCGGATTTGTGGTAGTAGAAAGAGAGCTTGCTTTTGGCTTCAGGCTTGGTCGGAAGGCTACATTTATTTTCAGTCACCAACATCTTTCTCTCTTTTTTCTGCCTTCCCTCATCTGTGCACCTCAGCCACCTCCTATCTTGTGCCAAGAGGAATAATACCTAATAAAAAATGATTACTTACCCTTAGAACATTAATGAGTACCAAGCACTTATCCATAGGCATTGATTTGTTTGATCCTCATCACAGCATCGTGAGGTTGCAGGGCAGATGTCCTGCCCATTTGATAGATAAAGAAATAAAATTTGAGATTAAATGATTTAGCCCCATATTTGCTAAGTGGCAGAGTCCTGTCCGGCGCTCAAGTCTTCTGATCAGTAATATGGCATCCTTTGCACTAGGTCATTCTTCAGTGTACTACTGGATGAGTACATTTAAAGAGCATTGCATTTTATTTAAGGATCTAGAACAACGGTTCTTGTAGTATTTCACAAACGCTGTCTTGACCCAGTTTTGATGTCATGACTAAAAACTCTCAATTCTCCTTGGCAGGCAGTTTGCTAAGCCCCTACTCCAGCTACTGTACTTGTCTCATCAGTCTCCAACACCACTGGGTTACAATACACACATACCCAGCTAGAGAGAGCCCCAGATACCTAACTTCCAGGGACGACCCCTTCTTCCTTGAGCCCAAGGAATTATTCAAATATATCCAATCTCCAGGAAACCCATGAAACCTAGCTAAACCCACCCCACTTGCCAAACATACACCTCCTTCTACAATTCCAGTTTACACTGTAACCCTGTCCCTGGTACAACACACTATGTGGCCCTGCGTGGCAGCCTTCTGTTATTTGGAGAAGTAAGTGAAAAGGAGTTTTGCTTTTCATCTATCTGTGTGTCCAGCCATTCAAAGAATCTGTAATCACTCCTAATATCTAAACTCACAGTTAGATCATACCTAACAGTTCTCACCCTTGGCTGCCCACTGGAAACCCAGAGAGCTTTACAAACTACTGATGCCTGGGTCCCAACTCAGAGATTCCAATTTAATTATAGTGACGACTAGGAAATTAAACATTCCCCAGATGATTCTTCATGAAACCAAGGTAGAGACTCTGCTATTGATCTAAACATTGTGGATGTGAAGAAGTGCAGGAGTCAACAAACCTCTAGAAAGTCTGGTATTTATAAAACCCCTTAGATTTTACCAAGTATTCTCGATTTGGTTCCAACCACATGTAAAATCTAGTAATGAAAAACTCTGAGCATAGAAATATTGGAAGAGTACTAAAGAAACATTTGGTCACAGCTCTGTAATCAGAAGTTGTCTGCGTCAACAACAGTTATAGCTGATATTTACTGTTAATTGTCAGGTACTTTAAGGGCTATATCTAGTTTATCTCATTTTATCCTCAGAGTAAAGCCATGAGGGAGTTATTATTATTACCCGCATTTTACAAATAAGAAAACTGAGGCACAATTAAAATGCAGAGTCAGCATTCAAGACTGGAGTATTGATCTGTTTGATTTCAAAGCCGATGCTCTTAGCTACTGAATTGTACCTATTGATAACTTTGAAACATATAATATACCAGAAGCCAGCTAAGAAGTTCATCTTGTCATTAACAGCTATCAAGAAACACCACATACACACCTATGTACACTTGCACTAAGGCACGCACACACACATAAACAGAACCAGTAATAGGTAGATCCTATTTACTAGATATATTACTATTGCAAGTTAACTTATATCTCTTGAAAGCTGAGTTTACCATAGTTAACCTATAGCATCAGAGTTATAAAGGGGTTTAGTGTTATGGGATAGAAATGGACTAGGAATTAGGAAACTTGAGTCAGTTGCCTCTCCCAACCTGCCTCCATAGCACAGACCAGCCCCAGGACCCTGGGCTACCACTGCTCCCGTTGAATCTGGTGTTCACAGTTGTGCAATATGGCATTTGCACTGAATAATTTCTAAGATCTTTTCTAGTTTAAAAGACAATAATTTATTTTTGATTACTTGAAACAATTGTGTATCTAATTCCTTTTCTCTAGTATTTATTTATTTAACTTTTGGGTCTTCAATTAGTTATTTTATTTTTGAAATCCAATTTTATATCAAATAGTTCAATAATAGTAAAATAATGGTAATGATAATTATGATGATAATAGCTAACATTTATGAAACACTAAATTCTAGGTATATTTATGAATTATATATATTAAATCATTTTTATTTTTGGAATCCAATTTTATACCAAATGGTTCAATAATAGTAAAATAATGGTGATGATAATTATGAGAATAGCTAATACTCATGAAATACTAAATTCTAGGTATATTTATGAATTATATACATTAAATCATTTAATCCTCATAAGTGTCCAAAGAAATAGAAGCTATTATTACCCCCATTTTAGAGATGATGATACTGAGGCACGGGAGAGGTAAGTAGGTGGCACAGCCAGTATGTGGAAGAAGACTGAGGTAGTCTGACTCCGGAATTTGTTATTTAAACTACTACGCTCTATCTTTCAATTTTTTTTAGGTGCTGTGAATGGAGGGTTTACATACTAATTAGTGGAGTTTATTTAATGACACATTAAAAAACTGTGGAGCCCCGTAATAATAAAGCTGCTACATTTCATGGCCTTTAATAAAATTCTAGGTTTTTACCACCTTCCTCACCATATACACACACACCATATCCTGAAGCCTATTCTTTATTTTATTTATAGCTCATGAGACAGATAATCTCTGGGATATTCCTTTATGAGAAAAATATACATGTCATATTTAGAACAAACAAGAGCATCTGTTTTTATGTTCAGGACATTACATCTCCTCACTTTTCTCTGCCTCCTGGGGATTTAATTAAAATAATAAAATGGAGAGAGCTACCATAGTTTGTCACATAATGATGATAGCAAAAAAAGAACAGCACAAAACTAATCTCTTCTTTCTACAATGTTGCCTTATGTGCACATTCATCCGGAAACTAATCATTCCAGTCATATCAATAAAGGGCAGTGAGCTCACTGCAGAATCTGTGCGATTGGTTGATTGTAAACAGTGTTTCAAGTGTCAGCTATAAAGATCTAGAAAATACACAGCGCCATAGGAAGTTGCCTTTGCAGTGGCCGTCGGTTACCATGGTTTCTGGGTCTGAAGGTAGAGCTGCTGTAGCCTTAGAGGCTTCTGAGTCCAAACCCTTACTCCCAGGGCAAAAAAACTGAATTGGAGCAATAATCCAGATCATTATCACAATGAGAAGCGAAAGGGCCTCCCCCACTCCCCTAGGAATTATCTGTCTGAATGATAATTGAAAATCATTTCCCACCCCCTTGTCTGGATGATAACGCTACTTGCTCCTCATGGCACGTGTGGATTAGCAGGAGGTGGGCAGTGCTATGCTTTTAGGTGAAAGTGAACTCTTGCAGAAATGTTTGAGAATTTTGTTTTTTGAATAGCACCTATAGAACTGTACATATTATTTATTACTTATATATTATGATGTTATATATTACATATGTATGTTTTTTAGATACTAAGACAGCAGAAGCATATTAGAACAAAAATGAAATATTGTAGGTAGTCTCCAACTCAGCAATGTGTTACTTTCCCAAAGTCTATGTATAAATTAATTGTTTAGGAAACCCTAGGTTATTTTTCTACAGAAAATAACAGTCTGGCTAATTTCTTATCTCACTTTCCCTCTATGAAAATATATTTAGTGTTGCATGTAGTTAAAGTATATCTTGATTTCTCTGGTTTGTGGAGTCAGGAGTCTTTTGTTGTTATAAAAAGGCGCTGGGGCGTCCCTGGTGGCGCAGTGGTTGAGAGTCCGCCTGCCGATGCAGGGGACACGGGTTCGTGCCCCGGTCCGGGAAGATCCCACATGCCGCGGAGCGGCTGGGCCCGTGAGCCATGGCCGCTGAGCCTGCGCGTCCGGAGCCTGTGCTCCGCAACGGGAGAGGCCACAACAGTGAGAGGCCCGCGTACTGCAAAAAAAAAAAAAAAAAAGGCGCAGCAGAAGACACCGGAAATATCAGGGATGGGTCTGTGGGAAATTCCAAGTTTCCTCCTACCTCCTTTTGCCCTTCGTCACTCAGCTGAGTCCCTGGGCTCCTCTGCTAAGCACTATGAGATGCCCCTAAGAAGTGTTGCCATGGGTTGGGAAATGGATCCCATTCAAATTACTTTCAATTACGTGAGCTATTAGGGGGATTTCTTTGAATTATAAACAATATCAAGAGTCTTGAGGTGTCCCGCCACATATTTAGAGCACATGCACATTTACCTTTTGCTTGGATTAAACTGATTATGGATGCAAATTTGCACAACTGTATTGTATTTGATTATAAGTTATTGAAAGTGAGACCTAAGTAATAATGTGTGCATTTGAATCATTATCCTAACTTTAAAAAATTATCAAGGAAATAAAAAAAATTATAAAAAAGTTTAAAACATACAGATGAAAGCAGTCAAATGATACAAACTTCTAGTTATAAGATAAACAAGCACTAGGGATGTGATGTAGAACATGATAAATCTAGTGAACACTGCTGTGTGTTATACATGAAAGCTGTGACCAGAGTAAATTCTACGGGTTCTTGTCACAAGGAAAAGTGTTTTTCTATTTCTTTAATTTTGTATCTATACAAAATGATGGATGTTCACTAAATTTACTGTGAAATTCATTCCATGATGTATGTAAGTTAAATCTTTGTGCTGTACACCTTAAACTTATACAGCGCTGTAGGTCAGTAAAGCTGAAGAAAAAAAAAACCCATATAGAACTCCAAGAATAGACTCATTCCCGAAATTGTAGATGCCCTTTAGTTTTTTTCAGAGAACACAGGGTTAACAGCTGAAAGAGAGCTCTCTGCCTTCCTCAAGGGGGATCAGGGGAGACCACCCTGTTCTCCAAAGACCTAAGTCCAACTTTGTTCTGTTGTTAAAGTAGCCTTTTCCAATGGAGTTAAGCTTCTAGACACTCTGAACTCTCTGTAATACCTCCTGCAAAGATCTAATCCTACACCTCATACCAGGCCCAGATGGAGCATGTGTACACTCTGAGCAAGTGAGTAATTCACTCAATAAAGCACTTCTCTGAGTATTGTACATGGCTTAGAAAGTTCCCTAACCTTAACTTTCTGAAGTTAAATTCAGGCGTATTTGCTAGACTAGCATTCCAAGTAAAATGAATGATAGTAGAACTAGATCTATTATGATGATGTGGTACAATCTCAAGAATTAACCTTAACACAAGCTAACGATGTGACTTTCTGGGTGGCAAGCCTTAATGGTGGCAGTACTGACAGAAGCCTCACCATCACAGAAATTGTTGCTAACCTCATTGTCTCCTCTGCCCATCTGTTCTTTTGGCTCCTGCACCCTCCAATTCCCTAGTTGCATTTGGCTCTTTGTACTAAGGTTTCAACTTGCCGTGTCTCACATTTTCTTAGGGGTAAACTTGCTAATGTCCAACTGTCACACATATTACTCAGGCCTCTGGTAGTACATGTAACTGTCTCAAGATAATTGGCAATTCAGAAATCTTAGGTAGCACACATTAGACATATATTCATCAGCTGTGTCACTAATGCAACTCTAATTTCATAAGCATCCTCATAGAAAATCTCACATTGATTAGAAATGACAGTAGATTTTTCCTGTGTTTTTATCCTTTTATTTCCATATGGAACATATACTTTTATTTTTATATTTATATTTACTTTTACACAAAGTCAGAGCCACTACCAACCTAAAAGAGGTATTGTGAATATAAAATAAGTATCAACTACAGGCAAAAACACATTTTAGTACATGTACCATATGACTTGGTATAATAGAATTTAGAGATGAAGAAATCCCAAAGGATTTTTCGACCCAACCATTTATTTCATTATAGAATTTCCTCTGCTTAGAACACTATTCCTGATGGATGACCACTTTCCCATTGCATGAATAATTCTAATGAATTATTTTCTTGTAAGGCAGTTCTTTCTACCTCTAAAGAGCACTGTTTGAAAGTCTTTCCTAACATAAACTTAGATCTACTTCATCGTAATTTCTAGTGACTAGTTCCTGCAAATTCTTCCCCATGAGCTACTCCTAATAATTTGAATTTCTTGATCACATAATCACCCTTCAAGTATTTAAGGATAATTCACATTCCTAGATAAAGCAAAGGAATTATCATGAAATGAAACAAGGAGGTATCTTATTAATTGGTGGAAAGAAACAAAGGCATGAATTGACAGAACCAAAAGAAAAGAAGGGAATGAGACTCAGAGCAAGAATAAAGGCAGGCAGAAGTTACCCTAATGCACTGGAACCAAAGAATACCTGAGAGTCCTTAAATTCAGAGAAGGACACTTGACCTTCAGGAAGAGAAGCAGTATGAAGCTCTGCAGACCTAACTGGGACGTCTAAAGGAAAGCAAAATCATTCTTGGTGCTGGTGGTGACCAGGGAAGAATGACCATATACAGGGTGAGATGCTTTGTCAATGAAAGGTAGATTTGTCCAACAGGAAGAGGTGTGCCGTGATGGTTATGGCTCCCAACAGGTAGAGGCAACTCTATGATTACCTCATGAGACCATCGGGAAGTGTTTCTTCTTCTTAAAACATGTATATGGGATAAAAAAGTGCCCTCATGTGTAAAATAAAGATGTACTTTGATTAGGACTATGTTGTCTTATATTGATACTCATAGTTGCCAAATGTATATATTATATACATAATAATATGAAACATATATATTCTAAAATATTATATATAAATATAATATAAAATATTATATATATATCTGACTGGCAGAAGATTGACCAGAATTTTCCTCTTTGCCTGGAACCTGTGGGCATGCGTATTTTGGTGATGTACACTCTGAGTTATGACCAAGCTAGGCAGGGAGTGAGACAGATCACACCACTCTATGTGTGACTGTTTTTCTCCCTCTAGCTTCTTCTCAAGAACACTTTCTCTGTTTCCTTGAATCTGGCAGCCAGCATCTTTATACCACTTATATCTGGAAGTAAGCTGAGAGCTGTAGGAGACCGAGGACTTTTTCGAATATAAAGGGGGTCAGAGGCCCCTGGAGGACCTGAGATTACTTAATTTAGGCTATACTTAGTAATAAGTGGTCTAGATGTCTGTGGTAGTGAATAATGGTCCCTCAGAGATGTCCACATTCCTAATCCCTGAAACCTGTAAATGTCACCTGACGTGGCAAAAGGGACTTTGCAAATGTGATTAAGTTAAGAATCTTGAGATGGGGAAATTTTTCTGGATTATCCTAGCGGGCCCGAAATGTAATCACAAGGGTCCTTGTAAGAGGAATGGAAAATATTAGTCAGTAGTAGGAAATGTGATGGAAGAAGCAAGAGATCCCAGTGGTGTGGACAGGAGACAGGGAGGCAGGCAGCCTCTAGAAGTTAGAAGAGGCAAGGAACAGATTCTCCCCTGGAGCTTCTAGAAGAAAAACACCCTTCCAACACCTTGACTTTGACCCTGTTAAGACTTATTTTAGATTTCTGACCTCCAGAATTCTAATAGAATAAATTTGTTTTCTTTTAAGTCACTGAATTTATGATAATTTGTTACAGCAGTGATAGGAAACTAACAATATTTTGTATGTTTTCTATTAATTTAACTTCTTTCTATAACTCTAGTAAAGAACATTTGTTTCTATATCAGATATTCCCAGGGAGCTGAAAGAGGAAGGCTGATTGAGGGAGTATACATTCAACCATGCCATAGTACATAAAACTGAATTGTATCAGTCAAGGTCTGTTAGTTGTAAGGTTCAGAAAACAACTCTGACAGATTTAAGCAGAAAATGAATTTACTTAGAGGATATTGGGAACATTACTGAGTGTAGGATTCGGAAAATAGGAACGAGGGAGCAAGGCATCAGCTAGGACCAGGCTGAGAGTATGCCCCGAATGAGTGCTGTGGAGACGCAGCTGCTAGTGCCACTGACTCTGACCATCAAAGCTCACGGCAGTTCATCAAGGCACCAGACCCCAAGCACTACCCTGCCTGGCTGTCCCCGAGGTCTCTGGAGACCTAATGGTTTTGCTGCCAGTTGCAAAAACATATATGCCAAGAAAATGTAGTTTGCATGGCCCCTGCATCTTTGAATCACTGACCCTTGTTCATAGTCTAAGTTGGGTACATCTGATTGATCAATTCTGGATCACATTTGGAACACCCAAGCTGCAAAGGAAGCTGGGAAATTAGCATCTGGTGGGTTTAGCTCCATCAGGGAGAGCTTGCTCTTTTTCTCATGAGTGGTAAGATGTGAATTCCCAAAATCCAGGGAAGCGTTTCAAATGATGGGTGGCTTAAAAAAGTACAGATGCTCATGACCTTAGTGTTAAGGGAGGCTGGTATAAAATGCACTGATACATGAACAGGAAAATGAACATAACAATGTAGTAAAACATACATAATAAACATGGCATTTTGAAACTTGGAAAGACTGAGCTTAAAATTTAAAAAAAACCCTCACAAATGGAAAAGTATCACTTTTCAAAGAAATAATAGTAATAGTTAATATTTATTAAGTGCTTGTTATATACCAAGTGCTCTTTTAATATTTAACCTATGTTAACTCTATTAAGTCTTGTAGGAAAGCATTTGCCTCATTTGTAGGTAAATAAATGAAGGCATCAGATGGTTAAATAACACACCGAAGGTCACACATCTAGAAGAAGCAGATCCAGGCTATAAACCCGGCAGTCTGATCCAGAGATGTAGTCATTAGACTTTATTGACTCCTGAGAAAAAGACCTGCTTCTTTAAAAGAAACAAATAAGCAACAAACCTTTACTGGCTTTTTAATTTAAAAAGTCAGGCACACTTACTGTTGGAAGAGCAATCACTACAGAAGTTTATTTGGAATGGAAAGTGGTAGCGTTCTTCCCCTTTTCCCCATAGATCGCACACCGCTCAGTTGGACATTTATTCATGTAGTGCAAGTTCCCATGGTCTCCACGGGAGACCATGTGTTAGGCTGGCGCTTTTATTATATGAAATCCTGTGAAACTGAGCCTTGTTAACTTCAGGAGACTATATGAATGAGGATAAAAGGGTGGAGACACTTTAGTATTTCTAATGTGGGAAGGTTCTGTTGGGCTTTTATCCACTTTTTTCCTGAGCCCCATCTTACACACCTGGGTTTTGGATAGTCTTTACATAATATTTGAGCTCAGGTAATGAGCCAGTGACAATGATACAGTGAAATTAACTTACACTTGCACAGTTTTTGTTTATAGGGGTGGGGGGCTTCAAGGTGGTCTACTGAATTTGGTAACTCTAGCCTACGAATTAAATTACAATTGAAGACTCTCAGAATAAGACTACAAATCTTACCCCCAAATCTTAGGGTAAAGGAATGGGGTTGATGAGCTCTCGGTCCACACTACCATGTTGGAACCATTAATCCTCCTCCTTCATGTAAGTCTCCTACTTCTTTGAAGATTTTGTAATAAGCTGTGCTTTTTTTTTTTTTTACGTCTTTATTGGAGTATAATTGCTTTACAATGGTGTGTTAGTTTCTGCTTTATAAAAAAGTGAATCAGCTATACATATACATATGTTCCCATATGCATTTTGTATTATCTGTGGCTGTTGTCAACTTTCTTTTTCTTTCAACCTCTGCTTTCATCCCCTTCCAGGATCCAGGGTGAGGTCAACATCTCTGGATGAAGAGCCGACATCTGGGCTGCCCCATCTTTCAGGTGCCTCACCTGTATTGACATCTACAGCTTCTCAGTAACCCATTTCCATTGCCATATTGTGGACCAGATCAGCACTCAGAACTGGTCCAATCTATCACCCCTCCACCTACCTCACTCAGTGTATCAGTCAGCGTTCTTTATTGCAAACAAAATAAACTAATCTGGATTTTTTATGAAAAACAAAAGTTAGCTCAAGGAAGCCAGAGAACCATGTCTAAATAAATGCCAGAAAGTAGGAAAGGGGTTTGACCCTATTAGGGACTGTTGTAGTGAAAATATCCCTGCTGCCAATATTCAGTACCATTGGTGTTGCTGGTACCAGTGATGACACTGGTGTCACTGGATGCTCAAAACTCTCCACCAGTTGTTCTGAAGAACCAGGCATCTTTTTTTTTTTTTACAGTACGCAGGCCTCTCACTGTTGTGGCCTCTCCCGTTGCGGAGCACAGGCTCCGGACGCGCAGGCTCAGCGGCCATGGCTCACGGGCCCAGCCGCTCCGCGGCATGTGGGATCTTCGCGGACCGGGGCACGAACCCGTGTCTCCTGCATCGGCAGGCGGACTCTCAACCACTGCGCCACCAGGGAAGCCCCAAGCTAGGCATCTTTACGGATATAGTTGCTAGGAATTAAATCCCTCTTGCCCACCTCCTCACAATGCTCACCCCTTAAAATTGATGTTCTAGGACCATGAACCTGGTTGTTGTTCACATGCTATACTCTAGCAGAAAATTTGTTTAGGGAAGATTCTTGGTTTATACTTTGGCTAAACAGGACTCAGAAGGCAGAAAGTACTCAAATATTATACAGGTGTTTGAAAGGTTCCTTGAAGCCAGAAAATATTACAACTAGCCACTATATTAATTACTTCATTTTCCGTTGGTTCTGCCTTATCAGGAATTCTAGTCTACATCTACATCTACTTTATTTATACATTTTCCATTTTCATGTCATCTCCAACCTAAGTTAGATTTCACGGTGCATAGTTTCAATCCATCCCTTACATGTATACTGAGTTCCTTTGACCCATTATTTTGTCACACAGACTAACCCCGTGTTGCACAAATCCAGCTATTTACATTTTTTGATGTCTGCAGTATTGTTGGAAGTAATTACACAATCAAGCAAGTAATTGTCACTATATATTAATGGACCTGGGGACATACTATCCATGACCATAAGGTTGTCCAAGAATTCTACTATGTTCCCCTTGTCAGTTCTCTTTCTCCACAGGTGACATTTCAAATGTTCTATTCTATTCTTAAACCTCTCATTCTACCTTTCTATTAGGCCCCCTCATATTTTGGGGAAATAGTCTTGTCTGTTACTTCTCAAAGAAAATAAATCCATCAAACAGAACATTTTCAAAATGTTGCCCATGAACCTATAAGCCCAATTACATATATTGACACCAAAATTTTCTTTTTTTCTACCTAATAAAATGAGACAATTTGGGGGGGGGTTATCTCCTTCCATCAGGGTTTAAACACACTCATATAACTCCTTATTAAACTAATTTAAAACATAAAAAATCAAGTAAACAATTGTATGAACAACCAGACCCACTCTGTACCAGCAACTGTTCTCCTGCTTTTACCCTTCAAAGGAAACCTTGATTTCTGGCTTAACTTTCCACCAAAACAGCTCTTTAAAAGGTTTTTATTACCTACTTCTCTCTTCTCCTCCCTCCCTTCCTTTCTTCCTTTCTTTCTTCCTTCCTTCCCTCCTTTCTCAATGCAGCGTTTTCTGACCTTATCTTATTTAAGGATCCTCTAGGTCCTTAAGCATACGGCTTCTTCCTACTTGAACCTCATTACCTGGAACCATGGGTAATAGTACTGTTATACTAGATTTGTTCTTGGGAAAATGATATCTGGTAGATCCAAAATTAAAACTCAAGCATGTTTGAATCCAAAAGTTTTATAGATTCTGATAAGGTTGCACTCTATTAATCTTTCTATCATAGTCTAAAGAGTCTGGTTGCAAAGAACAGGAACCCATTGAAATTAGCTTTACTAAAATTGGGAAAATATTGGAAGTATTCAGAGTTGCTTTGTGGGATTGACTCAGCTGGAAGTGCAGGTGGTCCTCAGGAGGGTCTGGAGCCAGGAGCTGAACAACGATGACCTGGTGCTCCTCGCTCCATCTTTCAGGGCCATGAGGTCTCTCTCAGTGGTTTTTTCAAGCAGGTCAGCTTCGTCCTTGCCCCCAGTGGATTGCCTTTTTCTGCTTCTCAGTGCACGTGGACAGCTGACGTTGGATTTACATTCTACATAGATAGTGTTCTCAATACAACACTAGAAATATTTCTCAGAGATCTCATGGTTTCCAAGGAAGTACTGCCCAAGTCCTAGTATCATCCATTCATCCTAGTTAAGAACTGTTTTCAGGTCTGAAATCAATGTTTTACTTTTATTTTACTCTGGATTTAGAAATCTTTTTCACTTGGCCCCTCTTTTTCTTCCTGCTCTAAAGTTATCATACCGTATCCTGGCTGATGAATGCATTCAGGTGTTTTTGTGACCTTGAACAAGCTATCTTATTTCCTTTCCAATTTCTTCTGGTGTTCTGCTCTTCGTTTCTCTAAAACATCCTCTTCTTTACCCATCACATATTTTTCACTATAATTTTTAAACAACTCTCAAATTGTCTTTTTTTTTAAATCCTCCTATAATCTTCTTAATAAAATGTATAAACTCTTAACGCAGGAACCATAGTTTTAAAAATGAAACCATCATCTATATAGTCAATAAACATCTTTAAATGCATACCATGTATTGTATGATATGTATGGCTCTGAGTATGTAGAATGCATAAAATTTACTTCTAGTCCTCCATCTTCTGGCATCATGACTTTTG
This sequence comes from Orcinus orca, assembly GCF_937001465.1. Taxonomy (NCBI): domain Eukaryota; kingdom Metazoa; phylum Chordata; class Mammalia; order Artiodactyla; family Delphinidae; genus Orcinus; species Orcinus orca. The sequence continues at coordinate 38,224,597 of NC_064570.1, read as the reverse complement.
GCTCAAACATTAGTAATATTATCACTCTTATTTCATAAATGAAACATTGAGACTTGGAGAGCTTAAGTAATATTTGCCCAAGGTCTCATGGTTATAAATGTAGAGGCAGTATTCAAACTCATGTCTGAATCCTCAGAATCTGTGTCAAATTCTTGTGGAAATCTTCAGTGGTGGCAGATCTCCACCCCTTTTGTTTGGTGGAGAATTGCATTCAATGGAGGCTTCCAAAAGTAATAAAAAAGGTATTTTACTAGATTGATATGTATGATAATCACAATATGAATGTAAAGTTATATATATATATATATTTATATTGGTCTCAGAACTTGAATAAAGGTAATTGTAAAACAAGTTCACAAAATATTTAGACTACTGACAGCCTCCCTGGAATGAGTATATGTTAGACTCTGAAGGATAACTTTCAATTATATGTACATGTTCTTAGGTTTCAAAAAAGATATCCTATTAATTTACCACTAGTCCTAGAAGGCTTTTATTTATTTTATTTACTTTTTTTTTTTTTTGGTCACCAGCCTGTCGGGTTCCCTGACCAGGAATTGAACTTGCACCCCCTGCAGTGGAAGCCCCGAGTCTTAACCACTGGACCGCCATGGAAGTACCCTGGAAGGCTTTTAAAGGAGAAATAACTTACTTCAACATCCACCATTTACCACCATAGGCCAATTACTTTGTCATTAATTTCTGTTACTTAGGCAACCCACGGGGAATAAGAGAACAAAGACTATTCAAATACTAAGCAAAAGGTATTCTGAAACATAACAGGCTCTACCATAAAGTTGACTTAAATGTATTTATGTAGCTGGGCTAGTAAAAAGATGAAGATCTATAGCATCTCAAAATATGTATTTCTTATATTTTGATTTAGGCTATGAGTCAACCTTCTTTGGATTATAGTGCTTTTAATTGAAAGAAAATGTGCTCTTTCTTTTCATAGCACATGAAATCTACTTATCCTCATTGTTTGCTCATCATGTTATTCTTAAGGCAGTTTTCTGTTCTTTCATATCTTTCTGGATATCACTTCAAATAAAATAAATAAGCATCTCTTCATTCTTGTTCAAAAACACAGACAAATACCATCTGTTCCTTGAACTGTTCCAGGTACAGTGACCACCTAGTGCTCTCCATCTGTCAGATGTTCATTTATCCACCTCAGCTGTGCTGCCAATAGATTCTACGCTTTAACACAGTGAAAATAGTTTTTTACATCTCATTTTATGTTTGGTACAATGTGGAATTTTGATTTAAAATAAAATATGAAACTATAAAACAGTGAATACTGTTTTCTAAGTTGACTTGGAAGGACATTTCAAGGGAGGATTTTCAAAAATGGTTGCAGCAGCATTGGAGTATGTGTTTAGCCTTTCAAGTGAATAGTTTGGATGTTAGCACTCATTTGGATGTATACCGTTCAGTAAGTTAAATTTTTAAAAGTAAATCTTTCTATTTTATCGTTATAACTCATACAAGTAAATACTATAGAGCAACTATATTAAATAAATTTAAATAAAGTAGGCATCTAAGTAGCAAAATATTAGCATTGTCCACCCCCACTTTTAAGTAGCTTTTATTGTAACAAAAAATTGTAATTTTAGCAACATTCATATTAAAACTTTTTGCCTCAAAATTTAAATTAAATGAAGATAAAGGGAGAGAACCCCCCAAATCATAGGGCATTTGACCACAATTACTAGGCTTTTAACTATATATTAAAGTAATTCTATCTATTTGTCTTTAGAGTTGAAGAAGTTAGCTAGGAATGTTAAAAAAAAATTACAAAATACACATTCATAGAAGGAGTTCCACAAAAATGGCAGAATAAGAACTCCTGGCCCTCATTACCCAACAGAAGCGCCAATTTAAAAATAATATATGGATCAAAATAACTTTATGAGAAGTCTAGAATCTAGTTTAAAAATTGTTAGACTTCAGGGCTTCCCTCGTGGCGCAGTGGTTGAGAGTCCTCCTGCCGATGCGGGGGACACGGGTTCGAACCCCGGTCCAGGAAGATCCCACATGCCGCGGAGCGGCTGGGCCTGTGAGCTATGGCCGCTGAGCCTGCACGTCCGGAGCCTGTGCTCCGCAATGGGAGAGGCCACAACAGTGAGAGGCCCGCGTACGGCAAAAAAAAAAAAAAAAAAAAAAAAAAAATTGTTATACTTCAGATGAGCATAAAACCAAGAACAGCCACACTGAAATGAATAAGAACAGCAATCTCACTTTACCTCCATCAGTCCCTCCCCAAGACAGCACCTGGGAGGAAAGAGAGAATGGAATAAGTCTTTTGGTGCACTGCCCTATGGGCCAGTTTCCTGTCTCACCTCACATGAAGGACTGTTGGAATTGACATAGTTCAGAGGCCTAGATTCAGTTAAGAACAAAGCAAAAAGAGCAGGTGACTTATTGTGGCTGACATGGCTCTATGAGACGGAGGTGAGGCACAGAACCTGAGGCTTCTTCCCCAGGAGAGAGGGAGAGTCATGGAGCATGTCTCCACCATCCCAATCTTTCACTTCATTGTCTGAGGGGCTCGCTTCTGTCTTGCCTCACCAAGAGCACTGACAGACCCTGCATAGTTTGGTGGAGACAGCTAAGAACAAAGGGAAAGGGACAGGAGACTGGTGACTGGGAGGATTGTGCCACTGGGTCCCTTAGGACATCTTCTACCTAAGGCTACTCTTTCAAGACAGGAGACATAGCTGATATGCCTAATACATAGAAATAAATTCAGAGAGTTAGGCATAATATGGACACAAAGGAATACTTTCCAAATGAAAGAACAAGGCAAAACCTCAGAAAAAGAAATAAACAGACCAACCATTCGTAATGAAATTAAATTAGTATTAAAAAACCTCCCAATAAACAAAAGTCCAGGACCAGACAGCTTTACAAGTGAATTCCACCAAAAATTTAAAGAAGCGTTAATACTTATCCTTCTCAAACTATTCCAAAAAAATCAAAAAGAAAGGAATACTTCCAACTCATTCTACAAGGCCAACATAACCCTGATAACAATACCAAACAAAGAACTACAAAAAAAGAAAATTACAGGCCAATATCCCTGATAAACAAGAGATTTAAAAATCTTCAACAAAATATTAGCCAACTAAATTCAGCAATAACATTAAAAGGATCATACACTATGATCAAATGGGATTTATTCCAGGAATGCAAGGGTGGTTTAATATCTGCAAATAAAAGTGATACACCACATTAACAAAACAAAAGATGAAAATCATATAATTATTTCAACAGATGCAGAAAAAATTTGACAAAATTCAACATCCATTTATGATAAAAACTGTCAACAAAGTGGATACAGATGAAGCATAGCTCAACTTAATGTAGGCCATATATGACAAACCCACAGCTAACGTCACACTCAACTGTGAAAACTTGTTCCCAAGATCAGGAACAACAAAGAGTACCCACTATCACCACTTCGACTCAACATAGTATTGGAAGTCCTAGCCACAGTAATCAGACAAGAAAAAGAGATAAAACCATCCAAATAGGAAAGGAAGAAGCAAAATTGTCACTGTTTGCAGATGACATGACTATATATATAAAACCCTAAAGACCCCACCAAAAAACTATTAGAACTGATAAATGAATTCAGTAACATTACAGGATACACCATCAATGTACAAACATCTGTTCTATTTTTGTACACTAATAACAAACTATCAGAAAGAGAAACTAAAACAAAAAAAATCCCATTTACAATTGCATCAAAAAGAATAAAATACTTAGGAATAAATTTAACCAAGGTGGTGAAAGACCTGTACTCTGAAAACTATAAGACACTGATGAAAGAAACTGAAGATGACAAAAATATATGGAAAATTATACCATGTTCATGGATTGGAAGAATTAATATTGTTAAAATGTCCATACTACCCCAAGCAATCTACCAATTTGATGCGGTTCCTATCAAAATACCAATGGTATTTTTCACAGAACTAGAGCAAATAATCATAAATTTTGTATGGAAACACAAAAGACCCCAAATAGTCAAAATAATCTTGAGAAAGAAGCTGGAAGTATTACACTCTCTGATTACAAACTATGCTACAAAGCTATACTAATCAAAATAGTATGGTTCTGGCACAAAAACAGGCACATATATCAATGGCAAAGGATAGAGAGCCCAGAAATGAACCTTCATAAATACAGTCAAGTAATTTATGACATAAAAGCCAAGAATATACAGTGGGAGAAAAGACAGTCTTTTCAATAACCTTTGGGAAAAGTGGACAGCTACACGCAAAAGAATCAAATTGGACCACTTTCTTATACCGTATACAAAAATAAACTCAAAAAGGTTAAAGACTCAAATGTAAGGCCTGAAACCATAAAACTCCTGGAAGAAAACCTAAAGAGTATTATCTTTGACATCTGTCTTAACAATAATGTTTTTGATTTGTCTCCTCAGGCACTGGCAGCAAAAGCAAAAATAAACAAATTGTACTACACCAAACTAAAAAGCTTTTGCAGAGTGAGGGAAACAAGCAACAAAATGAAAAGACAATCTATTGAATGGGAGAAGATATTTGCAAATGATGTATCTGATAAGGGGTTAATATCCAAAATATATAAAGAACTGACACAGCTCAATCTAAAAAATAAACAATCTGATTAAAATATGAGCAGAGGACCTGTAAATTGGTGAAGCCACTATGGAAAACAGTATGGAGGTTCCTCAAAAAATTGAAAATTGAACTACCATATGATCTAGCAATTCTACTTCTGGGTATTTACCTGGCAAAAATGAAAACACTAATCTAAAAAGATACATATACCCTTATGTTCATTGTAGTATTATTTACAATAATCAAGATATAGAAGCAACCTAAGTGTCCATTGATAGATGAATGGATAAAAATATATAGACTGGAAAGAAAAAACAAAGAAACAAACAAATGAAACAGAAACAGATTCATAGATACAGAGAACAACCTGGTGGTCACCAGAGGGGAGGGTGGCAGAGGGTTAGGCAAAATAGATGAAGAAGTTAAGAGGTACAAACTTCAAGTTCTAAATAAATGATTCACAAGGATGTAATGTACATCATAGGGAGTATAGTCAGTAATATTTTAATAACTTCGTATGGTGACAGATGATTGATAGACTTATCACGGTGATCAATTCATAATGAATTTAAATCACTAGGTTTACTCCTGAAACTAATATAATATTGTATGTAAAGTATACTTCAATAAAAAAATAAATAAAAAACAGGGAAAATGACTGAAAACAGTGAAGTAAGTCAGAGAAAGACAAATATATGATATTGCTTATATGTGGAATCTAAAACAATGGTATAAATGAACTTACTTACAAAACAGAGTCACAGATGTAGAAAACAATCCTATGCATACCAAGGGGGAAGGGGCAGAGGGATAAATTAGGAAACTGGGATTGACATATACACACTACTATATATAAAATAGATAACTAATAAAGACCTACTGTATAGCACAGGGAACTCTACTCAATTCTCTGTAATGATCTATATGGGAAAAGAATCTAAAAAAGAGTGGAGATATATCTATATCTATATCTATATCTATATCTATATCTATATCTATATATCTGATTCACTCTGCTGTACACCTGAAACTAACACAACATTGTAAATCAACTATACTCCAATAAAAATTTTAAAAAAGACTCAAAACTGTAAAAAGAGCAAAGGTTATTATATAATAATAAAGGAGTCAATTTACCAGGAAGATATAACAATTATAAGTACATATGCATCCAACATCAAAGTATCCAAATATATGAAGCACATTGTCAGAACTGAAGGGAGAAATAGACAGTAACACAATAATAGAAGATTTCAATACCAAACTTTCAATAATGGATAGAACATCTAGACAGAAAATCAGTAAGGAAACAGAACTCGGACAACTTGCAATTAACTATTCTGTATAGATTTTGCTGGAAATTTTAAAGCTTGAAATTACTTCATGTATATTTCTCCTTTGTTTACTGTCATATTCCATACTTCTCTCCATGAAATCTACTTTAGTCTTATACAATAAAAGTTGTTTCTCACTATTGTTGGTGAAAGTAAATAGTATTATTAAGAACGGCAAGTCAGAGTACACATAGTTCATCAAGGAATTTTGTTCCACTAGTCATGTACTCTATTCAGAGTCAAATCAAAGAATTCATATCAAACACTTCAATGTTAGGCCACAGGTTATCCAATTTGACAGGAGACTCTATTGACCTCATAACAGCAGGAGTTGCAATATAAAAGACATTAGGAGTAAGCAGGCATTAATGTTATACTGAAAAATGTCTTAAGTCTGCCTATAATACAGAATTAAAAAGAAATTCCATTATATTTCTTTTAGGCCTAGGATGAAATTAAAACCCCAGGGAATATCAATTTGGTTTCAGTATCCTTCAAGAATTACTTTTTTAATTAAAAAATATATATTTCCTTCAGGTCTTATCTTTAAACACTAAGTGAATCCTTGTTACTTCTCCCAGAAATATTAAATTCAAATAAAACCATTATCTTTTTATTATGAAATCTACAAAACAAATTCTCTATGGATAGGTAAGGGACAATGGTATACCTATAAACAAATGTCTTTTTCTTTAAATTTCCTGTTTTCTGTAATGTTTAAAGTCAAGATCAACAGTAGGTCAACGTTTCAGTAGATGAGTCTGTTTCAGACTTCTGTCCTTAAGCCCTTGGAAAATGTTTTAAAGACATAAAACATTATAAGGGCATTGCCTGCAGGATGATGATTTATCCAAGTATTACATTCATTTGTCTAAGACATGATGTTGCTGCACCATCTTCCTCAATTTATGATCTTCAATCTCAGCATGGGAGGACTAGGAAGACAAGTGTAAGAGGTTAAAAAAAGGGATTGAGGGGCTTCCCTGGTGGCGCAGTGGTTGAGAGTCCGCCTGCCGATGCAGGGGACACGGGTTCGTGCCCCGGTCCGGGAAGATCCCGCATGTTGCGGAGCGGCTGGGCCTGTGAGCCATGGCCGCTGAGACTGCGTGTCCGGAGCCTGTGCTCCGCAATGGGAGAGGCCACAACAGTGAGAGGCCCGCGTACAAAAATGGATTGAGGATATTAAATGTCATCACAAAGAAAACATAAGATATTATAAATATAGTCTGAAACAGTATATATAGAAAGTTCCTATTGGACTATTAATAATGCTTTCCAAGAGGCAACTTAACCACTTTTAAATCTCTTAACTATTTCTTCTCTGGTTGTCTTTCTATCTCTAAATAATATCCTCACATTGACATGTTTTATGTTATCAATTTTATGCCTCATATTTTGATTTAATGTTATGCTGGCTTATTTACACTATCTCATCCCCTTCTTCATTTATTCATTTAAGAAATAGTCACTGTGTGGATACTGTGAGCCAGGTTGTGGGGATACAACAATTAATGAGACAGATAAGGTCCCTGCTCTCAAAGAGCATATGGTCTTGTAAGGAGAGAGATCAGCATGTAAATGAATTAATGAGAACGTTCAAATGTTAATGGAGTGAAATGACAATAAAGCATCGTAATGTTAGGAAAAAACGTGCTTGGAACCACGGTACCGCTTTACATGGACTGTCAGGGAATGCTCTCTGGGGAACAGATCTTGAGTTGGGACCTGGGTAGAGGGATACCCCTTATGGAAATGGGCAGTACATTCCAGATAGTAAGAAAAGCAAAAACAAAGGCCCTAAGGTGGGAATTTTCTATCGTGATTATAGCTACCTACTACATAAATTTTAACACATTTATATACTTAAGCAATTGGTTTTTTCCATTTATATTAGACTGCATATCTTCGTTTTTCAATACATAAGATAAGGATTTCATTGTTTTCAAATCTCCTTTTCATCTTTCCCATTTTAGGGTTTTGTCATCTAAACTTTTGAATTGTTAATGTTAATATCTAAATTATGCTCTATAACCAAAACTAGTTGTTCAATTTTTCCATAAGTTCATTCTAAAAATTCAAAAGGAAAACAATGTTTACATTATTGTGAGTAGTAAAATCTTGCTCTTTAAAGAACCAGTGGTTTGCCATGAGCTTTTTTCCTTTTGTGTACAGTATTTTACTTTTCCTCAAGTTTCCCTTGCTTTTTTCTTTTCCTTGTATTATTTAGTTTATCATATTTTCATTTTTTAATCTACCAGTCAAGCATTATATTAACTTCCCTTTTGCTCTTGAGGCTCGCTTCTGAATTTTTTTGGCCTTGTTTGCCATCTAGACCTTTTATATCAATGTAACTATTATCTTGAGACTGTCTCTATTTTTCATATTTTATCCCAAAGTTTCCTGAATCCAACGCCTTCTTCTTTGTATCACTAGAATAGTTTGGACTACAAGTAACAAATCCATACCCAGATGACCTAAGTAATTACAAAAATAATCACCTCACACAAAAGAAGGCCTCAGATGGAATGATTCTAGGGTTGTTTAATTCAGTAACTAAGTGGAAACAAGGATGTAATTACTTTCCATCTTTTTGCTCTGCCAGCCTCAGTGCATCGTTTTTGTCTAACTGTCTTGCTGCTGTCAGGATGGCAACATGGAAGCCACAATTCTAAGTGTCATACATAGGCATGGAAATATGCAGTCTCTTCTTTATTTCTCTATTTCAGGCTTAGGAAAACTTCCTTAGAAGCCATTACGTAGACTTCTGCTCTTGTCTCACTCCTAAACAAATTATTGGCAAGGATAATGGAATTAGTATGATTAGTTTAAATAATCAAAATTTACTTAGATAGGAGCTAGGATCACCATTCCAAGATCATCTGGGAGAAAGGTAGGCACCTACCCACTCCTTTCCCCAACCTCAAAGTAAGAAGAATGGAAAGATTGGCTATTGAAATGTGTCTGCTGCACGTTGGTTTTTTTTTTTTTTTTTTGCAGTACGCGGGCCTCTCACTGTTGTGGCCTCTCCTGTTGCAGAGCACAGGCTCCAGACGCGCAGGCTCAGCGGCCATGGCTCACGGGCCCAGCCGCTCCGCAGCATGTGGGATCTTCCCGGACCGGGGCACGAACCCGTGTCCCCTGCATCGGCAGGCGGACTCTCAACCACTGCGCCACCAGGGAAGTCCTGCTGCACGTTTTTTTGACTGAGACCTTTTATGTTGGGGCCCACATTGCCTTAAAGAGTGCCCTAAGGAAAAGTGTGTGGAGGTAAATTTTTGGGGCCCCTGCATGTGTGAAAAATCTCAATTTTACCTTCAAAAAGATTGGTAATTGCTTACTTTTGGACTCCTAGAATGAAAAAGTGCTTCTTCAGGACTTTGAAGGGATTGGTCTATGTCAAGCAGGTTCCGGTGATGAGACTTTTCATACAGAACTTTGTAAGTGATCAGCTTAATCCTCTGTAGGTTTTTAAGATATGCTCTTTATTCTTGGTGTGCTAGTTTCATAATGTAGTGTTGTGTTTTGTTTTTTCATTCAGTGCCGTTCACCTTTGAATCTAGGGTCTTATGACCTACTTCCACTCTGGGATATTTGGTTTTATTGCTTAAATGACAAGTTCCTCCCACTTCTTTTCTTCATTCTCTCTTTCTGGAATTTCTATTAATTACATGTTTGATGGCATGAATCGGTCTTCTAAGATTTTTTATTTTTTATCTTTGCTCTTTCATTTTTGCCTCTTTTTAATTGTTATGATTTCTGGGAGGCTATCTTCATTTTATCATCTAATTCTCAGCTGAATTTTTATTTCAGTAATCATATTCTTAATTTTCACGATCTTTTTAATTCACTCATATGATTACTTTCTTATTGCAGAGTATTCTGTTTCAGGTATAGACATAATATCTCCTCCAGGCTAAACTGCGTTTATACTAAAGTCTACTTGTCTCATTATTTACTATTAACAGACAGATAATGTATTTTTTGCATTTCTGAATTGACAGAAGGATCAAGGGGAAACTTTAATGGCTCTGTTTCTATACAGAGATATTGACTTTATAAAGCCATTACTCCTTAGCTGACAAGACTAATTCAGGCAGAGTGGAGGATGATATACACAAGGACCAACAACATAGGACAGCTGGGATGTTGATTTCAGCAGTGTGATCTTGGGGACACCATCAAGATTTGCCATTGTCAAAATTGCAAAGATGCTGGATTTGTGTTGAGTGTTCACCTAGTTCTCTTTCTCTTTCCTATTCTGTATTGACATTTTCCCAATTTTCTCCAAACACAAATTGGTCACTGCTCTCACATTGCCTACACTGAGACTCTATTCCGGCCTTTCTTTCTTCAGAGTATGTCTAGTTTACTTATACTCTTCATCTATTAAATCTGCAAATCTGTAACATTTCAAAATTAGCTGATTAATTCATGTTTAGATGTGAATGATTAATGGTCCAAAGAGAGATCTTGAAAACTCAATAACCTTTAATTGGCATAACTGAGAAGGAAGAATATTTTTGAGAGTGTTTCCAGGGCCTCTTGTTTCCTCTAGGCAGAGTCTCAGAAGCTCCATCCCAGGCACATTAAAACAGTAATCAGCAAGTTAATGTCTTAATTCTGAAGGAGCTTTAGTATACCTAAAATGATTTGCAAATGTATTCACTTGATATAAATCTACATATACATTATATAGATAATCATAACCATCCTCTGTTTTTAGGCAGAAGAGTATTTCTGTCTTTCCATATTTTTCAAGATCCAGATACAAATTTTAGCCAATCTCTACACAATAAAGTCTTCAGAGACAAAAAGTTAACAGAATTGTTATACCTCATATGTTCCTTCCTTCTCAGAAATATCTAATGTCATTTTGACTGCAACTTGAAGTCCTTTCTCATACTGACTAAAGAAATTAGCTACACACAAATGAGGGTGTTGGACTTGTTATATATTGATTACTGATTTAAGAATGCACTTAGAAGCATATACCTGGTTTTTCAGTCTGATTATTGTAAACAAATTTGCAATATATGAGCCACAGCTGCAATCTGTGTCTATCAGTTCAAGGCCTCTGCTCTGTTTATGCTGGACATGCTGCTTAACTTGTCATATCTTTTGCTAATCATCAGTAAAGCCTAGTACTGGATAAGACTTGTGTTTTGGGATATCTATTTAATGTTCTCAGCCTTTATGATCATGCTGTCTGTTTAGGTACAAACATCTACTATTCATGATGTCTTTTGAAGAAAAATATGTTCAGGCAAACACACACATCCCATACTCTATTTGAATACAAGCACAGAAAAGGAGCTATTGTATAATTTAAAGAATAAGCACTTTGGAGTTGGACGTAGGCTTGAATTTCATTTTTGTAATTAACCAGTGTGTACATTTTAGCGAGTTTCTTACCTCTCTGAATTTCAGTTTCCTCATTAGCAAGAAGAGGGTATATTAGTAATCTTAATAGACTATGGCAATTAAATGAGATAATTTATTGATGATACTTTAGTCTTGTCAGATAGTAGATTCTTAAAATACCTAATTTTCTCCTTCTCTTCATTTCTCACAGGTTCCGCTTGGAAGTCTTTTCTGGCATAGCTGTTACACTGCTGCACATGCATGTATACATAAATGTACGCAATTATGCACATACCCAATTATGCACTTACATTTATTGAGGGGGGTTGGTGAGTATAAATAATGATGCCTGAATAGGTAAGAAGACAGAAAAAGAAAATTTTCTTTAAAATGTTAGAATCAGTGACAAGCAGTAAAATCAAGGCTGAATATTAAATAAAAAACCAAGCTTTTCTATTACAATACAGATGTCACAGGTTTGTGCTTTGCAAAAATATCTAGGTTTTTGTCTTGGAATAATTTTTAACCTTGCACTCTATTTCCATACATAACCCATTTGTAGTTAGATGTTAATTTCATGCTTTAGTCCCTCTCTGTATAACCTGGGACAGCCCATTGCCTGTAATGGCTTTTAAATGCCTGTCATACAACTATAGCATGGGAGGTTTTGATGAAGAAATCTGTTGGTTTTTAGTTACAAGAACCAGGAAATATCAACAAAAGGTGGAAAGAGTATTTGTTGTTAGTGTTATTGAAATAATATCAGTGTTATTGATGTTTTTTGAAAAGGTTGTCTTAATGTCACTTCCAGAAAGATAGAAATCTAAAAATTATAATTATATATGGTATATAGTCTAGTGCTTAGTGGTATGATATTTATAATTTTACACGTATGTGTGTATTTAAATAATTATTTCCAGCTATAATTTTATCCATAATGTGTGTGTGGAACTATTTTCTGGTAACTCTTTTATTAAAAAAAAAACAGATTAAGTAACTTAATGAGGTATTGATTTTGACTGACATAGTGGGAATTCCAGCTTAAGTTCAAACAATACTCATATCTGGGAATCAGACATATATGGACATCTCTGGAGAACTGGTGGGACAATCATATGGAAATCCATTTTTATGGATAGTAATTCATCCTAAGAAGATGGAATAGTGCAAAAAATATTTGACTTAGTAAGAAAACTTAAAGTGAGGGTGAATTCTTCTTTGTGTAACAGCAGATTACTATGGAAAGTTGGCATTTTGAAGACTGCAGTGCAGCTCCTTTGGTGGAGACAAATTGGGGATTAGATACCTTAAGACTGTAGGAAAGACCTTTAAAGCTCAAGTCAACTTAGAAGCACTGGTGAAACAAAAACCTGCGTGGAGCACAGTGAGCACGACATGGAGTGGACTGATAATTAGGAATGAATTTTAATTGATTCATTACATAGATTGAATTCAGTAGGGTATTACCAGGAAACAGGGATTTTCTCCTAACACCACCATGCAAACATAGTCTCCAGGATCAATCTTTCCTACCCCTTCTTGATATTTTGGAAAGATTTCATAGTTTTCAGTCATTTTCATTTCAAAATGAAATCTAATGTAAATCAAAATTCTAATTTTACCTACAATTTAAGGTTTATCTCCTTTTCTTAACTCAAGCCTAACCCAAGACTTAAGAACAGGGATGGAAAGGAGAACCAGAGAGAGAGAGAGAGAGAGAGAGGGAAAGAGAGAGAGAGAGAGAGAGAGAGAGAGAGAGAGAGAGAAAAACGCCTAGGCAAGCACCTGAGGTGAGGTGACTATTTAAGAAAGAATCACAGATTCATGCAGAAAATCTTCCTTTAGAATGACAATAGACTGGCATTTACAGCATACTTAAAAAAAAATGTCCAGACATTTTCTGGTTAAATCATAAAATGTAACAACCAAAGTGCATTTTATTTATTCTCAAACCATTTCTCCTGTGGCATTGTGCAAAATGATTTAAATGAGTGATAATGAGAGCAGGGTTTTTTTATCCCAGATGTTTAGAATGTATGTGTGAAAACATAAATAATATACCCTCATCCCTGCAAAATTGAAGTGTGGAAACTGAGAGGTTGGAGTGTTGATATAGACTGATGTTACCCTGGAGGGAAATAAGATATGCTAATGAATATTTATGTTCTCAATAAATACATGAAGGATTTCTACTATGGATATATAGCTAAAATTGCAGTACTGAACTCAGGTTAGAGGCAAAAAGGAATTGAAACATCTGAATATGTTCAAAATTCAGTTGGAAATAGCTGTTTTACAAGCACTCTATGAGCAATTCCTTTAGAAAAATCTTAATGTTAAAAAAAAAGGTTAATGTTGATGTCATGATGCAAATATATTTAAACTTTTGCTGTTTATTGGTAAAACTTTGAATTAAAACTATTTGTTTTTCTGCTTTTAAAAATTATACATAATGATGTACGTTATATTAAATTAGAAAACATTTTTAAGAAAAAATTTAAAAACCTTGAAATTCTACCATTTAGAAATAATAATTATTGATAAATGTTTGATGTGTTTTAGTTTCTTTTTCTATGCAAATATAAATTTATATATATATTTTATAAACATGGCATATAAAATGTATTTTTAATTTGAACTTTTTAATCAGGATTTTTTAATAAGAGAATGTCATAATTTTTTTGTTACTATAAATAGTGTCACAATAAAAATCCTTGCACATTTATCTTAGGTACTGCTATGATCTGAATGTTTGTGTCAAACTCCCCACACCAACAGATTCATATTTTGAAATCCTAACACCCGATGTGATGGTATTAGGAGGTGGCACCTTTGGGAGGTGCTTCAGTCATGAGGGTGGAGCCCTCATGAATGGAATTTGTGCCCTTATGAAAGAGGTTCTACTAAGCTCCCTAGCTCCATCTGCCACGTGAAGATACAAGAAATCTGCAACCTGGAAGAGGGCTCTCATCCAATCACACTGGCACTCTGATCTCAGACTTCTATCTTCCAGAACTCTGATAAATAAATGTTCGGTGTTCATAAGCCACCCAGGCTATGATATTCTCTTATAACAACCTGAACAGATTAAGATAGGTACATACAAGTTCATCATTTGTATATATCTCTCTGATACAGGTGTATTTTTATTTTTATGTGTCCCTTTATCTTATAATGAATTTTTCCATAACATATTTTGTCTAAAATTAACATGCTACCTTGGCTTTCTTTTGATTAGTTTTTGCAAAATATATCTTCTCCCATCATTTTAAGTTCAATATGTGTATGTGTGTATGTGTACATATGTTTGTGTGTGCGTGTGAGTGTTTTGGATGTTTTCCTTGTCAGCAGTGTAGAGCTGGATTTCGTTAAAAAAATCTAACCCAACAATCTGTTTTTTTAATAGCTAGATTTAATCCATTTACCTATATTGGATTGATTATAGTTAACAATTATGTTTATTTATATGTTTTAAACATAACAATTATGTTTATTTATTATAGTTAACAATATTATAGTTAACAATTAACAATGATTATAGTTAACAATTAATACAATGGCTTTATTTTTGCAACTTATCTTGTGTTTTCTGCTTTTTATTTTTTTTTCCTTTTCTTATTTTTCTGCTTCCCTGTCTTCTGCTGGATAGTATCTTTTTATTCCTCTGTTATTTTAGAAACTTTATTCAGTTCAGTATTAATTTGGCATTTTATGTATATTAAATGAATTATATATTAACTAATTCAAACAGCTCCATGAATTATATACTGTTAGTATGTTAATTTTATGGGTAAAGGAAAATGAGCCCTAGAGAGATAAAATAATTAGCCTAAAGTTACACAGTCAGTAAGTAAAAGAACCAGAATTCAACTCAAACATTTTTGCTCCAGAGTCTATGCTTTTCTCAACCACTGGGCTAAATCAGAGCCATGGAGCAAAATACAGAGTTTTGGACAAGGCTACAGGATATTTTGTGACAATACTACATACCATGGTAGTAAATAGCATACAAAGAAAGGCTTTATTAGAAGGTGATATTTGAGCAAAGACTTGAAGGGGGAGGAGAAAAAATTTATACAGATATCTGAAGAAAGAGAATTCCAGGGAGAAACGAATACTAAGCCCTGTGGTGACAGCCACAAACCAGGAGTCCTTGTGTCTGTGAGCAAACAAGTGTTGAATGATGACAGCGAGCAAACAAGAGGCTAGGTCATGTAGAGCCTTGTAGGTTATAGGAGAAGCTTTTGTTTTATTGGAACACAGGCACACCCATTCATTTGTGCATCATAGAACTGCAGAATAGAATGGTTCCAACCGAGACTATATGGATTGCAAGGCCTAAAATATATACTATCTGGCTCCTTACAGAAAAGTTTGCCAACCTCTGTTCTACTCCAAAAATGTTTGAATGAATGAAAATAAAAGCTCAATTTTGATACTTTATCATAAAATTATATTGTTATAGACCACATAATGTATATTATATAATATATACTGTATGTATATTAAATACATGAATGTAATGTATATATACACACATAAAAATGTATATTGTAAATATAATATTCATTTCATGTATATTAAATGCATATTAAAATCATGTTGTATAATATATAAATAATATATAATAGCATAACTATCTACACTATATAATTATATATAACTGTTTAACAATATGTAATTATAGCTCTGTATAGCTCTTATATAATACACACATATATGTGTGTATATTAAAAATATATATGTCTGTACAACTTTTATTCTCCTTTCTCAACTAAATTCTAAAATAGGAACTGTGCCTTATAATTGCTTTATTACTTTGTTCCCAATTTAGCCTGGTGCTAAAGCGTTTAATAAATACTTGAGTTGGCATAAAATTGTTTCAGTTATAATAATTCTTAACCTACTGACCTATTATAACCATTTGCTCTTAAGTTGGAGGCTTATGTCAGAGATCTAGAAGAAAGATATGAAATGGAGTAACATAGTGATTCAAATATAAATCAGTAAATTATTGCTGGAATTATATGTTTGCAGGATAAATAAACTGTCCTTTATGAGGTGTGATTAAGCAGTCTCACAGAGTTAATGAACTTCTTAAAGTGCCTTGTTAGCAACAAATAGTTACACATAGGGACTATCTAGCTTGATGTAATATTGAGGCAGAACTTTCTGTGTTAGATTTGTATGCTTCTTTTCCACAGAGGTTTTGGTCCATTTTAAACGCTATGGACATTGATGGATTAAAAAGTGCCATGGCCAATATTGCATGAAACCATGTAGTCCCAAACTATATGCTTCACTGAAGCTGCTTAAGGAAGTGTAACTCTTGTTTAAAAAGAAAATGTAAGTGAGAGAAGTGAAAACAACTTGGAGGAAGCTAAATCCACAAGTGAAGGGCAGTGATGTGTGTTGTTTGGAAAAATGTCTTTGATAATGTGTTCTGAGAGCAAAAATCTATAGTAGAGTTATTTTAGAGCTAGCTGTCTCTTCAATTATAATTTGTCACTAGCTGTGTGGACGTTTTAAGGTATCATAAACATTGCCTGACAACACACAAAATTTAAAATCTCTACGTTACACAATGGACACTATTTGTATCAGTGTCACTTATCCAGTGACTCCACAAACCATATAAATGATATAGTTCATAAATGCATAAATATTTCACAAGGGAACATGAAATACTAAATTTTTATTGTATCAGTTTAAATCTGTTCTAGCTTATTATGTGGCATGGTGTCCACCTGATTGATACTCCAAGGTCGCTACGAAAAAAGATGGAGGTTTAAATCACAACTTATAGGTTAGAAGTTACTGATCCAATTGTTTCCTTGAACTACAAATGGTTATATGCAGGACCTTAGGTCTCCCACTCCTTTGGCATATGCATTTATGTATTTTGGGTTGAGTAAAACCCAGTGGTCTCCTCCAGTGCCTACAGTACTGGTACATTTTCTCCTTTGCTTTTATGTAAAAAATACTGCCTGAACATAGTCTGTACAGTTTGGTGAGAGAACACTCTTTCTGGTCTTAGACTTCAAACATGAGCTTTCAGCTCTGGATACTATGTTCCTATATTCCAATTTTTATTAACAGTGCTGTCAGGCATGTAAATTTAAAATTTTGTAGAAAAATTGGGGCTGGGAGGGTGGGAATTGACAAGGGATTTGTAATAATCTTGTTACTGGGAACAAAAGACAAAAACCATTTTTCTTGTTGAGGAATTGTACCCTTTTCTTCTGGAAACAGATGTGAGATTTATTTTTTTTTTACCTTATGAAACAAAAAATAGAAAGCACTTTCCTTAATAAGTCTAGGGGTATGTGGGGAAAGAAAAGCTGAGCCTCATTATACAAGAAAGAAGAGGGAACTAATACGTATTGAGAACTGAATGTGCATGACACTGATAGAAGCTTTAAACACATTATCATACCTTAAAATTTTTTTTTATTGAGTACAGTTGCTTTACAATGTGGTGTTAGTTTCTGCTGTACAACAAAGTGAATCAATTATATGTATACATATACCACTCTTTTTTAGATTTCCTTCCCATTTAGGTCACCACAGATCATTGAGTAGAGTTCCCTGTGCTATATAGTAGGTTCTCACTAGTTATCTATTTTATACATAGCAGTATATATAAAACATTATCATATTTAATCATTACAAGGACTTTACAGATCCAAGAACTGAGCTTTAGCTATATTAATGACATTCTCCAATTCATCCCATTATGCTTTGGTCTGCAACTATTAGAATTTATGATTCAAACTTACACAATAAAAATTCACATTGCATGAAATTCAAAGCTAAGGGTGGGCTTCAGTGTTGACAGATTCACTGAACCAAATATGTTATCAAGGACTCAGGCTTCTTTGGTCTCTCTGTGCAGCCACACACAGTTTGGGTTTCAACCTAAGGCCAGTTCTCTCATGGTCATAAGATGCCTGCCAATAGCAATTGAGCATACTTCCTCGTTCACATGCAAGGGGAGTGACAGAGAACATTGTTTTTGGAGGCTCTCCCAGAAGAGGAAGGCAGACTTTCCCAGAACCTTCCAATGGGACAGCAGTCCTTTCCTTGAATTACATTAACTCCAGTAAAATCTCATCATCATGGAACCCAATAAACCTCATCACTAGCCAAAGAGATGAGATGATCTTTAGTGGGGTCAGGCCCACCTCCAGGAGCTGGTGGTAGAGTCAGTTCTCTTGAAAGTCAGGGACTGAATGGGATGGAGTGCATAAAGTTAAGTTCTGTTAGAGCCAGATGGCAGAATAGGAAGCCCCAAAAATTCCTTCCCCCACAGAGACACAACATTAACAGAACAAAGGATAAAGTCACATGGTCAATAGAGGAAGAAAAAGCATTTGACGAAATTCAACACACTTTCTTAAAGACACTCAACAAACTGTGAATAGAAAAATTTATGTCAGTATAGTAAAGGCCATAATATGAAGAACCCACAGCTAGCATAATCTCAATGGTGAAAACGTGAAAGCTTTTCCTCTAAGATCAGGAATAAGGCAGTGATGCCCACTGTTACCACTTCTATTCAACATAGTACTGAAAGTCCTAGTTAGAGCAATTAGGGAAGAAAAAGAAATAAAATCATCAAAATTGGAAAGTAAGAATTCAGATTATTTCTGTTCACAGATGACATGATTTTATATGTAGAAAACCCTAAAGACTAGCAACAACAACAAAAACCTGTTAGATCCAATAAGTTAATTCAGTAAAACTGCAAGATATAAAATCAACACATAAAAATCAATTGCATTTCTATATAATAAAAATGAATAATCCCCAAAGGAAATTAAGAAAACGGTCCTATTTATAATAGCATCTAAAAGCATAAAATAGTTAGGTATAGACTTAACCAGGAGGTGAAAGATTTGTACACTGAAAACTTCAAAAATTATAAAAGAAATTAAAGACAAATAAATGGAAAGACATTCCATGTTCACAGATTAGAAGAATTAATATTGCTAAAATTTCCATGCTACCCAAAGTGATCTACATATTCAATGCAATCCCTATCAAAATTCTAATGGCATATTTCATAGAAAGAGAAAAAACAAGCCTAAAATTCATATGGAATGAAAAAGGATCCTGAATAGCCAAAAGAATCTTGATAAAGAATAAAGCTGGAGACCTCACACTTTCTGACTTCAAAACACATGACAATACCATAGTATTCAAAACAGTGTAGTACTGGCATAAAGACGGACATATAAACTAATGGAATAGAATAGAGAGACTAGAAATAAATTTAGGTATATACAATCAAATAATAGTCAACAAGTGCCAAGGCTACACAATGGGGAAAAGACAATCTCTTCAACAAATTGTGCTGGGAAAGCTGGATATCCACATGCAAAAGAATAAAACTGAACTCTTATCTTATACCACACACAAAATCAACTCAGCATGGATTAAAGACTTAAAAGTAAGGCCGAAACTATAAAAATCCTAAAAGAAAACACTGTGGCAAAGCTTCACAACATTGGTCTTGGCAATGATTTATTAGATATGACACCAAAAGTGCAGGCAACAAAAGCAAAAATATATAAGTAGGACTACTTCAAACTAAAATGTTTTGCACAGCAAAGGAAACAATCAACAAAGTGAAAAGGTAACATACTGAATAAGGGAAAATATTGGCAAACTATATATATATATATATATATATATATATACGATAAGAGGTTAATATCCAAAATATATAAGAAACTCCTACAATTTAATAGTGCAAAAACAAATAACCCAATTAAAAATTAGGTAAAGGACTTGGATAGACATTTCTCCAAAGAGGACATACAAATGGCCAAAAGGTATATAAAAAGATGCTCAATAACACTAATTATCAGGTAAATGAAAATCAAAACCATACGGAGATACCACCTCATATCTGTTAGGCTGGCCATTATAAATAAAAGCAAAATAACAAGCCATGACGTGGGGAAATTGGAACTCTTGTGCACTCCTAGTGGCAACATAAAATGGTACAGCCACTATGGCAAACTGTGTGAAGTTTCTTCAAAAAATTAAAAATAAAATTACCATATGATCCAGCCCCATATCTCATTTCTGGGTATATTCCCAAAGAAACTGAAAGAGATATTTGCCTTCTCATGTTCATTGCAGCATTATTCACAATAGCCAAGACGTGGAAACAAATTAAATATTCATTGATAGATGAGTGGATAAAGAAAATGTGATATGCACATGCAACAGAATATTACTGATCCTCAAAAATAAGAAAATCCTATCATATGCTACAATATAGATGAAACTTGAGGACAGTATGCTAAGCGAAATAACCCAGTCAAAGAATAAACACTGTGTTATTCCAGTTATATGAGGTATCTAAAGTAGTCAAACTCATAGAAGCAGGAAGCAGATTGATGGTTGCCTGGGGCTAAGGGGAAAGGGAGATGGGGAGTTGCGGGTTCGATGGGTATAGTTTCATTCATGCAAGAGAAAAAGTTCTAGGGATTTGCTGTACAACAATGTGTTTATAGTTAACAATACTGTACCGTACACTTAAAAATTTGTTAAGAGGGTAGATTTCATGTTATATGTTTTTTACCATAATAAAAACAAATAAAAAAACAATTGAGTTCTGTTAAAAGGAAGAACAGAGTTAGATTCTGGGTAAGTTAAACAATCTACTCTGCTAAAACAGGATCTTTGAGTCCTGAGGAAACAAGACTATTTCAGCATCAGAGGCTGGGATGTGTTGGCCTATGACAACTAGTTTTCATTTAAAATAGAAAACTTACTTTAGGAAAAAGGAATGTATGTTATATAGAGCATAATATTATTAACTACCATTTCTTAAGTACATGTCAAATACTTATCTAAGCTCTTTGTTACCTAAAATGACCCTCACAACAATCTTATTAAAGTAGGTACAATTATGTTCAGTTACTGATACGAAAATTAAGAGCAGAAAATTTAAGCAACTTGCTCCAGCTAGGGTGTGGAAGAATTCAAACACAGCAGCGTAATTGCAGAGTCCGCTCTCTAAAAATACGTGAGAGAAAAATCCAAAGAGGACTCCACTATGAGAAAAATCTATGTTAGAGTTAGCCTGCCTTACATGATTGACAAAATCACTATAGCATCTCAAAAGCAATAAAAATATTAGCATTGATTCACAGCATCTTGTGCTATTGCTTGAAGATAAAGGGAGCAACTAGAATCATTAATAATGTTCTTTTTTTTTTTTTCTGTACGCTTGCCTCTCACCGCCGTGGCCTCTCCCGTTTCAGAGCACAGGCTCTGGATGCATAGGCTCAGCAGCCATGGCTCACGGGCCCAGCCGCTCCGCGGCACATGGGATCTTCCCGGACCGGGGCACGAACCCGTGTCCCCTGCATCGGCAGGCAGACTCTCAATCACTGCACCACCAGGGAAGCCCAATAATGTTCATATTTTGTCTCTCCTGATGTGACTCAAACATACACTCTTCTTCTTAACTGTTTGTGTGGTATACTCTTGACTTCCTGACAGAAAAAATGTGAATTCTATTGTCCTTAGTTAATGCAGAAACAATTAGACACCTAATGTTTGCACTCTTTTCTTTTAACTTCTGCCTACTTTGACAGACACAAAGTATTATTAAATACTTGAAGAGGTGGCCATAAATCATTTAAGGTAATTAGCTGCTCTCCACAGAACGTTCAGCTCTGTATCTTTTTAGAAGAAACTGGGAAAATTGTCTTGATTGACTAGTACTAGCAGATTCTCCAGGGGACATTTAATCTCTTGGGTTAAATATTTCTTTTGTGCACTATGAGTAGCAGCAAGCCTGATGTTTTTCATCTCCATTTTTACTTGTATATTTTTGCTTTATATTCCTTCCCTTCACATGTGACATGCTAAGGGCTGTCACACCTACACTGTGGTGCAATCATAAAGAGTCTGTGGTCATTTTCTTGTGTCACCCTTCACCTGCATTATCATGTAAGGGTCTCAGAGTAAAGTAGTTGTGCAACATCATGATTTTCAAGGTCAAACTCTTCATTTTTCTCCTCAACACTATATTAAATGTTTACATATTCTTGGTTTTATTCTTGAATTATTTAAAACAATATATTCTAAGTTCCATTAAAGTCTTAAATTTCGAGTGTGCCAAGTCATGGTGTCAAAGAATTTGAAAATAATATATTCAAATTGTATTTTCTTATCATTTCCCTTTTCCACATAGTTCTTCTTACCCATTGTCCTGAGAAGAAATTTTAATGTTTGCTTTCTTATGCATAATTTTCCCTTAGGCTGTTTTTTTTGTTAGTCCATGGAATAATTTGAATAATCAGTGAATATTCTGAAAAGTGAAAGTTTTGTCTATTGAAAGGGGATGAATTTAAATGGACTATCCAGGTCTAAAACTCTAAGAACTGTAATCTTGGACTTTCTCCAAAATTATCCTCTTGTCAGCATCGCAAGGAACCATTTACTTGACTAATTTACCATCTATGCTCCCAAGTGTGAGTTTCAAAATCCTCTTTATTTTCTTTAACTTTTCATTATGGGGATTTTCAAACATATACAAAATTAAAGAGAATAGCAAAACAAAGTCCCTTATATCCATTACCCAGTTTCAACAATTATCAACATTATCCCAAATGTTTTTAAACTTTCCACTAATCTCCATTTTTTTCCTAGCACATGCTTTAAAGTAAATCCCAGACATTCTGTCATTTCGCCTGTAAATAATTTCATTTACATAATGCTCTTGCTAAAAAGTAAGAATTGTGCAAGAAAAACATTCAAATGAATATGAAAATCACAGCTGGGACTTCCCTGGTGGCTCAGTGATTAAGAATCCTCCAACGCAGGGAACACGGGTTCGATCCCTGGTCCGGGAAGATCCCACATGCCACGGAGCAACTAAGCCCGGGTGCTACAACTACTGAGCTCATGTGCCACAACTACTGAAGCCCGCACGCCTAGAGCCCGTGCTACGCAACAAGAGAAGCCACCGCAATGAGAAGCCCGCGCACCGCAACGAAGAGTAGCCCCCGTTCGCAGCAACTAGAGAAAGCCCGAGCGCAGCAACAAAGACCCAACACAACCAAAAATAAATAAAAATTAAAATAAAATCACAGTTATCCCTCTAGATATGCTCAAGTAGTAGAGAGTGAAAAGGAGCCTTGGCAAACTTCTAGTTCCCTTGAGTTACAATCCTGACTCAGACACATATTAACAATGGGATTTCAGTCATGCACCTTCACCTCTGTGTCCTCACTTCTCATTTCTTTTTTAAAAAAATTAATTAATTTTATTTTTGGCTGCATTGAGTCTTCTTTGCTGCCTGCGGGCTTTCCCTAGTTGCCGCGAACAGAGGCTACTCTTCGTTGCAGTGCATGGGCTTCTCATTTGCGGTGGCTTCTTTTGTGGCAGAGCTCGGGCTCTAGGCTCATGGGCTTCAGTAGTTGTGGTGCACAGGCTCTAGAGCGCAGGCTCAGTAGTGTGACGCATGGGATTAGTTGCTCTGCAGCACGTGGGATCTTCCTGGACCAGGGTTCGAACCCGTGTCCCCTGCATTGGTAGGCGGATTCTTAACCACTGCGCCACCATGGAAGTCCCTTAGTTCTCACTTCTAAAGTGGAAATTTTAAAATGTCTTTTACCTCAGAGACAAATACTGGGTTGTTATAAGGATGCAACATACAGAGAATGCAAACTGATTTTGTAGACCTCAAATAGAATGGCACCTTTTATAGAAAGTTAGCATAAAAGCACTGAATAAATATGTGTCACATGGAAGAAAAAATCTGTAAAACATGAATTAAAGACATTATCTGTACAATGTCAGATTGTTGTATGAAATGTATAGAGTTGAGTCACTTCACCAAGTGTTTTGCTCAACTAATGTTGAGCAGGTAGCTATTTAGCGATAGCAATTGAATATATAGTGTATATAAAGTATACATTTAGACCATTTGACATTTTAGTATTTTGCCAATAAAGCACCATATAATTGACAGACATTTTCTTTCTTCATTTAGAGGCTTTATCATTATGTAGTAATAGTAAGAAAAATACTCTATTTTCACACTACTGCTTAGGTTAAATGTCAGATCTTTTTTTTTGCGGTACGCGGGCCTCTCACTGTTGTGGCCTCTCCCGTTGCGGAGCACAGGCTCTGGATGCGCAGGCTCAGCGGCCATGGCTCACAGGCCCAGCCGCTCCGCGGCATGTGGGATCTTCCCGGACCGGGGCACGAACCGTGTCTCCTGCATCGACAGGCGGACTCTCAACCACTGCGCCCCCAGGGAAGCCCTAAATGTCAGATCTTTGCCTCTCATCTGCAACCTGTGTGCTTAGGGCATTTTTGCTGCCTAACATGGTGACTAAATGGATCTCCTCACATGAAATTTTGTTGATCACTTGTCGTTCATGGTGACTGCAGTGATTTACTGTTTGCAAGAAATTATATTTTTCCCTAAATAATTTTTTTAAAGTAAGAATATTTTGGACTGGTTAAGTTAAACTTGCTTCAATTAGACACACAAAAACCTGAATTTTGTCTTTGGAGAGTACCATATCTTGTGGCTGCGAGGGATGCAAAGATGAAAAAGCCATGGGCACTGCCCTTTAAAAGCTTGAAATTCCGTCATAGAGAAAAACATGCAAAAAAAAAAAAAAGATCTGCTGCTAGACAGAATAAAATATATACTTTAATAGAGGAACAAATAAGCAAGGACAGAAGAAGGAGCTATTGAGACCAGAGGAAAAGAAGAGCGGGAGAGAAACAAAATGTGAGGCTAGTAGGTGGCAGTTCGTGTCAAGAGCTTAAAAAAAATCAAATATCACACCCTTGTCCTGAGACACCACTAAAAAAATGCATGAAATAAGTATGAAGTCTAAAAAAAAATCAACATAGGTTTTTCCTTTCTTCTTTTTATCTACAACCTCAAAAGGAGATTGATAATATGTAGCATATTTGTAATTGACAATAGAAAAAAATCTACAAATAAAAAGAAAAAAGAGGGTTTTAATCAGCAGTTTTGCTAAATGCACTATATAACATTGTAGAAGTAAACAGTTTTTGTGGGGAGAAAATGGCATAGAATTACAGTAAGCTTTTTAGTCAAAGCAGCTGCTCTCGTGGTTTGTTGTGAGGGTTCCTGAATTCACACAACCCGGAGAGCTTACTCTGACACCACAGTGGTCGCTCTTGTCTCATCACACTGCAATGTTCAGTTGTCTGTACAAACCATAAAAAGTTTACAGCAACTAATAAATGGAGCTGATCAGATTTAATGCCATTGCTCTCACACCCTAGTGCTATGTAACAAACTGTGAAGAACCTCAGAATTTATTTTTTCCGTTGTAAAAATGCTTTTGGGGAATCTTTGAGTGTATCACAGCAGCATAGGGAGGATGTGTTGTGGAATTCCCATTGCTGTGAGGGCTGGTGAGAGATACATCTGCCCCCAACACTTTAAAGACGTGTACTTTATGCTTCTGTCCTTGTAATGCACACCCCCTGGCTAATGGGAGAAGGGGCCTCCTTCGCCCTTCACTCAGATGCTCCCCTAAGCACAAGCTTATTCCATGGAGAAGCTCTGGATCTCCCTGGGGCCAGCACGTTAGAGAGTTTCCTCTACAGTACCCTCCTCAGGCCAGCTGGTACCTAAGTGGAGTGGGGCATGAATGGTGTGCTGTGTCTGTTTTGTCCTTGGCCACACATTCTTTGGGACCATCCTCAGCTTTCTGGAACTTCACTACAGTGCCGTGCGACATACAGATGAAGCACATCTCTCTCCCCAGCCACCTTCATAGCTCCATTGTCCTACACAGCAAAGGGAGGATCATGCTTATCATACAGATAGTCAATTGATTTCCATTCAGTGTGAGTCATGTTTGCTTTAATTGGGACATAATCAATGTCCATTCTACTAAGACAGTCAGTATGCTCTTTGATGAATTGCTTTTAATTTTGCTCTGACAGTTTGTGGTAGATTCTCAAAGGTGATATTACCTTTTTCATTTAAAACTGGAAATTCTATATCTATAGCCACATAACAACATACTGACATTAAATCATACTCATTTGAAAGAGTATAATACTAACTTTTTGAATTCTCCATGCCAGCTTCTATATTGCTCTAATCAAAGAAGCTAATGTATAAAAAGTTACTAATAAAAGATACAGAGTCAGAGAAAAATGGCCGTTCAACTGAAAAGTGAATTTCTATCTAAGATTGAATTCTGGTAATTAAAATTGAATTACTAAGAGCTGATTTAAGAGTGGGTTTCAAGACATCATTTAGAGTTGAGACAAACTTGTTTTCCACTTCAATTTTATTTAAGAATTAAATTTTTCATTCAGTAGCAAAATCACAAAAACAAACCACTTTATAAAGAGAGTATGAAAGATATTTAATCAAATCATAGTGACGAATAATATAGCCATTATATATTATAGCTAATAATATATACATTATTTCATTTACTCTCATTTTACACAACTGAAAAGAAGTAAGCAAACCATATTGCTAGTTAAATAATCTGGGAAACATTCGTACTTTACATAGATGCTACCTCCATTTGTTATTATCTGAGTAGAGGATTTTAAATTTGAAAGAAGTGTAAGAAATCATCTAAGTGAACACCTTTACTTTACAAGTGAAGAAAAAGTGGTTAAGAGGTCTTAAATAACCTAACCTAATAACATAGCAAGTAAGAAAGACATAATTGATATCTGGTTTCTTGACTCAGACATTACTCATCTAATTTCTACCATATAATTCACAACTCTTTTTCTTATCTGTTTTAAATTACTGTGATTATATTATTTTCTTTGATATAGTTATTTGAGTTTTTTAATTCATTGAGAAACCTGGTATATTCTTTAAACCAGAAAACCAAACGATGTGTCATTAATTCAACATGTATTTATCACATCCCTACAAGACAAAGCCCTAACTTTACAGAACTTATGCGTACTAGGGAACAGGATAAACAAGGAGAAAGCAGGCAATTACACTGGAGCATGATATATGATAAGGTTATCATACATTGTTATGAGTACAGAGTAGGAGCACAGATCAATGGTGGACAGAGGTGGGTGGGTCGTATAATGAGGTTGATTGCAAACTGAGCCCTGAATGATTAGTGGTTGTTACCCCCGCAGTGAAGAAGAATAGAAAAAGCATGTACCAGGATTAGGGAGCAGAGTGTGGAAAGGCTCAGAAGCAAGACTGTGCAGTACTTTTACTTTCAAGGATGTGCTAGGAGATTGATTTTACTGAAGCTGAGTGAATGACAAGAGAAATGAGTAAAGAAGTATGAAAGGGTCAGATAATATTTGGACTTTAAACTGAGGGAAAAAGAGATCTGTTTAAGGGGCTTCAGGAGGAGATACAAAGTTCACTCTGATTGAAGGGCAGAGACTGGCACCACCGTGGTTAGGGCAGTCATCTTGCTATGTGACATCCTGCTTTCAATTGTCTGATGGCTTCCATTTCCTTAGGACAGAGTCTAATCTCTTTACACAGTTTACAGGGATTTGCTTCTGTTTCTTCTACCTTGGTTCCAAATTTCAGCTGCACTGGAACAGAATGACTCATGCTAAGAAGTCTGGCTTCTGCGACATTGAAAATTCTCAGTATGTCAGTATGTTACAATGCGGCTTCTTACCTGGAACACCTCTCCTCTTCTTCTTTGTCCAGGCAGCACCTACTCATAATTTAAATTTCAGCCCAACTGTTACATCCTCCAGGAAGCTTTTTCTGAAATCACACAGTCCTACTCTAAGCTGGGTTTTATCTACTCTGTGTCTTCAAGACCAACCATACTATCACTGTCATATCATTGTCATCCATAATATGATTGCACGAAAACGCTTGTGTTCTTAATAAAACATCAAATATGAATAATATATGTGTGATATTATACGAAATAAGAATAATAAAGCCGACATTGTTGGAAACAGAAGTTGTGACTGCAAATTTTCTTATCTTTTTCCTTGCTGGCTATAACCTCTGCTCAGTAAATGCTTGTTGAATAAATAAATTGGTATAAAGCTGGGACAATGAGACTAACATGAGGTGGTTACATATGTGATGTAACCAAGGGAATGACAATGGCATTGGAAGGAAGTGGATGGTCCTTAGAGCTACTAAAGAGATACAGGGGGGTGGGGGGGGAAATTCCCTGGTGGCAAAGTAGTTAAGAATCCGCCTGCCAATGCAAGGCACATGGTTCTATTCCTGGTCCGGGAAGATCCCACATGCTGCGGAGCAACTAAGCCTGTGCGCCACAACTACTGAGACCACGTGCCTAGAGCCTGTGCTCCACAACAAGAGAAGCCACCACAACGAGAAGCCAGTGCACCACAACGAAGAGTAGCCCCTGCTCACCGCAACTAGAGAAAGCCCGCGCGCAGCAACGAAGACAAAACGCAGCCAAAAATTAAATAAATAAATAAATAATTTTTTTTTTTTTTTTTTTTTTTTTAAAGAGAGATACAGGGGAAGAATTGACTGAACCAAGGGATCGATAGTGAAGGATGATGGCAGAACAGTGGTTGACCTTCAGGTTTGGCTTACACAATGGCTTGATGGGGTTACCAGTCACTGAAATAGGGAACCCAGAGGCAGAGTACTTATGGAAGGTCAACGTGAAGACTACAGTGTTATGCATGTTGCATTTTTAGGCTGAAGGATCTACAAGTAGAAATAAGCTCAAGACTGTGGTAGGTGGGTCTGGAGCTCCTCAGGGAAATTTGGATAGAGAGGTGTAAGTCATTGGCATAAGAATGGCAGGGGAAGCGTGTAGAGTGACAGGAAAGAGCTGAAAATGCAACCCTGAGGAACAGAAATGTTTTAGAATTGGGAAAAGAGTAATGAAACTACAAAGGTGCAGAGAGATAATAATAATAATAATGGTTAACATTTGTTGTGGGCTTACAGTATACCATAGATAGTGCCAAGTGCTGTATCATTTAATTAATTCGACAATACAATGAAGTATATTACATCCCTATTTCTCACCTTGTCTTTCACATTTTACAACAATCAAAATAATGTATGCTTTTACAAAATTCACAATGATATAAATACAGAATTAGAAGGTAACTGTATTATATAATCCATTCTGCAAAATAACTTTCAGTAAAGTTTAGCACATATCTCTCTAATTTTTCCTTCTCTCTGCATATTTATGTTGTGATTGATAATTCTTTCTTTTTTTAAGATTGTGTTACTTTTGTGCAACTTAATTTTTCCAGATGATCACAACTGGTTTACTTTATATTTTAAAACAGCTGCTGGTATTTCATCGTATGGATACAACAAGCAGTCCAAGTAATGCTGCAATGAGTAATCTTTACAGTGAAGAAAATTAGGCTTATAGGTAAAAATAGGCTTAGAGTAAAATTGTCAAGGGAAACGGCTAATAAGCAGTGGAAGCAGGACTCAGAAGAGAGAAGCCAAATAAATATCAGATCACAGAAGCCCAAAGATGTCTGGAGAATATGTCAAGAAATGTGGGGATGGGCTTCCCTGGTGGTGCAGTGGTTGAGAGTCCACCTGCCGATGCAGGGGACACGGGTTCGTGCCCCGGTCCAGGGGGATCCCACATACCACAGAGCGGCTGGGCCCGTGAGCCATGGCCGCTGAGCCTGCGCGTCCGGAGCCTGTGCTCCACAACGGGAGAGGCCACAACAGTGAGAGGCCCGCGTATCGCAAAAAAAAAAAAAAAAGAAATGTGGGGATATTAACAGTGCAAATGTTACAGAGATTAAGTAATATTTAGCAAGAATTTGTTCGTGACAACCACTAATGCATGGTGAGCACAACTTTAATGGAGCAAGTCCGAGGACAGGGTTGAGGGTGAGTGGAGGATGACCAAGAGGAGATGGTGACTCTAAACAGCCTTGTCAACAAGTTTAAAGGAGAGGAGATAGGGTGGTAGTCAGAGGTTTATGAGGTTGTAAACCCCATAAGCAATAACATTTTTTTTTTTTTTCGGTACGCAGCCCTCTCACTGTTGTGGCCTCTCCCGTTGCGGAGCACAGGCTCCAGACGCGCAGGCTCAGCGGCCACGGCTCACGGGCCCAGCCGCTCCGCGGCATGTGGGATCTTCCCGGACCGGGGCACGAACCCGTGTCCCCTGCATCTGCAGGCGGACTCTCAACCACTGCACCACCAGGGAAGCCCAACAATAACATTTTTTTAAAAAATATAAAGCCATTTTGATAGCTCATCAAAATATTTTTCTTTGATTTGTAGTTGGATGAATATGGAAACATCAGAGAAGATGCGTGATTATGTGCCTAAAAGCAAAAATCATACTAAACAAATGTGCATCACATGCCTTGACCTGTATATACGAGTCACCAAAGTATGTGCATGATTGAAGCGACTGATTTCTTCTTTCTTAAAAGCTTATTGTGAAACATTTAAGACATAGAAATAGAAAGCACATTATGAAGTAACCCTTATATCCACTGATATACTAAAAAATAAATAGTGCCAAATTACTTAAAGCCGCATGATGCCCCTCTTTGATTTTATCTCCCTGCCTTCACCTAAACAGTTACCAATGTCATGAATTTGGTGACTCCTCTGCAGGAGATAAACTAAGAATACATTCTCATTGTGTTATTTTCACGGAAAATGATGGCTAATAGGGATTAGTATAATGTTGATCTATTATTTGACACTATGAGAAACTCTCAAGTTTGAGGAAGTTTAAAATGTACTTTTATACAAACAGTAAAGTGAATTTTAGAAGGTGCTTTAAGGCATACAAGCTAAGTAAGTTTTCATGTAAACCAGGCAGCCTGAACAATTATCATAAAAGGTAAAGCTTATGAGCTAACCTAAGGTTCTTGCTTTGACTGATGTTCCTAATTTCATGCCATTTCCTTATTCTCATGGTGTCTAATATGGTATTTTATGCTCAAAATGATTTTTTTCCGGGGTGAAGCGTCGTAGGCTGAAACACCAGT
The DNA here is from genome assembly GCF_937001465.1 of Orcinus orca. NCBI lineage: Eukaryota > Metazoa > Chordata > Mammalia > Artiodactyla > Delphinidae > Orcinus > Orcinus orca. The sequence continues at coordinate 38,193,312 of NC_064570.1, read as the reverse complement.
CTTCCTTGTGAATGCTGCATTCACTTGGTGGAAAGGCAGTGCTGTTTATACAGGTGAGTCTCTCAGTAGTACAAGTCAAGGCACTGGGTAGTGGTGTGAGATGAGAAGGGGACAGGATGGTACATAATTCCAGAAGCACATCACCTGATGGTAATAAAGTTCATTGCTTCTTCACGTGGCACTCCTTACGCATCCAATGACTTAAATCCTGGTCACGTTAAAATCACTCTGTCACCAGAGTATAGCTAACCATTTCCTATAGGACAGGAGTATTTGGTCTTGCAAAGATTTAGCTTCAATAGTTTTTAGTGTTCAAAGTGAAATATTTCAGCTTTATATTAATAAAGGGATGCAATTATTTTTACCAGTTTACTTTCCCCCCTCTTTGTAAAAGTCTCAATTACATTTTGATTCATTGATTGTTTTTGAAACAAATATACAGTTCTTGAAGCTCTGAAAGTCCCATTTCTTGTCTTTGGAGAAAAATAATTTTCAGTCTCATAATCACAAAACATCAAATCAACGTAAACATCCACGACAGCTCCTTTGAGACATGATTGTATCAGCGGTTGGGACGTCAATACAAATGAGATTTAACCCTTTTCTTCAGGAAGCCCAAACATGTCCCGTGGATGCAAGTGGACACAGTTGTGCCTGCTGTTTCCAGGTCCTTTAAACCACAGCACACTCCAAAGGCTGGGATTATACTCAAAAACACGTTTAACTCAAACATCCACTGAGTTTCTCTGAGCTTTTTTTTTTTTTTTTTGCTCTATGCGGACCTCTCACTGTTGTGGCCTCTTCCGTTGCAGAGCACAGGCTCCGGACACACAGGCTCAGCGGCCATGGCTCACGGGCCCTGCCGCTCTGTGGCATGTGGGATCTTCCCGGGCCGGGGCACGAACCCGTGTCCCCCACAACGGCAGGCAGACTCTCAACCACTGCGCTACCAGGGAAGCCCTCTTTGAACTTCTAATTCTCCAACCTCTCGATTCCCTTGCATGAGAAAGAGCAATATCCTAGAGCCTCTGCCTTCCCTACAAGAGTCAAGGCAATCACAAAAGATAGACCAGATAAATCAAATGACAGGCTTCCCAGGCTGCAGACATGCATAGTGAATTCCAGTGGAAAATGCCTCCTGAATCCACTGCTCCTATTACCCACACAGCTACCCCACAGTCCTGCAGCCCACTCTCCTGCAGACATTAGATCACATGACCTGACGGGTGCAGTGCCATCAGTATGAGCCTGGTCTTACCAGCTCCTTCCCTTAATTCTTCCCTGCTTCCATTTCTGGTATTGATAAAATAGGCCCTGTCTTCTACTGTTAAAGTTTCTTTCTTCCCCTCTGTAGGCAACAGACTTTTCAACTAAGCCTACCAGATAAAATATAGGCTATCTGGTTAGATTTGGATATAATTTTTTTTAGTATAAATATATATCAATTATTTCAAGGGACATATTTATGCTAAAAATGTTATTTGTTATTTATCTGAAAATCAAATTTATCTGAGTGTATTTTGTTTTGTCTTTTTCTTAATCAGGCAACCCTACTTTCAACTGGCTTTAGATAGCCCAGACCCCACGTGACCACTGTGCTTTTGGTCCCTGGATGTTAGTCAAGCTCTAGCGAGTTTGTAGCTCCCTCTGCTGGCAAGCCAGACCACATCTTTGACTTGAGCTCCACTATGAAGTTGTGAGCAGGAAGTAATGGACGGCAATGGAAGACAGTATAAAACGATTATGGGGGATGGGGAGTAAATCTATTCATTTGAAACAGGGGGTATCTTGAAGATTTGAGCCATACACTTTTTCCCTCAGTTGTTTCGTATTTTAGGAATTCTTACAGCCATATGAAGTCACTTATTGTTTAATTTTGAAATCATGACATCCGTGTTTTGTTTCTTCTGTTCCACAATGAATATACATCAAACTATTTTAATATTCCATTGTAACTTGGATCCCAGAAAACTTGCAACTATCTTTAGAGTCCTGTCTTGTAGCTTCTGGAGGGTTACAGGATCAGAAGATAGAAGTAGGATATTATTTTCAGTGATTAGTGTTCTAGCAATAGACAATTTGAAAATTCTAATTGGAGAAAATTGCTACTAACAGTTCTTTTTCTCATTATGATGTTAGTTTCTTATGTTTTGCCTCATTGTGAGAGTTGTTCAAATCTTTTTGCAGAGTAACTTGACAGGTACATGCAGCAAAGTTGCTGAGGTGTGGGGAAGTATTTATAGTAAACATGTCTTTTAACCTTTGCAACCAAGTAGTGTGAAACTGGACAGCTAGCAGGTTGACTGGGCCGAATCCCAGTTTTACAGGGCAGCACATCTTGGCCTGTGTATTACAGATGGCTTTCCATCTGGTGGCCAACACCAAGCTCCCCATCAGTTTCTTGAAATATGAGGAGAAACTGGCATAATCCAGTGAGTGGAAAACAGGAGGCCTATTCTGGCCTATTCAGGGTATATTTTGCCTTGAATTGTAATTTTGGTAGACTCCGGAACAATGTTGGCTGGATAAAGAAGAAAGATGGAGTCAGAAAATCTGTTTTCTGAGATGCTGCTGGGCTCCGGCTGCTTCTCCAGAAGGGCCTATATCTTTTCCACACAGTGTTGGCGGAGAGACGTGCCCTTAGGTCCTGGCGCCTGGCTGCATGTCCAGGCAGTCAGGGTGCAGCCTCCAGTGCTTAGACTGGTGGGAGAACATTCAGAAGTCAGAGAGTTCCTGGTCAGCTTCTGGAGAAGTTTTTTTTATTGAGGACTGATACTTGGTTTCAGATACAAGGCAATGTTCTAGCCACAAGGACAGCAACCAGAACCAGCAAAGCGGAATAACAGATGGCTAGTCAGCGTGGAGGTGTCTGGGGCATGCTTTGCAGTTCAACCCCATGGACTGGGTCCACCTGTGGGTCAAATATGAGGGAGTTCTGAGGTGCTGTGACTTAGGGAATGTATGGGAGTGAGCTTCCGGCACACCATGTCCCAGGGAGTTTGGCTGCTAAAGCAGGGGAGGTCAGTGGGGCAGCACAACTTGAGGGTCTGGGAGTTGCAGTGAATGGTCCACAGAATCTCATGTTTGAAGCATGACAGAGGAATAGCTTAGGCAGAAAATATTAGCTTATGTCAAGGGATGCAAACTGGCAGCCCAGCAGATGTTTTGGTGGCTTGCATAGTGTGGAAACAAACCAGAAGGTCTGAACGTTGAGTATGCTTTCAAAATTTGCCACAGTTACCAACACTCCCTGTGGCCTTACACAGGCTGCTTCACAGTTTAAGATACCGGCTGCTGGGTCCCTAATGCCATTTGAATTTGGAAACTCTGGCTGACACTTTACTTTTGTTTTGATTGATCTGGGAGGCTGAGAAGGACCAGAATCTTCAGAAGCAGCTAACACTGGATTCAGCTGTGAGAAGCTGGGTCAACAAGAGAGAGAAAGTAAGGTAGCTGCTGACATCGCTAAAGAGAAAACTGTCATCAAAAGTACTATCAAAGACGTCTAATTATTCAGATACAGAAACTAGCTAAACTTCACTTCAATTGATGAAGCCAAGACCAGTCACTCTTAATTACAGGGAGCCAACAGACACACTTTGTAAGGATCCCAGGTTGTATTCTTATAACTCACTCCTCTTTTATAATATACTTATTTGAGTGGCAGTATACTAGATAAGCAAGCTTTCCAGGGATTGCACAATACTCAAAGTTCTATCTTATTTATTGGTTCATGGGACAATATCTAAAATAGCTTGAGAAAACCTGTTTTGGATGGTTGAGAAAAATTTAGCTGCTCCTAAAGAGATGCTAAAAGGATGCTCTTTAGGTTAAGGCACCAATTTGAAAATCCACAGCATCCCCGATAGTGGTCATTATCCCAAAGGATTCTGTTTGAATTTACAGACCTGTGTCCATCTGAAACTAGAAAAATGACCTTTGCAATATAACCCTAAAAATGACGCTTTTGCAAAATAATCGTCTAATAGTTCAGATAATTTAGCTCCAGTATATTCTACAGTGGTGAGCTAAAAAGGAAGCAGAAAGTTGCCTAGCGCAGGGTCTACATTGGTTCTCAATAAATATTTAGTGAAGAATAAATGAATTTGCAAAGAACTGAAACTCCACTCCCATCTTTTTTTTTTTTAAATAAGTACAGCCTAAAGGGACACAGCACATTTTATTTTACTTATTTATTTATTTATTTTTTATTTTTGTTGCGATACGCGGGCCTCTCACTGTTGTGGCCTCTCCCGTTGCGGAGCACACGCTCCGGACACGCAGGCTCAGCGGCCATGGCTCACGGGCCCAGCCGCTCCGCGGCAATGGGGGATCTTCCCAGACCGGGGCACGAACCCGCGTCGCCTGCATCGGCAGGCGGACTCTCAACCACTGCGCCACCAGGGAAGCCCCTCCACTCCCATCTTTAAACATTTTTTTTTTTCAAACTTCATGTGAGGATCGGTCCATGACTTACTAGAATGATTTTTTAAAGCACTCTTTGTATCAGTAAGAGTGTCATCTTAATAAGCCATCAACACGTATCCAGCTGGACAGCTTCAAGACTTTCTTCTGCTATATAAATCCTCTTTAGTAAGCCAGAAGATAAACAGTTTGGAAAAGTCACAGGAATGTTTGTAACTGTAGCCTGAGAGGACTTGAACCAATGGAAATCTAAGGAAAGTACTTTCAAAGGATGATTTAACTGGACTGCAGAAGAAATCCTAGAAAACCACTTTATAACATTCAGGCAAATGTCAGAGACAACTGGTTTCAAAAATCTAAAATATTTCACTTGTATATTATGTGCACTATTCCCACTTTAAAAAATTCGCCTACAGTTGGAACATGTAGGGATTTTTTTAACTCCACAAGTTTTACTTTTCTTCCACTTGGGGCCTTTGGAGTATTTGATGTGTGCTGAGTACTGGGACTATAGGCAGGGCAAACATACATATGGTTTCCATGTGCTTGTTGTATAAAATTTACTTCAAACTTTCATGAAGTTTAGCTAATTATGTTTCATTAGAACAAACCCAGGTCCTATTAGATGATTATTAACAGATATGGTGCAATAACAGCATTCTCAATATTTTGGAGAACAAAAATGAAAGAAATCCAAGTTTGAGCAGTTGGTATGAAAATATGTTAGAACTGAAATTACATGCCTCAAAATAAGAGCAAATGAAGCAGAACTGAATTTGTTCTTATGTACTGATGAGACACTAGCAACAGGAGGACATTTAGTCACAGGCATGTTCACTGCCATTGACAAGCCTGGATACACTGCCTTTATTTAAGAAGCGACAACTCTGGGAAATTCAGCAAATAGTAGTTTTCCACATTTTTTTAATTGAAGTATCTTCACCCTGATAGACTCTTTAGTATTCATATTCAGGGGACTCATTTTAGGGGTGTTAGTGTTGCTTATAATAAACTGCTGCCCAGGGAGTGAGCACCCAGCTGCTGATTGTATTAAAAATAGCTGAGGTTCATATACATTCAATCAGACCTTCACACACACACCCACCCACACACACACACCCCTCTTAAACCTTTTATGGAGTGTTTTTCCTTGAGGTGGTCCTTAATGATTATTTTAATCTAGTTTCACCTGCCCAGCTATATTGGAACTATTGACACATAGAATTAAGTGATCCAGGCAAATCCCTTTATGAAAGCCTTATTTAAAAGTAGGGAGCAACTTTGCAAAATAAAATAAAATAACTAACAATTAATTTAATATAGATCTGTGATATGAAATAATAATTTAAATAGTTATATATAATATGTATTATAAATTTAATAAAACCTGTCAGGCTAATAAGATTTAATGTAATCACCTCCTTGAGTATATTTACTTCCTGAAAGAAGGGAGAGCAGTACAATCGCCCTCGCTGTATCAAATGGGGTCTCTGGGAAGCATTTGTATCATCAGGAGGATAGCTGGATCAATTTCCCATTACTGGTTTCTGTGAAGGTGTGATATCACTGGTAATACAACACTAAGATGAAATGAGAATTTGTCAACTACGTCTGCAACACCTAGTCTATGCAATGCTATTAAAGGCCATACTCTTATCTGTAGTTCTACCTATATGTGAGAAAAAGAGAGAGAAAGAAAACAAAACAAGATAAATCTCTGGAGGAAAGAATCTTGCCTATTAACTACTGCAATAGAGATCATTGTGACAATGACATTGGAATGAAGAACAACAAAAAGAATAAATATGTCTGTAAATATAAAGCAACAATTGTCAAGCTTTAGTGTAAATTATGAATGCCTGAAAGGCTGGCCAGATGACATTTTGATCTCCCTCACCAGGATTTCTGATTCAGTATGTCAGGGGTGGGAATTTACATTTCTAACAAGTTCTCAGGTGATGCTAATGCTACTGGCCTGGGGCCCACACTTTGAGAACCACTGAGAAATATTAGTTATATAAAACAATGATGTCTTGTGGGGCTTATAGTTTATATAGAGTTAAAATCCATGCATATATGGACAGTTATTTTGTGACAATGGTAGCCCTTCTGCTCAGCAGGAAAAACAGATAGTCTTTTCAATAAATAGTCTCAGTAAATGGTGCTGAGTCAACTGGATATCCATATAGGAAAAAAAACAATGGTTGATCCCTTTCTTACACCGTGCACTAAACCCAGTCTCAAGTGATTGCAGGTCTAAATGTGAGAGGCAAAAGCAGCAAAACTTCTAGAAGGTAGTATGAGAGAATATCTCGGTGACCTGTTTAAGATATTCTTGAACAGGACACAAAAAACACTATTCATAGGGGAAAATTTAAATTACATTAAAATTCTTAATTATGTTAATCAAAAGACACTATTAAGAGTAAAAATGCAAGCTACAGACTGGAAGCAGATAGTTGTAACATGTGTAAATGACAAGGAGCTCATATTCCAAATCTATAAAGAACTCCAACAATAATAAACAATCCACTATAAAAATGGGCAAAATTCTTCAAATGACACTTCACAAAAAAGGTTATACAAATGGCCAAATATATAAAAACTAGCTAACCTCAGTAGTAATCATAGAAATGCATTTGAAAGTCACCATGCAATTCCCCTGTTCAAAATCAGATCATGGATGCAATTAAAATACAGTTAAAATGATGGACACTAGTAAGAACTTATGAGAACCGTGGCACAGTGAGAAACCTCATACACTGCTGGGGAGAAGGTGAAATGGCGCAATCATTTGGATATAAATAATTTGGCATTGTTTACTGAATTTGAAGATGCATATCCCACAAGACCCAGCAATTTCATTCCTAGGTATGTCCACGTGCACTAAGAGACTTGTACCAACATGTTTATACATCAGGAGTCCTAAGAGCCCCAAGTACAAAACAACCCAAATTTCCATCAACAGGAGAATCGATAAGTATGTTGTTTATAAAATGAAATTCCATGCATCATCACTGACTATGGATGAACTAACTACATGCAACAAGATAGGTGAATCATAATATTGAATGAAACACAAACATAATATTGAATGAAAGTGGCCAATCACAAAATTACATATGAATGATTACATTTATTTAACTTAAAGAACAAAAAACTAATTTATAGTGCATCGCTCCTTAGTTTGTAAATTTTTAAAGAAAAACTAGGAAGTGATTACTTTCAAAATGAAGACAGAATGGCTTTCTTTGTTGGGAAGAGAGGCCAGTAGTTATGAGGGGAGGAGATAGGTTTTTTTTGGGTACCTGCAATGTTCTGTTCCTTTACCTGGGTGGGTATTTACACAGGTGTTTGTTTTGTAATATATCATTGAACTGTACATCTTGTTTTTGCCCCTTTTCGTCTGTATACTGTATTGAACAGCAAATGGGATAAAATGCTTTAAAGCATAAATCACTCTATCCATTTTTAAATACCGCAGTAAAACAAATTGTCCTTTCAGGTTGCTTGAAAACAGCTGAAGTCCTTGATTTAATTATTTTCTGATTACAATTTAATTAATCTTTTTGTTTAACTAACTTATTTTCATATTCTAGTTTCTACATTACTTGTATTAATTTGGCAAAGTGAGTTAATATTGAATGAGAATCAAATGCTCTGGTGTCATCTGGATAAACACCTTGTTTAATTCTTAGACGGCTTTACATATTTAATTTGATTTCAAATGTACAAGGGAGACAGAATAAAAGTAGGATCATTGCAGGACTGAATAGTTTGTAAATATAACTGACCAACTCCAATGATGCTACTGCATAACAGAAGCTATTTAGATCATATACTGATATGTTAAAATGAACCTTATTTGAGGCAATTCTATTATTGATATATAATAAAAATATCATCACTAAATATAGGTCACACCATACCAATGACCAACAAGTTTAATTTTATTTTATAAACTCCTTTCTAAAGGTATAGTCTAGTATTTCCATCTCAGAGAACAAAATTAAGCAATTGCATTTTAAGCACCTTGAAGGATTTGAGATTTAACCCTATTTGTAAGCTAACAAGTTAGCTGGCCACAGTTCCATGGATGCACAACTCCTGAGTTAGAGATGAAAGAGTCAGATGCAGAAAAGCACTCTGAGCATCAGCTTATTTGGGGCTGGTTTCCTGAGCCCCAATTCCCACAGGCCTAAGAGAAGTCAGGTTATATTTGCATACACCGTGGGTGGCGTTACAGGAGAGTAGCTCTGAGTTGAAGGAAACCAAATAAGCCTGCTTGCCCTTTGCTCAGGAAAAAGAGAGAGAGATACTATCTTCTAAAGCTCTAAGCAAACCTACCCTTCGTTCAGATGGAGGTACTATATCCAGCTGCCAAGGCTCTTCCAAGGCTGTTCACTATGCATACAGCCTTGAAAGGATAGTCTCGAAAAAAGGATAGCTAGTGCCTTGCTCATAAGACATGCAGAAACACAAGACCCCGGGAGAACTGTCTCTCCATATTGGTGATGGCTAAAACCTGTTTATACAGTTGATATAAGACATTTTCTTCAGTTAGAAACTGAATACTGAATACTGGTCTAAACTGAATTTTTCCTTTTTTTTTTTTTTTTGAAATGGGAACCAAAAATTTTTAACAGTTCATATTGCATTCAGAATGCTTTTGAGAGTCATAATCACATGAAGTCCTAGAAGGACCTTGAATACATATAGTGCATATATATGTAATACACATACATCAATATGGTTTGTTTTCCACCTCCCCCATTTAAAATGTAAATTCCCTGAGGATAATGACTTCGTGTGTGTGTATAATTTATTTTCTTATTCTGGTTCCTACATTACTTTGCACTACTTTAATTAATAAAGTGGTATAGGTCTGCCGTCCCTCTTCTTTCTCTTTGTCAACACCATCATCTTAAGAACAATAACTAAAAGTGTGTGCCTGTAATCTGAAGGTACTAATAGTCATCAAATATGACAATGTTTTCTTATCTTCAAGACCACCTATCCATAGAATCTAGGACAATGGCTCACACACAGTGGAGCTCAGTAAATATCTGTTGTTGCATTGAGTTAACCTGAACTCAGGACCCCATTCGACAGTCTGTAAGCCAAAAGTTGCTCTTGGTGACATGCTTGCTCAGTAACATGCTGTCCTTTGAAAATAGAAAACATTGCTTTTTCTCAAACCCGTAGACAGTCATCTCAAGCTCAAAGACTTCTGCTCATTTATGATGATTCTTGTGTACAGATGTATAAAACGGAGGGAACCATCATATGCATCTCCAGAAATGTGTGTTTTATTATGAGATGAGAAGGAAGTCAAGGAGCGCCTGTTTTTCCTTCCTCTGAGAACTGGTCCCACCCACGCCCCCACCCCACCCCGTGCTCATTTCCATCCTCTTCAACAGGAATTTAGCAGCCAGAGCTTATGGTCGAAATTCTATCCATATAAGTTCCTCCGGGGACTGAATCATCAGCACAATGCTTTGGAACCACTCTGGTCTTCTTTACCAAATTCAACCTTTCTATCAACAACAAAATGTGGAAAGGACACAATGTTTCCGTACTCCTTCCACATCAAAAAATTACCTCCTACCGGAACTAGAAAATGTATGTCACTGTGAATTACCATCTGCTACAGCTCCTCGCCGCCGGGCAGCGCCGGGGTCTCGCACACAAAGGGTGAGAGCGGGGCGTGGGGAGGCTGCAAGGCGTCGCTGCTCCGCCCGGCCAGGCCATGTCCGCCCGAGCGGCCATCCCGTCAGTGGGGACCAGGAGCCGGCTCAACTTGGGGCTCGGGATATCTGAATGCCACGGAAACTGCGATCCTACCCAAACGAGTCAGGGAGAGAGCAGCCGAGGGCGTGCGCGAGCTGAGTGAGTGCTTACGTCGCAGCGAGATCTGTGCTGGGATAATTAGAGAGGAGTTAGGCTGAGCCGCGTCCTCTTTGAGCAGCGGCAGCCGCAGCCGCCGCCGCCGCAGCAGCAGCCCGGAGGGGCGCGTCCGACTGCGGCCGCTGGGCAGCGCCCAGGGTGAGGCCCGCGCCCCGCAGCCGCCGCCCCGCCGCGCCCACGGTCCCGGCGGCTCCGGGCGCACAAAGGCGGCGGCTACCCGCGTGGCCTTCTCCATCCAGGCGTTCGATTCTCGCTCCCTTCCTTCTCCTCTCCCGAAGGCGAGAATGGCAGGGCCGGGCGAGAACCTGGGGCAACGGTGGCCCTAGCTCTGCTCCCCCCACCCCTCCTGCGGGGAGAGGAAGCGGGCTGCTCGCGGACGATGTGGTCAGGGCTGCTCCCCAGAGCGTCTTCTGCCCGGGTCCCAGCTGCCGTCCCTCTTCTCTGCTCGCTCCAACCCACCGAGAGGGGCTGATGCTGCTATCGCCGCCGCCGCCTCCGAAGCCGCGGCCGATGGATGCCAGGGAGGGCCGCCTTGCTTAGCGTCCCCGCCTCCGGGTTTGCTGGTAGGAGCCGGCTGCTCTTTCTTCTCTCTCGCTTTGGGGTATTATAGAAAAGGTTTTATCCTCCACTCCTTTTTCCCACCCTCTCCTCCCCCAACCCTGCCTTTGCAATGTACCTTCCCGGCGAGATCCCTCCCCCCAACCTCTCCGCAGCAAGTCCGTTGAAATAAAGGGCTAGAGGAAGACAGAAGTTGGGGGTGGGGTTGAGGGGGGAGCCCACGCTGGTGCCAACGCCACCAAAACCCCTTCTGGTGCCTTATGAGATCACGGTGCATCCAGGAGGGGAGGAGGGAAGGTGCGCTATCTGCAGAGCCTCCGCCTAACTGGATCCCAGTCATTTTAAATGGAATCCCACAAATGTCTTAGAAATAGCATCTTTGAATAAGTAGAAGGAGAAATAAGCTCCTTCCCCCCTCTTTCTCTTTCTCTCTTTTTCCTTCTGGCAAAGACGCTCTCTCCCCCGCCCTGAGCTCCGCGCTGAAGAGCCGCCTTATTATTAATCAGAATTTCCATCGTTATCCCTGGCAGGAGCATCCTTCAGTAGGGACCGCAGAAGCATCACAGTGCTGGGGCTGAGATGTGCATGGGGGCTGTTTCTGTTACATCTCGGAAGAGAAGAGGACAGCACCAAGATCAGCACCACCTGTGCGGGGTGCAGTTAGGGGTGTTTTGTTAGGAGAGAGAAAGGACAAGAAGAGGAGTGCTGGGCCGCCAGAGGTCCACATCTCTTTAAAGGAAAGGGACAAGGGAACTAAAGTGGGACATTGTTTTTAGGGGGTGGGCAAAGAAGTTTATATCCTCCATAGAAAAGGTGTGGGGAAGCAGGAGCAACAGGGTACTTGACTGGACACCAAGACAAATCGTTTCCTGTAAAGAAGAGGAAGCAAGCAGCAGCGAGGTCTGGAGGCCGGTGTGTGGTAGTGACCAGGGCCAGCGGTGCAGTGGGACAGCCAGCAAGAGAAAGGCAGGGCTCAGGAACAAGCAGAACAATGACTCATTTACAGGCTGGTCTCTCTCCTGAGACCCTGGAGAAAGCCCGCCTGGAGCTCAATGAGAACCCAGACACACTGCACCAGGACATCCAGGAGGTGAGGGATATGGTCATCACCAGGCCGGACATTGGCTTTCTCCGCACAGATGATGCCTTCATCTTACGCTTCTTACGGGCCAGGAAGTTTCATCACTTCGAGGCTTTCCGCCTCCTGGCCCAGTACTTTGAGTACCGGCAGCAGAACCTGGACATGTTCAAAAGCTTCAAGGCCACTGATCCGGGCATCAAGCAGGCACTGAAGGATGGCTTCCCTGGGGGCCTAGCCAATCTGGACCACTATGGCAGGAAGATTCTAGTCCTTTTCGCTGCCAACTGGGATCAGAGCAGGTAAGTCCTAAATCCGAACTTGTACTAGGGCTTCTTTTACTCTCCCATTTTCCAGAATTTATCTTGAGTAGTGTCATAGTTTTACAGCTTTGACGTTACTGTTTATTTGGCTCGGGGTGGGTGGGTGGGGTGGGTGGGAAGAGAAACTGGAACGAAGAAATGCGTTTTTGGTGGGCACCCTGGGGAGGTGGTGGGACTTTTATCTTTACCTTTGAAACTCTTACTTCACTAGCACCCGTTTTCTACTGCAGCGTTAGGTGCTTCATGAACCATATTATTGTGCTGTATAATCTCAATCATTCAGCTTCTAAATAAAGCTGCTAATTTTTTCAACTCCTAAATAAGTTTACTGTTCTGTGGAGAAATGAGTATGAGAATGGAGACAACTTTCCCTCCTTCCTCCTAAAGAAATTCTTTTTTTTTTTTTTCCTGAAGAAATTCTTAAACTGGATTCATCACCATCATCGTCCTCCACCACTTCCCCCTCCTCTCTCTCTTTAGTACTGCGGTTTTATTTTTTTAAGACTATCCTGGCATTCAACCAAGATCAAGTAGTTTTATTGCTTGGAAACTTTTCTGCTTGGTGATGTGTAGATGAAGGAATAATATGATGTGTGTCACTTCAATAAAAAGGAAGAGTTGTCCCCTCTGTTGCTGAGCATGCCGCCGACCCTGAAAATAAAGGCTGACTTGTGTGCTTGTTCTACACCTGTCACTAATCTAAAGAATGTGTTTCCTGTCTGATGTGATTTTTCGTCATTTGGAAGGAAGTGAAAAATGTTCAGATCTGTCAGTTGGCAGACTTTTTGAGCTCTCTGGCTTTTTAATGGAGGAGAACTAATATTCTTACTTCATCTACATTACAATAGAAAAAAACAGACAATGACTCTTCTACTTCCTCAGTTGGAGGAATTATTTTCTCAGATTGAAAGATATAAGAAATTATAAAAGACCTTTGTGTAAGGTAGTTTCAATTAAGTTTGAAGTTAAATAAATGTCATGGAACTTAAAAGCGTTACCAGAATTATGAATCATAAGAAGCTTGTTGTTAAAACATCGCTGTATTTTTAGTGCGGTGAATGGTGATTTTTGATGCATCTGGTTAGTTTAAACCATCTCTGGAGCAACTTTAAAAGACTTTTACAGTTACTGAGAAATCTTATGGATCTTATAGGTCTCCAGATAGGCTTCTCAGAGTCTTGGGATTTTAGAATGCAAATTAATATTTTTAACAGGCGTTTAACCCTTCAGTTGGTCTCCTTTTTCCTGTAATTCTACGTTGAGAACTACAATTATTTTTTAGGTAAATATAAAGATAAACTACTACCTGAAGAATCATAAAGCTAAGAAACTCATAGAGTTAGCCATTGAGGGGAATGGAGCTCTCTTTCTGTCTCTTATTTTGGTTAATTATAGAGATTTTACTGTACTCTTTATCAGGTAGCAAAGTTTAAAGGCTCATGAAATGGCATCCTTTGACCACAATTTCTCTTTTAAAAGTTTTTATTTCATCTAAGAAGTACATTGTAGGGTTATGCAAACCAATTATTGTGTATATCAAAGCAGAAAAATTTTATTCAAGAAAGAACCTAGTATTTCATGAGTTAGACTGGAACTTAGTTTATTGAGTTGCCATGAAATGAGCGCTATGGAAATTGTATATTTAAATATGTCTCAAAGTCTGTTAAAGATATCATTAAGGAAGCAGGTTGCCCTTAGGGAGACATGAACATACATCAAACCTATTTTCATTTATTTCTATAAGTGAGCTAATATTGACATTGATTTATAAACCTAATTAAGATGAAAGCCTCTTGTAGTTCTCATGTATGTGGAAAGGTGATTATTTTGGACTTACTAAAGAAACTGTGTTTTAGTTGTCTATCTCATGTTTTCATGTAAAGGCTAAGTTACTAGTAATCAAAATATATCTCCCTGGAAATCTACAATGGGAGGGGACTTATTAATTGATATGTAGAACTATTTCTTTAAATCTACACAAAATCTTAAATATTAAAACTTTGTACATGTGACATTAAAAATGAAAAGCCATGTCCTGTAAAAATACCTTACAGGGCCTATAGACTAATAATTGTGAATTCAATTTCTGTGGTTGGAAATGAACAGGTATGATCAAGAAGTTTTAGTACTTCAAGATCAAAAGGTATACAATTTATTTGGAGCTTATCTAAAATTCAGTTGAGTTTCCTCCTCCTATATAGTTTTAAAAAAGTCCCTCCCTCCTTTTCCCTGCCTGCACCCCCCATCCCATATCTACATGTACATATACAAGGACTAGTGGATAAGCAGGTCCCCCCTCTTGGCATCCTCTGTAAACCTTTATCCCTGGGAGATATGCCTAAGAACTGTCTCTGCCCTGCTCTGAAACCAGCAGGACAACTGCCTTTCTGACAGTGCCCAGAGTGTCACCAGCTCTTTTCCTGCCTTTGGCCTGAATCCCCTTCCTTCCTCCACTGTACATTTTCAAGGCTTATCTGACTTGACTCCTACAGAAGTCTCTGCCACCTTCCCTAGGTGTTTACCTTACGATTGCTCTGTTAGCTGGATATGCCATGTGCCAAATTCTTTTACTCCTCATCCCTCCCCTGTTCTGTGAGTGAGGTGTTCTCACCTTCCTGCTCTGATCCCACCAGTCCAAACAACCTGGGTCCCTGCAGAAGACTGCACATCTGAACATAATTCTAACCACCTTCTAGAGCTGTTCAGTGAATTACCTGGCTTTCAACAACTAAAAAAAAAAAAAAAAAAAAAACACTATTAAAAGAGACAAAATAGGGCTTCCTTGGTGGCGCAGTGGTTGAGAGTCCGCCTGCCGATGCAGGGGACACGGGTTCGTGCCCCGGTCCGGGAATATCCCACCTGCCGCGGAGCGGCTGGGCCCGTGAGCCATGGCCACTGAGCCTGCGTGTCCGGAGCCTGTGCTCCGCAACGGGAGAGGCCACAACGGTGAGAGGCCCGCGTACCACAAAGAAAAAAAAAAAAGAGACACAATAACATTGTTTTAAAGAAAGAATAGGTGGGAATTGTCCAGGATTGCACAGGGAAATTCCAGAAATGAGGTAGAAGAAAATGTCCCCCTTTATTTGGATAACAGGTTATTTCCAACTTCCCAAAGGGAATATCAAGATTTTTTGTGAATTTTGAAAAACTTTGTAAAGGGTTTTGTATAACAAAAAAATACTAAGCCTCATGTTATTATAACAACACCTGAACTAGAGTTAATGTTCAGTAAATGTTTGTTGAGTTGAATTGAGTTATGCATTTTTTAAAAAAAGAATTCTAAGCAGGAAGTTATCTATATATACTTTCTCCTATATTGAATTTTTAGGACAGTTTTCTGTGCTTCTCAGGAGACTGGAAACAGTAAATGTGTGTGAGATGGTGACTATAAATAAAATAGTGTCTCTTCCTATCGCAGTATAGTGCAGGTCAGTTTCAGGTTATTGCAAGTAACTGGACCGTTTCCAAAGCCTTTACAAGAAATATGGAATCTTCAGGAGACTGAGGTATAATATTTACAGTGTACCCACCTTGTAATACAGCTAAAAAAATATTTGAAATACTGAAATGTCAAAATGACTTTCAGTGTGGTCTGTGGTTCTTTTATAAAAAAACAGAACAGGTTTCAGATGATTTGTTACGTTTATTGAGCAGGCTATCCTTGGCAAAGATTCACACAATTTTATTTTTATTTTTTTTTCAAATCGTCTAACATAATTTCTGAAAACAAAAGTAAATTCCACAAAATTAAAAACAAACGATTGTTACCCTGCAGCACTGTGATGCAGTAGTCCTCCATATATTACATGCTATCTTGCTTTCCTGAGTGACAGTGCCCTGCTTAGGACTCAGCAGATACCTTCAAATTGTCCACCTGATTTCAACAACAGAGTGTGATGATAATGTACCGAGAAGCTAGAATAGATTATACTACCTTAAGAAAAGGAAGTTTGGAACGGAAGTAGATTGTGGTCTAGACCCTAGGGCGTGAGAGCTGGTATCTGAGAAGTCGAAATTCACTGGCATGTAATTATTGGGAATATTCATGAGTAAACTGTGTTACCTGAAACATAATGATGACATGTATTCTGATATGTGGCCTGTAATTTGTCAGTTAGCCTGCAAGTAATATTTTACCTTCTTAGACTTATAAATGACTTCTCTCTTCTTAGTACCACAAACAACCAATTGTAAACAAACAATTTATCTGGAATCTGATTAACAGCCATTAGAAAACAATTAAATACAGCCAAGTTAAAATGATCCTAATATAGTGGCAATTCAGAAAGCACTGACCGTCTTGTACCATGTTTGGCTTGTCATAGTGGACATTGATTATCACTTATAGTACTGAAACTCTGAAAGAGCTCAAAGACTGATTGGTGAGACAATGCTATGATCCTCTAACTTATCCTGGAATTTGCCTAAAACATGTACTGTTGTCAGTTTGTTCGTTCCTATTGTGTGGCTTTTTCATACAAAGGAAAATATTATACAAATGGCCAGCTATTTGAAGCTTCAGTTTTAATTATGACTACGCTCTCATTTATTAAAATAATGTAGCCAGTCTTCAAATGAAAGAAGGTTATGATGATGGTAGCTTAAAAGTTTTTAAAAATAGCCATAGACTATACATATTTGCTTTATTCTCAGCCACAAAGCTTTACTCTTCTGTGGAAGTGCACTAAAATAAAATAACATAAAATATAAAATAAAATAAAATGATTAGAAATAGATTAAAACAGACAAGGGCAATTAACTAGTTAATTAGGGAGAAACACTCTTACTTGATAATTTTAAAAACAAAAAACAAGCCAAAATGAGGCTTAATTTTTTTGGACTGATTTTTCAAGTCTTCTTGGCTCTGTTTATTAAAATATTTAAATATTTCTCAACTTTTTGTTTCTTGGTGTCACATATCCTGGCAGGGTCAGGAATCCTTACCTTCGAAAGTCTAGAGGCACTGCTATGCCGTATTACGGCTGATTTTGAGATTAGGTCAATACTAGGAATGCAGGTGTGGGTTCCACGGGGTTTCTGTCCCAGCAGGGCTTCTGTATTGCTTCCTTATAAGGCTGCTCTTTAAACAAATACTCTGGGAACTGCAGCTTACTTCAAAATATGCCCTTGGTTCATACCATGGAAAATAGGAGAGAAAAAAAATTGTCCTGAGAAATGTTAGCGAAATATTGGGACAAATCTCTTAAAAAAAATAGGACAGTCTCTAAAAATTAGGGTAATTATGCAGTAATTAGTGAAATAATCCTGAAATAACAGCAATGACCAAGAGTTCCAAACTTCAGCAGGATGTTGATTGGGTCTGGCCCAAACCAGGCTATTTTCATGTTTCAAATATGCAACTTTAAACAAAGTTGAAAAGAAGCAACAGATTTGATGTTACTAAAGTGCTCTGAAAGGATGTCTCAAAAAATGTGTAAAGATATTTTAAAACATGAGCCAACAATTAATAAATTATTAAATTATCCTTAGTAAATTACTATATTTCCTCCATTCTGGGAAAAAGATTGAATTCTTTTACATCATTGAAAGCAGGTACATACATTTCATTAACATAGTAAGTGGCACTATTGACATGAGGGAAAAGATGTCCCCGTACGTTGGTTGGGTCCTTACAACATCGAGTAAAATGAGTGAATAGAATAGTACTTGATTCAAATCAATGTTTTAAAAAGTATACTTTTTTCCAGCATTTGCTACATACGTGGACATTTAATAGGTGCTAGGTGCAAAAAAAGACACATGACACATTCTTTGTACCATCAAGGAACATACAACCTCTCCGGGAAGAAAAAACACAAAAAGCTAAATAACTCCAGAGAGGTCATTAAGTGCTAAATGAGGGTATTGCTTGTCAGTGCTGGAAGTTCAGGGCAGGGGCAGCAGGCTGCTCAGTGTTGTATAGAAAGAAAATCACCTGCTCGGGTAATGTAATCAACTTTTTATTTTTTCATTTTAATTAATTATTTAATTCATTCATTCATGTTGAAACACTTCTATAGCACATGCTATGTGTCAGGCACTATTCTAAGCACTTTATAAACATTAATTTATTAAATCTTTATCACATACATATGAGGTAGGTTCTGTTAATATCCACATTTTGCAGATGTGGAAACTGAGGCACAGAGCAATTATTCCACCCATAACCTCACAGCTAGTAAGTGAATTGGTCAAACTTGTTTTGTGTGTACAGGTAGTTAACCAACATAAATCTGGGAAAAGACAATTAAATATAATTATAAAAAAAGCAAGCTCTGATAATTAAAAAAATTCATCTATGTTTTAGAAAATCTTGATTAAACATCAGAATGTAGACCATTAGGCACAGAAATTTAAGTTGGTAGAATAAATATTCTGAAGGCAAAGACTGTATTAAGCAGCTAAGCAGACACTTATTCTGCTCTGAGGAAGAGTTGCCTTTTCAATGTTTGTATTTTTCCAGCACAACTTTGTTTTATTTCATTTCATTTTATTTTGGCAGCAGCCCGTGCACACTTTTTAACCTTTTTTTCCCCAAAGAATTACATTTTTCCTCTAGATGTTTCATTTACAAGGATTCTTTTGTCCTTACTCATGTACATTTCCACAGCAGTAAAATTAAAGCAAGGCTGAGACAACTAATCTGTGCCTAGTGATACAAACCAGACACTTAATTATTTTGGATTTCACATTTCCTCCAAGGTTTGTAGACTTAGCCTGTTCCCATTCTGACTTTTACAAATGTCTTGTTACTTTTCTTCCACCAAAGCCCCTTGCTGGGACCAGGTTGGAGCTAACCTGATAACTGGCCTGGCGCCATGCTGGTATCGACTTTCTGATCCACCTTCTGACACACAGTATGCCACTGAGACATGAGAAAGCAGAACAGCTATTCATCAAACTCGGCTCTAGGTCTAGGCACCATAAGGAGTGGAGAGCACTGGGGTGTCAGAAAGACCCAGCTTCTCATCTAGGCTTCCAGTTTTACTCCCATAGTGATTTTGGACAAACTGTCTAAATTCTCTGAGATCTCATCTGTGTCCTCATCTCCAAAATAATAGGAACTAAGTCAGGCACAGAGACTTTGGGCTTATTTTGAGATTAAGATAATGCGTTTGAAATTGCTTTGGAAATCTTAAACGATTACACAGATAGAGATATTATTATTACCACTCAGTAATATAAAATACCTTGGTGAATTCATTGACTTTAGCACTAATGATACTCTGAGGCATTAATAAAAGTAATTCTTCTCCTCTGTCTCTTCCCCGGGCACCTTTCTAACACAAAGTGCTTCAGACATTAGAAAATGTGGCATAATGAAAACTGAGGGTTGGGGGCAGCCTTAATGAAGAATTTAATAATGGCTGATTGATTTAGTGACAGAGGGGAAGCTGCTTGCTCTTGTGCTGCTCAGTGTGATGCCAAGATGCCAGTTTTTCCTTGTCAGGCTAAAAGCAAGGGCTGGAGAGTAGGAAGCAAATGGCCTGTTTGTGATTTAAGTCGCTCTTTGCACTGATTGTAAGCTCTAGTAGGGGATAAGACGTTGTGAGCCCCAGGAGAGAAGCATAGGCTAGGTAGCTCCCCAAAACCTTGTAAGGCCAGAGGCAGAAGAAGCTTCCCTGCTCTTGATCACACTGGTACTAAATAGGAGAATTTTTTTTTTTTTTTTTTTTTACATATTATAGCAGCTTTGACTTCCTTCAAGAGCAGTGGTCTACTAGTCCCAGGTGTACTGGTGTCATTATTTCATCCTCTCCAAGTTGATTTCAGGTTCAGGCTTTACCTAATGCTGCTTTGGGAAGCACAGTCAGGAGCCAAGAGCTCCATTAATGGGCTAGTTTATTGTTTATGGCTTTCTTTCAACATAGAAGGGAAGAATAGCAATGGTAGAGCTACTATAATTGGGGTGAGCTTGTGAAATACTTATTGTAGTGACGTCTAATTTGTAAAATACAACAGTTCGGAAATAGTTTCAAAGAGAATAATGAAAGTAGGATTCCTGAAGACAGAAAATTCATAAAATGCTCCATTTCTTTGGAAGATATTTTGCAGACTTTGGCAAGGTCTCATGTAATAATGTTCTGCTTACGAATAACCTGCTGAGCTGCTAATGGTAGTAATGTGACATGTTTGACAACAGAGGATTGGAGTGTCAAGAGTGGGTTTTTTTGTTTTTTGTGGTACGCGGGCCTCTCGCTGTTGTGGCCTCTTCCGTTGCAGAGCAACAGGCTCCGGACGCAGAGGCTCAGCGTCCGTGGCTCACGGGCCCAGCCGCTCCGCGGCATGTGGGATCTTCCCGGACCGGGGCACAAACCCGTGTCCCCTGCATCGGCAGGTGGACTCTCAACCACTGAGCCACCAGGGAAGCCCTTTTAAAAAAAAAAAAAAATTTATTTATTTTTGGCTGAGTTGGGTCTTCGCTGCTGCATGCGGGCTTTCTCTAGCCGCGGCGAGCGGGGGGCCACTTTTCGCTGCAGTGCGCGGGTTTCTTTATGCGGTGACTTCTCCGCTGCAGAGCACAGGCTCCAGGTACGCGGGCTTCAGCAGTTGTGGCTTGTGGGCTCTAGAGTGCAGGCTCAGTACTTGCGGCGCACGGGCTCAGCCGCTCCGCGGCACGTGGAATCCTCCCAGACCAGGGCTCGAACCCGTGTCCTCCACACCGGCAGGTGGAATCCCAACCACTGCGCCACCAGGGAAGCCCTCAAGAGTGGTTTTGACCTGCCCTTTGAATTCAGTTAGCTAGGATGTTTTTATGTTTCTTTTATTAAACTTATACATTAGTATAATTTATATAAAAATCACTTAATTCTCTTTTTGGAAGAAAGTATTAAATTAAAAAAAACATTGTTAGATTTACCCTTGAAAACTTTGCAAACCTGCTTTTCTCTATTGATGATCCTGGGATTTGCCTTATTTTCTTTCCTTTGGAATAATGATATGTATATAAGTTTCTCTCTTGATTTGACACAGTTTTGGAAAAGCCAAACTTAAAATGTGTTACTTAAAACAAATTGCCTCTTGTTTTCAGCCCTGCTGGTGCCATGGTTTATTCTTCATACATACAGTGCATCATTCTTCCAAAGCCGATTTCAGATTCCACTTTTACTTAAGGCTGTTTGGTATTAATGCTATTTGTCATTCTTGTAGGAAATGTAAGAATGATCATAATGGGGGGAAGTTCTAAACTGGATTGTTCTAATTTTTAATTTTCTTAACTGTGATATTATTATGAACTTCAGAAATTAAAGTGAATACTTTTTTAGAGGGGGTAGCTCTAAATTTTAACCAGAACTAAAGCCTTCCTGCTCCAACTTTCCAGTCTGTGTAGGCTTATAGGCTTCTGTTCACAATACTGTGTTAGGCCATTATGTTTAAAAAGGAGATGAGCCAGCCATGAAGTGACAGATAAAGGTATTCAGTCATTCATATTTCACAGATTTAAAGACAGCTAACAGAGCTCTACAAAAAAATTTATCTCATGTGCTTATGTAGTATTTTGGGATGCCATAGCCTTAGGCCTATAAGTACCCTGTATACTTTCCAGAGATTTAAAAATAATCTCTTGATCCTTGCCTTTCACAGTAGTAATAAGCTATCTAAAGATTACTGTTAATTTTTAAGTAAAATTTACAAGCAAATATTCTTTAGTTCTGATCATACCCTGCCTATGTCTGTGGTTACCATTACAGTAACAAGTGTGCTATGTGTGTATTCCAACCAACATTTACTGAACACATGCTACATACCTAGCATTGTGCAAATGGTTTCACCTGAATCATGTCTTTGACTTCCCTTCCCATACCGCCTCCTCCCACCTTGCCACTGCCAGTGAGATGCAGTGAGATAATCATAGATACTCTCATTTAAGGGAACTAAACCTCAGAATGATAAATCATTGACATGTCCAGGGCCACACAGCTAATGAGGGACAGGAAGAGATTCCGTCTTGAAGTCTTCTGACACCACGCCCGTTGCTTAATTAATGCTGGGACCCTAAAGAGATTCTATTCCAAACTACTGATTTTACAGATGAGGAAATGAGGCCCAGAGAAAGTGAGAAATTGCCTGAGGTTTCACTGTTAATTATTCCTTCCTTTCTGAACTACTACACTTTCTCCATTCGCCTCCAAATGTTTTTAGAAGTCAAAATAGAACTACTCCCTCACATGTGCTCACTGTCTCATGCATCTTCCTGGTGAGCCCATTGCTTCCACTGAATCCCAATGATTTCCACTCCTAATCCACCCCCCTCCCCACACCACCTCTCCCCTGAGGTCAGGATTTCTTTCTCTCGCTTTTCCCAGATACCTCCACCTGAATGTCTGAGCAGAAAAGTAAACTTGAAATGCAGGCTGCTAAAAACGGAAAATTGTTAACATCTTCCATAAATTTACTAATCCCTCTTGAAATGCTGGGATTCCCTCTTAGAGTAATTATCTCATTTTCTTCTCAGCTCAGATTGCATTACCTCATCCACTTCCTTGAACGTAAGATTGGTGTGCTTTTGATTCTGGAATTTTCAATCTTGAGCTCTCTCCTGAGTTTGGAATTTACTTTCTCAGATGTTTACTTGATATATCTTTCTGGGTATACTACATGTTTCTCAAGTACAATGGATACTATTCCAAATTCCACATTTCCAGCCATCCTCAACTGTATCCTCTTTTTGCACTATTGATTTTGATGAAAGATTTTTACCATCTAATCAGACTGAAGCTAGAATCTGTGTGTCATCTTATACTCTTCCCTGAATCTTAGCCCTCACGTTTAATTAAGTATTAAATTTTAAAAAGTTTACCTCTGAAATACTTCTCAAATTTGGCTTCTTTTCTTCTTACTTCCGCTGCCTTCGTTGAGGCAGTGTCTTAATGCACAATTAGTGTCTTTGCACTCTAGTCTAGTTCCATTTTAGAAGAAAGTAAAGAGCATTTATGGAGTTTTTACAGTGTGCCAGGCACTGTGCTAAGTTGCAAGGTAGAAAAAGATAAAGTCTTGACCCCTAAATTTGGATGGCCTATGTAATAACAGACAGGTACATTTTCCCTTTTATTTTCATTGATCTCCCTTTCTTTCTGTCCATCCCACCTTTCCTTTTTGTCTTTTCTTTTCTTTTATCTTTATGATATAAACTCAGTACAATTAAAATCTGTTGACACTTTCAATCATAACTGTTTACGTATAGTGTTGTTTATTGATGAAACTCCTTCAAATCTCATTCTCAAATTTTCCACATGTGAAGATATGAAATGTCAGTACTGCTGAGAGCATTCTTGAGCTATTTAAAAGTACCATGCCTACTTTTTAGGGTTGTTGAAATGAGATTTTATAAACTCATAGCAAGGCCTAGAAGGAAAGGAAAAGGAAACAAATTGTAGTATTTTCAAAAGCATTGGAATTTGTTTTGGTAGAATACATGTTAAATTCTAGTATGTCCCCTGAGTATAGCGAATAAAGTAAACTTCATCTTAAAAGAGGATTTTTAAACAAAATCATTTCCTTAAGATTCCTGATGTAGTTTAAGAGGGAATTTTTAGTATGCGTCACAACTTTCTATAGCTTCTACACGAGTGGTTGTCAGATTTAATGCAGCCCTTTTCTGTTGCCGATAGGTACACACTGGTGGATATCTTGCGCGCCATCTTACTTTCTTTAGAAGCCATGATTGAAGATCCCGAGCTTCAAGTGAATGGATTTGTTTTGATCATAGACTGGAGTAACTTCACCTTCAAGCAAGCCTCTAAACTTACACCAAGCATGCTGCGCTTGGCTATCGAAGGCCTTCAGGTAATGATTTACAAATTACCCAGTTTCTCAGTCTCCCATGTTTGGCTTATCTGTGGTAGAACAACAGAAGATCTTACTTAAGGAATAATAAAAGCACATTTAAAAAACTAGTTTTCAAGCACAAACACTAACTGGACAAAGGATCATAGAAGAAGAGCTAGAAGATGTGGGCCTTTTAATGAATGGAAGCTTGTGACACTTGGCACTAAGCCCTCACTATGTCTATAAGTGCCAGTGATGATCTGGGATTTTTAGCTTGATAATCAGAACAAGCAACATCTTCTGTATTTTACTTATTAGCTATCTAGGCTTTTGTTTGTTTGTTTTTCTTTCCTTTTCTGTTTATAGTTGTTAATTAGCTAAATGTTTGCTTCATTGTTGCATTTAGTTGCCCAACAACTGTTGGAAAGCCAATCAATCAATATGTTTTTTGGTATCTGAGATATGGAATCACTGTTTTGAATTACTTCTTTATACTTAATTGGGGTTTTTTTTGCTCTTTTTTTTTTTTTTAATTATGGAAGAGCCATGATGTGGAGTTGACAGAGGAATGGTGCATCTTCCAATGAATGACATTTAACTGGTTGGGAATTATAAAATGGAAAATCAGTTATTATTTAGTGGCTTGTTATAAACCTAATATCGACGATTTCTTTTTAAGTTTTAAGGTGTCTTTTTTCTGCTCTCTGCTTGGCTTTATGCTACTTTATATATACTATTTATGGAATAAAATTTAAATTCTTAAAAAGATTTGCAAATTAATTCTTAAGTGAGATTACTCAGTATTTATTCTCAGTATGTTCAACATGCTTTTTAGAAGTTTGCAGCAGTTAGTTTTTATAACGTTTATCACTGAAAATATCGCAAAATAACTAATTTTATCGTTGTCATTCATTAGTTCAGGATGTTAGATTTTTCTTTTTTTAAGTAGAACAACCAAAATTATCTAGATCTCTGCTTCACAGTAATTTCTGACTGTGTCTATAGGCACCTAAATTGAAGGATGATGGCCCCCTAAAGAAAGGTCTCTTCTCCAAGCAGCAGGACATCTTAACCAAATTGAATTCACAGTTTGGGTTTTGCCTGGAGTGAATAAGACACACTGATCCTTTTCTCTGATAGGTTTTCCCTGATGCAGGTTTCCTGAGTTGCTCTTGGTGAGTCAGCCTTGCTCCTGCCTTATCTTGAACTACACTTTCTTTTTAACTCCATAGAGACAGTTAATAAGAGTTGGGAGGCCATGGGGAAACACAGTGCTTGGAAATGTGTGTATCATGTAGAATCAGTCCTAATTCTGCCCTCCTGCCATCAGCGTGTAAAGTGTTCCTCAGTCTATAGAGAAAATTGGTCACCACCAACCATATTACTTAACACAGAATGGTAACCTAGCCTTTTATAATCGTGATCCCAATTTAACTGGCATGAGGGGTAGTCTAGGCCTTCAGCATATGAAGAACTGGAGAACTCATATTATTTCCAAAAAATTGAAAAAAACAAACAACTCAAGGATAGACTCAATATCTTGCTGTTTGCTAATTTACACACTTTATGGAGTCATTTAATAGTACTATGATAAGTCCTCGGTGGAGGAAAAAACTGACCACTTGGACACATTTGGGAACTTCCCCATTACCCATGGCTCCCATCAGGACTTTTTAAGTGCTGAGGGTCAGCCCAGCAGGAGCTACAGTCAGATTAAACCTCTGTGCTTGTGTTAGACAGGGAAATGGTCCCCCTCTCTGCAGGGACCTCTGCTGAACTGCCTTATCTCTATTCCCCATCACTGTCCCCATCCCCTTTCCTTGCTCCCAGGACCCAGACTGAGTAAGCAGGGTTGATTCCTCCTGGTTGCCAATTGGGAAGCCACTTAAAAGGAGGGAGATCCTCCTGGGAATAAATTTGACATGTTACTAACTTTTAAACACATTTTTTCTCTAGTTCAAATTAATTTTTAAATGCTCTATATCTATGTCTATATCTGTGTCTATGTCTATATCGATATCTATAAACAATGGTGATTCTGAATAAGAATATAAGATGTGCTAAAAATGTTCCATTGTGACATGTGTGATTTCATATTTACTTTCATACTGAAGTAACGTTTTCTGACTTTTCTAATTAAGACTCTGTTTTATTTTGTACTTACTATGTGAGAAATATTATTGTGTATTGATATGTTTCATGCAGAGCATGAATAAACTGTGTTTTTTGAGATTAGCGTGAAACCGTAAAGTGTTTGAAGTAAAGACACATATGCACAATTTTAGATTGTTAAACACAACTACCGCCATCACTAAGACCACCACCAAAACCACAATAATAAACCCCTTCCAATTAACCCAGTCAGGGAAATTAAGAGGTGAGAATATTTTTAATAACTCAGTGATAATTTGTAGCACGCTATCATTCTGCTATCTATGCTACTTTTATTTAGGCAAACAAAAAAATATCCTAGGGAATTAAACCAAAAGTAAGAAAAGCTACCAGTGGGTCTAGTGCCAAGGAGGAAACATTTAATGATGTGTATTATTAAGGGATGTAACTGTGTTTTGAAGAGGGCCCATCTCTCTTCCTTTATACAGAGGTGACTGTATAACCTCTCTACCTGCATACACCAATCCCCTTTTTCCTCAGGTATTTTGAGTGACCCAGCTAGAGATAGCACCTTATACTTTGGATAAAAACACAGAGACCATTGCTGTAAGATCCACCTGTGATCACAGTGGAAGGCCAATAGAGAGACACTGTTGAAGGATGGAAACGGGCTATAGGGGCAGACAGACCTGGGTTTGGATGGCAGCCCTGCCACATATCAAATATTTGGGCAAATTACTTAACTTGTTTGGATGTCAGTCTATTCATTTATACCAATTTTAAAGTATTACATTAGAAATAATACACCTCACAGGTGATATTAATGATCAAAGTAATTGATGTGGGTAAGCTCATTTTTCAAGTGGCATATTTTCCTGGATGTGTGCTGTTTTTCTCACAATTCAGTGACTACCTAGGCTGTGAAGACTTAAAGATGATTGACTTTGGGAATCTGAAAAATATCGTATTTTGCTTTTAGTGCTCAGATTATAGATACACAGATTCCATTTTTTAAAAATCACTTACTTTGTGGTTAAATAGCATCTAGATATTTTCATGTTAGCTGCCAAATAATATATTTTTTTCTCGTTGGAAGCCAAACAAGAGATTTTTTTTTACCTGGTGAAAATTAGTCTTCGTTTCTTTTGGGAGAAACTCCTGGAACAGTTGGAAAGGTGGTGATTGTGGAGATAGCTTTGGCCTTGAGGGAAGAGCAAGAGTTTGCTAAGGGAATAAGGACAGGAAGAGCATTTGGGGCAGGGGAACTTTGGGGGAGGTGCCTTGAACAGACAGCTATAAAGCATTGAAAGTATGTGATAAATCAGTTTCGATATGGCTAGAGTGAGAAATGAATTGAAACAAATGACCAGAGGTGATCTGGGAAGGGCAGGCTGAGACCTGGCCCTATGGGCTGGAGGAAGGCATGCTGTGTGGTTTGACCTGTGTACTCCAGACATGGGGACATTTGGAACAGGAAAGTGACCTGGTCACTCTTCTTCTTTGGAAGGATCTGTTGGGTAGAAGAATTGACTTGGATCAAAGGAGAGGGCTTAGATATAGAGAACACCCAGACTACCCTAGAGGTACTTATATTGATCCCATTTTGTAGGACAGATAATGAAACTTCAGGGAGTTTAAGATGCTTACCTGAATTTTCTCAGCTGACCTCAAGGCTTTGAGTCCAGGTTGTCTGATTCCAAAGAATGAATGTCTTTCCTGAATCTTGTTTTTTCTGGTTTTCTGTTAATTAGAAAAATGATACAAATTTAAAGGTTTCTTTCCATTTACAGTTATTACAAAATATTGGCTATACTCCTCGTGTTGTACAATACATCCTTGAGCTTATTTTACATCCAATAGTTTGTGCCTCCCATGCACCCTTGTTTCTGTTGTTTCCAGGGCTGTGCCTAAGAAAAAATGGGTAGCCTCAGGTTAAAGTAACTTTCCTCCCCCATGCCAAAAATCCTCACATTTCAGTACAGGTGAAATGTCTTTGTTGGGATAGTACAGTACTAAAATAGTCACAAATGGCTGACCTTGCACTTTTTTGGACACCAAGTGGCAGAACCATTTTCTTCTTCCCAGTGAGTGGTCTCTTTGAGTGACTACCAACCTCCCAGTTCCCTGTGATGAAGGGCAAGGGCAAGGCACTTTTCTGCTAGCCAAAGAGAACTTTTATCCTCACAACCACAAATTGGTAAGCCACTCATTATACCAATCCAAGGCAATTCTGTACGCTTTCTCTTTGCAGAATCTTCAAACATTTTTTTTTAAAGGAAAGGCATAAAAGATTTTTTTACCAACACAATGCGGCTCCTTGATAGATAAGAGGCAACATCAGATATATTTTGTGGAAATAAAGTATTCATTCTTAGCCGGAAGGAAAAGAGAAAGAGAAAATTGTCTTGCACCTTACAAGAATTTAATTGATTAGGGTAGTCATAGTAACAGGAAGCATCTTAGAAAATCAATACAAGATTAAGCGGATGTGACTTGTTGACTCTAAGATATCTGCTGGGGAAGCCAATTAAAACATGAAATGTTTGGAAATACCTAGAACAGCTTAGACTGAATTTATAATGAAGCAGTATGCTTTTAATATTTTTTGGTTTCTGTTGCTCTATTTTAATATTTTTCTTATAAAATTTTACCATCCTTAAAACTCTTTGGTAGTGAAAAACTCAAACTCTCTTATGAATCCAGAATCTCTTATTTGTGATGTTTTTACACATATCCTGACCCTACCTTTGTTGTTTGTTGCCCTTTGGATGTATTTACCTGTTATGCCCCCTTAGCTCTGTTCTGCTGAGTCTCCGTGCTGTTGCTTTCACAATTTCACAGGAATCCCCAAACTCCATCTGCTGAAAAGTACATAATGAAGTCAAGAGGTTGCTTGCTGACAAGGGGTTTGGCTGTAACAAAGAATTGAATAGCTCTTTGAATTGCTACCTACGACTCAGATGTAGGGCCATCACGAAGTACCTAAATCAGTGCCAGATATTGTAAGAGCCCTTAATAAATAGGACTTGTGAAAGAATCAAGAACATGTAATCAGTTCACAGTACTTAGTGCTGGCCCTTTCTTTTGACTCAAGGGTCCAGTGTTACTAGCAGCCACCAATCTGCTAGCTCTGAGAGCTCTGGTCATTCATGTGGAAGGCAGAAAGTGCTGCCAACTACAAATTCTGGCTCTGACTGTTTGGAAGCCCAGTCCTACCTAGGGGATCTTGCCAAAAACAGAGGCTATGCTAATGACTTGGAACATCCCTGTCCAGGGCTAGCGGGTGAGGAGTGCCATTAACTTCAGTCTAGCGTTAGCTTATTCAGTCTTCCCGATCTTACCCACAGCTCCTGCTAGCTTTGAAATTGCACGTGTGTGTGTGCGCGCGCGCGCGCGTGTGTGTGTGTGTGTGTGTGTATGGAGGACAGTTATGGGAGAATATTAAAGAGGAAGTCAATGAGATATTGAGTAAATTGGGCTTTCATAATAAGACGAAAGGACTCTGTTTTGCAACAGTGTTTTTTGCAATGGTTTTTAACCTGCCAATAGTTTTCAGGCTTATAATGCTTCTGACAACAGCAGAAACCTCTTGCATGCAAGCTGCCTTGTAAATTTAAGGCAGCATGATGGTGCATTGATGGTAGAGGTCTGAAACAATACCTGTCTTTTTGAAAATGAACACACGGACTCATTAACTGTATTTATTCAGACAGCCTGGAGGGTGGGAGCATTTATTTCCACATTTTGTATGCACCGTCAGAACCATGTTGAGAAACAGTGACAAGGGCAGTGTATAAAAAAAAAGTGACATTTTGTTCATCACATGCATAGCTGTCTGAACTAAGTGTGCTTCCTTTCAGTTGTTTCTTAACCTAAAACAAAATGAGTGAAAACCCTAAAGCTGCTTGATTTCATGGTATGAGACTGTGGCTTGGCTGCGAGGTTTAGTCCCCAGAAGTAGGACGTTGGAAGTCTTTTTAAAATCTGACTATAGACATGTAAAAGCTATATATAATATTCAGTTCAGCAAGCAGGCTAAGGATTATATAAACTTTGCTAACAGGCCAGGTTAATTCTGCATATATATGTACATATATACACATAAACATAACACATACATGTACCTACATACGTGTGTATGTGCATATATCTCACTATTTTTTCTTGCATTAAAATTGCTGGGTTTTTTTTTTTTTGATTAGCAGCTAAATCCATTTAAAATGTCTAGTTAGAGGAAGTAGTTGTCAACCTTGAAAAAAAAAATAAAGAGATGAGTGCTCTAGACTTACTTAACATACACTTACTGAATTAAAGGAAGGAGTATCAGTAACTATCCATAACATTTAATACCTGTACACTTTCAACCACTGAAAAGGAGACTAGCTATCATTTTTCTTCTAACAGCCAAATAATTTAAGCAACAAAAGGGAAGGAAGGGGCTTCCCTGGTGGCACAGCGGTTGAGAGTCCGCCTGTCGATGCAGGGGACACGGGTTCGTGCCCCGGTCCGGGAAGATCCCACATGCCGCGGAGTGACTGGGCCCGTGAGCCATGGCCGCTGAGCCTGCGCGTCCGGAGCCTGTGCTCCGCAACGGGAGAGGCCACAGCAGTGAGAGGCCCGCGTACCGCAAAAAAAAAAAGGAAGGAAGCAAATAATCTTTCTGTTTGAGTCATTGAGATAATGATAAATGGATAGAAAATAACCACCTATAATGAAAAACTGAACAAACCATACGAGCTATTCTCCATTTCATTTTATTGGCTATGTTAAGACAAGTCCTTAACTGGAGAACAAAAAAGATGAGTAACTGCAAGTTCTCTCTTACTCTTTTTATTATCAATGTAAATGCATCTTGATATATTCTTCTATCCCAGTAGAACTTCATTTTTTTCACTCTCTTCAAATCAAAATGGCAAAATGTGAACATTCATTTATCTTTAAAAAATTAGTTTAGATACAACCTTAAAAAAGAAAGGAATCCTGCTGTTTGCAACAATACGGGTGAACCTTGAGGACATTATGCTAAGTGAAGTAAGCCAGGCACTGAAAGACAAGTACTGCATGATCTCACTTACACGTGGGATCTACAAAGTTAAATTCATAGTAACAGGGAGGAGAATGGTGGTTACCAGGGGTCGGGAGGTTGGGGAAATGGGGAGATGCTGGTCAAAGGGTACAACATTTCAGTTATAAGATGAAAAAATCCTGGAGACCTAATGGACAGAATGGTGACTATAGTTAATAATAAAGTGTTGTATACTTGAAATTTGCTAAGAGAGTAGATCTCAACTGTTTTTACCACACACACACACACATAAAAAAAGGTAATTATGTGAGGTGATAGATATTGCCTGATTGTGGCAATTATTTTACAGTGTGTGTGTATACCAAAATATCATGCTGTCTGTATACCTTAAGTATATCCAATTTTTGTCAATCATGCCTTGATAAAACTGGAAAAAATTAGTTTAAGACCCCAGTGCTATCAGATTTTCCTACAGATGTTGATAAAACTGACATGCTTATCTTTCAAATGTTTAGTCATTTCACCTTCATAAATGTACCCTCCTGGACATCTAAATCAAAATCTTTTGAAATCTCAAATTAAGGTGTCATTTTTGTTTGCTTAAGTTTTAAAATTCTGGTACCATATTGCCAGAATCTTGGAGGTAAGTGATTCTTCTGTCCCATCCATGAGTAGCACTCTTGTTATATTCTCTTAAGATTGATCTGGAAATTAAAATACTCTTTATTCTTCATTTTAACTATTCTGAGGATTTGTTTTTAATGGGCTTCATTTTCTTCATATCAGCAATCGGAGAAGTCACAAAAAACTCATAAGAGGAATGCCTCCTTGTATTAATCCTGGGCTTCTGTTTGATGCACAATTAAAAATAGTGTGTTTCTATGGCTTGAGGTCAACTGCATTTTGAAAGGCCTCAGTCAGTTGGAATTTTAAGATGTGGGGGAGTGTGAGGTAGTTATATAAGGTACTGATAGCTGCTGTAACAAACAAACGAAAATGTGTGCATTTGCTCAACCATCTCACGGTGAAATCAAATAGGGTGCATTGATCAAGGTACGGTGCTTCTCCTAGTTAGTCAGTAACCCATGTCCCTTCCACTTTGTTGCCCTGCCGTTTTCTATGTGTGGTTTCCCAGGTCACTTTGGTCAGTTTCATTGCATTTCCCTATAAGGTGAAAAAGCATGGAAAATCACATATGATACATGTCTATGGGCCAAACCTGAAAACAGTGTACATTGTTTATTTGAACTTGAATTCTGTTGGCTAGAAAACTCAGTCAGGTCGACACCCATAACTATAAAGGAGATGAAGAAATGTAGTCTGTGATTCTAGGAAGAAAAGAAATGGTGAACACCTCGTCCTCTCCTTCACAATGCTGATTCCCTAAAATACCTATGATGACTCTTCTATCAGCTCTTTATAGCATGTTTGCTTATGTTCTCTGAAAGGAAGAGGTGATAATTAGACAGTGTTTCAAGAAAGTTTTATTCCAACCTTTAAGCACAAAGAAATAAATGCAGTTTTCCTGCAATCCATTCTGTGTACTTACTGCAATCTCTGTACCCGACTGGCTTTGCGTAGGTAGGGGTGCTGGCCATTTCTATGTATGTGGGTCCCTATAGCTATATCCCCATAACAAAGGTAACACAGCTGCGATTCAGTCAGTTCAGCGCTCCTAAGATCCCGATTTTAAAAGGAGAAAAATAGTAAATCATTCTTCTAGCGTCTTAAGACTACATGTAAGACAGCTATAGTGATATTTTTGTTGCTTTACCTTGAAAGTTAGAAATCCTCTGAATTGGGGATTTAATTTTCATAAAATGAGAATATGACTTTTTAAAAAATTCAAGATTACCTACCTTGAGAAACTCCCCCAGAAAGAATACTAGCTGCTGAAACACTGAAAGGATTTCACTGTAGAGTCTTGTTGCATAGGCTTAAAGACTGAAATCAATGTCAAATTTTAGGATGCAGAGTCCACCAGCTTTCACCATTTTGTCAATATCTATCCAGTGCTTTAAAAACCAGTTGAAGTTTTACTTATTGTTTAGTCATCTAGAGAAAACATGCAAAAAGTCAATATAATTTTAGTACATAAATTAATAAAGTAAAAGTTATACTATCAGTACCTAGTTTTTCAATCATGTTGTGTACCATAAGGAATCTACTTTCCTCTTGAAGGTATTCTAGGAACTCTTTATTTCCTGTTATGACTTTTTCCTCTTGTTTATTAGGTCTGTATTAGAGCTGTCATTCTAGAAGACTTTCAAATTTCATTCTTGTGTAATATTTGCTGTGTCTTAGATTTCCTTTCCTCAAGTCCTTGAATTCTTTGCTCTCTTTTTTGTTTTGTTTACATATATATATATATATATATTTTTTTTCCACCTGAAGGAGTATGAGGGAGGTAAAGTTGCAGAGCACTTGCATTCTCTAAAGTGTGTTTATTTTTTCACATCGGTTAATAGTTTTGTCTAGATATATAGATTCAAAATAATTTCCCTCAAGTACTTTGAAATCATTATTTTATAGTTGTCAGGCATCCATTATTTCTGATAAGAAGCCTGGATTCAGACAAATTTTTGATACTTTGTAGGTACCTGTAAAAGATTTTAGGATCTTTTTTCCATCTTTGGCATTTACAAGCATGCATTTGGGAACAGATCTTCTTGTGTCTACCACACCTTAATGAATCCTTCAGATAGAAACAGAAACATTTTTGTTATTCTTTCCTTTCAATTTTTCTCTGATCCCTTTTCTGGTATTACTATTGCGTGGACATTGTATCTGTGGTCTTAATCCTCTGTGTATCATAATGTTTCTGGATCACATGTTTTTTAATTAAACTTTTCATTTTTATATTAATGCAGATTCACATGCAGTTGTAAGAAATAGTGCAGAGAGATCTCATATATGTTTTCCTCAATGGTAACATCTTGCAAAAGTATTGTGCAATCTCACAACCAGGATATTAACATCGATATAATAGGGATGAAAGTCCTGGCTGCATACTCAGTCTTCTCTTACATGACCCCGGTGGGAGCTGGGATACCTCACCACAGCTTGATGAGGGTGCTTTCATCCTTTGCTGGTGTGGGTGGGAGTGAGGTCACATTATTTTGTTTTTGTTTTTTTCTTTTCCTCTAGTGCTTGGCTGGAGTAGAGTAGTTATTGCCTAAAAATTTTGCGTGTTGCTAGTAGGCGTCTTTCCTGGTCCTTTGGCCCGTGAGAGCAAGCTTTAGTTAGGGCTTTTTTGTCTGTGCCTGTTTCCAGTTGCCAGTTTCCTGAGCTATAAATCTGGGATATCTGAGGCAAAATCAAGCCCGGGGAATGTGCTAGTATTTCATTCTTTGGGTCCCAAAGTCTCTAGCTGGTTTGCCTTTTTCTTTTCACCATTTATAGTCTTCTTATGTTTGTTTTATGGTTACTGCCCAGGTTTTTTAGTTATATTTAATGAGAAGAATAGGGAAAAGTATGATTTGAATATTCTGTCTTTCTGGAAGTGGAAGTTAGAACCACATGTATTTTTCATCTTCTAAAATTTTATCAAATATCTGATTTAATAAAGTTACTTTGCCTCATTTAGTTTTCAGTGTTGTAAATTTATTATAGTTTGTACCGTTTACTGTCATTTAAATTTGTGGAAGGAGGTGAGGAAAGTGTGCTTATTCAGTCAGCCTTATTGACTTGGAAGCTCCTTAACTCCTTAAAGCAACCATTTTCTTTTCTTTTTCTTTCTTTTTTTTTTTGTGGTACGCGGGCCTCTCACTGTTGTGGCCTCTCCCGTTGCGGAGCACAGGCTCCGGACGCACAGGCTCAGCGGCCATGGCTCACGGGCCCAGCCGCTCCGCGGCATGTGGGATCTTCCCGGACCGGGGCACGAACCTGTGTCCCCTGCATCGGCAGGCGGACTCTCAACCACTGTGCCACCAGGGAAGCCCAAAGCAACCATTTTCTAGTTTAGGACCACAAGACAATAGAAATGAAGGTCATGAGCCATCATTTTTATCTATAGATAATGATCTAAGGGAGAAATTCTTCTTCTTCTATGTAGTAATAGCTTTTATTATTATGTTCTTTAAATCCCCAGAGATATTTTTCTAGGATTAAATATGGAGTAAATTTATTTCCAAAAACCCAAAAATATTCCAAGAGATATACCCATAATTATTTGCAAATTATTATGAACTAAGGCATTAAAGCTTAGAAAACCAGGTTTATTTTCAAGTAAGATGAAATTCAGGCAGATAGGCAATTTTATCACTTGGTTTTAAAAAGAAAACCTCCAAAAGATGCTACCAGTCAGAGCATTGTCTCTCCTAAGATGGCTAAGAAAAGCACATTCTACCCCACGCAAGACCACGATGGGCCACAACAGAACTGGTAAACAAGCTACATTTAGTGGTGTTTGAGGCCTACTGTCTCAACAGGGGGTAGATAATCAGCATCATAATGGGTTACTACTATATGCTAAACTTAGAGCTATAATTTAGTCAGTGAGAGGAGGGTAAACGCACTCTGCTGTAAATCATAACAGGCTGTTTTCTAGTTTCATAGATATTTGGGTCTGGAAAGTGCCTTAACTCAGAAAAGAGCTAATGTGACCTCAATGCTGCATAGAAACCATCAAAGTAGGCTTAGGCTGAATTGAAATCAGCCTAAGTGCAGGTGATTGAGTAAGGTGCAGCCTTAAGCAGCACCACGGAGAGCTCCCAGAAATTCCATTGCTGCGGTTTGTCTTTTCCACTTTGCAGTTCTGGTTTTCTCTTGTCATCACTGCCCTTAAAGTTAGCCCCTCTACCTCTTAGAATAGTCACAGTACTCACAGAAGTGGAGGTTTCCTTCATTTTTCCCTGAGTCTCATACTTTCTATGTTTGGGTCAAGGCTACATTTTTCACGTCGTCCAAGGTTTTCCTTTTAAGGCTTTCCCTTTATTATTTAGCTCCTGTTTTTTTGGAATTGTTTACTGGAAACTCATGTATCAGCATTGGAATTAGAACTATCGCCTCTCTTTCCTCTATTCTTGGAATCTTCCCATAAGTTATTTATGTCCTAATTTTAAAAACACAAAAACATTCCTAAGTTGGATATAGGGTAAGAGAAATGACTCTGTGATTTGTGTTTCATCATAAGGCCATGTAAGGAAGAAAGGGATTGTCTTCTTTCACCCACGAAAACTGCTAGGAAAGTCATGGTTTGATTATGTGCTGTCTTCATAAAGAGGTATTTGGACAAAAATTATATAGGATATAGTTGAAAGCAGAATTGTCTCTCCCCTGACAGGTGCTAGAATAGGTCAGACTTTAGAAGCAAGCATTCCTGGGCTTAAGTCTTGTCTCAGCCACATCCAGATTTCAACTTTAGATAGACTACTTAACTGATCGCGGTCATTGTTACCACATATAAAATGGGAGTGATACCTTCCACCTGGTGTTATTTTGAGGATTAAACAAGATAACATATATGAAAGAGATTGGCATGATACCTAGTCAGAGAAGTCACTTGGTTACAGTCAGTCCTGACCATGCACTTCTTCCCTGCCCCATGCTGGAGAAGATAATATAAATAAACTATGTAACAAGAAGATTATGTCTTTAGAACAAAATACAGTGGTTATATAATATAATTAATCAACCTAACTTGGCAGATCATGCAAAACTCACCAACTAAAATTAGGTGGGAAGAAAGTCTCCCACCCCCTTTTTCTGAAAATAATGCATCTTTTAAGAAATTAAGTGGGTAATTTTCTCTTTGAAGTTTATAGTCACTATATTTGTTCTTCCAAGTTGTAAGATAATGGTTAAATGTGATAATAAAAAGTATTGTGATTTATAACATGTGGAACTCGTTGGTTTGTTCTTAGGACTTTGGGGATTTTCACTCTTGGGAATATCACAAATATTTTCTGTTGAAATACATGAAGAGACTTGTATTTACATGATTAATATACATATCTCTCCTCACTGTTTTCAATTAGATGAAGACTTCCTCAATGGCAAGATAACAGTTCCGCTAAATAACTCACCAGTTGGCTGGCAAGGAGGATCATATCATTGGTCCTGGGTGGACTAAAAGCATGTTATAGACCTGCAATTCTTAAAACTTTCATAGTGATGAAATAGGGTGGGATACTCATGGGAGAACATACACTGGAGAGTGCAATATCTAAGACATGTGAAAGCTGCAGGGGAATTAGTAATCAAAAGGACTATGGTAAAGAAACTCGGTCAAAGGATTTCCTGAACAATGGGGATGACAGGATTCAGAAATACTGCTGGCTAGGTGATGGCATTTAAACACCAGAAGTATGTTGGGTGCAGTTATTATAATGAGTGGCAAGGTTGGAGTGGCAATCGTAAGGGCCTGGCCCTAAGGGAGCTGTGGGTATGGTTATTAAGCATGGTGTTCCTATGGGAAAGAAAGATAGGAAGACAATAAATGTTGCTTAAAATATTAAACGAGAAAAAAGAGAAAAGGAATGAAGGCAGCTATCCGAATATAAAGTTAGAATATTATGCCTAGTTTTCTGACCTGAGATAGTTCTCAGACTCAGAATCCATGAGCTGAAGGAGAATATAGATCCTTGGGAGGAAGAACCCTGCAGCACCAAGATGTTTCTATGATGGATGATCTTTCAACTGCTAGGAGTAATGTTTGCAAAGAGTTTGTGATAATATGGGCAATGATTATTAATAATCGTAAGTGTGTGTGATAGAAATGAATTATGAAAATATGATCACATTTATGTTAATAATATGTTAAACAAAGAGGAGAATAAAATGCATTGGAATGTAAGCAATGACTATATGAGAGTGGTAGGACTGTGGAGAAATTTTCCTTTTCCTACTTTCTGCATTTTACACATTTTACCATTGGGAACATAGTATTTTTATCATAAAAATTTTATTTCAAGTAGTCATGATATACAGTAGAAAATAAAGCAAATTATTTAACAAATAAGTATACAATGTGCCATGTTAAAAAGGTTAGCTCCTATTTTAAAGTGATATTAACATAGTCTGATGAGAAAATTAATAGAATCAGGCAGCTGCAGCTGCTCATCTTAAGAAAATTATGCAGTGCTAACTCATATAGCTGTGACGGGTCACATTTGGGAACCACAAAGGAAATTTACAGCAAGACCTAGGAAAACAGAGTCAGTGGAAATGTAAATATGCTTCAGAGTTAAAGATCAGACATGCTTAAAAAAGCATGTTTTATGAAGCTACCAGGCTGATATATAAACCAAAATATTATGCTAATATACCTGATATGAACTAACCAGTGTTTGGTAGGAGGAAAGAAGGAAGTTGAATTTTTAAACAGCCATCAATAAGCCCCATTTTAAAACATTTTTATGCAAATCTGAATAAGATAGCCATCGATGAATTAAGTAAAAGACAAAAAGTGGACATAAATTACACCTTATAAGGACAATCATGCTTTTAAACAGTACATCTTATTTCTGCCTACCAGTCATATCCTTATATTATTAAAATTGGTTCTATAAATGGCAAAATAAATTTTTACAGACAGAAATTGTTTAATAGTTCAGAAGAGGGAGTTGTGGTGTGTGGACTAAAATGCTATAAATGTTTTATGTAAGAGTTAAAGATTGAGCATATCTTCAAGGATGACATGATTTGGTATATAGAGATGCATAGGGAGGGAAACAGTGCAGCTAAGTATAGAGTGAAAATTCATACATTGCATTTTGGATATGTTATAAGTCTAGGCAGTCTCATGTGACGAGTTGATGTAAGGTAGGCAAGAAAGATACACTGGAGAAATCTGATAGGTTGGGGTCAAAGTGGGATGGACTTTGAATTTAAACTGCATTTTATGAAGACTGGAGAATCAATGAGTATTTTAAGTGAGAAAACAAATCATGGAAAATGGCCAACTGAAAAACTAATGTGATATAATTCATTTGTTCATGACTTCAGCCCACCAATATCTATGGAGTGGGATAATCTTAAAGAAAGAAGTTGGAAAAGTGGGAATTTAGGAGACAATTTTATAGCAATCCAGCCCAGAGATGCTGAATGTCTGCATTAGTTCAGGCCAAGTGATATGAAAAAGAAGGGGAGGGTACTTTTTGTCTGTGTCCTTTCTGATTCTTATTTTTTCCCTATCCTCCTTTAAATCTTTGTTACCTCTCACCTTTGTTATCTCCAAAGATAAATCAGTGGCCCTGCCTCCAACTGGACCCTGTCCAGTTCCTCCTCAACATGGACGTGGTAATCACAGTTGTCTTTCTAAAACATGATCTAGTCACCAGATACTCTCCCCCAGCCCATGTCTTTGCTCACATTGGTCTCTTTGAACAGACGAGAAGTAAGGGTTCTGGCATGCTCCATAGACCCAGAGCTTGTCAGGCTTACCTTAAATGAAACAAACCAGAGGTTTTGGCGAGGCAGCGGTTTGGGACCCAAATTAGAATGCCATCCGGTTTGCAAGGCAGAAATAGAGACACAGATGTAGAGAACAAATGTATGGACACCAAGGGGGGAAAGTGGCAGGGGTGGGGGGGTGGGGGGATGAACTGGGAGACTGGGATTGACATGTATACACTAATATGTATAAAATGGATAACTAATAAGAACCTGCTGTATAAAAAATAAATAAAATAAAATTCAAAAAATGATACTCTTAAAAAATTAAATTAGTTGTTACTCATGGTAAAGCCTTTTGTGGAAAAGATTTTCTTGAAAAGGTTTATACTTTCATTTGCTCAAGATCTGATGATAAATTGTGTTTATGATATTGAATGTACAAAAAAGTGCATTCTGTTTTATAAGACTTTTTAATGAATTAATTTTCTTCTAAAATCTGATCAAATGTTGGTAAATTATAAACAACTATTCACATATTTTAAATATTTAAGGGTTACAGATTCATGACTAGATTCTTCTTTTTCCTGTTGACTTTCTAGACTAATACTAAGTAAAATGAATGGAAAACCAAGTATTAAAATAACAGAGAGCAACCTAATGTGATCTTTCTTATCTAATTAGGATGCTATTTCTTGGCATTTTTTGTCATTCCGTATTGGGCTCTTGACCATTCTATATAGATCTAAATTAGTTTCAGCAGGTACACAACACAGGAGCACATTCTATGTCAGATGCTGTCATGAAAAGCTTAGTGTAGATGTGGCTAGAATCTTTAGAATCTTAGCATTTGAAGGAAACGTAGAAGTCACACAGGCCATCTTATGTAAGAATTACTTCTGTGGTAGTCTTAAGAGATGATTCTTCAGCTTCCGTTTATACACAATCTGAGCCAGCTAGTGCAGCACCTCAAAAGGCAGTCCTTTCCGTCTCTGAGTTTGGCAACAAAGCTCTTTCTTAAATTCAGCTAAAATCTGCTTCTGAATCTTGCACCCATTGGTCCTTATACCAACTCATGAAGACAGGATCAATGCTACTGCACCTAGTACCTGGCCCTTTACATAACAATATTTCAAAAACATAGAGTGTTGTTCCTTTGAACATTTGGAGCTATCTGATATTTTTTATTTTATGATTTTCTTCTCCAAATACCAATGGCCTGTTCCTCCATCCTTTCTCTCATGACAAAGTTTTTAAATAGTGTATCATTCTAGTTTCCTTCTTCTAAATTCAAAACTTTTTTTTTCCAGTTTATCCCCAAGTAAAAAAATAATTACTCCACATGTGTTTGGATCAGTGTGGCAAATATTTGCCACGATTAGGAAAGTATATTATTAAATAGCCAAAGATGATGTTAACTTAAAATTGCAAAAGCTCTGTAAAAGTGCAAATAACATACTAAAGAGGGAGAAAGGAAAGGGCAGTTATATTTTACTTAAGGAAAGGATTAAGAAAAAAGATATCCATAGAAGGCCCTGGAAGGATTTTGAGAGAAGGGAAATGCATTGTTAAAAGCATTACATGCTGAGGGACAGTTAGGGGAAAAAACAGAGATGAATATGTACATGATGTACATGATGGGTATTAGCAAGTAGATTAATTTAGTTGTATATTAGCATTCATGAAAAAGTAAAGTAGGAAATAAGGTTGCAAAAGTTAATTGATACCAATAGTATAAGGTCATGAATGCAACTCTAGAGTTCAAATTTTTTTCTGTGGGTGATCAGTCAAGTTTTTGACTTGACAGGGAAAGTGTATTTTAATAGAAAATCTGGTGGGCCTGTTATAAAGGATGGGTTAAACAGAGCGAAACACTGTAACAGTTGCAACATGCTGTTGGTTCACTTAAGCATATCATCAACTGTACTTATAACAAATACTGTCTGATGATGGAATTCACAGGTAGCAAGGAACCTGTGTATTAAAACACAGATTGATGAGGCAGTTTTTGTTAAAACTACTGTGAGAATAGTTCTCATGAATCATCTTACATGGAGAAGGCTATTGGACTTGGAGGTGCATCATCCTCACTTAGCGAAATGCTCATAACCTCTGTACACCAGACCTTTAGCGAGCTGTACAGAGAGCCGAGTCAAAGCTCTATCACAGCTCTGCAATACCGACTGGAAAAAGGCAGGAAGTTACAGTTTATCACCATCACACTGTTGCCTTATAATATCCCAATGTCTCCTTTTATGTCATTTTTTCCTTATTTCTTTGAAATAGTCTTTTAAATAGGCTGTTAATAAAAGTGTGTACATTTTGTTCTTTTCTTGTTCAATTCTATCTGTGTCTGATCTTTGATCTCTCTCTGGTGTTTGATCTCATCTCTGGTCTTATGGAGCTATTATAAGAGATGGATAGGAGACTGGATTCTTGAATTCTTTGCGTAATATTTAATCTCCAGTGGAGTCCCAGTTATCCAAGAACCTTACCTCAGGTTCTGTTTTAATGTTCTCAGCACTATGGGAGAGAGAAGCAGGAATGAGTCATGTTGAAGTCAAGCTTTATGCCACCTAAACTCTATGTTCTTCAGACTCATATATGACTGCTCAGAGAATTGCTCACTCCCCGCTAGCTAAGCATAATGGTCAGCCCTATCTTCAGTAACATTTTCTTTAGATCTCCTTCCCTTTGTCTTTTTTTCATAGCTCCAAACTGGACTTTGCTGTCCAGGTAGTGTTGGAGTGGAACCAAGGTGGGAAGATCCAAATGACAGCACATGCTTTCTTCTTCACATTAATATCTGAGACTAAAACTCACTCTGCCAAGGAAGATGGAATAAATCCTAGGGCCTTAACTGCTACTTTGCTTGCTACGCATTAGGACGGGGTTGAAATCATTTTCTAAGGAGAATCTTAATCCTGTCTGAAAGGTTATCATTCAGCTTATCACAGAGTAGAGGAAGGGTGAATTTCTGTTGTGTTAGGTGTCTCTATTAGGCCACCTCTAAAAGTTGCTTGTTTTCACAAGCAAATGCCAATTCTAATTCCAGCTCACATGTCTACTCACAAATCTGATGAACTTTTAAGTGACTATTTCCAGAAGATTTTCAGAGATTATAACTTCAAATGCTGCTGCTAAAACACTCAGTGATATATCTGTACTAACTAGTACTACATATACCTTACTGCATTAGTCTCATTATTGAGAATCTTGGTCTTATTTTTCCTTCTTTTATACTTAACTCCATTTAAAAATATTATATCAAGATATTTACTTCTTCATAAAAAATAAAAGAGCTTATAACTAAAAGTAGAAGACCTTTTCCCATGATTCACTGCCAGTATCTTATAGTCATCTTTTCATATTTACTCATGAAATTCTTTTTATTCCTTTAAAAATCATTTTTCTTTTAGCCCAGTCACTTTCTCTTCTAATTTGTCTAATTGCTTTCTAGTTTTTCTGCATGACTATCATTCTGTATTGTTTTTCAGTGAATTCCTTGTTTAAATCTACTGTTTCTTGTTTAAAATCCCTTTCTTCTTGTTCTCATACCCGTCTGTATTGCCTCTGTTTTATTCATTAGACTTTTAAATCCTTCAACTATTCTAAAAATGCTTTGAAATAATTTATGTGATCATGTTTTTTTCTCCACTCCGCTCACTATTTATGGTTTCATTTCCTCAAAAAAATTCCTTTCCCATAATTGTAATGAAGTCTCAGGAGTAAGGGAGACAAATGCCCATGCTCAGTCTGTCATTTTAAATCAGAAACTACTCATTTACTTTAAAATAAAGTTTTGTATCATTGTAAGCCACCAAAATGGTCTCTGGTAAAACATAGAATATAACATTTTTATTTCAACTAAATGGCAAAATCCATGGGTGGCAGAGATGGTATCTTACCATCACTAAGGGAATGGCAAAAAGTGGGGCTTAACGAATGTTCCTTCAATACATATATCATCAATAAAATGTGAAGCTCTTTTTTGCTTAAACTAAGAAAATGATAAAGATGTGTGTTGGCTGTAGAGTGACTGAAGCAGTGTCACTGCTACAGGAGTATGTGCAGTATTTTCTTAGTATGATACTTAACTCTAATATTCAAAATATGGTCTCTTTCTCACTAATAGACAAAAAATTATAGCAGAGTGGACTAAGAAGTAGATTTGAAACTATGGTAGAGTCCATGCTCACCTTAACTAACAACAGTTTGATTAACTTTAATCCTTTAAATTTTAAACTTTCTGTGTCTCAGTTTTCTCAGTAATAAAATTAAGATCATGTAATGACAGACTTGTCCAAGACGCTATGGGCATTCTGTATATCATAAACACCAAAGGTTTATTTGTTGTCTGTTGTTTCTTTATCTATGTCAGAGTTTTTAAAAAAATTAATTATTTCTTAGTTATATATTTTTTCCTAATAATTTTTCTCAATCTTTAGATATGTATTTTTTATTCAGGTTTGGGGTTTTTTTTTTCTTGTTGGCATATTAATCTTTTTTTGCTTTAACAGAAACATTTCAAACTAACATTATTTGGCTCATGAAATTGAAAGGTATAAAATGGCAAGTTAATTTTCAGCTTTTTCTAGGGATGGAATTGTTTCCTTAAAAATCAACTTTTATTTATGTTTCAGAGAACAACATAGTGATATATTTGGAAAATAGTTTTAATTTACATCTTGAGAAAAAGTAGATTTTGTTCTTTCTGTGTCAAATTTATATAGCTACAGTAATATTAGATATAAATATTAGAACGTTGAACTG
This sequence comes from Orcinus orca, assembly GCF_937001465.1. Taxonomy (NCBI): domain Eukaryota; kingdom Metazoa; phylum Chordata; class Mammalia; order Artiodactyla; family Delphinidae; genus Orcinus; species Orcinus orca. Next base: position 38,149,007 of record NC_064570.1, on the reverse strand, counting down.
GTAGAGGGATAAACACATAGAAAAATGGAGCAAAATAGAGAACCTAGAAATAGACTTACACAAATATGCCCTGGTTTTTTACAGAAATGTGAGAGCTATTCAGTGGAGGAAGTATAGCTTTTTCAACAAATGATGCAGGAAGTAACTGGACATCCATAGGCAAAAAAATGAATCCCGACTTAAACCTCAAACTTTATGCAAAAATTAACTCAAAATGGATTATAGAATTAAATGTAAGACACAAAACTATAACTTCTAAAAAATCAAAGAAAATCTTTAGGATCTAAGGCTAGGAAAAGGTTTCTTAGACTTGATGTTGAAAGCACAATCTATAAAAGAAAAAAAAATAAATTGAACCTCATCAAAATTAAAGAAATATTTACTCCGTGAAACACCCTGTTTAAAGGATGAAAAGACAAGCTACAAGCAAGGAGAAAGTATTTGCAAACCACATAACCAAGAAAGAACTTTTATCTAGGAAACAAACAACTCTTAACAAGTCAACATTTGAAAAAAACCTCCAATAATAAAATGAGCAAAGTAAATGAACAGATATATCACTGAGGAGGATATACAGATGACAAATAAGCACATGAAAAGATGTTCAACATTTTTGCCTTTAGGGAAATGCAATTAATACCACAATGAGATATCAGTATATACCTACCAGAATTGCTAAAATAAAAACAAAATTAAAAACAGTGAAAATACTAAATGATGGTAAAGATGCAGAGAAACCAGATGTCTCATACATTGCTTGTGGGAATGTAAAATGCTGCAGCAATTCTGAAGATCAATTGGCAGTTTTCTATAAAACTAAATATGCAACCATATCACCCAGCAATTTCACTCTGGAGCACTTATCACAGATAAATGAAAACTTATGTTCACACAAAACACTACACACAAATATTCTTAATAATAGCCCCAAACTGGAAACAACCCAAATGTCCTAAAATGAGTGAATGGTGGTACATCCATACCATGGCATACTACTTAGTAATAAAAAGGGGAAAAAATGACTATTGCTACATACAACAATTTTGAAGTATATCAAGGGCATTATGTAAATGAGAAAAGCCAGTCTCAAAAGGTTATATACTGTATGATTCTACTTGTATATAAAATTCTCAAAATAACAAAATTATAGAGATGGAAGACAGATTAATGGTTACCAGAGGTGAGGGATTGGGGTCAGGTTGGGTGTGACCCTGGAGGGGTGGCAGGAGGGAGCCCTGTGGTGATAGATCATTTCGGCATCTTGAATGTGGTGAGCTACACAGATGATACAAATTGCATAGAAATACATACAAACACACTCACAAATGAGTACTTGTAAAACTGATGTCATCTGAGTAAACTTTGTGGATTGTACAAATATTCCATTGGGCGAGGAAGGGGGAGTAGTGCAGGGGGTCTCTTTCAGTTTTGCAGCTTCCTGTGAGTCTATTATTAAAAATTTAAAAATCAGTGAGTAAATAGATAAATACAAGTACCTTCTGAATGGTTAAAAAAGGGAAAATATTAGAGTCTGGATCTCACCACCAGCATCGTACTTAAAACAATAAATCCTTGTTGAATGAGAAATAAACTTTTATTACCTCTTTTGAAGAAGACCATAGAATAACATTCAGAATAACATTTTTATTTTGCATCAATTGAAAGAAGTAGAATAGTTTTTCCTGTTTTGTTTTGTTTTTGATCAGATCTATATGGCAGAGACTATTGGAGAGATAAAAGCAACACTTTTTAAAGTAAAATCTACTCCTTTGGTAATATTTACTTGTAAAGGAATTTTTTGATGACTTTACCTAAAGGTGGGGGTTATTTTTTTAGAGTTAATACATAGAACTTCATGTGGAGCTTTCCATCAAATACATACATATGTACATACATGAACACAGATAAGACCCATGTTAAAGGAATTGTAAGTAGATGATAGAAAAAAAGGAATATGATCAAAACCTGATCCAATGACAAACTACATGTATGGGGTGGGGAGAGTGTTGAAGTTGGAGAAAAGGTGTAGCTGTCCGTGTTTTGTCTCCAAAATCTCTGGAATCCACCTAAATTGTAACTCACAGTTGAGCCATGGACTCTTCTAAAGATTAGAGAGTGAGTTTTTAAAAATTACAGTGAACAAAATATCAGCCTAAATATGTCACATACTTCAATTTTTTAAATGACATGCGTTGCCCCAGTCAGATTTACACGTTATATAAAACGGATAAAACCAGTTTTGTCACTAGTTCAGAATTGTTGTGTTCCCTTCAAGGGCAGGTGAAGGGCAAGGCATGCAATCTCTTCTACTCATGAATTGCGAAGAAGACGTTGAAGCTACGGAGCTTTCTTAAACACATACCTCCACGCATACAGCAATCATTGGAAATAACAGTTCTTTGTTCAGGAAATCTGTGCTTTCTTGAGGATTTTCTGCAACTTTGTGTGGCTGGGCTAGAATTTTATTTTATTTTTTATGTATATACCATGACTGAGATTAAGGAAAGAAAGACTACAGATGTGTTTGGTTGCCCTGATATGAATGCTTGGACAAATAAAGATGCTTCCATATCTTGTTCATGCAAATTGGCAGACCAAAGACTAATATGAACTCTCCAGTTCTGTGCACTCAAGGAGGCCCTGAGTGCATAGGAATGCTATGGGGGGACAGTAAGTGCCAATCTTTGACATCTCCACTCCGAGGAAATGCACCATGGTGCAACAGCTTGTTGACTACAACTTCCCAAGGAGCTTTATTTGTAGGAGGAGTTTGCAGCAATGTGAAGGCAAACTTCCAGGGAATAGCTTTGGATGATTATTACTGCCAATAAAGTCACAGAAGGTAAAGCAAAAGGAAGAAGAATCCTATACAGCGCACATGAATTTCCTGTAGCTTTAATTAGAATCTTCTCAAAGTAACCAAAATGGATAAGTATATTTGATTTTGTAATAAACACAAGGAAAGCACAGTAAAATATTTGAAGCATTGAATTAGAAGTTCTTTTTTTTAGAGGTACATTCATTACGAGTTTTCAGATTTTGGAGGCGGTGGGGGGGTGACCATCCCAAGCTATACCCTTGCTTCCTTCCTGTTGTAAAACTAACAGGTAAGAGAACGTAAATATTCCCAGATTAGCTAAACTGAGGAATCATCCTCCTTACCCCTGGCCTTGCAGGAGACATTCAGAGACCAAATGGGAGCTCCTCATTAGCAGTGTCAGGCAGAGGGGCTGCCTACACCGTGAGCCTCGGCCGTGCTGTTTTTCATATGTGCTTCTTTGAAGGACACGTGCCTGAACATCTTTAGAACCTCTCAAGCTATCTTTATAATCCACTGCCTCACAATCCATATGGACACCACATTCTTGGAAGGAGTTGGTAGAGCTAAAAATGTCCTGGCAAATGATTGGAAAACATCACACTGGCTTCAGTGACCTCTTCTCTCCAATGCCGGCAACATGATATTGGTCAAGAACTTCAATTAGGGGGACAAATGTGTATTATTATCATTTTAAAATTTACAGGTGTCTGTAGCCTTTTAAAATGTTTTTCAGTGTATTCATGAATCTCCATTTTTTGCTCTGTCTCTGCTTTTCTATATCTCTACTCCAGTCTGAGCTATCCAAACTTGGGGACATCTCCACATGGCCTACTGCCACTTGAAATTCGACAGATCACACTTCCTCTCAAATATAATCCGTTTCCTCTTTCAGTTTCTAGTACAAGTAGTGGTCTCTCAACTAACCAAGATTAAAATGTAGCATCCTACTTTCAGCCATTCTCTTGTAGGCTCCCTCTTCTGTCTTCACCGTATTTCTGACGAGTGTATCTTGTTTTCCTTTTATACTTAACACCTTAATATGACTCGCATTCGGCTTTTTTACCTGCATAGTGCTAATAGGCTTGACCTCATGTGTCCATCGTCCCTGTCTCCCTACTTGAAATCAAGTAAAGTAGGACATTTTGCAAGGCTTCACCAAACGATTGGGCAGGTGAAAACATAAAAATCAGTTTCATATTCCAAGAAATGTGCATCAGAGACACCCAGGACTCTTATTCCATCCTTATCTCCATTAGTTCCCAAGTCTTACTCCAGCCCCGTCCCATCCCTTACCCTCACCACCTTATCCCTGCTGCGGGTGAGCATGTGGTAGGTGAGCATGATGGGAGGACCTGGTGGATGGATGTGTGTGTCACACATCACTTGGTCATTAAAAAACAAAACAACAAAACTAACACTCTAGGTGTTTTTTTATTTTTAACCTGAGACAGAATGTCTCTACATTACAATGGTTGCACTAAAACATAAATATTAAAATGTCAAATTTCCATAACAAACTACACAACCCTGCTAGATTAATGTTCCCACAGCACGACTGCAACATGCCACTCTTCTCAAGGAGACCTAGTGCAAGGTACACACGAGCTCTTTTGTGAGACAGCTTGGATGGTTCAGGTGGCCTGCGAAACCGTCTTGCTGACAGCCATGCTGTCAACACTTCTTCACACTTACCTTCAACTCCAGACAAACAGTCCTGGCAACTGAATCCCAAAGGTGGCCCAGTCTCCCCGTGTCTAGTCCCACTTCTCCTTCTCTCTGAGATGCTCTCTTCCACTCACTCTGTTGCCTCATCTACAGCGACCAGATTCTCATTGACACCCTAAGATTTATTCCAAATACTACCTCTTTTGGGAGTTCTTTCCTCATCATTCCAACTTCTGTTCAATCTGTCATCCTTTCTCTCCTTTAAACCTTATAAAATTTTGTGAACATTGTTTTTCCTTGGTTTACATTACTTATTCTTTTTACCAGAATATAAATTCCTTCAAAGTAAGGACTCTGCTTCATTCATATTCCCCTTATGTTTCCTAGGCTTGAGCAGTTTTCAGTAAATATTTGTTAGCATTAATCAATGCTTAGAGTTCTGTGTTGTCTTTGTATTGATTTTTAAAAAATATTTCTCTAAGTGTGTGTGTGTGTGTGTGTGTGGTCATTTCGGAACATTTGAAAAATATAAAATATACAAAGAATAAAATAAAAGTCATCTAGTATTCTATTACACAGAGTTAACCAGGCCAATATTTGATGTATATTTCTAATTCTTTTCTTTTATATTCTTTGTTAAAATAAAATTTTTTCCTGGTTTATTGCCTAATATTATATTTTGATTGTTTTCTGTTATTAAGAATTCTTTGAAAATGCCATTTCAATGGCTCTTTAGTATTATATATTATAAATACACTATTCATTTATTCACTCTTTTGTTAAATAAATTTAAATTGTTTCCAGTGTTTTCCTCATTACAAAATATGTACAAAACATTCAAGTACAGAAAATTTTGCCCCAATTAATGATAATTTCTTTATAATTTATTTCTAGAAAGAGTATTAGGAGAAATAAAGTATATGCTTTGAGGTTTCTTTCAGGAATGTTTCACCAATTTCTAGTTCCTTAACAGAATATGACAGATCCTGTCTTGCCAAACCCTTGCAGCACTGTTTCACCATTACAAACAATCTTGGCCAGTTTCACCTGCCTGATGTAGGCAGGAGTGTCCTGAAATGTTCACTTAAGGATTTCTGCCTAATTACTTTTATAATTTGCTCTTCTGAATTCCTCTGGCTGAAGTTCTGCTGCTTCATTCCCCTTTGGCAATTTTGAATATGAGAACGTTAGCATTTCTGAATGTGTGTTACTAAAGTAGTTTAAAAGTCAAGTGGGAGACCTAATTCATTATTGATATGCTGGCTGGGGGTAAAAGTAAGGCTGTCTTGCTACAGCTAACACATAGATTGAAGCCACAAGACTCAAGGTACAGGTCATAGAAAATTACTATATATTCTATTTTGATTAGAAATGGCACAATTAACTGTGACCTTTGCTTTGTGTTCAGTTTTAATAAAAGAACCTAGTGTTTTTATAGGGTGGTAGTTTTTGTTTTGTTTTTTTTTTTGCGGTACGCGGGCCTGTCACTGTTGTGGCCTCTCCCGTTGCGGAGCACAGGCTCCAGACGCGCAGGCTCAGCGGCCATGGCTCACCGGCCTAGCCCTTCCGCGGCATGTGGGATTTTCTCGGACCAGGGCACGAACCCGTGTCCCCTGCATCGGCAGGCAGACTCTCAACCACTGCGCCACCAGGGAAGCCCAAGGTGGTAGCTTTGACTTTGGGTTCTCTCCTGCTGTTACAGTTGATTGAAATTGGTACTTCATGGATGGTGAAGAGGTGTAAGAATGGCTTTGTATCCTGTCCTATTGGCTGTCTCACCTCCCGCATGTACCAGGCACACACCAGCAGAGACTAACTTAAATAAGTCTTGTGTCTTCGTGTCAAGGCTCTGTTGCTGTGATTCGTTTCAATCTGTTTTCAACCTTCTCTGACAGAAAAAATAGCTGGGGAGAATACCAACTTATTTTGCTCATGAAAGAGAAATCTTCTTGTTCATTCAGTTATGTGATGACTAAACATGGTACAAATTAATTTTCAGTGTTGGTTATACTTTAAGCAACTTTTTTATCTAGGTAGTGCTCTTTCGAGGAGGAATATTTTATATACTATCCCACTTTAAGTTGTCTGTATTTTACTGTACTCAAGACTCAGACATACCCTTCCATATGCAAAGTTGATATCACTGTGTCACCAGTGTAATTTGAGAGTTTTATCTAGGTATAGGGATTTATCCACTGTAATGTACCAACATTGTGTTCCAGGGTTCCTTACAGTATGGGAAGGGTTGTATTTGAACCAAAGTTAACCAACACCAGATGATCAACTATAAGCACAAGAACACAATAATAAAACAGTGATTTGTCTGGAATTAGAATATACCTGAGATTTTGAGAAAGATTAGTCAGTTCTAGCCCACAAATTTCAGAGACCCTGATCATATAGTCATAATGTACTCTCGTAAGCTTTCTCTCCATAGTAATCCCTCTGGTCTATTTAATAATTCTGATTATGTGGCTGAGAGGAAGGGACAGGAATACTTTTGCTGACAGAGACATTTACCTAATAGGTACGTGGATTTATCCCTGGAACCTAGAAGCCAAGAGTGTTATGGATTACCTCAATACATGTGTTTGAAACATAGCAGGAATAGGAAAAAATGGAATAACATTTGTGTTTTTTCCTGTGGAATTAGTGTATAACCATTATTTACAAGTGATAATTTACTGGTGAGAGAGGAAGTGAGGTTATTCTTTGTAGATTTAGGCAAGCGAACTATACTTTATTTAAGATTTTTATAACAAAATTAAAAATTGGGAAATGATGGTCTACATTAAAATTACAACAATAAGAACATTACACAATTCTCATTTTCATGTGAGCAGATGACAATCATGTGCCGTCTTGGACGAGGAAAGGATCACTCCTTCCCTTTCTCTAAGCCTGTAGCTTTGTGAGCTGGAGCAGTCCTTGGCCACCACTGGGTTCTGAGTGACCCAGAGAAGTTTCCTCCTAGACCTCTGGAGTGGAAGTTGGAAGACTCTCTCAGTCCAAGCAATCACCAAAGCAATGCAGTCAAACGCCTCTGCCTTCAAAATGTTGGTGTGAGACCTGCTCTCCCTACAGCTCATGTCCACTCACAGTTTAAAGGACATGATAATTTAATACCTTAGGATCCTATAGCAGTTTTCCTAGTTATTTGCATTGAGAAGATAGAGCCCTCCATTGAGCCCCTCTAAGTTTTCTTTTATGTTCCCCAGAAAGGAGAATATCAGGCAACATCACTGCACTTGCACTTGGGCATCATTTCAAATTAACTTAAAAAACAAAACAAAACAGAGAACACCCTCAGACAAAACTGAAAAAGAACAAAGCTAGCATATCTCTATAATGGGAACTGAATTTTATAAAAGGAGAGTGACAGGGCAAAAGAGACATTATTAGGAGTCGTGGCGCCATGAAATCTTCTTTAGCCAAGTATCGATGCATATAGGATGAAGGAAAGTGGCTATTTTTAAAAATAGAAGTGTTGTAAATGGTATGCATTTGCCTTTGGGTAGAGCACATTCTGTTGATCACCCTTAATAGAAATTCATGTTGACACACTTGTATTCATGATAGACACTTTAAACAATAGCTGACATTTTGCCAGAGGCCTTAAAACAAACAGATACTGTAAAGTTTGCAAATGCAAACTAAGAACATCAATTTTCAAATTTAAAAATTTAACATAAAAAGTTATCTATATTTTAGTGTGTATTTGGATTTAAGATTTTAACCTTTATAAGGGTAAAATCATTTCAAAATGTAGTCATATCTCAAAAATTTTTAATTCTAAAAAGAATATCACTTATTAATGGGAAATTAATGTATCCTATTCATCACTCTTTTAAATGATCCATCATCATTAATCCATGTTTCTTAAAACACTTATTAAAATTAAGACACTGTTTTCTGAGGAATCATAAAAATTTAAATCTGTAATTTACATGCATTTTGTTTCAGAGGTTGCTCATCAAACAAAAAGCTTTGCTAAGTGCTTATTTTGGAATACAATGTGATATATCTTTGAAGGCTGACTTGTTTCCTGAAACAGGAATTCACTAGTCATTTTCCAACCATTCGCTTATTTTCTTCTCTTTTCTCTGATGACAAACTCTAAATGTTAAACAAACTGGTTGTAGAAAATGTTAATCATTATTGTTTCCCTACATGTCAGAGCAATTACTTCCTTTTGGTGAAATTTTGTTTCTACACAATTTTTTTCATCTAAGTTCCTTTATTTGATGCCTACCTGGATAGCATGAGGTTTTAATGGACAGTTACAAGTTAAGAGGATGGAGATGAAGCATCCTCCTGCATGTGTACGATTTCAATGTAAACTCTCTTATCTCCATACCAGGGTCAAGATCCTTTGTTTTCAATGTCACTTACATTCATTTACATATGGCTTATTACCAGTCATGAGACAGGCACAGAAAAAGACATACCAATTAGCTGATAATTAAATACTTTCCTGCCTGTCTTCTTGCAGTTTGGCAGAAGGCACTAGTTAGAATGTTTTGGTAAAAATTTTTGTTTCCCTTGTGAAAGCAGTTGAATGACTTGCCTGGATCTGTCTGTCCACTATTGATGGCACTAAGTATATGGGATCACAACTATAGTTCCATTCTTTTCAGTTGCAGACTCTGCGCAGGGTGCTAGTGGTAGGGAATGGGAGCAGGGCTTTGGAACTAGAACAAACGTGATTTCATTCAGGAATCTTAAGCTTCTGAAGATGGGTACAACATGTAGACAAATAGCTAGTACAACATTCTAGAAGAGGGATATGAGGACTTCCCTGGTGGCGCAGTGGTTGGGAGTCTGCCTTCCGATGCAGGGGACACGGGTTCGTGCCCCGGTCCGGGAAGATCCCACATGCCGCGGAGCGGCTGGGTCCGTGAGCCATGGCCGCTGAGCCTGCGCGTCCGGAGCCTGTGCTCCACAACGGAAGAGGCCGCAACTGTGAGAGGCCCGCGTACCACAAATAAATAAATAAATAAATAAATAAAAGACGGATATGAGATTAAAATACTATTTTACCATCTAGGAAGAATACCCTCAATATACATATTTAGCAAAACATTCTACGGTTAGCACGTCAAAGCAGACCAATCGTTTTTTTTTTTTTTCAGATACAAGATGAAATTTTACTCATAATGAAATGAATCGCTATAAACTACACATTTTAAGAAGCTGACACATACCACAAATATCATAAAATCTATACAAATAACATAATATTCTTAATAACTACTTAACACCATCTTTTATATCTTTTTTCTCTTCACCTTTTGATTGCATATTTTTTATGCTTTCTTTTCAAAGTTTTTATTTTTATTTTTTTAACATCTTTATTGGAGTATAATTGCTTTACAATGTTGTGTTAGTTGCTGCTGTATAACAAAGCAAATCGGCTATATGTATACATATATCCCCATATCTCCTCCCTCTTGTGTTTCCCTCCCACCCTCCCTAGCCCACCCCTTTAGGTGGACACAAAGCACCGAGCTGAGCTCCCTGTGCTATGCGGCTGCTTCCCACTAGCTATCAAAGCAGACCGATCTTAAGAAGTTTGAACATATCTGAAGGAAGCTAATGTTGATCCTACCTAAGGAACCAGTAGTACCAACTGCTACAATAATCACCTACTTTCTATACCTACTCATACTTTTAGAGAAAGTGATATCGTGTATGTTGCACACATATGAGCCATTATAAAAAAACTATTATCATAATTTCAGACTGTTAGAGTTTCATGTCATCTATATAAAACATAACTGAAAAGAAATGGAGGCATACCCCAAGATGCTTAGAGTATTGCTTTTGTCTCTAGGTGGTAAAGTTATGAGTGACTTTTTAAAAATTATATTTTGGGCTTCCCTGGTGACGCAGTAGTTGAGAGTCTGCCTGCCGATGCAGGGGACACGGGTTCGTGCCCCAGTCCGGGAAGATCCCACATGCCACGGAGCGGCTAGGTCCGTGAGCCATGGCCACTGAGCCTGTGCGTCCAGAGCCTGTGCTCCGCAACGGGAGAGGCCACAGCAATGAGAGGCTCGCATACCGCAAAAAAAAATTATATTTTATTTTGTGTTCAAAATTTCTACAACAAGCGTGTTTTATATTTATTCTAAAAGCTTCATAAAAGAATAGTCCAATGTTTTTGATCCTAGTATAACTTCAGAGGTAGAGTTGTGGAATTAAAGGTGTAATTTCTAGGTGCTGGTGCTACAATTTATCACTAAATGCATTTTGCCATAGCGCATATAGTAGTTGAAACTAAGTGCTACAAAAAGTGCAAGAAAAGAGGAAAAGAAAAACAAACATTAAAAAAGGCCGAATAGATTTAATTCTGAATGGGTGAGTTACAAATACAATTTTTGCCTATGTTCACATTGAGGACAATTCTTAAACCCAGTTGATAAGTTTAAGAAGAAGTTGAGGAACCGTAGACAGTCTGGTTTAGGAGTCCTAGACAGTCTTACTTGTGAAACAAGACCAGAGCTGTGATGTAATAATAGAAAAGTTCATTTTCCTCACATTTATTACCTCAACCTTTAATTACACCAGAAACTATATTGATTTATGTTCTCAAATCTGACAATTTACTCATAGTAGTGTTAATCTTAATACACAATTTTTATATTTCATCAAAATCAGTTAAAAATTTGAGTTACATGCTAATAGTTCAGATTCTCTAATTTTTTTTTTCTTGAATAGCTAGATATTTAGGGCAAACGTATTTTTTTTTGCTAGAAATATGTGAATAATTCTCTTATGTACATTTGGTAGATATAAATATGTTTACCCCTCTATATGGTGCCCATGATGCCAAAGTCTCTTGTGTTCATAGTGTTTTTATGCCAATGAGGAGAAGATCAAGGCTTTGCTTTGACTGAGCTCATTTTGCAGTTGTTTGCCATGGCTGTCAACTCTTAAGGAAACCCACATATTACATGCTGGAAGTACTTCCAAATCCATCTTCTCCCAAAGAAGGATATTTATTTGAGTTTGTGGTCAGCAGAAGCTTGGAGACATGCCGAGTTCCACTAGAGCTTTGGCGGGTCAAGTTTCCATTAACTGAAGAATTCAGGCCAGACAATCTGTACCTCAAGCACAAAGTGTTCTGCTCAAGGAAAAACGAATGGAAGTAGGTGAATTGGCAAAAGCTTTTGGAAGGTAGAAATTCTATTAACTCTTTTCAGCCCATTTTGGCTATATTCTCACTAATTGCAAAGCACTTATTTCCTTGTCTCCAGTGAAGAGCAGTGTGGCCAGAGCCAATGATCAACATACTGTATATTCTTAATATTTTGATTATTATTTTCTACTATCTAGTGTTATTTAGGGCCAAACAATTGCCCAATAAACTATATTATAAAATTACCACTGCGGTCATTTCCACGTGTGTAAAGTGGGAGTTAATATGGTAGCTCAGCACCAAGAAGGTGGGCTCAATGAGTGGCACCAATGGTGAGCCATTAGCAGTCCTGTTAAATATTGTTCCCATGTTGCAGATAAATTGTAGCTCAGAGAATGTAAATAGTTTACTTAAATAATAAATATCAGAATGTATTTCATTTAATAAATATTCATCTAGCTTACACACACATTCACATACACAGGTTTTCAAAATGCTGGGAGTAGAAGGATGAATCAGGCACAGTCTGGATCAGCATTCAGTGCACAAAACAGAAACCTCTCTGCATAGTTCAAGGAAAAATGGATTTAAATGCAGTGCGTGAGTCTTAAAACCTCACTGGAAGAGCAGGAGGAATGAAAATTACGGAGGACTGTGACTGCTCTCTTGGTTTTGAGGTCCCAACCCTGCAGATGTGATTCAGAGGTCAAGAAACTGATGTCTTCGCCCTCTTTCTGCTAATGTCCCAGCAGACTTTTACCTTCCAAAGGTGGTAACTAGAAAGTGGAAGGTGGTGTGCAGATACTACTGTAAACAATTGCTCTTCTAGAGCTTGCTTAGCAGCTGTCATTGCACAGGAAGGTGACTGCTGCCTCCCTTTAGTCCTTTAAATCTTATTCAAGTGCATCTCATTGACAGATCTCACCTAGTCAGAACCCTAGCTAACATAGATTCCTGTTTTAGCCTTCCATCCCCTGCTCTGTTAGGTGGGGCATGAAGTAGGTGGAAATGGATGCCAGGCCCAGCACCAACAGACCATATGGAACACACAACCTCTGCACTCAAAGAGCTCACAATTTAGTAGTGGAGGCAGATAAATAAAGAGACAATTTTAGTATCATGGCAAGTGCAGTGATGGACTTAGGCACTGTGATGGTAGAGATGGGCTTTGATGTGAGAGCAGTGGGATAAGTCAGGAAAAGGATCAAAAGAGCTTCCTGGAAATGGTTGCCTGAGCTAATTCTTAAGGGATTAGTAAGAGCAGATGATACAAAAAGGGAGGGATGCATATGGGAAGGAACAGAATCAACAAGTGATAAAACAGCATGTGAACATGAACAGACATGAAGGGGATGGGGGGAAGTGACATGGTACTAAGGAGTGGAATGGAGGTAGTGAGTTTCGGATTTTACTGTGATCACACTAGCATCATATGGAAGGTGAATATGAAAATATGAAGCTACACAGAGGTGGGGGTATAAATACTGCAAGACCTGAGGTGTGATCAGAAATAAAGGGGATCAGACTTCTGGTCTCCAGTTCCTAATATAAACAGTTTGGAAGTCACCACTCTGTCCTAACAAGGAAAAAACTGAACAGACTGAAAACTCAACAACTATTCTTAGGTCTATAAAAGTGGTGTGAGGACACAGGGCAATCCCCTACCCCCCAGGATTAGAGAAACAGGTGAATACAGGGAGTCTTGGCTTATTGGGGCAGAAAGTCATGATCAGAAACCTACGTGGGAACCAATCTGGGGAAGGACAGCCTGAATTGTTAATGACGAATTGCTGGAGGCTCATTGTATAAAATGCTGAGAGTTAAAGCTCCAGGGAGAGGAGCAGGTATAGGGGGGCCTTCCACACTTTTGTGAGATTTACCTCCAGGACCTTGACCAAGTTCTCACCGTAAATATTTGAGAAAAATCTCCTTGTGTTTGCATCAGGAGGAGGGGAAAAGGGACCATTTTTACATATGCCAGAGCACTCTGCTCTACTCATCAAGGCTTGCTCTCAGGAGAAACCAGGTAACCAGAACCTAACCTGCTGGGGTATTATTAGAGCTTAACTGACCTGCGGGGGAGGGAAACTCCCAACTTTAGTCTTCCACATGGGAAAAGGCAAATACCCAACTCCAGGTACTTTAGCCATCCTGCTCCACCCAAGCAGGGAGAAAAAAATCAAGAAACACTTGTGAGTTAACAGTCCAGAGGCACATGATCATTAAAAGCCCAAGAGCTAATCCATTGGACTATAGAATGCTTTACCTTCCCCCACCTCTTACCATTTTATTCCTGAAGGCCTTTTACAATAGTTCCTTTTACCCTGTACATCATGCCTGGCTATCAAGAAAAAATTATAAGTCATAACTGAAAAAAGGTAGAAAACAAAATTTGAAGAGACAGGGTAAGCATCTGAATGAGACATGGCAGGGATATTGGAATTATTAGACTGGGAATTTTAAACTATGATTAATATGCTAAGGGCTTTAATGAATAACTAGACAGCATGCTAAAACAGCTGGACAATGTAAGCAGAGAGGAGGAAATCCTAAAAAAGAACCAAAAAGAAATGCTAGCGATCAAAAACTGTGACAGAAATGAAGAATGCTTTTGATAGACTTTTCAGTAGACTGGACACAGCTAAGGAAAGAATCTCTGAGCTTGAGGATATATCAATAGAAACCTCAAAAACTGAAATGCAAAGAGAACAAAGGGAAAAAAGAACAGAACAGAATATCCAAGGACTGCAGGGCAACTACAAAAGGTGTACCATGTGTATAATGGTAATACCACAAGGAGAAGAAAAAGAGAAAGGAAATGAGTGATATCACACTGAGGAAAGGAAGGAATCAAGTATTATGTCCTTGCTTTGGACTTTGATACTTTGATACCTTTTTAACACAGAGGTACTATTAAGTCAGAATTTTAACCTAGGTCTACTTGATTGCAAAGTCAGTGCTTTCCTTTCTCTTTCACGCTGCCTAAACTGTGATTTGGTACTGACCAAGTCATTCTGTATTGAAAGATGTGTCCAAGGAATCCATGGCATCATGTGTAAGTTATGTGTTTACATGTGTATATTCTTTGTTCACAGTAGAAGGCATGACCTCAAGTGGTTCTCAAAGTTTAAAAATCACTGAGCTAAGACTTCTGGCTTAAAAACCTGATAGCTGGTGTTCATTCAGTTTTGTTCTAGAGATCAAATGCTCACTCAGGAGTATATTTTAAAAGTGTACTAAGTAGTTCTGCTTTAGGTAGTGCTGTAGGTTAAAAATTCTTAAAGATCTCCCTGCCATGAAGCACCAGGGTGTTGAATAAATCACAATGAAAATACGTCTAGGTGCTCTACTGAACTCTGTGAACATAAAACAAGTCCCAACAGAGACAAACACATGGAGTCTATTGGAAAGAAACAGAATAAGGGAAGCTTGAGTGGTTCTGGAGGCCAATGTTGACTGTAGGAACCTAGAGTTTGGGAGAGTAATGATTGCTGGGGGTGCACGGTGGGCAGGAGAAGACGTGAGGCCTGCACACACTGAGGGCAAGTTGGGGACTGGATGTGAGAACCTGCATTCCTCCAGGTGCTGCATCCTTAGGGAAAGGTTGTGCTGGGGAAATCCCTGCTGGCCAGGAAACATTTAAGGAACCTCTCTGCCTCTCCCATATCCAGGGATAGAACCTAGTGGGAGCTAATATAGGTCTTGTCGGGACAAACGCATCCTCAAACTATCTCTTTCAGGATTCCCAAGGATTAATATTAGCCAAATATGATCCACCATAAACAAGATATCATGAACAAGACCAGCAGAGATAACAAATTCAGGCCCTCAAGGACCCAGAAACAAAACACCTCTGTGTAAAATGGTTATGTTATCAAACAATGTTATTAATGATGGAATTAAAATAAGCAAAGACGAAGCAACTAACAAATTAAAGTGTCACGAGAATCTATTTTACACCCACTAGATTGGCAGAAGTTAGAAAGATGGGTAATACCAAGTGTAGTATGTGGAGCAGCCAGAACTTTCCTGCATTACTGGGGGAAAGAAGAGTATAAATTGGTGCAGTTTGCTCCTAACAATTTTGTAAAGTTGAACTGTATACACTCTATGACTCAACCTTAACACTTTTAGATAAATACCCTGCACATACACCTGAACGTGCACAAGAGACACTTCTGAGAATGAAGTCTGCAGAGCAGCTGTGTTGGTGATAGCAAAACAAACCGAAAATTTGGAAAACAATGTGCAGGGACAGGAGAAAATAAACTGTGGTGTTCCATACAATGGTATGCTATACAACAGTGACAATGAACTATAGCTATGCACAACGTGTTTAAATTTCAGATACAACGAACCGCAAAAACACTGTTACCCGACCACATTGACTATGACATTTTTATAAAGCTTAAGTACTTAAAAAACTTAACAGTATGTTTTAAGGGATATATATATATATATATATATATATATATAAAATATATAAAATATGCAAAATAAAAATATAATATTTATATATTTATAACATTTATAAAATAAAATATTGATATAAGCAAGAGAAATCCTTATATTTGAAATACAATGTGCAATTTTAAAATGTGGGGGAAATGGAAGAATATATAAATACAGTGATCTTCAAGGTTACCAATTATATTCTATTTCTTAAGTTGAGTGGAGGGCACATATTAGTATTCTCTTTATTGTATATACATTATTTATCTTCATTTTATGTATAAAAATGTCATAATTTTAAAAGACACTATGAATCATATATACATATATGATTCATATATCCCCTCTTTTCTGGATTTCCTTCCCATGTAGGTTACCACAGAGCACTGAGTAGAGTTCCCTGTGCTATACACTAGGTTCTCATTAGTTATCTATTTTATACGTAGTATCAATAGTGTATGTATGTCAACCTCAATGTCCCAATTCATCCCCCCCCATTTCCCCCTTGGTATCCATATGTTTGTTCTCTATGCCTGTGTACGGTAGAAACTAACACAACATTGTAAAGCAACTATACTCCAATAAAAATTTTTTAAAAAGTAACCTGCTATGTGGAAGTCAGATGTATTTTTTCATATGAAAATAAAAGCATATTTAGCTGAAAAAATAAAAAAATTAAAAGACACTATGTCTGCATTTCTACCTGACTCATTTCTGTTTTGTAATACTCTTGATGAATGAAAGCTACAAATTTATAAAAGAAGTAAGACATTGACATAAAATAAGACACAGCTTACGAATGTATTTATTATTTGAAGTACTGTGGTTTTTTCGTAGTGTGTTAGTCTCAAAGATAGAAATTTTGTTGAAGAAAAAATGTTTGTTGACTCTAAAAATCAATATATAAAATCACTAATGAATTTCTAATGCTCATAAGTGTCCCCTAAAAACAAAATAATTTAATGATGTTACACCATGCATGTTTTTAAATCTTTTGAATCTTGTTCAAGAGAAAATTTAAATTAAGAAAATAGATCTACAATTATTTCAGTTTCTTCTCTTTTGTTCCTGTTTATGTTCTCAGTAGAATCTAGATGTATGCCAATTATTATCATGCCACTCAAGAGACACTTCCAGTGGTACAGTTTTTTAAAGGAGACTTTTGTAGTCAGTTCAGCGTGGAATGTTGAACCAGTAGCAAAATCTATGTCCATTTACGTAGAATCCGTAGCACTGTCAAATGTTGTAACTTATTTGGCTTAAGGATTCTCTTCAGATTTGGGGGTGGACTTGAGATGCACCTATTTAGTCACAGAAAGGAGGAAAACACCTCTACATCACTTCAGATGCAAACCTTACATGGTTGAGTTCTTGCTGAAGGAGAGGCTGGCTTTGTGATAGCCCCGTTTTCCTCCTGTTGGGTGAGCTCAGAGGGTTTAACTTTCATTTAACTTGGCAAAATGCATGTGCAAATTTCTTACACCACAATTCCAGGTTTTTATTTTGCTTAAGCGTGTTTCCTTTTTTTGTAGTTGGAATAAGGAAAGGAGAGTGTTTATAGTAAAGTTGGTAATAAAATAAAGAGAATAAAGTGAGTTTTGATATCTGACCGTCCTCACATTATAGATAACTACATTGAAATTTAATAAAACATTTTAATTTAAATACATTTTAATAGACACTTATCTAACATAGATTCATTATTTGACAAATTTCTAAAGTCTTTTACTTATATTTCTTGGTCTATAATGACTGTTAGCAGTTTGCAGGCTTAAAACGTGGCACTCCTAAAAATGCTGAAATTCCTATCAACAACCTATTCTTGAGAAAGATGTGCTTTATTCCATATTGCTTCAGTTTCTGTATGAAAGTTACAATGATTAATTGCAATAAGGTTCTTCCTAAGGTTCTTCCTTCTTTCTTCTCCTTAGCTATACACATAATCATTTAAGTGTACGGAATAACAAATTTGTATACCATATGGCCTTCCCTAAACCTTCTCAGTGTCTTAAAGCGTGTTTTGATTTTTTTTCCTCGCCATGTTACTCTAGGATAGTTTCCCAGCACGATTTGGAGGAATTCATTTTGTCAACCAACCATGGTATATCCATGCCCTGTATACCGTGATCCGGCCTTTCCTGAAGGAGAAGACTCGGAAAAGGGTATTTGTTTGCTTCTTTGTTTTTTTAATTTCCTTTCTGCTCCCCCGTTCAATAAATTATGATGCATACTGTATGTATAACATGTGCTGTGGTAAAATGTGTTTCTGTATTGAATATAACTCTAAAAGATAACATAAAAGATATTTTACAAAATGTAAAAACTTGTGATTAATTCTGAACAGTGTATCTGTGAAAGAAATACTTAAAAACTAGCTCTCTTGCTTTTCCACAAATGGGGAACATTTTAGCACATTCATTATACATTAAAGCCTCAGTTTAAAAGTAAAAAAAATTATACCGTGTTACTATATTGTTATTGGTACACTTAATTTCAAGTAATATGCAGGGAAAAGTTATAATTTTTTATGTTATAAATAGGGGTTAGTTATTTCACAATATGTATTACATTGAATATAGTGAATTTTGTGATCTCTAATATAATTTTGTAGTGATTGTCTTGATCAATCACACATTTCAGAAAGAATACTAATGTGTAGAAATTTTAATATCTCTTTAAATTACAAGTTACTTGAATTCCAAGATTCAGTTTTATCCAACAATGAGGATATTCAAAGTAGGTTCCAAAATAATCATTTTTCTGAGAATAAGAATATTTATATAAATTATTTAATGCAGTGCATGGCACATTGTAAATACCGAACACATTTATCACTATTGATAATATTTTAAAATGCATTTTAATGTACATTATTTCATTTTATCCTCCAAACATCTCTGAAAAGTAAGCTTAGTAAGCATCATCTCCTATTGAAAAGCTGAGGAAAGTAAGTCTTAGGAAGGATAAATAACTTGCTTATTCATTTACACAGCTGTAAAGTTGTAGAGTTAACATTTGAATACAAATAGCTCTGCATTTAGAGATATTTTTACCACTGTGCTGTGACCAATTTTCAAATGATTAGTTCCACAGGAAAATATAGTTACTTCTAAATCCATAGGGAAGATAATTTTCCATGTTTCTCATGAATGAGAAGGCACTTCAGGTATCTCAGTGCCATAAAAGCCTTACTGTGAGTGTGAAAGTGAAATCATTGTTAGTATGTGTCGGTGTCAAACATTTGTGAACAGAGAGTTTTCTGTTTATGAATTTGTTGAATATGTTTTAGTAATTTAGGAGGAAGAATTCTGTAAACAATTATAATTTATATTAGGAATTATTTCTACCACCAAGATTCATATTAATTTACATTTTATAACTTGGAAAAATGTATTGATGTGCCTCAGAAAAAACACTTTCAGCATTGTTTTATGAAGGGATGATCAGGTGATCCAAAATACCCGCTGGGGCTTTTAGCGCAAATTGTACTAATGAATGCTTTTGTAGTGTTCACGCTATGCCGCGTGCTGTTCTAAGTACTCTTGGTATGTTAACTCATTTAGTCCCTCCAACAAAGCTTTAGGGTAAGCATTGTTATTTTCCTCCTTTTATAGATGGGAAAATGAGGCATAGAAGGTGAAACCATTTGCTCTAAATCACAGCTAGGAGGTAGTAGAGCTGAAACTGTGGATGTATTGGGAAGACTGTTCCAGGTAGAGGGACTAGCAAAGGCAATGGTCCTTAGGTAGAAAAAGGCCTGGAATATTTGACAAACAGCAAGGAGGCCAGAAAAGCTGGAGACAAATAAGCTACTGGGGAGGATATTAGGGGACTGGACGGGCAGGAACATAGTGTGCCTGCTCATAGAGGGTCTTGTACACTGTTGTAAAGATCTGGGCTTTCAGTCAGAGTGAAATGAGGAACACTTGAAAGACTTTGAGTGCAGGAGTGACTTGTTGTGACATGATTTTGCTCTGTTGAAAAGACTGAAGAGTTTCAAGTCTACAAAACAAGGAAAGTTCTAGGTTTGGGGGTTATTTGATGGAATTTGATGATTTTGACAATGCCTACAAGAATGCATTGCTAGCACTATTCCAGATGGAATTGAGGTATTTGAATTTTACCATTTTAATTAAAACTATATGACTTGGAAATTTTTGTATGAGAAAATAATTATAGATTGAAACACCTTTAATTTTTAAGTATATAATCAATGCACAATGCAACATTATTATATTTCCTTACTGGAATCCCAAGTGATTCAGCATTACAGTATTACTCAAACAACTTATAACACAGATGCTGTAAATCTATGTTCTGAAAAACTGGTAAAAGGAAACCTAGGAAAGAGTCGTGAATCCTCTTTCACAGTAGACATTTAGCTCTTCATTTTCTTAAATTAAATCAGACTTTGAGTTTCCAACACACTGGGCTGATGGGAATGTCAACCTTAGGGGTTGACAGGGGTCCCTTCTTCTCAAAATTTCACCAGTGTCTAGAATCTTTCATGTAGAGCCTAACTTCCCATCCATCATGGCCACTTTTGGCATGCTCACTGTTCAAGCTAGTATTAGTTCCTTGAATTAAGGTCTCCTTCTGCTCCAGCAGAAGGAGATGGTTCAGCATCTTTACTGAAGCCAGAACCCAATGGCGAGGTTTCAATCCACTACCCTAGTGCACTCTTCAGCTGGTCCACAGATGTGGTCCTGCCACACCCCAAGAGCTGACAGGAAACAGGTTTTCCTGCTAGTTGTCACAAATTTCCACTTCTTCCTCAATCGTGGGCTTGCTATTCTATTCCTTGCTAATTCTTAAAAATATTCTACCCTCTTTCTACCATAATTATGGTCAGCTACCATAATCTCTTCAATGGCACGGTTTAGGAAAATAAAATTTTTTTAAATTTAAAAGTTCAGCCTAAGTATAATTGTAAGGTAATCTGAAGCAAAGGAGACCCAAAGAACCAGACTTCTTGCATGAAATGGAGGAAGAAAAAATATACACGGGGGAGAATATAGTAAAACTTCAATAAATGATGAGACAAATGTGTGCATGGCATATTCCAGCAGGGTGTGAGTAGTAGGAGATGTGCTCACAGAAAGAGTTCATAGAGGATCTTATAGGACTTATTCTAAGAGAAAGAAGAAGGCAATGGGGGATTATGAGCAGAATAATGTGACCTGACGGATGTTTTAACATGGTCATTCTGTCTGCTGTGTTGAGAATAGAGTGTTGGTGGCAAGAGTGGAAGTCAGGAGGGCAGTTAGGAGGCAGTAACACAGTGTGAAGGATGATGGGAGTTGAGTTAGGGTTGTAAGGGTGGAGTTGTTCAGATGTTTGAATTCAGGATAGATTTTGGAGATAGTACCAAAAGAATTTACTGACAACTTAGATTATGAGAGAAGTAAAAGATGAGTCAAATGTTTTGGCCTGAGAAACTAGAAGCATATTTATACGATTAACTGACATTGAAAATAGGGAGGAGTTGATTTGGGGGAGAGAATTATAAGTTCAATCTTGAATATGTTAAGCTCCAGGTGCCCATTTACCATTTAAGTGGAGGTGTGACATAGAGAGTAGAAATACCAATATGGAGTTCAAAAGAGAGGTCTGGCTTCAAAATATAAATTTTCAGTGTATGGACAATACTTAAAGCCACTAGACTGAATGACATCACCAAGGAGTGAGTATAGTTAGAGAAGAGAATAAATCCAAGAACTGAAGCCTGGAGCTCTCTGATGTTAAGATGCTGGGGAGGTGAGGAATAACCAGCAAAAGAGTCTGAAAAAAGCATCTATCAAATAGAAGGAAACCAAGAGATCCTGGGAGAAAGTGTTTCAATGAGGAGAGCCATCTACTATATCCAGTGCTGCTGAGAGTTTAAGGAAAATAAGGACAGAAAATTATTGGACACTGAATTTAGCAGTGAGAAGGATCTTGACAAGAGCTATTTTCATGCAATGGTGGGAGGCAAAGCCTATTTGGATTCGATTCAGAAAAAATGGGACAAAAGTACTTGGACAATGAATATAGATGACTCCTTTGATGAGTTTTGCAATGAAAGGAAGGAGAAAAATAGGATAATAACTGGAGGTAAGGTCAAGAGAGGTTTTATGCATCTGTATGGTGGGGGAGGGAAGAGTAGAGTTGGCATGTTTGTTCTTTGATGGGAAAGATACAGAAGAGGAGGAAATCTGATGATGTGAGAGAGACAAGAGAGAATTGTTTGGGAAATATAACTGAGTGGAAGAGAGAATGAATTCTAGTGCACAGGTGGAGGGGTTGGCCTTTGTAGAATTTATTCTTCCATTGTGCTGGGAGCAAAGGCAAAGCATATGGACACAGATGCTAGTGGGTGGGTCTCATCTGGTTGCCCTATTTTTTCAGGGAAAGAGGAAACAAGGCCAAAGCTGAAAGTGATGTTGAGGGAGGAGGGAACAGAGTGTTAGTGAAAAGAGAAGTAGTGTGAATTACATTTACTTTTCTAAGGATTTATTACCTAACTGTTGCATGACTTGAAAGATAAGGTTTCTGACATGAAGTAGTACATCTGATGAAATAAAGGTTGTATACCTAATAAAGTAGGGATTTCAGGTGCTAGAACTTAATTTTCCCAGGAAAATTATAAGAGAGAGAGCTAGAGAGAGAGAGAGAGAGAGAGAAGGAGAGAGTGTATGTGTTTTCCTGTTGTGCTCTGTAAGTAGGAAGGGGAAGGTGTAAAATTTGCAATTAACCTGATTTAACTTGGGGAAGACAGTATCTTCCACCTCTGTAAGCCCCACATTATGTATTCCACCAGCCACTTGCTGTGATCATTTTGACCAGTGACCCGATCTCAGGTGCTTTTATACTCCCACAATTTGTTGAAATTATTTGTTGACTGGTGACTCCCATTCCTCTCATTTTATTTGATATAGACTAGTCTCTGTTTTCCAGTATATTTACTTCCGTGGATTCTAAAAGTATGGAAAGCAAGATGAACCTCTGTTCATCTTGAACCTGAAGTATGAGATTTCTAAGCCACTTATAAATTATAATCTTTAAATAAATATAGAAGTTTATATGAGGTGACAAGAGTACTTTATCAGAGAAGACTGATCTGAAGTCTTGAGATTGAAATGAAAGAAGAGGAAAGAGGTAGCAATTTATGGAGAAACAAATCTTGAGTATGTAGCTTAAACAATTCTCCAGTTTAACAAAAAGCTCTATGTAGACAGTGATAAGAATAATTAACAGATGCACACAGCTTTACAGTTTCAACTCATTCCATTTCTGATTTGAATGATAACCATGGAAATCTCTAGCAGAGAAGATGCTGGCAACATTATAGAACATTGGTCCTTTGGGATGTGAAACTTCAGTCAACCTTGCATTGTGGTGATGCTAATCTACTTTTATTTACATCACATACTTTGTATTATAAAGCAGTAATTTAGTGGTTACAGTATTCTTATTTTTACTGAACATAAAGAGAAAGCCATACTGGTGACAGCTTTTGGGTTTAATAACTTGAATGGGCTCAGCAGTTGTTGAGTCCTTATGAGAAGAGTCTTTTAACAGCATTCATTATGCACATCAACAGCTTTGTACAGCTAACACCAGGATAATATGCAGATCAACGTGCACATTAGATTCTGCTCATGTTCCCAGCTATGAAGCAGGAAACTAAATTTCTTGTTCCAGTTCTTTAAACCAATAATGATCTGACCTTCTAGAAGCTACCTAAAATCCCTGAGCCTCAGGATTTTTATATGAAGTATTAGGATTACAGAACCAGCCTTCCTGTTTCACAGAGTAGATGAGGGGCTTAAATATTTTAACAGACATGGAAAACTCTTGCTTTGGCTTTCCTATCCTCAATCCTCCATCCCCCCCACCCCCCGCCCAGTTCCCAAAATCTGGGTGATATTTATTCTCCTCTGTGTGTTTTCTCCCACCCTCTTCTTGCATTTGTAGATATTTTTGCACGGTAACAACCTGAACAGTCTACACCAACTAATTCATCCTGAGATTTTGCCCTCTGAGTTTGGAGGAATGCTCCCCCCTTATGATATGGGAACCTGGGCAAGAACACTGCTAGACCACGAGTATGATGACGACAGTGAATACAATGTGGACTCCTACAGCATGCCTGTGAAGGAGGTAGAGAAGGAACTCTCCCCCAAGTCCATGAAGAGGTATGCTGGAGGTTGCTGGGAAGCGGGCTGGGCCAGGGTGGGGACACCTGATACAACTCCAGATTTTATATTTTTCTGAAGTAGCTATTTGGTGACATTTTAAAGCCTTTCATGCTCCTATGATTGGATGTCTAAGGAGTTTCAAGTCAAAGATAAATTCATTCAAGGTAACCTCAACTCAATGTTGTTCCAAATTCACAATCCAGCTGGCCCCTTAGAAGTCAGCCAATCCAGTGGCTTTTCAAACTGTTCTTTAAGGTTCTGGTTGAGTGCCTCAGGGCAAGCAGGTAGCGGGTGGGGACAGTGCCCATCTCCACTGCGGTGAGACTGACTATCTAAACAAATTTTTGGACTCCTGTGTAAGATTTCATTTGAAGGAAGGGATCCATAGAGCGAACAGACACACACTTCAAACACTAACATTCAAAGCTTATGTTCTTTTTTCAGCATCTCTGCCAAGTTTCTGTTTAAAAGTTTCTGTCTAGCCATTCCTGGGGCAAAACACTGTCTTTCCCTACAGCTTTAATCTTTACAAAATTCATTGTTGAGTCAGAATCTGATTTCCTGCTTTGACTCTCATAGTGTTATTAGGCCTGTTTTCTTTCAGTCAATGGGTATTTATTCAACACATGCTCTGTAATAAAAACTTTCCTAGGTGTTTTGTGTCCAATATGGGTAAAAACATATGTCCAGCCATGATCTACTGGTGATCGAGGGCAAGGGGGTTGCCAGACACACACAAATGCGTAACTGCCTCTGAGTTTGCATTCTGTAGCAATTAGATGAAGACATCTAATTCTTATGCTACCCCAGGCCACACCAGCCCAGGGTTCGTTTGGATCACAAATATTATTTCTTGGTTCATTTCCTATCCTGGAAATATAGGAACCCCAGCTCCTACAAGTCTCTCTTCACCTAATTCAGGGAGGACACAAGGGCATCTCCCATGTCATTGCAAACACTATCTTGCATCCTTCTCTGAGGAAAGCCTTAGGGTCATTCGGTCACCACTGACTCATGCAGTGGCATCTTTGAGACCGGCCTCTTTTATTTGCTGCTGCAGCTGCTGCTGTTCTTGGGGGGCGGGCTGTGATGCCTTTCTCTCCCCAGGCTGCTCCACAACTCCTTGGAGAGAACGGAAAGGCCAGGAACATCTTCAGCTTTAATTTCTCCACTAATTGACAAGCTTATCTTTAAATCAAGTTTGGGCTTTTCAACTCCCTCCTCTTAAAACAAGGCTTCCTAATTTGAGTTATATGCTCTTCTCACCAAAGGGGTTCATTGATGGACTCTCAAAGTGGTCTGTAAAGTGATAAAAGTTGTATTCAAAACTGTGTGTGTATATGTTTCAATGTATGTATGTATATATAGATATATAAATGTATATATAGTGCTTTTTTTTTCCTGGAGAGAAGGCATATTTCATCAAATTCTCAAAGTTGTCTAAGACAAAAATGGTTAAAAGCCATTACCTAAGAATAGGTTCCTTCTGATAAAAATTAAAATTCTAACAGTGATAATTGTTACAGTCTACCATTTTTAATAAACTTCTCATGAGTTAGGCCCTTACTAGGTACTTTTTTGGTAACATTCACTTATTTAATTCTCACAGCAACCTTGTTAAACAGATATTTGTATCCCCAAAGTCACATAGTCTATATGTGATGGAACAAGGTTCCAATCCATGAGGTACAGAGTCTTTCATGTTGTTGATATACATCTTGTCTACTCTTCTGTGACAGCATGACACAGAGTGCCCTCACTGTAGAACTGAGCTACAGGAGGATTTGGAGACAGCTCTCATAGGTGTCCCTTAGTCTTTTCCTTTGCCAGCTAGCAATGCTCATTTCCTTTAGCCCCTCCTTCTGTGACTTGTTAACTAATGTGGTCCCCTCCTCTGAGCACACCTCTCTCCATATCCTCTACAGCCTTAGCTGCATCCCCATCACCTACACTTCCTCCAAAACTTCCTACCAGCTCTCTTTGCCTCCACCTTTACCCTGCTCCCCTACCTTCCATTTATTATATTATCCATGTGGCAGTCAAAATAATATTTTAAAAATGTAAATCAGATCATTTCACTCCTCTGCTTTGAATTTCTAAGTGACTGCTGATTATACAATGAAAACAATCAACTCCATATCGAGACTTACAATATGCTGCATGATCTGATCCTGCCTACCTCTCTCCTCTAAGTTTATTTACCTTTCCTCTCCTCCCCTACCTTTCAGACACAACATCCTTCTTTATTCTCCTTCAGCCTCCCCAGTTTGTTCCTATCCAAGGGTCTTTATTCTTGTCACCTCTGGCTGGAATATTCTTTTCCTCTGTCTTCCAATGGCTGGCCCCAATCAAAGGTCATCTCCTCAAGAGGGTCTTTTGCTCTTTCTCAGTCACCAGGTCTTAATCAGCTCTACTTCCTACTCATTCTAGACACTTCCTATCAATCACCTTCTTTATTTTCTTCATAGTTCATTATTAGTCAGTGAAATGATTGATTTTATTTAGTTATTTATCCCCCTGTCCTGCAATGTAAGCTTCAGGGAGACTTTAGTGGCTTTGTCTATCCTGTTCTCTTCTGAATCCTCAGTGCCTGGAGTGGAGCCTGGCACACAAACCATGCTCACTAGGCACCAGTTAAATGAATGAAGGAGTCCTCTGCTGTCTGTCAGTGGCCCCTTTTAGGTGTAGTGTTTAGAATTGTAGAGGTGACATCTGACGTTACCATTACTTGCATAGAGGTTCCAGAATTCTGGCTTTGCAGTGAGGACCTCATTGGCTTCCTTTAGTTGCTGTTGCTGTCACTGTTGCTGCTGTTCAGGCAGCCAAGGCACATTGCTGACTCATACTGAACCCCTTAAAACTGGTCTCTTTACTTATAGATCCTTATCCTCATAATTCTTTATTTCTGTGTTTAGCTTTTTCCTCCAAGCACATTATTTTAATTGACATCCTCTTGTTAGATTTGGTTCAGGCGATCCACATTTTGAAGTCTTTTTGGATCCTGATTTTCTTCTCCAATTAATTAGGACATATTGTCCCCTGAAGAGTTGGCTTACAGCACGATGACCTCCCCAACCCTGAGTTTCTTGCTTCTGACATGGGCTGATTGGAATTTCAGACATTCTTTGTTTGGTGTAGCTTTTGTATCATATGAAGCTTATATGGTTCTATTTGAAAACTCCTGAAGAATGAGATCAAGAAAGTTGTTTCACTTTATTTTTATCTTCTCTCTGGCAGGGGATGGTAGTTCCCCATCAAGGATGGGAGAAAATTGTTTCTAGGTTCCACCCTTCCTCCATCTCCTTTTCCAGTTTTATATCATTCTTAGATTGAGAGGGGAAAATCATTCCTTCACCAAAGAGTTGTAGATAACTGTTCCTTTGGGTGAATTTAGCTACGTGTATAGCTAGAAGATTATGTTTCTCCGTGTAAATTTGTGGAGAGATAGTATAATCATGTGAAAGAACACAAATTCACTAGAGAATGGGTTCCTTGAACTCGGGGAATGTCTTTTACCTTATGCCTCTAGGACCCAGGATAGTGTCTGGCACACAACAGTTGCAGTGAGCATCAACACTAATGTTGTTAATGGTAATATGCACTTCCATTTTATTAAATAATATTCAACACCTATTGTTACTACGTGCCAAACCCTACCTAATGCTTTGTATACATCAACTCCTTTGCTTTTCTAAACAACTAATAAGGTAATACTATACCCATCTTATTGATGAGGAGACCCAGATACAGAGAAGGTAAGTAACTTCTGCATTTCACATAGCTCCAAAGCTACAATACTAATGCTGGAACACAGGTAATAGTGTTCTCTAAGTTATTTCCTTAACCACTACCATATGCTATCTGCCGGAATTAATGCCGGGGGTTATGCATGCATTATTGCACTTGATCCTCAATACGTCTGTATGATGTAGGTATTATTTTCCCCATTTTACAGATAAGGGAACAAAATCTTAGGAAGTTTAAATAGCCTTCCCTTGGTCACAGAACTAATAAATAGCAGAAGGTGGAATTGGAATCCATTTCTGTCTAAAATCTAGTCTCTTAAACACTAAGGTATAGCACAATATTGTAGATACATAATAAATGAATAAATGATACCTGGATAATTAAAGTTAAACTATAGGTTTTCATGAGGAAAAAAAGTTATTCATTGAAAGACAGTAGAGGCTGGAGACTGCTAAGATGTACTGTGAGTTAATGTTAGGTAACTTCCTCTATTGCAGTTGAAACAGACCAATTTATTAACAGTTATGATCCTGCACAAATAACCCTGTTTTTTTGTATAAGAGAGCACAAAAGAAAATCTAGACTAAAACAACAGTACACTTGGGGCAATTAAATATCAAAAAAATCTTAATCAGAAATTGTTTCTGCCTGGCTTGTTTTATTGAGGAATCATTCTGCGTATTGAGCCAGCAGCATTCATCATCCAACAATTCTGACATCTGTAGTGCATGATAAAAGCAAACTAGGACATATACACACTACCAAACATAAAATAGATAGCTAGTGGGCAGCAGCCACATAGCACAGGGAGATCAGCTCGGTGCTTTGTGACCACCTAGAGGGGTAGGATAGGGAGGGTGGGAGGGAGACGCAAGAGGGAGGGGATATGGGGATATATGTATGCATATAGCTGATTCACTTTGTTTTAAAGCAGAAACTAACACACCATTGTAAAGCAATTATACTCCAATAAAGACGTTTTTAAAAAAAGCAAACTAGGAACTTAATCCCAGGCTGGATAGTGCACTGTAATTTAAACTATTTTATTAAAATTGCCATATCCTCTAATATTTTTTTATTTAAAAAAATTTTTTAACATCTTTATTGGAGTATAATTGCTTTACAATGGTGTGTTAGTTTCTGCTTTATAACAAAGTGAATCAGTTATGCATATACATATGTCCCCATATCTCTTCCCTCTTGTGTCTCCCTCCCTCCCACCCTCCCCACCCCACCCCTCTAGTGTGGTCACAAAGCACCAAGCTGATCTCCCTGTGCTATGCGGCTGCTGCCCACTAGCTATCTATTTTACATTTGATTGTAAAAGTAGTCAAGGAACGTAAGGATTTAAAAGATGTGTGTGCATGTGTATGTGTATTTGTATGATGTGTGTTTTAATAGAACATTATGGCAAATGATTATATTGTAGACTCTGTGCTGTCTGAAGAGCTTTGGTGTGTACTTGAATATATTATTAGGATATGCCTCAACATTTATATATTTAACTTTGTGAGAATTTTAAAATAAATGTTTTTGTTAAGAATTTCTTTCTCCACAGGATAAATTGCTTTATCTTCATCACTCTTCGCTTTGAATGCTTGATAGCCATCTTCTTTCAGTATGGAAACTATTTATTGGATAAAAGTTAATCGAAATCCTACTGTGTAACAGACTCTGTGACATGCATTGTGTTCACAGCAAGGAGAGAAACTGATAAAGTCCCTGCTCATGGAATTTATAGTCTAGTGGGTACTCGTTGTCAAGTAACCCTCTAGTGCAGGACATTAAATGAACCCCTGTATATTTTAGCATGGATTCATCTTGGGAAACCAATTATTTCAGTTGAGTCTAAGAAAAACAATGTTACAAGTCTAATTATTAAGTGCTTTGTGCAATTGTCAATTGTGTTAAAATGTATTTTATTCATGTATTTTTTCTAAGATAAATTATCATTTCTCCTTCTCCTTCCCTCTCTCTCTGTCTCTTTCTCTCTCCTGCACACCCACAGACACACACACACACACACACACACACACACACCCCACATTCAACTGCAGCCAGTCTCCATTCTGACATATGCATCTAATACCTATTATTGAGGTAAAATAGTGAAAGTGACTTAGGAAATAAACCTCCTTATTTTAAAGTTCTCACCTTCCTTTTCATTCTCTCTTTAGAAATGAATTTAAGTTTATTTAAATGAAGGAGTCAATTTATCAGTTAATTCTGTAATTATTTTTGCTTTGATAATTAGTTCCATTGCTGTTCTTCTTCATTAGCATGTGTGGTTGTATTTTAGCTTATAGTCTTTCTTTTTGAAAATTAATGAGGTCTGTGAAGAGGCATATTGCCACAGCAATAGCCAAATGGTTGGAATGCAGCAGCAGGGGAAAAATTCATTATGGAGGAGAATTTAAAAGGGCAGCTGCTTCTTTAATGCCATAGCCATTAAGATGACAGCTTCCTGCCACCACAGTAGCACTTTTCATTGACTTTCCTCCTTCCCAGTTTTATGTTGTTTCCTAGTGAGGAACTGAGATATAATTCCCGCCTGCTATCAAAGGCATGTGCAAGGGGTTTTCACATTATTTGCTTTCCTAATCATAAAGTGCTCCTGACTAAACAAGAGGTATTTCTACTTTTCTTAAAGTTTTCAAGAGTAAGATTGATTTTATTCAGATGCCCTAGTGGAAAATTGAACAAAACTCATATTGAAATATTGATTTTTTTTCCTAAAGTTCTCATTAAATATAAAAAAAGATGGTTAAAAATGCACATTCCTGTTGAAGTTGTTTCATAGAGCCCTTTCAGACAGGAATCAAGGCTCCTTTTATTTCTACTTCTTTTCTTATAACAATAAGTTCACTGTAATAATTCCCCCATTTGGTGATCTCTTGGAATGCATCAGTCCTGTACTAGAAATTCTCAGACTCAAAGAAAAGTCTCTTCCTTGACTGTAAAGAAGAGAACTTAAGCCTATTATTATGTATTTAGAATCCTCTGCTGTGCATTTTTCTATTCAGAGGCCAGAGGGGATTGTTTCCTTTGATGCAAAACATCACCATAAATGTATCTCTTTAAATGTGCAGCATTCTCAGTTCATAAGTCTCTTGTTGTAGAAAAAGTTAATCCGCATCCATGAGAGAAGTAATAAAGGAGAAAAGACAGAGAACAGAAGGTGATTCTTTGGCAGTAACGCACTGACATTGGCTTTATCGTTTCTAGATCCCAATCAGTTGTGGATCCTACAGTGTTAAAGCGCATGGATAAAAATGAGGAAGAAAACATGCAACCTTTGCTCTCTCTGGACTGATAACTTCTCTACCCTCCCCATGGATTAGAAATGGAAGGTACTTGTTTTCAGCACCAGGGCCAGCGCTGTGGAGGAATTACCAGCTGGAAATTTATTTATTCACGTTAATGTAGCATAATATATAAGACATCAGGCTTTCCCGTTTGCCTGAACCATGGGTGCCCTGGTCTGAATTTTTTTTAAAAGGTCAATAATTTATTCTGTAAGTGCCAAGTTCTTTGTAAATACAATGTACTCTTCACGTCAAGTTTGTAAATTTTGGTAGTAACTTAAATTGGAAGATTGGCTTATGAGTCTATGCCAGTGATATGAACTATAACAAGAACAGAAAAGACACATAAGCAATTAAAGCTAATTAAATGTAGCCCTGTTTCCTATGAAGCCATATTTCAGCTATCATAGTGATTGTTTCATTGTTTTTCTCTGAAACTGTCGTACTCAAATGTACATTTAATGGGCACAGGGAACTAGATGATTCTAGGAAATTATTATGATAAATGTATTAACTGTCTAGTGATTTTCAGTTCACAGAAAATGTACCCTGGTGACTATCACTGGCCTTGCATTTGGGAGACAAGGAATGGCAAATGACCTGGTAAACTCAACACTTGAACTCTTCTATGTTGTTTAATTCCTGGAGTCTTGTGAAAAAATATGTTCCCCAAATTAAGATGTGGAATTCTGAAAGAGAGTGGATTCTTTTTAAACTGCTGTCTTCACAATGTGTCCTTTATTCCAGACCCCATTTTATCCCTGTCTGATGTACTTTAAGAAACTTTTTCCCCCAAAACTCTTTGATCAAGAGAAAGAGAACTCATACATGAATAGTATTTGACAGCTAATTTTGAACATAAAAGTTGCCAAGTACCAATAAGGGGCTAATTTCTAATTCTTGTGCACTGGTTGAAAAAATATATATATTCTCACACACGTATATATTTTTACTGAGCTCTAATAAATCCTCAATGTGACAGGCTTACAAAGTAAATCACACATATTCAATGGTCTTAGAGACGTAATAGATTACTGTATGCAATGCTAACTCTGGAAAACCACTTCCATTAAAGTTAATGAAAATGAGGTATAGTAAAACAGACTTTCAGTGAACTTATTTAAGGGAATTCAATTTAATTTGTAATGCAATCTTGACTCTGCCATTTTAGTGCAATATATTTTGTCTTCAAAAAAACAACAGGTATCAACAAAGGCAGTAGGCAGTATCAGGTGATGGAGAGTAATATTGTTTTCCCCAATTTCAAGTTAATTTTCCTAATGATCCAGTAAGTTCACGTTTTCTTCTCAGAAAAGATTTTAAGAGCATATTGCATCCAGGAGAGATAATGAAATCTTCTGAGGGCATCTGAGATACTATATTATAGTATAAATCTAGATTTGGAATCCTTATGTTAAAGTTTTCACTTCATAAAAATTTTGCAATGATAGCACATTTTAAAAATTTAACTTTAAATTTCAAATTCTAGTGTGAAAAAGCAAGATTTTTACCACCTTTTCAGAGTGGTAATTTTTGAGACTGAGGATTTAACATTAAAATATTCTTTTGAAAGAAAAATATCTCAAGGAACTTTTGGAAACCAACAGAAATAAAGGCATGTAGCAAGCAGCCTTCATATACTTCTTAGTCAAAAGCTTTAAAAAGTCAAGTTCTAATTCTATAGCTAAGAATCTTAAAATCAAGATCAGTACACAATTCTGCAGTGTCACCAATGGACTGTCTAGTATTTGTAAAAATACATAAATATACATTAAAAATATGAATGCAAGATACCTTAAAAATGCTGACCTCCAATCAAATGCAGAAGAATAATGACTGTCGGTCCTCTGCTCCACCCATAAATATTACAGAGATTGGAATGCATTGGAATAAAAAGCCACAGCAACTCTTAATCTAAGAACCTAACCAATGTTGTTCTTACGTTTTTGCCAACTTGACATACATTTTTTAGCATTGGGCTTTATATACTATACAAGCAAGTGTTAGGCAATATGATGGAATAAAATGGAAAGAAAGTAAGTACAGGAGGCCAGTCAACCTTGCATTTTCATGAGTTTCATTTGATATGCACCATTTATTGCCAATTTTCAGAATTCTACCAGCTTCAGATGTCAACCAGCATAGCCAGCTTTTTTTTCCCCCTGTCATAGGCTAGTGTCATATACAAAAATAACTTGGAAGGCATATTTTATGTGTATACCTACCCACTTATAAGTATCATTCACACTCTCTCCCTACCCCACATTTGGAAACTGCATTGGCATTGCTGCTTGACGGCTCTTTTTCAAATGAGCAATTGAGAGTTGGCTGGATTGTGTAAAATATTTTTAAATGAATGAACAAATTACAACAATGATGTGTTTTGAAATTGCTGTATCTAGTTCGGTCTGCCTATGTCTTTTCAGTCTGGAAAAAAATTCCAGTAATGTTTTTGAAGCTGCTTAGAGAACATTTGATCAACTTTATGAATTTTCCCCTCAGCACCAGCTAACTAACACTGTTTAGGAATTTTCTTTTTCCTCATGTGATTTTCTGTGTTATGTTGCTATGTCTACTGTTACATACATAGTAAATAAGCACCCTTATATTCTTTCGATTTCATTGAGATAGTACATCCCCATTCACACATACACTCGAGCACTAGACTGTTTGCTCTAATGATTTGCCTCTCTATTTTGAGAGCTATGCTTTTCTTTTTCAGTTATCTTGTTACTTAAAATTTGTAGGCATCAAAGAATTACCACATTTGATTTGGAATAGGCCCATAATTCATTTACTTCCCTCACTTAGCCTGCCTAACCTTCTATTTCTTGTATCATTTCTTTTCTCCAGTGTTTCAGGGGCAGCTGCTTCCAAAGCTGGTTTAAAAATAAGTAACTTCCTTATGTTGTCCGTGATATTTGCACACATTTTTGACTGATATTTTAAAAGGAAGAGATTATCATAAAAATATATTCTAAGAAATATGAAGAAGTGCCTCTTTAAAAATGGAATAAAGCAGTGATACTAGAATATGGATTCTATTTGTTCTCTCTTCCAAAAAGTAAATACATGCATCTATTATATTATAAGGGTGAAATATAGCTATAATCTGAAGAAGGATATTTGAGGTCTTGCTTTGAGTATTCTCGTATAGTATTGTCTTTATTGTGTAAGTTCAATACAGTAACTTCAACATGTTACTGACAAACATGGCACTATGCTAAAACAATATACAAATATTAAATTGAGTGTTGCAAGCAAGTTTTTGAAGTACATGCATGATTACTTTTATTTCATTAATAGTTTGCATAAGTGTAGGCAGAGACATTCCTTAAGTGTTTTCATATAAAATGCTTGTTTACTTTACAGTACTGAAAATTCGTACATTCATAAGCAAGAAAGCCAAGCAGCTGGGTTCTCTTTAATATTAACTAGGTCACATTGTTAAATTAAACATTTGAAGTTTCCGTAATATTTCTGAGGGAACAGAGGTCCCTCTGATGCATCAAGGTAATGCAGAATTGTTTTAAACATCAAGAAACATGTTTACTACTCTTCACAAAAAGAAACTTTTAGAGCTATGGCAGTGTGTCTTCAGGAACAGACTTCCTTTTCATCTACAAATAACCCAAAAGCGTATGGACATGCTTATGGTCCTTTAAAGAAGTTATATCAAGAAAACCTGCTGAAAGGTTGTACAATCTTATGTTATTTTATCTAAGCGTCTAGCTGGTTTGGTTGGTTAATAATCTCTTTTGCTTCTTATTTGGTGTGTGTTTATTAATAATTACTTGAAAAATTGCCGCCAGTTATGAGGACATTTCAGAATGACTTTCAACACAAAATAAAAGGAGCAGAGCTCTGGCACGATGTGTGAACTTTCAGATACGGTATTTACATTTTTTGCATCAATCGGCTAATAGGCAAATGTTCCATTTTATATGTGCTATATAGCTATATAGCCTAAGAAATAGTGATACATTTTAAATTTATGAGGCTGTTAGATCATGTAAGAATCAGCAGATTACCTAAAATATATTGGAACAAACGTGGAGGACTGGCTAAATATCCAGTGTGTGTGTAATTATCTTTAGTAGTGAAAAGGATTTTGTTTTGTTTTAGTTGAAAAAAATGTTTTCCAATATGCTCTTGGAACTAGTTAGCACTATTACTATTTGAAAGGGAGAAAATAATAAATACATAAGGAGGCTTGGCTTTGAAACATTATTATATCGCTTTAATGGCTTAAAGCATATCATTTTTTTCATGAATTGAAGTTTTTATTTAGTAAATATCCATAGATTAGCCCGGCACATGGCCATAATACTATGGAACCTATTCTGCGCTGAGCGTGGGAATCTATTCCCCTATACTGTAGGAGAAAAACATGAAATAGCAATGCACTGGACTGAGACACTCAAGTTGTACTATTTTTTTTAAAGGAGTGCAAATGATACTGTTGAAATAAAAAAAAATTAGAAAACAAATAAGCATAGGTCTTAAATACAATAAATGCACTTTTATAGTAAATAGTGGACATTGTTACAATTCAGAAGGTATTTGGTCAGTCAGTATTTGACTTAGTTTCAAATTTCATGCAAATATTTTTTTCCTTAATGATAGCAATGCATTTATTCTGTCAAACTTAGTTCTTGTGGTGAATGAGAGGGACCTAAATAAGAAGTGAACAAACCCTAAACCATATTAAAAAATTGCAATGCATTATAATTGGTTATATATAACAGAGGTTCAAAGCTCTGTCTTGTTCTTAATTAAGTTTTTCAGTTTTCATATTTGTGTAAAAGATAAATAAAACTCCCCAAACTAAGTAGTGTTTGTTTTCAAAACAGATTAAATAAGATGTCCAAGAGGTAATTATAAGAATACTGAGCACACTGTTTACTATTTGGCTCAACTACCTTTGACCTTTTGAGGGAATTGTTTATTCCAATACAATATTAAAAATGGTATAATGTAATTTTGAATAAATATACATTTTTGCTTTAAAAAAGCCTTTATTTTGCATATAGTAGATGTTGAATTTTGTAGTACGGATCTTTGCATCTGTGAAATGGAGATTTCTAAAATGTCATCTAAAAATGGGCAACAGGAACTTTATTTTGAGAGAAATTGTAGTTAGCTATTTTGGTTAGGACACCTGAAATTTTCTGATACTTGTATGTTTGGGGCTAAAGGGAAAAACACAATTCATTTCATTAAAATTACATTTTCAATAGTCTATAACTTCTAGACAAGACTTCAAAGGAGAGCTTGAATGAAGAAGTAAGTTAACTTTTAAGTTGCATGGAGCAATGGGAATGATCAATAAGTAAAATAACTAACATTTTCACATTTTCATATAATGTTATTGGATTAGACAAGGAACTAAATTCAGAAATTTGAATTATAAAAAACATTGATTTAAATTCTATATAAATAATTAAGTAAAATTTAAAAAAAATTCATTCTGACTTGAAAAAAATGCTGACTTAATAAATACACATTTGTATCTTCTGCGAGTTTTCCTCGTTTATCTTACCTGTGGATGAAAAACCATCTATGGAGGGGCAAGAGACACCTAACTAGAATCCTCTATAATTGATTTCATGACTTTCTTTAGCTCAAACGCAGATGATTTTCCTGTGCACAGCTTTTGAGGTTATCAAGTCTCGTTATTGCCACCTCTTTGTAAAGCTCTGTCAGGAGGAGCCCACGTTTCTAGCAGCTACTGCAGAAGCATCCTGAGTAGGAATAAAACAAGGGCAACCAGACAATACACAAAAAGCCAGAGATATGGTCTGCACTCCTTGTCACTTAAAAGTGCATTAAACTGTATTACTAATTCTAAATACAGAAAATGATTTCAAAATGTCAAGACTTTCTGATATCAAGAGTTAAACATGCTTAGCCCAAGAACAGAGGCCATGGGGACATGATGGGCAGGGCTCTGGTGTGTAGTCTGTCTGCACACAGCAGCACCACCAAAACCCTTATCTCTGAGTATCACTTTTCTCTAAAAATAAAATATGCTCTTATTCCCTTTTTTTCTAACTGGAAGCATAAAAGTATCAGTTGGAAACCGTAAATGCTTAGTTGTCTTTTAAGAAAAAAATGCTACGTTATACCCATATAAACACAACTCACTCAGTTGCATAGGACTGAAATATTTGCATCCTGATTTATAAATGCTTCCTAAAAATTTAAAAACATATATAATAAGACTTTATTGCTAGAAAATTATTAAATGTTCTTTGTACCTGGGATTCGTGGGAAGACTGGTAATATCCTTTCTGTTGAATTCATATATCTAAACATTTTATTTGGATGTTTAACGAACATCTCACATTTGACATTTACAAAACCAAACTTCTCTATCCTGAACCTGTTTCCTCTTTATAACCTTATCATCTCACTAAGAGTCAACCCTAACCTTCTAGTTTCTAGGGCTTAAAACTTTATAGTCATTCTATCCCTCCTCTCTTGATCTCAAAACCACATCCAATCTGCTAGCTCATACTTTTAGCTCCTTTTCAAAGTATAGTATCCACACTCTGACCACTTCTCTAAACTTCATCATCAGTACCTTGCTCCAAGATTTCATTTTCCACCTGGAATAGTTTAATAATCTGAAAACTAGTGTCCTTGCTTCTGCCCTTGCCCCCTAGAATCAATTTATAGCACAACATGTTAGTGAGCTCAGATGATTTCATTCCTCTCAAAACTCTCTGCAAGAGTAAAAACCACAGTCCTTATAACGATGTTTGAGGAGGAGTGATACGAGGTTTGTAAGCACCAGTATAGCAGAAGAGCATATTTTCTGATTGGGCTGGCATCTTTACCTGTACGATGCAAATGTAATTGTTAAGTAATTTCTTGCTTCTAAAGTTCTAGACACTATACCCTCTCACCCCTGACCTTGACTTTTCTTAGATCATCTCTTAAGCTTTCATCTACTCTTTAATTTCTTGCTAAACGGTCATCCTTGCACTCCCAGGAAATTGCCAAGCATTCCTCCACCTCAGAACTTTTACTCTCTGTTCCTTCTGCCTCTTTCCCCCAGATATCCCCGTAGCTTATTCCCTCATCTCCTTCAGATCTTTGCTCAAATGACACCTTCTTAGAACTCTCTGGATTTCCCTATTTAAAATCACATGGCCCTGTGTTTCTTCACGTATTTTTTTCTGCTCTATTTCTTCTCCATAGCTTTTATCACCTTCTAATACAGCATAAAGCTTATTTATTTTGTTCACTTTGCATTTTCCCCTAATGGAATATGAACTCCACACAGGCAGATATTTGTGTCTGTCTTGTTTACTGTTGTATTACCAGTGCCTTGAATAGTGACTGGAATTTAGTAGCAAATCCAAAAAGACTGCATGAATATCTTAAGTTGTTTCAACAAGTTATGTATTAGCCAGTAGTATACATTTAAGGAGAGTCCTTTTTTTCTTAATAAGAAATATTTTTTTAAAACATCATCAAAGTGGGAATTTATCATGAGCCGAGAATTCTCTTCCCCTTTCTCCCAAATCTGGTCTCTACTCCAGGGCCCAAATTTTACATAACTTTTGAGCTTTATCTTTGGAAGTCACCCTAAGATCATTAGATGTTGTGTCTATATATTCATGGCTTATATTTACACCTAGAGAGACTACAGGATACCTCAGATGAAAAGTCATTTTGAGCTCAAAACCATAGTAAATTGTTCTTTGTTGATTATCCTAGTTAATTCCAATTTTTAAAAATTGCAGGAAGTTAAAAGACCATAGTTCTTCCACTTTGGAAGACAGATCAAGAGAATATGCCTATATACTTACTTTTACTGGAAAGGAGAGGGAAAAAGCAGGAAGAAGGAAAGAGATAATGATCACCCTTTCTCTGAAACAATTATAAATGAGGAAGTTTTTTGGTGTTTCTAAGAGCTTCCCATGATCTAGAAATCTATATGTTACACTACTTAGTCCATGAGCCCTCTTAACAGAAGTCTTATATCAAATGAGTTTTATATTTGATATCTTTACATATTTCTTATAGTCCTGACACCACACGACAGGAATTGATCAAACTCATATAGTCTAACTGGCTTTCCAACTTTCTCCCTTCTCTGTACTTTACTTGCAGGTATCATTTTCTGAACTTTACAATCACATTTTTTTTGTCCTTAGCTATCCCCATATTATTTTTTTTACAATTTGGACACACCCATAATTTTAGTAACCGAATATCTTAGATATTGATTCTTGGTGTGACAAGTTTCTGATTTTTATCCTTTGCAGTTTATCCTTTTGTTCTTGCTAAACCTATGCTATTCCTTTTCCCCCACTACACTTTTGTGCCTTTCCTTACATTGTAATAATTCAATCCTCCAGTTTTATAATTTCCTACCAGGACTTCTATTAAGAACACACTGAAAATAAAGGATTGACAGGTGGTACTGAAGAAAGAACTATAACTTGAAAAATAAGGATAGATGTTTGAAAGTGTTTTCAGGAGACAACCAGTCTTTAGTGACTTTGTGATGTATAGTATGTACATTGGTACTCAGCAATGATCATGTTTCTTGTCAGTTACATAAATATATTGCAATCAGGGTTAATGGATAGTTTGGAAAACCTTCTTCTATAGAGAAGACATTAAATGGCTCTTGTTCAGAAACAAGGCAGGATTTTCTTGTATTTCTATCCTTGACAGTCTGTACAGTAGAAGCCATTTGCCTCTGTGGCAACATTTTTTGCCAATCTTCAAGAATGTGTTTAGCATCACTTCAGAAATAAGGGATTCAAGCTCAAGTATGCACAGTACATGGAAGATACTGTAATTCATGTTATCTTTTACTGAATTTTTTTTCATGAATTTTTTTTATGATTGAATCCTAACAATATGTTCTTTGATAAATTTATTCATTATATGCACTTTTTAATGGACTTAGAAATTTTACAAAATAGGTCACTTTATTATATTCTTAAACCCATAGTATTCATGTTTCATTTAATGTCTAGATTATTCAAGTCTGTTGATTTCTGAGGACAAATGGATTTCTGTTCAATAAAGTGTCGCTAAATGAAATTTCAGATTCTAAAATGTGGATGTGCGTATATGCCCTTTCAATCTTTTCGTCATAAGCTAAATTCCTGTAAATTTAGAAGACATCGTGTCAAATAGCTATGAGTAACTTTGTCATTAAAAATGGAGACATATGAAAATGGTGTTAGTATTTAGAAGTATAAAATATTTTTAAAGGGACTCTAAACATTTGTGGGCATATTGTAATGTTATTTTGAATTTATTGTTGACTTGATACAATATATTTGATGAGATTGTTATAAACAGCAAATCACTGGAAAGAACTTAGTGACTTCTGGAATGACAGAATGGTGATCCAAACCAGTGTCAGCTGTAATGTCCTCCCCTTGAAGCAGTGGAATGGACTGGATGATGATTTCAGTTTATTTCATTTTTAACATTAACAGACATTAATTGAGCACTTTATCTGTCCCAGGTACTGTTCTAAGCTCCAGAGGTACGGGAGTAAACAAAACCAAGCCTTTGTCTTTATGAAAGTCTTATTCTGTTGGAGAAGACATGCAAAAAGTAGATAAGAAAAATTATATACTGTCAGGTAGTAGTGTAAGTACAATGAAGACTTATTAGTTTAATTTGTGTGACCTCTGGCACTCTGTTTCCTCACCTGTGAAATGGGACAATACTTGTACCCAAAACATGAGCTAGATCTTGTTATAAATCCTCTTGTTAATCTGGCCCCTTACCTTTCATGGAAAAATACAATATAATCTATCATTCTCCTTGCTATTTTGGGGATGGCTATCAGGATTCTTCAGTTCCTTCATTTCTGCTCAGCACTGCCAGTGGTTGCCAGGGCTGCAGATGCTCATAGAAAATGAATCTTACAAGCTGCGTTTCAGGGTCATCCAGAGGTGCCAGTTCCTGCCCAGTTTTGTCCCTTTTAAGGTAAATTCCATACTGCTTTAATTCATTATATGTGAAAAATAAACATCAATTTTCATCAGAAAAGAAGACCAAAAGAACAAAAGATCAATGAGCCCTGATAGACTGCACAATTTAATCTTTCCATTTAATCTGTTATTTTCCCTCATCCACAGGGAGAACCACAAACCCATGGTTTTCCTGAAAAGGTTTGGGTGTATTCTACGTGTCAGTATCACAGTTAAAGGGCGCTCCGATCACCGTAGATCCAGAGGTGTTAATTTAGGTAGAATTAAAAGGATTACTTCCTGTTGGTATGTGAAACTTAGAAGTTTTGCTTTTTATAAAGTAGTCATATTATAAAATACTCAGAGAAACTTGTGAGAACGTTTGGACAAATTACAAGACACGGTGAATATAGATTATAACTCATCTAGGAGGAGCCGTGAGCAAATAAAAGTTTCACTTATGAAATAGAGAGAAAAACAGCAAATGACTTCCATCTTGGGGAAACATAGGGCTTCTCTATTTCTGTTC
Source organism: Orcinus orca (assembly GCF_937001465.1). Lineage (NCBI taxonomy): Eukaryota > Metazoa > Chordata > Mammalia > Artiodactyla > Delphinidae > Orcinus > Orcinus orca. The sequence continues at coordinate 38,107,214 of NC_064570.1, read as the reverse complement.
ATACAGAAAAATCACTAAAAGAAAGTGTCTATATTAGGGCAGGCTAGATGCCATGTTAGTTAACTAATAGAAAAATTGAGTCTTCTTTCACATACTGACTTTCATAAAGGAATATTTCAGACCACCAACAATTGATGCATTAAATTTATGGGAAAAAACCAGATAATCTATTACGATCATAATAAAACATCCTGTTTTTGAGAGCAGGAAAGTATTACCTATTTTTGTGAGCTGATGTGTTTCTGAAGTCTTTATAAATTTATTTCCCTCATTGATTATATACTAAAGATTTTAGTCAGTCTCTAGAAAAAAATAGTGGGTTTTTTTTTTTTTTTTTTTTTTTGCGGTACGCGGGCCTCTCACTGTTGTGGCCTCTCCCGTTGCAGAGCGCAGGCTCAGCGGCCATGGCTCACGGGCCCAGCCGCTCCGCGGAATGTGGGATCCTCCTGGATCGGGTCACGAGCCCGTGTCCCCTGCATCGGCAGGAGGACTCTTAACCACTGCGCCACCAGGGAAGCCAAATAGTGGTTTTTATACAACTTACATACTAAAAGGTATTTGAAAGCAATTTTTCTAGCGCAAAGAATTTTAAACCTTATTTTGCCACAGTTGCTCTTTTGTCATTTAATGGCTATTATAAACATGTTTTAACAAACTTTTCTCAAAAATAATAAAACAAATTATGGATATAATTCAAGACTTTAAAAAAATCTAAGAATCTGTAGCATACATATTTTTAACTTGGAACGATTATGAGGATATTTGGTAATTATTCAATATATTTGATTAATGAAGACTGCCAAACAGACAGTTGTTAACACCTAAGGAAAAAAGCAAAAAAAGCTTTCTTATTATCCCTCAGGCATGGCCCTCCTCACCACAATCAAAAACTACCTTTCTTTTTGTTTTCCTTGAGAATAATAGATGCTACTGCTAGAAGGTCCTTCAGAGATTAAGTAATCCAAATTGCTCATTTTATTAGTATATAAATGGAAACCTATAAGGTCTGTCTTGCTAGAAGTCACACAACTAATTAAGGGAAATGCTCATACTAGAATGAAGATTCAACCAATTTGGTGATACTTTTGTTGCTTTTAATAACTTCTTCCTTGCTCTCCTAACCCTTTTCTATTAAACTCTCTTCTCCTGCATATGTCCCCATTTCATTTTTTCCCCATACCATATACTGTGCTTGGAATTCTCCACCAGTATTATATTAGGTAAACATCTACTAACACTAAGAGCACAATATTCAGGGGTATTAAAATTAGAAACAGACTGTACATATCCACTATGCCCAGCCTTTGAAAGGATCTTAACAATCAGTAGATGTAGCATAAGCCCAGTCCTGCAGGAAGATGAAACTTTATCAGGCCTATGACTAAGAAAACAATAGTCACCCAATGAAGCCAACTATCTTGTGTTTAGAAGCATGTGTTCCTTGATTTCAAGAAGAAAATGGGATGGGGAGCAGCTCAGCACAACTACTCAACTTAACTCTTGACTATCGTCTCTACATTTGTCAACGATTAAAGGCCAGGAGGTTGGTGACTTTTTCTATCATGATGGCTGCAAATCAACTATGTGTTCCATGGGAGAGCTGTGGTACTGTTTGGGAGAGAGCTTCCCACAAGCATTTCCCCTACTGTGTTACCTTATTGTGAGCTTTTCTCATAGGATTTGCTATAGGAATTTTATGGGCTGATATCTTTCACAGATTGGATTTTCTCAAATCTTAAGAAAAAAATTGGAGAGAACTATAGATCTTAATAAATTGGTTAATCTAAGTGTACAGAAATATTTAATTCAGTTCACTAAAAAGGAGTAAAAATGTTCTGTATCAGATTTTATCAGAGATTATCTCAGCATTGCTATTGTTGAGTTTGGAAAATGGTGGCTTTGGAGTTACTTGGCCATTATCATTTTATCTGACTTTTAAACTGCATTTTTATGTTTTTTTAAATAATGTGTGAAAATATGGTATTAGACCCATACTGAGAACATAAATATTACACAGAGTCAACTATCTTAAAATAATGCACTTAAAAAAACCCATAGTACTTATAATACTATTGTATTCTAAGTTGGGAGTAATCTAATTTAAATATATTTCTCTTCGGGAAACAGAATTATAATCAAAAACAGCATAGCTTCATACTTCATACCATGTATTATGATAAATTTCAAATGCAAGCCCTTTAAAAGTCAAAAGACAAAGGACAAATTGGGAAAATTTTTCAACTCATATCACAGATATAGAGCTAAGTTCTCATGTATTAAAAGGTTTCTAGAAATGGATGAGAAAAAGAAAAACCCAATAGAAACATGGGCAGCTGATATAAACATATGGTTCACAGAAAAGAAAACATAGCCTCTCTAAAAATATGAAAAGATGCTGTACCATGCTCAAAATGAGAGAAATAAAAATTCAGTGGAGCAGTTTCAGGGCACACTCTTTTGAGGAGGCTATGGGGAAATAAGTTCTTCCTCACGTTCCTTTTATGATGGATGACAGTTTGGCAATATCTATCAAAACTACAAAAAGAAGTGTACTTTGACTCAGCCATTCCACTTTTGGGAATTTATCCTTCAAACATACTTGCATACATGAGAAATATTTCATAGGATATATTCAAATGTATTTCCAAGGATATTCATAGGATAATTGTTTGCAAGAACAAAAAATTGGAAGAAAAAATGTTTAAAAATATATGCTATATCCATAGAAAGGATACTATACAGATCTGATGTAATCTGCTTAAATAAACCAGAATACTATACAAACGTAAAAAAAATGAGGAAACACTTTATGTACTAAAATAGAAAGATCTCTAAGATACATTGTTCAGAAAAACAGCAACGTACAGAATATTGTACAGAATATGTTATAGTTAATGTAAAAAAGTGGGGAAGGGAACAAAATAAATATACATATATGCTTGTATATTAAGGAAATGCAGAAAAATACAAAGGAATTAATAACATTTGTTGTCTGTTGGGGGGAGTTGGAAATTGGGTAGATTGAGTAAGGGTGGGAAGGAAATTTGCACTTTTCACCTTTCCATGTTTTTTTAATTGAACTTTGTGCATGTATTATTTATTGAAAAATCAAATAAAAACTTAAGAAATTGTTATTGTCTTAAGCCATTCTGACATTGCTAAAGTTTGTAGTATATATACAGAATAACAGAAGGAGTACCCATATATCCATACCTCGGCTTAAGATATAGACCATTACCAATAGTTTTAAATCCTCCTTCACGTCTCTACACGATGCCATCTGATTCCACTTAAAGATAACTATCCCAAATTATGTTAATGATTAATTTTATTTTCTCTATAGTTTTACCACTTATGAGTAGATCTCTGAAAAATATAACATTGCAAAGAGCAAGATTGGATTTTCTCTTCTTTGAATGGCAAGCCCAAAGTTATCTGGGACTGGTATTTTCCTTATGTAAATATTTATACCCTTAATAGCACATCCTCAGTGGTTTCAGGACTAATTCAATTTTCAGTTTCTCGTTGAACTGGTTTAGGCTATTGTACAGGCATACCTCCTCTTATTGTGCTTTTCTTTATTATGCTTTGCAGATATTGGGTTTTCTTACAAATTGAAGGTTTGTGTCAGTTGTGCCTGGAGCAAGTCTATTGGCTGCATTTTTCCAACAACATTGTCTTACTTTGTATCTCTGTGTCACATTTTGGTAATTCTTGCAATATTTCAAACATATTATTATTATATGTGTTATAGTGATCTGTGATCAGTGATCTTTGATGTTACTACTGTGATTCACTGAAGGCTCAGATGATGGTTAGCATTTTTTAGCAATAAAATATTTTTAATTAAGGTACATACATTGTGTTTTAGACATAATGCTATTGCATACTTCGTAGACTATAGTATAGTGTGAGCATAACTTTTATATGCACTGAGAAGGCAGAAAATTTGTATGACTGGCTGTATGGCAATATTCACTTTACCTCAGTAGTCTGGAATCCAACCCACAATATCTCCAAGGCATGCCTGCCTGTATTTCTTTTTCTAGAAATTTGATCATTTTCAATAAACTTTTCAAATTTTTTTGCATAAATTTTATATTAATCTCTGTTTTTTTAAGTACCTATGCTGTATTTGTATTCACCTCCCCTTCCTACTCCTCATATTATTAATATATGTCTTCTTTATTAGCATTGCCATAGGCCTTTTTATATCAATAATTTAGTTGAAACTGTATTGTACTTTTGCTTCTTATTTCACTAACTCCACTGTATTATATTTTATTTGTCTTTTTCTTTGTGTTAAATTTTGTGGATCTTTTTTTAAAACATGAATTCTTAATTTGGATTCTAAACTATTAAGTCTTTCTTATTTTCTAATATTAAAATTTTTGAAAGCTATGCATTCTTTTCTTTAAAAAATATATATTTTCTCTTTTTTTCTAAAACATTTTGCATTTTTGCCTCTCACATTTAATCCTTGATCTCTGTGGAACTGATATTTGTACACAGTGAATGATGGCGATCAAATATTGCCCTGTCCCCATCAAGCATCTAACCTTAGTCTTAAATAGCCCTGACTTCATTTACTGTTGTGTGTTTCAAATGTTCCAGCCTCATACAGGGCCCCTGCTATATCTCCTATATTTTCAGTAACTATTCAAGCCAAAACTTCAGATGAAATGGGAATGGCAAAAGATCCCGTCAATGGCCGTCTTCAGTCTTTGAAATCCTTCCTCAGATTCTCACACCTGTCTTGTATTTATCATATGAGGATTTCCCTTATTTTCTTGTCAGTTTAGCATTATTTAAATAATTTTTTTAAATATAGCATTTCTTTTTATTTTACAAAGGGAGGAATTGTCACAGTACCTACATATCAATAGTACAAGAAGTCTTTCAAATTGATTGCCATTTTAAGAACTTTTAACTCCAGCAGAATAAAAGCACTGGAATAATAAACCTAATTTAGTTTTTAAGAAATATATATTCTAGGAACTTTGCTACTCCCTTTGTGATGTGTTTTTTATCACCAATACTCTCGGCATGTGCCTCAATGCAATGTGTTTCAATATTGTACATTAAAAGAAAGAAAAGAAAATATCAGTGTAAGAGGCTGAAAGCTCACTGATTTAAGAATAAATGTCTAGACATTGTAGATGAACATTATGTCAGGTATTCTATTTTGGTTGGAATTGACAACTTTCCTTGGAATTGTAACTTTCCTTGGAATCAGAGTTGCTTAGCCATTTATTCTTCTCTTGCATATAATTTATGTATTGGTCTAGGCAAAAATCTCTCAGATTTTACCTGCTGCCTATGCACTTTTCCATAAGTTTAGACGGGATTTTCTGAGGTCATGTATATACAGAAAGTATTCAACAAGGAGTCTGTCATTTCCCATGGATTCCTTCTGTTTAAATAATCACCTAGCAAAGATGAAATCCTCTCTGGATTATAGGAGGCAATGTTATGGAAAGCAAAATACTCTAGTGGGATTCTTTTGCCTCTAATTTTTCTAGGGTTCACAACCTCCAGGTTGTTTCTAAAATAGTTTCTTAGTAAAATCATTTTATACCTTTTAGAATGGGTGTTCCAGAGTCAGAGGTGATCTCTTATAAGATTTGTCATTTGTGGACCAACAAGAAATCCATCACGATTTACTCAGAACCTAAAGTAACTTTTAGATTATTAAATAGCTCTCTACAATTGCCTGGATAAAAAGGTTCAAAGTGGGTATTAATAACATAGATAGATTAAAACAACTCATACATATTAAAAAATCAGGGACAAACAAAAATAACCATGTCTGCCATCATGCCCTAGAGTAATGGTTGGCACGGTGGCCCCTCAGGTCAGACACTGAGTTTAAGTCTTTAATGTAAGTTTTCTAGAACTGCCTTACCAAAATACCAGAGACTGGGTGGCTTAACCAGCAGAAATGTATTTCTCACCCTCACAGAGGCTACAAGTCCAAGATCAAGGTGTCTGCATGTTTGGTTTCTTCTGAGGCTTCTCTCCTTGACTTGGAGGTGGCTGCCTTCTCAGTGTGTCCTTACATGGTCTTTCCTCTATGCACCTGCACCCCTGGTGTTTCTCCATGTCCAAATTTCTTCTTCTTATCAGGGTACCAGTTAGAATGGATTCAAACCTACCCTAACAGCCTCATTTTAATTTAATTACTTCTTTATTAAAGGTCCTATCTCCAAATGCAATCACGTTCTCAGGTACTGGGGTTCAGGGCTTCAGTATATGAATTTGGCAGGGTGGAGAGCAGGGGGGATACAATTCAGACCATAATACCCTTGTTTGTCGTTCACCAGCTATGAGACATCAGCCAGTTTTTTTTTTTTTTTTTTTACATCTTCTTTGTACCATTAGGATTGTTGTGGTTATTAAAGAATAAGAAACCTGCAAAACACTTAGGATAATGCCTGGTAAATAGCAAATGTTAACTATTAGTGTTAATTGTTACAGGATGGAAACTATAATTTTTACATTTAGGTAAAAAATTATGAAACACAAACTGCTCTGAAGATATCAAGTACGTCTAGTGGGTTTACAGTGTACATGTATTCTATTTCCTTGTTGATCTTCTGTCTAGTCATTCTATCCATTATTGAAAATGGAATTTTGAAAACACCAACTACTACTGTTGAATTGTCTATTTCTTCCTTCAATTCTGTCAGTTTTTCTTTCATGTATTTTGGGCCTCTACTATTACGTACCTGAAGGTTTATAACTGGTATGTTGTCAATGGGTTGACCCTTTTATCATTATAAACTGATCTTAGTGTTAAGGAAAACATCTATAACTGAAAGTCATAAACGTTATTTGCCTCTTTTGCTCCAGATTTCTTCATCTTTTATATTTATATGTGTAGTAGCTTTTTCCTGAACTTGGAGCCCCATTTGAAGAGAGAGAAAACTACTATGGTGCTTTGACCAATGTCTCCTGCTACATCCATCCTTATGTGCTCTTGCCATTAATAACTCATGCCCATCAATTGAGGATGCAGCTTACCAAGGCAAATGAGGAATTGGAAAATAGCAAGTATCATGAAACTGAACTAGAAGCCAAAGGAGACCAAGGCTTCTCAGTGTGCGTTGATTGTTATTAAGCAAAACTGAAAATTATGACAAAGAAGAGTCTCAAAATATTGATGAATATTGAAATAATATTGGTCATTATGTTTGCTGTCAATATTGTTAGTAGTACAGACAGTAAAATGATTATTGATTGATTGCTAAAATTATTAAAGACACTGAATTATATTACTTTACCTTATTTATTACTTAATACATAGCTTATTCTACTTTTTAAATGTTCTTAATAAACATGGAAGAAGAGAGAACATATTATGTACCAAGTACTTTTTTAATGTAAAGAAGCTATTTTAACTCATACTTCAGTTTGATGAAAGTAAAGACTTTGTGAAGATGAGTTCAGAGTAATAAATGGAAGAAGCAGGATTTTAAAACTTGGGTATCTAATGCTCAGGTTATTTCTACTACAAATGCCTGCTACTTAAAAATATCTTGACATTACCCCAAATTAATTTTATCAGGATATTCTGCTTTTTAGAGTTCTCATTAATAAAAATGTTGTAACTTAACATATGTTATAAAGTGAAGCATATCAGTCATGTCATATATAACATGTATTGTGTAATCCAAAAGTTAGATTGTTTAAGTGCTATTGAAATAGATTTTGTCATTTATAGTAATAAAAAAACCCTCTCTATTATGTTTATTTAGTGCAATGTGGTCTTCAGCATTGACACATTTGCAAAATGTGTCAGTAAAAGGAAGATCGAAGACACAGAAGATCTCATAAAACAGAACTATCTGCAATGTTGACATACTCTTAGTTCAAGGTAGTGACTAATGGTGTGAAAGTTCTGGTGGACGTATGTCACTATTTCTATGTCAAAGGCAAAGCTAAGTGAAAAATAGGAGTGGACATTCTCATAAAGGAGATTCATGTATATTATCTCAACATGTATGCATATTATCTCAAGCTACTTGGAAATGATAATCAGGAAATGACTTCCAATGTTCCTGATAACTGAGAAGAAATGTGGCATGTGTTAGACGTGTTAGAGCTTTTTGAAGATTGGGTTTTAAGCAAAAGTATTTTATAAAAGAAGAAAAATGTGGGAAACCTATGCTCTGATGACTCACTATTCATGAATGTGTGAGTTTACTTAAGATACATATGATCTCCACAGAGCAGAGAACGGGGACACTGGAAGGGTCTCTGGCTGTCTTCTTTCACATGACAGGTTTGTTGAATGAAAATAAAGTCATAATCAAGTGCTTCCTCTTATCCTTATCTCTTTTATTTTATTTTATATTTATTTATTCTTTGGCCTCGCCATGCAACATCCAGGACCTTCATTCCCCGACCAAGGATCAAACCCACACCCCCTGCAGTGGAAACAGAGTCTTAACCACTGGACCGCCAGGGAAGTCCTCCTCTAATTTTAGAAAATCCCTTACACTGATTCCATTTATCTAATCCTGTTATGTTGCTTTTTCCTTGAGATGACATAGTAAAAAAAAAAAAAGATGTTTAACAGATTTCTGGGAACACAAACAATTGAAACAAACCTTTACTTGGTTGATTATATTAACCATATGACATCTAACAGTTTCCCAAGAGCAAATGAGAACAGAGATTTTGAAAAGAAAAAGAAATGAAAGTAGAGACATGAGATATATAAAAAACATTTTGGTTGATTTTTAAAAAATTTTCCTGGATGGTCTCTCTGGAATAAGAAGTGAGAAATTACATACACTGAATCATTTGATTCTGTCTGTAGCTAGATAAGTGATATCAGGAGTAGATCAGCTGGGAAACTGCCTAGAAAGATGTTCCATATGGGACACAAAAACATTATTGACATAAAATGGAAAAATTTAAATTGTTCCTGTTCTCACTCCCAAGTGGTAGAGATGTGGAACATTTCTTTGTAGCACAATATCTCAGTTGGGTAATTGTTGGGTTTTTTGTTTGTTTGTTTTAATTTACATGACAGCAGAAATTTGGCAGCCTGTCACAGTAAGTTGAAATTCTGAAAATAGATAATTCATGATGCAGTGTTGTTTATGGGAAATTAATCTGAATTTTAAAGACTTTGCTATACCTCTCAAGTGATTTCTGAATAAAAAATAAATGCATAATAATGCTGAAAAGAAAATAGAAACTATGAAACAGTTATTTATTAATTTTTTAGACTGTAAATCTTGCTTTATCCAATTAAAGTGAATCAGTAAGTGAATCTATTTGATGTACAATACATAGAAAAGCAGGTCATTCATTTATAGCAATATTTATAAGCAACAAAATAACTAGAATGATCACAATATTTTTTAATCCTTTTAAGTGCATAGCTGGGCAAGCAAGGAAATAAGGGAAATACTCAAGATAAGAAAGTAAAAGTATTGAAATACTTGAATTATACTGGGTGGTAGGTTTGTGGAATGGAGGGGTGGGAAGTATGTGGAGGAGGCTACTATTCTACTTTTTTGGGGGTTGTAAAATTTTAATGAAGATTTGGGTCCAGGGAAAGGGCGGTGAATCGGAAATAAGATCCTGCACTAAGCTAGCCCCCTCCCAAAGGGCTATATTCTCATTAAAATAGAAGGAATAACTACTCCATCAGGAAACCCACCTTCATAAGGAAACTTAATAGGTAGTAGTCTGGGCCATGGTGGGGAAAAATAAGTGTTTCCCCTGAGAATTCATAACTATGTGGATTTGTGGTTCCAATTTATTCTATATGAGTGGTCCAGAAAACCATAATCAGAAATAACATTTAAATAGTAGTCTTAGATAGGGGTACCCCAAGAGTACCTGGCAGAAGCAAAAGCACAACCACTCATAAGCCAAACTCACATTTCCTAGTACTTCAAAGGAATCTTGAAGATAATTCATAATACAAAATTTAATAAGGAAAATCCATAAGGAAAAAATTTACCATGAGCAAGAATCATCAGATACAATAAACAATAGAAAAGATATCAATTCGCTTACAATTTCAGATATTAGAACTATCAGATAAAGATCATAAAATTAGTAAGCATGCCTACCAATTTATTTATTCAGTAATCGTAGTAGATTAACACCTTTATTTTTTTGGCATTCAATGTGTTAAAAATTTGAATGTGAAAATAAAACTTAAAATTTCAGAATAAAATATAGATGAATATCTTGATGCCAGGATAGGGAAGAATTTCTAAACTGCCTCCCAAACATTGTAAAGGAAAAGAGACATTTGATTATATTAAAATTAAAATTCTCTGTACAGCAAAACATAGACATATTTAACTATAAACTGTAAACAAATTTATTTATGATGAGTGAGAGATTAGTAAAACCTATTTGCAATGAATTTAAATCTAGAATATATAACTAACTCCTAAAAATCAATAAGGTAGATAATGCCATAGAAAAATGAGCAAAGGATTTAAGAGAAAAAGCTGAATTGCCAATAAACACATACAAGATGCTCACCAGAGAGCAGGAAATGTGAGTTAAAATAACATGACGCTAACATCACTGACCCAAAGATTGAAAAAACTGAAAATATTTTATAATAACAAATTTTGGTGAAGTTGTTGGGGGAACTATAATAAGTGCCACCATTTTGGAGGGCAATTGGGCAATGTTTCACAAAGTTGGAGAAATGAGATACCTTCACTCTTAGGGGCATATTCTTGATGGGGTTCAGGACACACTACTCCAAAATATGGCACCTTAGCATATTGACTATTTTAAGCTGAAAGAGTTTGAGAAAACAGAAAAATAAGGGAGGTCACTGTGATCTTCCCCCTGCTCTCTCCTGGAACAGGTCAAAAAGCCCTCATGTGTGAGGTGACTGACCTATACCCAGAGGAAAGGAGCATCCTTATCTCTGAAGACAAAGGAACACCAAGAAAAATCCTAATACAGTCCTTTCTAAGTTTTCCCCATTTTACTACACTTCCCTCATACTCTTTGACCTATCATATTTCTCCACACTGTCCACCTAGAATAAAATACTCAGGTTTAACCATTTCTTTGGGTCTTCATTTCCTTATGAAGGCTCTCATGTCACATAAAACTTATATTAAATAAATTTGTGTGCTTTTTTTCTTGTTAATCTGTCTTGGTCAGTTTACTTTTTAGACTGTTCCAGGAGCCCTAAGCGGATCGAGGAAAACTTTTTCCTTCCCTACCTTTGGTAGAGAAATTTTGAACATTCACACAATGAGATAGGTACAGAAATCCTCGATCAATGTTGTTTGTACTAGTCAACAAATTGAAAACAATTTAAACATCCATAAAGAGAAAAATGAATATTTACATTGTGATATAGTCAACCCTAGAATATTATACAACAGTTAAAATAAAATAGCTGGAGCTAAATGTATAAAGGGAAATTTGGAATTGATAGCTATATTACAATGCCACTTATGTGGAATTTAATAATAAGAAAAGCAACAGTCTATTTGTATGAAGCAAAAGTATAAAAACATCATGTGTGGTGGTGAAAAAAAACCAAAAAAATAATTACCTGTGGGAAAGGAAAGAAGGCACTATGATCAAGCAAAGATTGACAGGGGCTTCAGATGTATCTGTAATATTATACTTCTTTTAAAAGAACAATATTTCTTTCAAAAGAATTACATTAAAAGAATTTGTTTTAATTAATTTGGATTAATACCTGAGTATTCATTCTATTATTCATTAAATTTTCCTGTATATTTGAAATATTTCACTATAAAAAAGAAAACAAAATGTTTTATCCTACTCACTAAATCAATTATTGGTCTGATAATTAAATAATTTTGATGAAAAACTTCCATTTTGTTAACTTGCCTAAATGGCTGGTACGTCTCAGTGTTTTCCAGGCCCTGTAAAATTTGATTACATTAGTCCCTGGCCCCACCTATGGGGAACATCATACTCCTTGGAAGCTGCCTGTAGAATAATGTTCACTCTTCCAGTGTTCCACTCAACAGGGTCAGGGAGGTCAAGCCTCATCAGATGATTAGTCTGCAAGGCTGTTGTTATGGACTGAATTGTGTTCCCCCAAATTTCATGTGCTGAATCCTAACCTCCAATATTACACTATTTGGAGGTAGGACATTTAAGGAAGTAATTAAGGTTAATAAATGAAGTCATAACCTTGGGCCCTGATCCAATAAGACTGGTGTCCTTATCAAAAAGGAAAGGATGCCAGAGAAAAGAGCATGTGAGGACATGGTAAGAAAGATTCTTTTTGCAAGCCAAGGAGAGGTGCCTTGGGACAAACCAAACCTACCAACACCTTGATCTTGGACTGCCAGCCTCCAGAACTCTGAGAAGATACACTTCTGTTAAGTCAACAAGCCTATGATATTTTGTCATGGTAGCCCTTGCAAACTAATACAGCTGTTGTAGCATGGGAAGACATGAGATTGGAAGGTCAGAAATAGATAGAAGACCAGAAGCAGAAAAGTTAGTTCATCTATTTACTAAAGGAGCCAAAAGAAGAGCAAATGGCTACTCCAGCAAAGTTGTGAGTAGTACTGGACTAGTTAAGATAGAGATCACTCAGAGCGTGCCATGGCCTTATTCAAACATCAGGTGATTGCCAACCTGGCTGAAAACTCAAGTGTAAACCCCATCTGAATGTAAAAATAAATTTTGTTTTGGCTATTATATGAATGAGGGCTCTTTTTGCTTTGAGTTTTGCACTGTATTTGTATAATTCTAACACAATGCACTATGGACTCCAGCATACTAGTAAATACTCTATGGTTTAGTTCCCAAATACCTAATTTTAAGTCTATTCATAATTTTAGAAATCACACACAATGACAAAAAGGACAGACAAATAAACAAAAACAAACACCACAGCCAGGTTGTAAATAGGCCTTGAGTTCAATCAATTTCAAATAAGTTAGTGTTTGAGTTTTTAAAGTAACATTAAAGCAATTAAAAAATTACTGCCTTTTCTCAGACATGAGTAAATTTTTATCTTTATTTCTTTTGGATGATTAGATTGTACTGAACTGCAAGCTGAGATATGATATCAAGGGTTAGCCTAAGGAGAGTTAAGCCAATAGAATGACTAAAATAAAAAGAAATGAATGATGGCAGTGACAGCTAAAAGAACATTGGATTATTATGGAAACAGACAATGAATATAATACCCTTATTAATATGTCCCAGTTATTGAACCATTATCCTGCACCTTGTTCTATGGTCTGCCTTTTATATACCAGATTCCATTTAATCATTAAAACCACGCTATGGGGTAGATACTAAGATTGGCCCAAATTCTCAGATGAGTAAACTGGGATTTAGGGACACCAATTAATCTACCCAAGGACACATAGCTAGTAAGTGTTAGGATCTGAATCCAGTTCTGTCTGATTCATTAACCTATGTCTTTAACCACCACAACATACAAGGACAGACATTACTTTTAAGGAATTATAAAAGTCAGTGTGAATGATCTCTTGCACATTGTCAACAATCAGAGGCCAACAAAGGTCTAGACTGACTCAGTTTTGCCCGGCATCATTTCAGGACACTTTATTCTCCAACTCATGTCTGCTGATGATTCAGGGTGGCTGACATCGCCATAACACACCAATCAGAACAGAGCAGCAGGGCTTTCTCGGAGCTGAAGTTGACCCTCAAGGTAGCGTAGACCAGATCTATCCTCGGAGGACTCCATAATCAGACTTGGGAAGTCTGGAAGGAGGCCAGGCCTTATATTCAGCAGGAGTGGGCTGGGATTCACATGAAATAGAAGAGAAAGTCTGCTGTGGCTGTGGAAAATAACTGTGTAGCCCTGGATGGCCGATTTAGCATAAATGCAGCAATGATTCATCTCTGAGTTGATAAACATGTTTTCCAAAGTGAAAGGCAGTCAGGATGCTGTTTCCAGCTTGGAGGGCTTCATTACTGAAAGGTTTCTAGAGAGAAGGCACTCAGCCCCTGCCTCCATAATATTGGAGATGGATCAGTGCTAGGGGCACAGTTTTTCCTTTCGATGAAATACAGACGAGAGGGAACTCTAGCAGTTTAACACAGCATAGTTTGAGGTGGGTCTTTAGCCTTACTTTTCTTATAGTTCACATAGTGACACAGTCCCAGTGTCATATTCAGGACTCGCACTGACAATAGGTATGCTGGAAATGCTCACTGACTCATTGATATGGTCACCAATATGTCCCCAATCCTGGGAGAAAATAAAAAGGACGAAAGGCTCAGAATTTCAAAATCTGTCTGGCATTGTTTACTCTGGATCTACATGTGGAAAGAAATACAAAACATAGAGCATAACTCTGTGAGGAAGGCTCGTTAATAAGAACCTTCAGTATCAAATCAAATATTGTCATTGGTTTCTCCTATTTAAACTTTTTTTTTTTTTTGGGAAATAGCGGACTTAACAGGAAAATCTTCTTTTACTCTTGATGCTTCCCTGGGATAAAGCATTAAGGATGCCAAAAAAAAAAAGTGATAGAGACACTAAAGCAGGATTCTAGGGTAATGAGGTGGGAGAGAAATGACTGAGATTTTAGGAGAGAATTTAATATATAACAAAATAATTGTATTAACATTTTTCGAGGTATTTTAAAAAGATAACTATTTTGATACTGGGGGAAAAAAAGGAAGTTCTCTTTTAAAAAAATTAACTATGAGATCTATGTACAATTTTAATAAAAGCTCATCCATGAAACATGCAAAAAAAAAAAAAAAAAAGAAACACATAGCTACCAGGTAGGCATAAGGAAACTACCGCACCCCAGTTATTCACATCAAGTTGACTTTACAGGTTCTCTTTTATGTGTTAGTTCAACCCAAGTTCACCACCACTACCACCCCAGTCTTTAAAGAATTGCTTTATAATTCACAGAGGAGGAAGAGCCTTGTACTCACAAGTAAACGAACTTCCAAAGTCTGTTTGAAAGGGGAAACTGGTAATGAGCATTTGAAAGGAGTTCAGTTACATTTGAAAGTAATGAAAAAGCAGAGTGTTTTTCAGAAGAAGAGAGTACAGTACACATCAGGGGTCCCCAACCCCTGGGCCGCGGACTGATAGCGGTCCGCAGCCTGTTAGGATCCGGGCCGCACAGTAGGAGGTGATCGGAGAGCGAGGGAAGCTTCATCTGCCCCTCCCCATCGCTCGTATTACCGCCCGAACCAACCCCCACCCCGTCCGTGGAAAAAATGTTTTCCGTGAAACCAGTGCCTGGTGCCAAAAAGTTTGGGGACCGCTGTTATAAATTGAAGAACTACAAGGGGCTGATGGTGGTTCGGGGAAATAAACTGAGTGTTAAAAATATTTTGTTCATGGAGTTTTTCACTTTTAGAATTTGTGACAGGAAATTCAAATGATTACGCATGAGCTAATTGCCTTTTTTATTATCTAACAGTTTCAGGCAGATTAAAGGTAAATCATTAATTAAATAAATACACAATTTGTTAAATATCCAAGTGGTATATCATTAGGCATTTGGCTATAGGTCTAGGGCTTGGAAGAGAAGTTGTGATAGAAATATAAATCTGATTTATATTCATGATTTTAAAGGAATAGGAGAAAATATAAACACTTAAGGAAAGACGATAAATTCAAATATGTAGACAGCTTAGATCTGAGCTCTACAAAATTCCAGTATTTAAAGGTCTGGTAGTTGGCAAGTATCACTAGAAGGGGCTTCCTGAGAAGCAAGAAGAAAAATAGGGAAATGTTCTGTTAAAGAAAAAAAGAAAAGGAGGTGTTTCAAGAATAGGGAACTTTTGGTTGGCTTGTTGAATCTGCCTGAAAAATCAAACAAGTTTTCCTGTAACTTAACTATTTGGGTGTCATTGATTTCATTTACAAGAGCAATTTTTTTAGAGTGTTAGGGTCAGAATGCAGATTGGAGTAAACTGCAGAGTGAATGTGAAGAAAAAAACTGTAGAAAGCTCTTTTAAGAGAGGTTCTATAGTTTCATCTAGAGCTGTGATTTTCTCGTTTGGCTATAATGATAAAGGAATGACAGGGAAATTAGTTACATCTGCAACATGGTAACAGAAATAAATCTCTGTAGAATTGAACCTGTGTAGGGAAAGACTTTAAGCCTGAAAGTCTGCTAGATATAGTAAAAATGATAGTGATAATGGACTGGTGATCTCAATGAGTTATATGAATAACTGCTTCAGGGGACGGAGGGAGGTACCCGGCAAGTGGCTGGAAGATTGGGATGTTGTGGTCAGAGTGGGATATCTGAAATGGGTACTTTAGGAGTGGTTGAGTTTCCTGAGATGGCAGAGTTCAAGTTATGATTGAGGGGGTAGGTGGCTTAGGTGAAGTGGAGGAGATCATTAGGAAGTTCAGAGAACACAGAGTCTAGATTGTTGGATGGTTTGTCCATGTGGCCATTGTATTCACCTGGATAATTAAAGCAGCTAAGGTGAAGATGAAGATTGTGCTGAAGTCTTCAAGGAGGATTTGGAGGGTGGAGGAGGGGAGAGTGCTGAAGCTGGATGATATGCATCTGAAAGTTCCAGAATAGGGGGATTCACATACAGCTATTGGAAACCAGGAGGAAACAAATCCCACTGCCTAGCCCAATGCTTAAACATTGGAGGTGTGGGAGGGAAAACAAACAAACAGACAACAAAATAAAAACAACTTGCCTGAGTAGGATAAAGGGGAAATTGTGTTTTCTGGGGACATCTAGGTTTCAGTTAAGGTCATTTTTGAATTACAGATAATTTAGGGGAATATCAGTGGTCATTGTGGAAGATTTGAGAGAGAAGATTAGAATGAGACATTGGGTCAAGAGAAAATGTGTTTACAGCATTGTGGGGATAAGAGTTGAAGAGCTGATTGAATGATCTGAAAGGCTTGGACTCTGGGCAGTGACTATATAAACAGGGAAGAGAGATATCATATCCTTGGTTCTGGTTGTGTCCTTAAGGCAGGTTATATGAACTGACGGAATCAGCTGCAATCTGGAAGCAAGGCATAGCAATTGCAGTGTAGGACCAGGGTTCTAGTGGCTGAGTGTTGCCCGCTGCGGTGGGGATAACAATGCCAGCAGCAGCTGTCAATGGCACTTTACTGAGTCAAGTGATTCTTACTGGGGGACAGCTTGGGGTTATATGTTGGCAGCAAGTGTAAGTGGGTTCAGATATATTTCTGCATTGTGTGGATATCCCAAAGGATTGATCAGAACTCTCCATGGCTTTCAAATGGCTGGGACCAAATACTTCTTGAGACATCCTGTGGGGTCCACCACAACCACCTGTAGTGGTTGTCTCCTGGGATCTCCAGCAGCATGGGAGGAAGGTTTCAGCAAACACAGGCTTAGCACTATGATAAAATATCCATTTAATTTTACATAGTGCAAAACATGATTTTTGTTATATACCGAACATAAATTGGAGAGAGATTGTTGTTAATACCTAGAGCATGAGTTTTGAGTTTGAAATGTAGTTGCATCACTTACTTAGAGAGTGACACAGAGACACTATCTTTTCTCAGGTTCAGGCTTCCTATCTTAAAATAAGAAAAAATTAACCTGTAGGAATGATCTAAGGAATAAATACAAATATTGAACATATATAAGATATATACCTATATATGTTTCATGAATATACTATTTGTATATGTACAAATTTTATATAAATGCATGTACATATATATATACACACATATATATACATGTATAGCCTTGTACAGTTCCTGATAAATATGAAACTAATATGCCTTAATTTAATAGGATGTTATTCAGAGGTGATAGTCAAATTATTTAACAATAAGTGAGGCAGGGGTAGAGAGGCTGCCTAACCAATGAGAATGCATATTGGCTAGTTTGTGGTATCAAACCTGTAAAAAGTTAATAAACAGAAACTTCAATTAAATAGAGTTGGGAGGCCAGAAGGAAGAGCTTTCACACCTGAAAAGATAGCAGAGAGCAAAAGGAAGAAGAAAGACTCTTTTTCTTTCCTGGCAACAGCTCAGCCAATGAAAAGCATGAACTCTTCGTTTACTATAGCCCTCCCAACTTCCTTTTCCCATCTTCCCTTGCCATGGGGCCCTTGCACATGGCTCACCATGGTTGCAGACCCCACAATGCAATTCTTTGCTTATTCGGTAATAAACCTATTTTTGCTGGAGAAATGGCTGGCAGTCTGGGTTTTTTTTAGATCAATGAAGCATGCCATGATGAGTATTGGTTCTGAAGCTAAGTACATTGAAATAGCAAGAACAGCTGGACAGCAGTCCATTCTATCATGGCCTCGTGGTCTTGCGACTTTACTCACAATGGTCTAGCTTCTCATTTTTACCCACTGAATTAGTAATACCATAAAATGCAACAAGCAGTTTCCTCTACTGAAAATTAGGGTCATTATTTCAAATGTTTCTCATTGTAGTATTTAAACAGATTTCTAAACTAGTCTTTATGAGTGTAGAAACAGTATTTCACCTTCTACTAACAAGTTAGAATTGCTGAAAACAAGTATATGTGTCCCTCAATATCCATAGGGGATTGGTACCAGGACCACCAACAGATACGAAAATCCACTGATGCTCAAGTCCCTTATGGCTAGTACAATTGGCCCTCTGTGAAACCCACAGGTTTCACAATCGCAGATACAAAGAGCTGACTGTAATAGCTAAAAGCAATTGCTTCTTGATGTCTGCTTTGGAGAGGTCAGTGTTTTGAGGAGTTGGTAGCATTTAATTTCTTAAGACCTCTCTTACAAATATGCTTATTTCATTGTATAACAACTTACTTTTTTTTTTGATGTGTGAGTCAGTATTTAAACATTTGTTCCGTCAAACTACTGTGTTATTAAACTAAGAAGAAAAGGGTAAGAAGATAGTCCTTTTTTCAAAATTCGAAATGTTATTGAATTATGTTGTATTTCTGTTATATGTTAAAATAAGGAATTTAGACAATTTTAAAAAATCCAGATCTTCCTTCTCTCCCAAACCCTAAAACATCCAAGGAAAAATACCTAGAAAATTGAATCCAATGTTAAGATTTAGACTGAATTAGTAAGTGGTTCTCCATAGCATTTGAGGTATGGAAACAATATATATCTATATCATCCCTGGAAATATTGGAAAGCTTTAAAAGAATTCTCTCCAAGCTTTGATTAAAATTTGTTGAGATTTATCCAGGGCATTATTTAATGACAGCTCAATTTTCATTTACATTGTCCAAATAGGTATTTTTCAGGAATGTCATAGAGGGATATGTTGATTTATCCATTTCTATATGAATCTTTAGAGTTTATAATCCTTGACCTTGAAAAATAGGAAATTTTTATTTCTTCATCTCACTCTAAGAAAGTATTTATTTCTCCTGGAGTTTAGGATGCCATTCTAAGTTTTGATTAAAAAAACATTTTTATTTTATATAATAATTCTAAATAATTTTTGCATGTAGCATTATAATAAAATTGGTTCTTTGCTGATATCTATCAAGTTATTTAAAATAATTTATTGCCCTGATTTAAATGATTTGGTCCATGAGAAATTAAAGAGCTCAAGGCCAGTGCCTCAGCTAAGTCTGTATTGAATAAATATTTATTAAATGAAAAAAATAGGTTTTAATAACAATTACATTATTATTTTAAAATTTGCTCTTTAATTGTAAGTACCTTTTTAAAAAGTTATTTTATGAAATAACACAATACTAAATCACAATACTAAATTGTGGGGAAATCACAATACTAAATACATACAACAAAACCAATCTAGGTAACTTGCATATCCACTCCTGCTCATTTCTGTAAAATAATAAGATTACTGTAGGGCTAAACTCCTTTGGCTTCCTTTGTGATTCTTCTTTTTTTTATTTTTATTTTTTTTTTCGCGGTGCGCGGGCCTCTCACTGTTGTGGCCTCTCCCGTTGCAGAGCACAGGCTCCGGACGCGCAGGCTCAGCGGCCATGGCTCACGGGCCCAGCCGCTCCGCGGCATGTGGGATCTTCCTGGACCGGGGCACGAACCCGTGTCCCCTGCCTCGGCGGGCGGACTCTCAACCACTGCGCCACCAGGGAAGCCCCCTTTGTGATTCTTACAAATTGTTGCATGATTGATTTCTCCGTAGGTTATCAAAATAAATAAAACCCACGGGCATAGAGAACTCACTGTTTGCGACAAGCTTTCGTTTCAGTTCAACTCAGCAGGTACTCATTGGGCATCTAACAATTAGTGGGTGTTGCTAGGATATGAATACGAATAAGAGACAGTTTTTATCTTTGAGGGCCTTATGATCCGTGAGGGAGACAGAAGCACAAGTACCAGTGAGTGTCATGCAGCATGAAAAGTGGTAGAGTCATACAATGGGAGGACTGATGAGGAAGCAATTTTTTCTGAATAAGATTAGAGGGTTGGGAATTAAAAGAGAATTACAGAAAGCTGCAGATATGAGGTAATGTTTGTGCCAGCTCTTGAAGCCTGAGAAAATCGTTTTCCAGGTAGACTAATGGAGAAAGACATTCTATGCCTAGGGAAAAGCATGGTTAAAGTCATGAAGAGAGGACCTGTGTGTGATATATTTCTTGCTGGGCAATAGTGACCCACCAAGAGTGGTTATAAAATGAAGTTTGGTGGGGACAGTGTGGAGGCAAGACAGGAAAAGCAAACTGTAACGAGCTTGCAGGGGTAAATGGGTCAGATGGTGGGTGGGGTTAGGGAGGTGGGGAGCCGTGGAGGTACCCTTCCTGCTCTGGAAGGTGGAAAGCAAGCAGAGACTTTTAAACAAGAAGCAGATAGGATCTGAGTTCAGATACAAATAAATCATCTCAACCTGTTTGTTCTTCCTTTCATTGAATTCTTTTGCATTTTCCTCTTAGAGAAAACCTGCTTTTCATACGGCTGTATTTTACTCAGTAGAGCAATTACCTGGCAGTACTCTCAAAGCAGAAGACTAAATGTGGGAAAATGGAAATGGGAGAGTAATTTATATAACCAGGAATGAAAATGAACGTTGAAAGGTCATGTTCTGTCGTTTGCCTCTTGAGGCTAGTAAATCTAGACACAAAGAATCAGAGTTGACACTTCTTATGGGCTTAAGGATAATAATATTGAGCCTTAAGGATAATAATATTGAGATCCTTTCACAGCACGGGACGCCTCTCCTTGTGCTGCTCACGAGACAAGTCTCCTCCTTTGGCATTCCTGTGTATGCACCCCTCACTCGGTCCTTCATAATGAATTGCAGGACCTAGAATTCACTATGCATTCTTTCTTCTATGCCTTTTAATATGCCAATCACTAAAGTTGTCTCTCCTCCAATGCTTGTTTCTAACTGAATAGTTCTTAATTATTCTTCAAGATTCAGCTCAAATATAATCTGCTCCAGGCAGCCTTCCCTGTACGTTTTGAATCTGATTTAGACCTTCCCTTATGTACCTCAATGTCATCCTGTGTATATTTTGATATTACCACTTTTTCAATTGTATTGACGTTTTTTAATGTTTTCCCATATGAAACTGCAAGCTTTTGGTAGCCAGGCACTGTGCCCTACCTCTATATTCTTAATGTCATACATTGATACTTAGAAAATCCCCAAACATTTGCTAAATCTAACGAAACAGAATGGAATGGGAGAAATGAATAGATTAATTGAACTTGATTTTTTTATAAAACCTACACAACAATTTCAACTTTTTGTTTCATGTTACGTAACTGTCTTTCTTTCTTCCTTTCTTTCTTTCTTCCTCCCTCCCTCCCTCCTTTCCTTCCTTCTTTCCTTCCTTCCTCTTTCTCTCTGTCTCCTTCCTTCCTTTTAACTTGATTCTTATACAAAGAAACGTAAAAATATGATAAAGTACTTCTCCATAACCAAGGCTGGGATGTTTCTAAGCCAGTAAATTTGGGTGGAGCATAAAGAAAGCAGGTTTCCTGCGCAGTTTCAGATTTAAACATGCACAAGTGCACATACAAGAAATACATGAAATACATGATATGTATATATATACTAATAATTCAAAGAATAGTGTATTCCTTTTGGAATAGAATCTATTTTTTTTCTCCAAATTCAGGAATAGGAAGGCTGGAGAGCTTCCCCTGAAATAAATCAACTAATATTTGTTCAGCTGTAATGAACCATTCAGAAACCAGGACCTTTGGGCCATAAATCCACCACACTGTGAGCTTCTGAAAGCTAGAGACCATGCTTTACTGATTCTTCTCATGACCTAGCACCATGTCTGGGTTGTAGCATATACCAAATAACTGGTTGGAAAGGGAAAAGAAAAGGAGAGTGTAAAGATGATTCAAATATTGTTTCCTGGTTCCCTGCTTTATGACATTTCATATCTATATATAATTTCTAATATACTACTTGGGGTTTATCTAGGTAATGTGTATCAAAAAGTTGATTTTCTTTCTCTTCTATTAATCAGTTTGGGGACTGGGAACTTGAATCTCAATCGAAAAGCAATTAGCGGCATTTTATGAAATAAATATAAGCTTAATCACTTTTGGGACTGTATAACTAAATAATGTGCCTTCAGGAAACATAAATACTTGAATATATATTTACTATTTTTCATCAAATGTTCTGATGTGAAAAATGTTATTGTTCTTCATCCCAGATCGTATGATAAAATTATAATTCAGTACTTATTTGTGAAATAAGTAAACATAATACACTAAGTTTTGTTATTTTTGAAGTGGAGTAAGATTTTGTTTTCTCAAAACTCTAAAAGATAATAACTTCTTCAGGAAATTATTTATTGAACTGCTTTCTCTTATTAATTCATATTGACTTTTACCATTGCTCTGATGTGCTACTAAATTTGAGGTAGCTGTTATTATTTGATTAAATAATCCAGGGGTCTAAGCAACAGCTCATCATTACCCGTAAACACCAAAGTTCCTTGAAGATTTTTCAGGATATGTATGTCAAATCCCTTGAAGATTTGATTGATGATATTTTGAGGTCATGCTCTGTCTATGCCACTCAACAGGATTTATGTGGCCCTAGACAATGTTCTGGGCCCCAGCGGCTGCTGGTCCACCCTCCCTGCATGTACACACACCTTTACCACTGCCCTCCCTCCTCTCTGCCATAGTGTCTTCCATAAACTGCAGCTTCTCATCCTTAATGCTGTCTTCACCTGTATACTTAAAACATATCTGTGGGTTTTCTATTGTTGTGTAACAAATTACCTCGTTTAGCTGAAAACAACACACAGTTTCCAAGGGTCAGGAGTCTGGGCACAGTGGCTGAGTGTTCCGCTTAGGCTCTCACAAGGTTGCAATGAGGTTATAAGTCTGGGATATGATTTCATCTAAGGCTCAGGGTGCATTTCCAAGCTCACCGGTTGTTGGCAGAATTCCGTTCCTTGTGGCCATAGGACTGAAACCCTCTGTTCCTAAAAGTCACCCACCATTCCCTTCCACATGGCTATATCCAAAGCATGGCTGTTTGCTTCTTCAAGGCCAGCAGGAGTGTAGCTCTCCTGCTTTGAGTCTCTGAACTCTGGACTCGCTCTGAAAGTGCTGACCTGATTAGTAGAAGCCAGCCCAAGAAAAGCTCCCTTTTGACTAAAGTGAACTGATCAGGGACTTTATTAACCTGCAAGATCCCTTCACCTTTGCCATATAGCCTAACCTAATCAAAGGAGTAACATCCTATCATATTCACAGGCTCAACCCACACTCAAGAGGTGTAATGCTTTGGAGGTCACCTTAGAGTTTTGCTCACCTCACTTAGATATGTAATTTCATTTGGGTTAATCTTACCTGATCCTAACATTTACCAAAACTGTAATCTAATCAGGGATCATAGCTCAAAAACCTACAGTGCCTGGAAGCTTTTGTTAAAGAATAAGGTGATAGTAGGAAATGGTAGAGAACGTGATTTTTCAGAGAGCCTATGATCATCTAAAGAACCAAACTCTCCTCAGCCCTAACCAACGACTGTCTTGCAGGAATGCTGGCCCAGTGAGTCATACCTGATTTTTTCAGATAAACCGGGAATCTGGATTTCTGTATGTACATGTGTATATACCTGTGTATGTCTGAGTATAAAATCTTAAATGTTACTAATTAATTCAAATAATAAAAACACTCTTCAGGCCAATACCATGCAGAACAAATTAATATATTTGCAGACAGGATTTGTCCTTGTGCTATCACTATCAAATTTTGTCTTAAGTGATTATTTGTGCTACTAGTGTTTTTGTTTTTTTAATACATTTGACCCCTCTAGGTGATAAGTGTTTGAGGTCCTGGATCCTGTCTGTCTCATTCATTCACATACTTCAGCACCTAGCACAGTGCATGATGCATAGTATATGATCAATACATATTTGTTGAATGGATTAATAAATGGGAACACTGTGAGCTCTCTCAGTAAGGTAGACCTGGGTTAAAATTTTGATTCACCAACTGGGCTACTTAAATCTTGACAAATGGCGTAACATTTCTGATCTTTAATTTCATCATTTATAAAATGGGGTTTTCATAACTACAGTTGTGAGGACTAACTAGAATAACAAATATAGACTGTTTAGCACAGAGGCTGCTCATGACAAGATGATTTCTTTTCTTAGGAATGGCTCATGGATGTGAGTACCATCTACATTTGTATAATTTCCATGTTTACCGTGGTGGATGTACTTAACCAAATTCACATGTTATATAGAAAGCTTATGTATTTCAGTCTACATACCTGGAAGACATATGAATGTGACTACTGTATGTATATATATGTGTATGTGTATATGTATGTGTATGTGTGTGTGTGTGAGTGTGTCAAAGGCTGACGTGTTTTGGTTAAGGGAAGAGAAATGGAAAAGTATACTTCATGGGTCCTTGGCAGGAAGAACAGAGAGCAAGGAAAGGTATTTTGCCACATGGAGAATGAGGTAAAATGATATTGTATGTAGAGCCCCTTCTCTGCCTCCCACATAAAAACTGTGGAAAAGGAGCTTCTCCCTATTACCAATAAATATTTTAAAAGGAAATGAAACCGAATTTGTTTCTAAGTGCTTTATTCCACAAATGCTAACAGGAAGCGAAATACTTATTATTCATGGTGAATGAATTAATTCTGGATTTTAGTATTATGCTTTTTCCAGGAATAGTTAAGCATTATTTGTAAGTGGACAATTATAGATCGTTTATAGTTCATTACTAAAGGGTGATAAAATGGAGGTATAAAATAGAAAACCTATGTCCTCCTTTAAAATAATGAATGTTCTTGTTAAAATGATCAGATAAACCCACAGTAGCAAGGAAAAAAAAAAGCCACAAGAAGAATCCCAGCGGAAAGAACATTCCAGAATTTATATATATTCAATGCTATGGTCCTTATTTCATTTTTTAAAATTTTATTGTATCTACAATGAAAACTATTTTATTGTATTGTACATCAGAAGGAGATGAGAATGTGCTTAAGGGAATTTGACCCAATTAGTGTTACATTGCTGACCTTTAGTAAAGAATACACCAAATGAATTCAAGAGTAGGGTTGAAATAGATAGATTATACACCACATGTACTCTAAAGGTTCAAAAGTGTAAAAATTTTTACTTTGTGATTAAAGATTTTACAATCTGAATTGCTCATAGCTGTGAGGCATCATTTCAAAAAACCATCCTTAGGGGAGAAATATAGTCAAATGAAGCTGAACCATGTAACAAAATTAACAATATGCATTTGGTAAGCAACTTCCTTCTAAATGTATTAATATCATCAGGGCTTATGTCTCCTAATGTCTGAAGAAGGTAAAACCTAGAAGAGTAAATTACTTCCACAGTTTTCCTATTTGCATTATTATAGAACTGGTGAAATTATTTTATAAATCACTAAGAAGATATTATCTTCATAGTCATTAAAATTGTTACTTGGCTATCTGGTGTAATTTTTAAGTGAAATTTTAAGTGTAAAGAAAGGAAAAAATCTAGCTGAAAAATAGAGCTAAACAAATTTCTGGGTTTTTTTTCTCAAGGTCAGGATAATTCAGTTTTTACCCCTTGGGAGTACTGCACTAGAGGTAGGCCATGAAGAATGATTCTGAGTACATAAAATAGAGCTGATTTGGAATTAAGAGATTCAGAGCTTAACACAGGTATACCTTATTTACATAGTAAATTTGTTTCTAAAACTATAGATGCATGTGAACCAAGTGGGAAATGATTTATGCATATAAGTGGTAGTTGAACTGGTAAGTGAATAATATTGCCATGGAATATTTGTACCCATCTTAGCTCCAATTGAGTTGTCCAAATTTATCTCTTGGTCAATGCAATAAGATGTATCTACAGTGGCCCTTGTTTCACTCACAGTGGGCTTAGAAAATATCTTTGGCTACTCTAAACTACACACTATTTTAGAATCAAACTTCTGCGGTAAGTTTCTGAAGTTGTTTCTATGGGGTGGCCTATCTGATCCTTAGTTCTGTTTCGGTGGCTTGAAAATGTGACACTTACTCATTCCCCAGTGTCTTTGGATCAGATCATCCACACTCTTAACATCTTTTCATGTCTGCTCGAGATCCTGGCATCTGTTGCCCTACTCAAGGACTTCAGAGGTTTTACTTCTTGCATCATTGTCTTTTCCTCTACTGGACCATTCACATCAGCAAACATATATGCTATATTTTCCCCATCTTTAAAGCAAAACAGTCAAAAAACCCTTGACATCATATTCCTTTCATATGCTGCCCAATTCTTTACTGTCCTCTATCACAAATCTTTATAAATCTCTTTTTAAATATTTGAATTTTTGTGGGCTCCACTTGTTTAATTATCTTTTGAACTCATCCAGTCTTTTGTCTCCACCTCTCTACTAAAGTTACTTTTGTCAAGGTCACCAATAACCTCCATAGTTATAAATCCAAACTTCAGTCTTCATCTTCCTAGACTTCTCAGCAACGTTTGTAATAGTATCTCTCTCTCTTTTTAATCATTGTCTTGCCTTCTGAAATACCAGTCTTGCTTACTTTCAGTAGCTTTACGTGGATCTGATTCATCTTCTCCACAGCTAAACGTGTATGTGTTTGTGCACACGTGCGTGCTTTTTATCTCTTCAGGATGGAAAGTAAGCTAAATATATGAAAAATCATACTATTAGACTTGGCTTTATCAGCACATAATATCTATATTGTAGAATTTCACTGATACTAAGAAAGTTTCTCTGCCCCAGAATATGTACATAAGCATTCATGATAGTGCTAACTTGCACTTCCAGAAATGTTCTTTGGGAATTGAAGATTCTTTTGGTCAGCAAGAATCTTTATAATACTCTTGGGATATGTTACTATTGAACAGTTGATATTTTAAGGGGAATAATCTTGCTTTCTCAATTAGTGACAGTTAAGAGAGCCTGCTCTATGGGGACTAGAAAGAAATATGCCTCAGGTAGAGAGTATAATTATTAGGAAGGAGGGGAAAAGTAGCAAAGCTAACTATCTATTTCACAATTTTGCTTAGGGCTGGCTCTGAAAAATGGTCTGTTATTGACATACTATAATTCTTCAACATCAAACTACAGTTTTAGAGAGAAGACCAGCATCCATCTAAGAAGGCACTACTCCTGTGTTTACATAGCAGAGAGGAGAGCAGGTCCTGTCCTTTATTCTGTAATTGGTCCCAAGACTCTGACTCTTATATTTCTCATGCTTCTCACAAAAGGCATGATACCCTGGTAAAGGACTATGCTGCCAAGAACCATGTCATAACTTCTCTAAATTTTGTGTAAGAAAAGGGGATAAATATTAAAGTGCCTGAGAAAGTCAACACTCTCCTTGAATTCAGTAAATTCAACCTGTACTGTAATTTACTTAATACTTTTTTCCTGATTTGATCTTAAATTGACTCAATTTCTTTACATAGTCTTACCCTAAGAATTAAGGACTAAGTGATTTCTATAAAATTATTAATGTGAAAAGCCATATACAATATATAAGAGGGACAATTAAATACATTAAGAATATGTAAACTGATAAATGATCTCCTTTGAAAGCAAAGAATATGTCATACTGCCCTTCAGCAAACATTGTGCTACAATATACTACATTTAAAATATTTTGGGGTTTCCCTGATGGTGCAGTGGTTGGGAATCTGCCTGCCAATGCAGGGGACACGGGTCCGAGCCCTGGTCTGGGAAGATCCCACATGCCGCGGAGCAACTAAGCCCGTCAGCCACAACTACTGAGCCTGCGTGTCTGGAGCCTGTGCTCCGCAACGGGAGAGGCCGCGACAGTGAGAGGCCCGCGCACCGCGATGAAGAGTGGCCCCCGCTCGCCGCAACTGGAAAAAGCCCTCGCACAGAAACGAAGACCTAACACAGCCATAAATAAATAAATAAAAATTAAAAATAAATAAATAAAATAAAATATTTTGAATTTTTTCACACGTTAAACTTTTAGAAGATTAACATTTTCTTCAAAAATCTATGTTCCCTTTGACTGCTATTTATGAGTTATTTAGCTAAAAATCAATTAGCAATGAAGCTGTGCATCCAAGCAATTGGAGTTCCTGGATGTAACCACACCCAATCTCCACCACCATATTTTTCTTTTTTAAATTTTTATTGGGGTATAATTGCTTTACAGTGGTGCGTTAGTTTCTGCTTTATAACAAAGTGAATCAGTTATACATATACATATGTCCCCATATCTCCTCCCTCTTGCGTCTTCTCCCTATCCCACCCCTCTAGGTGGTCACAAAGCACCAAGCAGCTCTCCTTGTACTATGCAGCTGCTTCCCACTAGCTATCTATTTTACATTTGGTAGTGTATGTATGTCCATGCCACTCTCTCACTTCATCCCAGCTTACCCTTCCCCCTTCCCTTGTCCTCAAGTCCATTCTCTATGTCTGCCTCCTTATTCCTCTCCTGCCACTAGGTTCTTCAGAACCTTTCTCTTTTTTTAGATTCTATATATATGTGTTAGCATACAGTATTTGTTTTTCTCTTTCTGACTTACTTCACATTCTGTATGACAGACTCTAGGTCCATCCATCTCACTACAAATAACTCAATTTTGTTTCTTTTTTAAGGAACCTCCATACTGTTCTCCATAGCGGCTGTATCAATTTACATTCCCACCAACAGGGCAGGAGGGTTCCTTTTTCTCCACACCCTCTTCCGCATTTATTGTTTGTAGATTTTTTGATGATGGCCATTCTGACCGGTGTGAGGTGATACCTCATTGTAGTTTTGATTTGCTTTCTCTAATGATTAGTGTGATTGTTGGCAATCTGTATATCTTCCTTCATGTGTTTGTTGGCAATCTGTATATCTTCTTTGGAGAAATGTCTACTTAGGACTTCTGCCCATTTTTGGAATGGGCTGTTTGTTATTTTGATGTTTAGCTACATGAGCTGCTTGTAAATTTTGGAGATTAATCCTTTGTCAGTTGCTTCATTTGCAAATATTTTCTCCCATTCTGAGGGTTGTCTTTTCGCCTTGTTTATGATATCCTTTGCTGTGCAAAAGCTTTTAAGTTTCATTAGATCCCATTTGTTTATTTATGTTTTTATTTTCATTTCTCTAGGAGGTGGGTCAAAAAGGATGTTGCTGTGATTTATGTCATAGAGTATAATGCCTATGTTTTCCTCTAAGAGTTTTAGAGTGTCTGGCCTTACGTTTAGGTCTTTAATCCATTGTGAGTTTATTTTTGTGTATGGTGTTAGGGAGTGTTCCTATTTCATTCTTTTACATGTAGCT
The DNA here is from genome assembly GCF_937001465.1 of Orcinus orca. NCBI lineage: Eukaryota > Metazoa > Chordata > Mammalia > Artiodactyla > Delphinidae > Orcinus > Orcinus orca. The sequence goes on along the minus strand of NC_064570.1, from coordinate 38,077,537 downwards.
GTCCAGTTTTCCCAGCACAATTTATTGAAGAGGCTGTCTTTTCTCGATTTTATATTCTTGCCTCCTTTACCAAAAATAAGGTGACCATATGTGCGTGGGTTTATCTCTGGGCTTTCTATCCTGTTCCATTGATCTATATTTCTCTTTTTGTGCAGGTACCATACTGTCTTGATTACTGTAGCTTTGTATTATAGTCTGAAGTCAGGGAGCCTGATTCCTCCAGCTCCGTTTTTCATTCTCAAGATTGCTTTGGCTATTCGGGGTCTTTTGTTTTACCATACAAATTTTGAAATTTTTTGTTTCAGTTCTCTGAAAAATGTCATTGGTTGTTTGATATGGATTGAATTGAATCCGTAGATTGCTTTGGGTAGTATAGTCATTTTCACAATGCTGATTATTCCAATCCAAGAACATGGTATATCTCTCCATCTGTTTGTATCATCTTTAATTTCTTTTAACAGTGTCTTATAGTTTACTGCATACAGGTCTTTTGTCTGTCTCCTTAGGTAGGTTTATTCCTAGGTATTTTATTCTTTTGGTTGCAGTGGTAAATGGGAGTGTTTTCTTAATCTCACTTTCAGATTTTTCTTCACTAGTGTATAGAAATGCAAGAGATTTCTGTGCCTTAATTTTGTATCCTGCTACTTTACCAAATTCATTGATTAGCTCTAGCAGTTTTCTGGTAGCATCTTTAGGATTCTCTGGGTATAGTATCATGTCATCTGCAAACAATGACAGCTTTACTTCCTCTATTCCGAGTTGGATTCCTTTTATTTCTTTTTCTTCTCTGATTGCTGTGGCTAAAACTTCCAAAACTATGTTGAATAATAGTGGTGAGAGTGGACAACCTTGTCCAGTTCCTCGTCAGGAAATAGTTTCAGTTTTTCACCATTGAGAACGATGCTGGCTGTGGTTTTGTCATATATGGCCATTATTATGTAGAGGTAATTTCTCTATGCCTACTTTCTGGAGGGTTTTTGTCATAAATGGGTGTTGAATTTTGTAAAAAGTTTTCTCTGCATCTACTGAGATGATCATATGGCTTTTCTCCTTCAATTTGTTAATATGGTGTATCACATTGATTGATTTCCATATATTGTAGAATCCTTGCATTCCTGGGATAAACCCCACTTGATCATGGTGTATGATCCTTTTAATGTGCTGTTGGATTCTGTTTGCTAGTATTTTGTTGAGGATTTTTGCATCTATGTTCATCAGTGATATTGGCCTCTAGTTTTCTTTCTTTGTGACATCTTTGTCTGGTTTTGGTATCAGGGTGATGGTGGCCTCATAGAATGAGTTTGGGAGTGTTCCTCCCTCTGCTGTATTTTGGAAGAGTTTGAGAAGGATAGGTGTTAGCTCTTCTCTAAATGTTTGATAGAATTTGCCTGTGAAGCCATCTGGTCCTGGGTTTTTGTTGGAAGATTTTAAATCACAGTTTCAATTTCAGTGCTTGTGACTTGTCTGTTCATATTTTCTATTTCTTCCTGGTTCAGTCTCCGAAGGTTATGCATTTCTAAGAATTTGTCCATTTTCTTGGCATATAGTTGCTTGTAGTAATCTCTCATGATCCTTTGTATTTCTGCAGTGTCAATTGTTACTTCTCCTTTTTCATTTCTAATTCTATTGATTTGAGTCTTCTCCCTTTTTTTCTTCATAAGTCTGGCTAATGGTTTATCAATTTTTTATCTTCTCAAAGAACTAGCTTTTAGTTTTATTGATCTTTGCTATAGTTTCCTTCATTTCTTTTTCATTAATTTCTGATCTGATCTTTATGATTTCTTTCCTTCTGCTAACTTTGGGGTTTCTTTGTTTCTTCTTTCTCTAATTGCTTTAGGTGTAAACTTAGGTTGTTTATTTGAGATGTTTCTTGTTTCTTGAGGTAGGATTCTATTGCTATAAACTTCCTTCTTAGAACTGCTATTCCTGCATCCCATCGGTTTTGGGTCATCGTGTTTTCATTGTCCTTTGTTTCTAGGTATTTTTTGATTTCCTCTTTGATTTCTTCAGTGATCTCTTGGTTATTTAGTAGTGTATTGTTTAGCTTCCATGTATTTGTATTTTTTACAGACTTTTTCCTGTAATTGATACCTAGTCTCATAGCATTGTAGTCGGAAAAGATACTTGATACGATTTCAATTTTCGTAAATTTACCAAGGCTTGATTTGTGACCCAAGATACAATCTATCCTGGAGAATGTTCCATGAGCACTTGAGAAGAACGTGTATTCTGTTGTTTTTGGATGGAATGTCCTATAAATATCAATTGAGTCCATGTAGTTTAATGTATCATTTAAAGCTTGTGTTTCCTTATTTATTTTCATTTTGGATGATCTGTCCATTGTTGAAAGTGGGGTGTTAAAGTCCCCTACTATGATTGTGTTACTGTCGATTTCCCCTTTTATGGCTGTTAGCATTTGCCTTATGTATTGATGTGCTCCTATGTTGGGTGCATAAATATTTACAATTGTTATATCTTCTTCTTGTATTGATCCCTTGATCATTATGTAGTGTCCTTCTTTGTCTCTTGTAATAGTCTTTATTTTAAAGTCTATTTTGTCTGATATGAGAATTGCTACTCCAGCTTTCTTTTGTTTTCCATTTGCATGGAATATCTTTTTCCATCCCCTTACATTCAGTCTGTATGAGTCCCTAGGTCTGAAGTGTGTCTCTTGTAGACAGTATATATACGGGTCTTATTTTTGTATCCATTCAGCCAATCTATGTCTTTTGGTTGGAGCATTTAATCCATTTAAACTTAAGGTAGTTATTGATATGTATGTTCCTATTACCATTTTCTTAATTGTTTTGCGTTTGTTATTGTAACTCTTTTCCTTCTCTTGTGCTTCCTGCCTAGAGATGTTCCTTTAGCATTTGTTGTAAAGCTGGTTTTGTGGTGCTGAATTCTCTTAGGTTTTGTTTGTCTCTAAAGGTTTTAATTTCTCCATCGAATCTGAATGAGATCCTTGCTGGGTAGAGTAATCTTGGTTGTAGGTTTTTCCCTTTCCTCACTTTAAATATGTCCTGCCACTCCCTTTTGGCTTGCAGAGTTTCTGCTGAAAGATTATCTGTTAACCTTATGAGGATTCCCTTGTATGTTATTTGTTGCTTTTCCCTTGCTACTTTTAATATTTTTTGTTCATATTTAATTTTTGGTAGTTGGATTAACATGTGTCTTGGCGTGTTTCTCCTTGCGTTTGTCCTGTATGGGACTCTCTGCGGTTCCTGGTCTTGATTAACTATTTCCTTTCCCATATTAGGGAAGTTTTCAACTATAATCTCTTCAAATATTTTCTCAGTCCCTTTCTTTTACTCTTTTTCTGGGACCCCTATAATTTGAATGTTGGTGTATTTAATGTTGTCCCAGAGTTCTCCAAGACTGTCCTTAATTTTTTTCATTCTTTTTTCTTTATTTTGCGCTGCGGTAGTTATTTCCACTATTTTGTCTTCCAGGTCACTTATCCACTCTTCTACTTCAGTTATTCTGCTCTTGATTCCTTCTAGAGAATTTTAAATTTTATTTATTGTGTTGTTCATCATTGTTTGTTTGCACTTTAGTTCTTCTAGGTCCTTGTTAAAGGTTTTTTGTATTTTCTCCATTCTATTTCCAAGATTTTGCATCATTTTTAGTATCATTACTATGAACTCTTTTTCAGGTAGACTGCCTATTTCCTCTTCATTTGTTTGGTGTGGTGGGTTTTTTCCTTGCTCCTTCATCTGCTGTGTGTTTCTCTGTCTTCTCATTTTACTTAACTTACCGTGTTTGGGGTCTCCTTTTTGCAGGCTGCATTTTCGTGGTTCCTGGTGTTTTTGGTGTCTGCCCCAGTGGGTAAGGTTTGTTCAGTGGGTTGTGTAGGCTTCTTGTTGGAGGGGACTGGTGCCTGTGTTCTGTTAGATGAGGCTGGATATTGTCTTTCTGGTGGGCAGTACCACGTCTGGACCACTACCATTTTATTCTTACATTTTATTTAGCAGTATGAGCTAGGCACTGTGCCAAACCCTTTAAATGCTTTACTATATTATTTATTACTAAATATTTAATCTGTGCAATAATCCTATGGTATGGGTCATATATTCCTTATTTTAAAGATGAGGAAGATGAGGCCCAGAAAATTGAAGTAAATCGTCCAATGTCACACAGATAATCAAAAGCAGAGTTATGTTTCTAACCTAGAATTCCAACCTCTTGTTGTGGAGCACGGGTTCTAGGTGCGTGGGCTTCAGTAGTTGTGGCACATGGGCTCAGTAGTTGTGGCTCGCAGGCTCTAGAGCCCAGGCTCAGTAGTTGTGGAGCACGGGGCTTAGTTGCTCTGCAGCATGTGGGATCTTCCTGGATCAGGGCTCAAACCCATGTCCCCTGCATTGGCAGGTGGATTCTTAACCACTGTGCCACCAGGGAAGTCCCACAGCTTGGCTCTTATTTGTAAACTGCTGTAGAATTTGTATTTTGATTGCTTGGTTAGTGCTATGTGGGAAGTCATGAGTTAAAGACTGGGTTGTCAGTGATAAAATGAAAAAAGAAAGAAAAAGGAGAAGAGAGAAGAAAAGAGAAAGGAATGGGAAGGGAGGGAAAGGAAAGGAAAGGAAAGAGAAAACCTGAGCTGGGATCAGTTTTGGGAAACTGAATACAAGCCATGTGTTTAACAATAGGGTAATACATGCAGAGCCTGACTTGGCCCCCTCCTGTCATTTCCTAGATGGAATCTAAGGCAGGGTTGGCTTTGGTGTGGAAATATTGTCCCAGACTGTGTGGACACAAACTGAAGTGTATTTTAATTTCAGTGGAGCATAGAATTAAATTAATTGAAAGTTAACTCAGAAGGACAGAGAATTATCCATGAAATAAATACTCTCATGATCACTTGGGCAGGACAGCTTTGGAAGGGTAGGAGGGGATAGCAGTTTGATTCGAAAAATGCATTGTCAAAGAACCCAGTAGTTTTGGGTTTTCCTAAAATATAATAATTCCTTGATAATATATTACATAATAGAATTCCTAAAATGCTATTTTGACAACTGGGCCTAACTAGAGATGGGGCAAGGTGCTACTCAGTTTGAAGGGCAACTATTAAGGATATGTATCTGTAATTAAATTTGTTTTAGGCTAGAGCAAAATTCTTCCTTTATCTCATCTGTAGAGTGGGATGCTGACCCTAAAGAATAGATTTCAGGTGTTCCCAAAAGGGATCAACACTCCTGAAAAATATGTCATGAAAACCCCTTGAACTGAACATATGTATAAAATAAGCTGCTTTGTCTTATAATACTTTGAATATGAATTGTGTTTTTAGGGGAGGGATGGGTAACGGATCTTTTGAAAACATCATTGCACTGATACCATACACTAAATGTGTACGTGCAAGTCATAAAATATGAGTAATATTTACAACATACATTTCAAAGAGTCAATGTCCAAAATGAATAAAAACCTCTTTAAATCGACAAGTAAAACATAAGACACCCCAATTGAAAAAGAGAGAGGATAAAAACAGAAATTTGTGAAAAGAAGTAAACATTCCTAAAAAAAACATGAAAAAGTTATCAGGTAAGTGGAAATTAAAATGTTTTTTTTTCTTATAATATTAGGAAAAATAAGAGCTTGTTAATATCTCCTGATGGTCATAGTGAGAGAAAATGGATACTCACATGAATGATTGGTAGAAATTTGTGTGGCTTTATTTGAAGTCAATTGGTAGTATTATTATACAATTGAAATGCACCTATCTTTCAACTCAACATTTAGGATACTGATGTCAGAGAAATACATGAACATAAAGAAACACATACAAAGGTGTTCACTGCTAGAGAGGGTATAAAGTTTTAATACATAGTCTCATCTTCATGGAGTTTATTTGGCTGGAAAGTTAAGACATATATAAGAAAAATGTTAAACCAGCATATTTAAGTGTTCTAATTCAAACAATGTGTAAATGATTAGAAAGAAAAATATAGTATGATCTGGGTTTCTCAGAAAAGATTCTATGAAGAAGGTAAAATTCTGGTTTATAAAGCTGTATATGTAATTATTATTAAAAGGTGAGCCTTTATTAATTAGAATATAAGTTCTATTAAGGCAGGTTTTTTTGGTTTGTTTTATTTATTGCTGTTTCCCAACATTTAGAACAGTGCCTAGCATAAATTGGTCAATGAGTACATGTTTGTTAAAGAAATTAAATTACATAAAACATATAAAATAATGAAAATTCTCAAATAAAGAAGTTTCCAGATGTAAAACTAAGTATTATAAAATAATAATAAACAGTAGAAAAAATTGCCTCATTAACCCCATTATATTATAGGCAGTCAAGGAATAACACTACCAGCTGAATACAGTAGAGTATTTTGTTTAATTCTCTGTGAAATATGCCTCTAAAAGAATTTAAAATGACAGAGAATTTTTTATCATTTTAAAAACAAAGTAAACTCAAAGTAACTCTCAATGGAATCCTAAAGGCACTATGTCTAAGCTTTAAAATAATATTTATCCCTCTACATTCTAAATTAAATTAATTGCTTGCTCTTTTCATAAGTAGCATTGGTCTAAGCTGTCAGTTTAACTGAATGAAACACTTCATCATTCTGGCTGTATCCAAAATCAAACATTGCTGGAAAATTTAAGTCCACTTTGCTCTGTTAAATAAAAGAAGTGCTTGAGATTTCTGTATTTCTAAAAGTATAGATCAAAAGATGTGTTAGCATATGCTAAATAGAAAGGGAATTATCAAATTCTAATATTGAAATCCTTAGAGATGGTCTACTCCTACACAATTTTATTTATCTTATAAATAAAAGCTTAGATGACTCACCGAGACTTTAAAATCAGAAAGACTTGCATAGGAATCAGTTCTGAATATTAACTGTGAAACCCTGAGGAAGTTTATAATCTCTCTTGGTTTCAGTTTTCCCCTCTATAAAGTGGGAATAATAATATCTTCTTGTCAGAGTTTTGGGATAAAATAATATATGTAGCATTCTTAGCACTGTGCTTTAGACATTTAATCCCTCAATAAATGATAACTGTTCTACACAGTGGTAATGTTAATTACTATTGTTAGTAGCAGAAATGCTCAAAATGACACACCTTTCATTGAGTGACTGGTACAGTTGGAGGTTGACCCTGAGTTAACAACTCAGCAATTCTCAGTCTGTTCATTTATTCATTGATTAATGGTCACAACAAATTATTTACAAGTGGAATAAATGATAGCACATATTAAGCAAAAACAAAACATCTACATTAGTATATAGCACATATTTGTAGGGAAAAATTACAAAATTTTAGTATCGGGTACTTTCTCTAACTGACATAAAAGCTTTTTTAAAAAATTTCTAATTAGAGACATGTTCCAAGGAAGAAGGAGCATTAATATGGCTTTATGATGAGATATCAAATTTGATCTATTACGTTAACTCACTTTAGAGGCCAAATACCCATTGAATGGAAAAAGTTTAAGAAAAAAAAAGTAACAAGTCATCTACAACAAGTGATAGGAGATTAATGATGACAGAATGCCCTGAACCGTCAGAGCTTAAGTGTTAGCATCCTTGACGAAAAAGAAACCTTCCAAACAGATGGTTCATTGGTATGTAGCCATAATAAGCCCCCACCCCCCGAAGTCAATTGAATGAGGGTATTTTTTCTTCTAAAATGAGAGTTTACCAGTTATACAGTAGTGTCAACTGAGAGCTACAGAATTGCCTAGCCATACCTTAGGAATAAAAGCTGTTAAATGAGGTGCTGTCAAACCAAGACAGCCTGCCTGTCATTATCAAGCTGGCTTCCTGAAATACCTGGCTGCTTCTAATAAGTCAGTGGTCAGGTAGATAAAGCCATTTTTCAGAGAGGTTGGAGCGCTGCGTCCTAGTACCAAATGTATTATCTGCTAAGGAATTATTCATAATTTTGAACAAATTCCAGTTTTCTTTTGTATGTGGCAAAGTGAAGACATATTTGTGGAAGTGTTTTGGAAGGCTTTTGTGCTAATCACTACCCTGTTAGATGTTTATATTTCTTAAATTATTTTAAGGAAAACTTTCACCATTGTCCTTCAAAAAAACCCTTTTCAACAGCCAAAAGAAAACCAGTCCTGTTAGCTTTTGTCTTTTTTCTTATCAAGTTCACACTCTGATATATGGAGTAATAAAGAATGATATGCACAAAAGTCAAAAGAAAAATGAAGACAAGCAGAAGTTTTAAATTTTCCACGAATTAGATCCCTTTGAAATTGGTATTAATAGAATAAACAGTTAATAACTGTTAATAATAACAGTTATAATAATAGTAATATCACAGACTAGATGCTGGAACAACATTGCCTTATTGCAGAGGTCATCATAGTCAATAGTCATTTCTTACAAAATCTTAAGCAGTAGGTCAGCACTCACAATTTAATTTTCTAGCAGAATCTGAAACTCACAGACACAGAGCAATAAAGGATCAGACTAACATCATAACTCTTAGTCTTACACTGGGCTCACTGGATTTCCGGGGAAGGTCCTTCCTCATTCTCTCTCCATCACCAACTAGAGTAAGCCTACTTTGTCACACATAAGAACTGTGCAGCTAAATTTTCAACCTCTTCGCAAAATGTCAAAGCTTTCTATGTCTGTATGTTTCCTAGTCTCCTTTGTTTATTTAGGTTTCTATGCCTCCCAGCAGAGCTGCCAGAAGAAGTCAGTTTTTAAAAGATTACGCAGAAATGGGAAAGCATGAAGTCAGAGCAATCAAGTTACCATCATTTTTTATTCAGCCACACAAGGGACTGATACTGTTAAGGATCTTATAATATACTGAGTAGAAAAAGAGAGAAAAGCAGTAGATTCTGCTGAATAGCTATTAAAAAAGGAGGCATTCCCTCTTCTTCCAGCTAAGGGATTCATCTACCGGTATATATTTTATAATGAAAGCTTATCTTCCAATGACAGATTTTTTTTTCAGGTTTTGCATGTCTTGAAGTTTTTATAATTTGGGAACCTCTCTTTTTTTTCTTTTTTTATTGGATAAATTTGACTTATTTATATATAGATAGATACACATATATCTATATATATATTACTTATCCACCTATGAATGAACACTTAGGTTGCTTCCATGTCTTGGCCATTGTAAATAGTGTTGCAATAAACATTGGAGTGCATGTATCTTTTTGAATTAGTGTTTTTGTATTCTTCAGTTAAATATCCAGAGGTGAAATTGCTGGATCATATGGCAGTTCTACTTTTAGTTTTTTGAGGAAGCTCCATACTGTTTTCTATAGTGGCTGCTTCTATAGTGGCTGCACCAATTTACACCTATGGTGCATGAGGGTTCCCTTTTCTTCACATCCTCACCGACACTTGTTATTTGTCTTTTTGATGATAGCCAGTCTGACCAGTGTGAGGTAGTATCTCATTGTGGTTTTGATTTGCATTTCTCTAATGATTAGTGACGTTGAGCGTCTTCTTATGTGTCTGTTGACCATTTTTATATCTTCTTTAGAAAAATGTCTGTTCAGGTCCTCTACCCATGTTTTAATTGTGTTGTTTGTTTTTTCTATGTTGAGTTGTATGTGTATTTTAAATATTAACACCTTATCAAATATATGGTTTGCAAATATCTTTTCCCAATCAATGGCTGCCACCCAACCCCCAACCTCCCACCCTGAGCAACTGAGTGAATGGAGGTGGCACTTATTATAATGGGGAGTGCTGAGAAAATAGGAGTTTGGTTACTTTCTGGTTAAGTCTGAGATGACTATTAGACATCATGGTAGAGATATTGAGTAGGAAGTTGACTATGAGACTGGAGTTAAAAGTTTAAAGATCTGGCCTGGAGATCTTTAACCAGCCAAAACAATAGCTGGAGGACTCACACTTCCTGATTTAAAAACTTACTACAGGGCTTCCCTGGTGGCGCAGTGGTTGAGAGTCTGCCTGCTGATGCAGGGGACACGGGTTCGTGCCCCGGTCTGGGAAGATCCCACATGCTGTGGAGCGGCTGGGCCCGTGAGCCATGGCCGCTGAGCCTGCGCGTCCGGAGCCTGTGCTCCGCAACGGGAGAGGCCACAACGGTGAGAGACCCCCGTACCGCAAAAAAAAAAAAAAAAACAAAAACTTACTACAAAGCTAAAGTAATCAAAAGAGTGTAATACTGGCATAAAGATAAACACATAGACAAATGGAATAAAATAGGGTACAGAAACAAATCCTCACATCTACAGGTCAAAATATTTCTGACAAGGGAATCAAGACCATTGAAGGGAAAAAGGACAGTCTTCAAAAATGGTACTTAGAAAACTGGATATCCATATGCAGAAGAATCAAGTTGGATCTACCTAACACCATATAAAAACATTAACTCAAAATAGATTTATGACCTAAATGTGAAGCCTAAACTATAAAGCGCTTAGGAGAAAACATAAGGCAGAAGCTTCATGACACTGGATTTGGTAATAATTTCTTGGATAGACACCAAAGGCACAGGCCACAAAAGAAAAAATAGACAAATTGGACTTCAAAAAAAGTTTTTTTAAATTGTGCATCAAATGACACTATTAGAATAAAAAGGCAACCCACAGAATGGGAGAAAATATTTGCATACTTTAATATTTAGAACATATAGAGAACTCCTAAAACTCAACTACAAAAACAACCCAATTCAAAACTGGGCAAAGGACTTGAATAGGCATTTCTCCAAAGGAAATACAGTAGGTCCTCTTTTATCCACAGATTCCACATCTGTGAATTCAACCAAGCACAGATCAAAACTATTTGATAAAAAGAAATTCCAGGATGTCCCAAAAATGAAAACTTGAATTTGCTTCATGTGGGCAACTATTTACATAGCATTTACATTGTATTTACAACTGTTTGCCTTGTACTAGGTATTATAAGTAATCTAGAGATGATTTAAAGTACACAGGAGGATATGTATATGTTACATGCAATGACAACCCCACTTTATTTAAGGGATTTGAACATCCGTGGATTTTGGTATCTGCTGGGGTCTTAGAAACAATCCTCCCACAGACACCAGATGACAGATGTATACAAATGGTCAATAAGCACATGAATATATGCTCAATATCATTAGTAATCAAGGAAATGTAAATCAAAACTACAATGACATACCACCCACTAGGATGGCTACTAATCAAAAAAATACAGAAAATAGCAAGTGTTGGTGAGGAAGTGGAGAAATTGGAACTCTTGCATACTGTTGGAGTGTAGAATGGTACAGCAGCTGTGCAGAACAGTATGACAGTTCCTCAAAAAATTAAAGATAGAATTACCATGTGAGCCAGCTATTTCACTTTTTGGTATATACTCAAAATAATTGAAAGCAGGGTCTTTAAGAGGTATTTGCACACTCATGTTCATAGCAACATCATTCACAATAGCTAAAATGTAGAACCCAAGTGTTCATTGAAGGATGAATGGAGAAGCCAAATGTGGTATATACATACTATTAAATACTATTCATCCTTAAAAAAAGAAAATATGGGACTTCCCTGGTGGTCCAGTGGTTAAGACTCCACACTCCCTGCAGGGGGACTGCGTTCGATCCCTGGGTGGGGAACTGGATCCCACATGCATGCCACGGCTGAGAGTCCACATGCCACAACAAAGATCCCGCATGCCACAACTAAGACCTGGAGCAGCCAAATAAATAAATAAATATTAAAAAAAAGAAAAGAAAATGTGACACATGCTACAACATGGATGAATGTTGAGGACATTATGCTAAGTGTAATAAGCCAGTCACAAAGCAACAAATACTGTGTGATTCTACTTATATGAGGTGCTTAGAAGTAGTTAAAACCATAGAGACAGAAAGTAGAATGGTGGTTGCCAGGGGCTAAGGGAGGGGAATGGGGAATTATGTTTAACGGTTATAGCATTTCAGTTTGGCAAGATGCAAGGAGTTCTGGAGATGTATGGTGGCAATGGTTGCACAACAAAAACGAATGTGTTTATATCACTGAACTGTACACTTGAAAATGGTTAAGATAGTAAATTTTATGTTATATGTAGTTTACCAAAATAAAAAAAAAAGGAAAAACTATGCAGATTGGGCTAGAATTTGGGCATGATTTGGAAACAGGGAGAATTCAGTTTTACATTTTTAAATCTTCATTTTAAATAGCTTTTGTAAGCTTTAAACCTGGGATTTGCTGTTGGATTGTATGTGCGGTGTGAAAGAAAGAAAAACACATTCCCTAAATTGTTCAACCATGAGTATTCACTAAATGCAAATGGAGGCTTCAGTTTAAAAAGTGGTGGAGGAGAGATATTGAAGTTAACTTAGTTTTTGGACACTGATGTATTTATCCTAATGATCTGGTTTCTATATTACAGCCGCCTTATTTTAACAATCTACGTCATTTATACTTCTCCCTAATTTTAAAGATTCTAGAAATCTTACAGTATTCCTCAGTGGTATATAAAAATACGACATACCTCATGCCATTAAACTGTAAATAATTCAAGTACGTACTCATATTTGCCTATGATCAAGTAATCCTTTTAAAATGACATTTATATCTGCTCTCCTCAGAAATGTCTCTTACTACCCACTGCTTATGAATAAAGATTCAGCATCTCAGCCTGGATTTGAGGCCCTTCACAATCTGAATTGTGCTCCAGTCTTTCCTTCCACATTAATTTCTCACTATTCCCAAACATAAACGATTTAAACCTCACAAGAACAGACACATCCTATTTTTACCCAAACACAATGCTCCCAAACCTTACTCTTTACTTTTACTCATGCTAATCCCTCTGCCTAGAATTCCTTTCTTTCTCAAATTCAAATTCCCAAACCCTCTAGGATGAAAATTATGAAGTTATTCTCATTCATTTCCTCTTGTATCTGTGTCTCCAGTCACTAAACTACCACAGGATTTGGTGTTTTAATGACTGTGTTTATTCATTCCATGCATATTTATTGTCCTCTCCAATTCAATTCAAAATTTGTTGATTATCTTTTGTGGGCAAGATGTTATTTATAGGCACTTTGAAAATAAGAATCACATCTTATTTTTCCCTCACAACTTCCATAACATTTGTTTAATGCTCTCAATAAATACTTGTTGAATGAATGGACTAATTAACACACATTTATAGATTTTATTCTGACTCAGATGAGTGCAGTGGATATCATTAGTACCCTGACCAGTAACCCATTACTCACTGCAGCCAGTGCCTAGATGGTGGCTAACATCTGACACATGTGATCTCTTCCTAGACTGGCCCTTGACTGACGGGTGCAACCTCATGTGGAGAAGCCTGGAGAGTAACCATCATCTCATCTAGCTGGTGATTATATGATAAGGGGGCACAAAATACCTTCTCTAAATTGGGACAGTTATAAAACAACTTATAGTCTAGAGCTTTTTTGTGCCACTCTGCTGCTCACCATCAGGTTGAGTCAAGCCTTTACTTGGGACTACATCTTTACTTGGCTCTTCCCCCTCACTTTTTGCTGCTTTATCCTGAAGTGCACTTCCTCAATAAATCATGTACATGCAAATCCCTGCCTCAGGCTCTGCTCTGAAAAGTCCAAATAAAATTTCTGGGTGACCCAGGGAAATTGTTACAGTTTAGACCCTTTTGCTTGTGTTTCAGAGGCCTAACTGGGGGGTGATGCTAAGAATTAAACTGAGGCAATATGGTCTAGAGAACACTAACATTTTGTTTATCTTGCTTTTATTTGCTTATTTTAGATAACATAGCTGTTGAAAATTTTTAAGGTGGATGAGGTTTAGCTACTTCTTTAAAAACCTCATTGTTAAGTTATAATTAGCTCAAGTCTCAATCTAAATTCTACCACATATCAGATATGCATTAACTAAATATTGACTAGTAAGCACACATATAACATGAAAAAATAAAATTAACTATTTGTGAAAACTTTAAAAGTATTCTATAACTTTACAAATGATAAAATAAATAAGGAGTAAAAATATTGACTTATTTTGATTACATGAAGAGTAATATCTTCTCGCCTACCAGGATAAAAGTGACAATACTTAATAAATTTGGATACATGGACAGAGAAACAGTATTAGGGAACTATGGTGAGTTTAATAGTGTATCTTTGGACTTTCCAGAATATAACTGGAAAAATACATGCTTAGCTCAGGCAAGGATTATGAAAGTGGTGAATGTTTCTGGACTAAAATATTTTCTCCCAACTTGAATCTCTGTGAGTGAGCTCAGCTAGGTAAAGTGTGTGAAATGAGAAAGGAAGATTAAACCCTGGGAAATATTAATATTATGGGGCTGGGTGAACCTGAGGAGCCCGAAAGAAGATTGATAAAGAGCAGGTTCTTATGCCAGATGGAAGATATGTAGAGAAAAGTGAGGCAGGAATCAACAGAGAAAAGATTTCAATGAAAAGATGTTTAATAAATTTAAATTCTTCAATGAGATCCTGGTAAGAGTATAAAAGTGTCTACACGAATGGGTAAGAGTAGAAGGTGTCTGTTGGATTTGGTAGTTAGGAGTTTTCAGTAATCTTTCCTGGGGTGGATTGAGCAGTGAAAGGGAGATGATGTAATGGAGCAGGGCGTCCATACTCTGACTTTAACAAGCTTGACACAAGCTTCATTCATGCATTCATTCATTCTTCAAAGTGAAGAGTAAATTAAGATGGTAAAACTCATTCAAAGTTGGGTGGGGAGGCAAATGTTCCCAGATTTAGTGAGAGATAAATTAATAAAACCCAGTATTAGATAAATACCTAAGTGACAAACTTGAAATGGGATTATTAATAAGAATGTGAACTATACAGTAGGCATATCTCCGCCCTGTTAAAAGTGGCATTATGTGAAAATCGCTTACCTTTTAAATAGCCCCTGTGCCAATTAGAAAGTGCACTCGAGCACACTGAATAAACAAATGAGGCTACATGCCAGTTTTTATGTTCATATAGTCACTTTTCTACATTAGCACTTTTCAACATGGCTCTGTGTTCTCTTCCTACCCTGGGATCCAAGCTCTTCTCAGAGACATATTAAGGGGAATGAAGAATGATCCAGGTAGCAGGCTGCTTTAAGTGCTCTGACCTTAGGACCATCTCCACAGGGCACCTGCACCTAGAGAGCAAGAATCTCGCTTTACGCCTTAAAAAAAAAAAATATCTTATCATTTATTAATATCTGTATGTAGGAAGGAAATGAAAGCAGCTCTCGTCCTTCATACTTCTGTGTATTTTTTTCTATTTACTTTTTCTCAATTTTTTTTTTTTTTTTGCGGTACACGGGCCTCTCACTGTAGTGGCCTCTCCCGTTGCGGAGCACAGGCTCCGAACGCGCAAGCTCAGCGGCCATGGCTCACAGGCCCAGCCGCTCCACGGCATGTGGGATCTTCCCGGACCGGGGCACGAACCCGTGTCCCCTGCATCGGCAGGCGGACTCTCAACCACTGCGCCACCAGGGAAGCTCCAATTATTTTTATTGTGATAAAATACACATAGCATAAAATTTACCATCTTAAACCTTTTTAAGTGTACAGGTCACTGTTATTTAACACATCCAAAGTGTTGTGCAGCCATCACCACCATCCATCTCCATAGCTCTTTTCATCTTTCAAAACTGAAACTGTGTGTCCATTAAACACTAATTTCCCCCTCTCCTGAGCCCCTGGCAACCACCATTCTACTTTCTGTCTCTATAATTTTGACTATTCTAGTATCTCATGTAAGTAGAATCATACAGTATTTGTCTGGCTTATTTACTTAGCATAAAGTCGTCGAGATTCATCCAAGTTGTAGCATGTGTCAGAATTTTCTTTCCCTTTCTACCTTTCTAAAGGTGTATCTCAAGCAGTGACATATAGGATGTGACAGTCCATCTACACATTGATTCTAAGTATATTTGACCAGGCAGTAGACGATATTGTAAGTTCTCTGGAATTTGCCATCTCAGAATAAGTTTTCTTTATTTAATTCTTTTTCTCATGATGTTACCTTTTGTCTGTGGAACAGATTCTTCCCAAACTCCTCTCCAATTCTTTCCCCAACATAGAGTTAAGTAGACCATTTGTGATGTCATATTTACTTTATTTTGTGCATTTTTCCCATTGTAATCCCATTATGATAAGGTGAGGGCCCCGCTGAGGGAATAACCTTAAAAGGTTTATGTGTCATTTCAACCTTCTAAAACCTTACCATCATCTGGTTAAAATCCCAGTGTATTCTTGGCTTACTTCACTTCCCACATTTTACTGATAGTAGCTAACCCAGATAATTTCTCCATCAACCTATAATGGCCATTCAACAACACCATCTTTATAAACTAACTTGCTCAGGGATCATCTATAGTAGAAAGTGATGCCAGGGAGCTCTTATAGCTTACCATTTTATTGCATTGCCTTAAGAGTCTGTCTTAACATGCAATATAGTGAGAAAGCCTTTGTCTAAGGCTCAGAGGCCCCAGATTTTAGTTCCACTTCTGTCACATACCTACTATATGCCCTTGTAGAGGTCTTATGATTAAGTTTCTTCATCTTTAAAGGATCAGAATAATACTTGTCCTACTGAACTGATAAGGTTGATTGGAGACTACCTAAAATAATGTGAAAAGACTTCAAAAACTCTAAAATACAGTAAAAAGTTATGTTGTTGTCATATGTGAAAACAGAAAGGAAGCAAGCGGAGCCTGACTCTCCTATTGAAATTGCAAATATGCCTAAATATTTACGATAAGGAGCTGAAGGGAAACTAAGGAAAAACTTTTCTTTTTAAATTTACCAACTTTATTTTCAAGCCCCCAGACTTTGGAAAATGGTGTTCTATTTCAACTGCTAAGTAATACCAGCTTTTCAAATACCACATACTTTTGGGGCTCATCCTAATACTCTTTCTGAGTCTTGCAATTCCTGTTTTGGCAAACTCACTAATACGGACAACATAGAAAATGAATATAAAGGGAAATGCAGAGCAGGAAAAAAATGATAAAATATTAAAGTCCAACATGTGTTTGCCCGAGGGCAGGAAAGCTTAAATATGTAAAATCTAAGACTGCTGTAAGGCTCAACTGTATTTTGTAGAATCACAGATCAATAGCTCTAATATGCATTTTATTCTGTACTCAAAAAAAAATAGCCTGATTTATCCACTGCTGGTCAAACTTATCGAGGAAGCAAAATAACTTCATTAATTATTTACAGTAAAACGTCAGATCTAATACTAAGGGACTTTGTGAGGTCACCTCACCCCTCCCCTACTTACTGGCAGAAAATGCCCAAATATATTCAAAGTACCATGATTTATTTGCTGACTGGTGTTTCTATTCCTAGTTCAAAATATTCCCACAGATGTACATTCCACAGTCTTCCCCTGTAACATAACTCACATTCAGAGATCACTAAAAGTGTAATGGCCTACCTTGATTATTTTATTGAATTTACAATTATTATTGTTAACAAATCGGTAATTTGGTGTAGTAACAACCAACTTTGCCTTATCTCTTCACATAATTACCAATAATTTTGTTACATACACTATATAATTAACATTTGTATGATGTAATTTCATGCCTGTAATTACCTTGTATTTAGTCAAATTTAAAGTGCCATAGATAGGTATAAAGGTCAATAAATCATTTACAAAAATTTGCATTTGAAAATATTTTGATAAAAATTCTTTAAATAAAATATAATATTTAATGTTTAATATTTAATACTTGTTTTGTGTTATGTAGCCTCATGTACTCTAAGATTTATAAATATCTGTCTCTATCACCAGATTGTGATCCCCTTGAAGTTGGAGACTCTTTCATTCATTTTTGCATTTTTTTTCTGACTAACCATGCTTGGCACATAGCAGGTGCCACCTAAAAGTGTATTGAATGAATGAAGAAATCTTAGATGTTGTAGCAGATCTTCCCACACAACAGATACTGCAATCAGAACCTAATTTTGTTTGAATGCCCATTTTCCCTGCCCCTAATCTAAACCAAATATGGCAATAAATTTCCCTTTTGACATTGATTGTTCTAGCAATGACTATGTGATCCAGTCCGAGTCAGTAAGTTATAACGAGACTCCACTAGGATTCTTCTGGGAAAGATTTTCTTTCCTAGTGAAAGAGGTAGACATCCAAGTAGAATGCTATTTGTTCTGCTTGGCCTTTCCTTCGTGCTTGGGAAAATAAGTGAAAATGTGAAACTATGGCAACCCCGAGGGTAAGACCTCCCTGTTAGTATGAGGAGGACAGTGCAGCAAGCAGAGAGGGCTGGGTGTTGGGAAGACAACGCTCCATGAATATTTTCACCTTTTTGCAGAGGCTGGACTTCAGGACTGAACGGCAAAGAAACTAGAGATTGGGGATTGCTCCAGGGAGATTTAGACACTCATCTTCCCTGCACTCAGTTGTTTACATCTTAAGGATAATAAAATCTTGGAACCCTCCCCTCCTCTTCCCTGAGAGAATTTGTTTACATTCCAGAGCAAAAGATAAGGGCCCTCTGTCTCTCCAGAGAGGAGAAGGGACAAAGGAACCATCTGTCCTATATAAACTTTGAGACATAATTTCCGTTTCCTCTCCTGTGGTGCAAACACTCCCTTGTATGCACAGGTGGCAGCAGGCTTCATAGTGTGTTGCCTTATGAACAATTGGGAGATGGGGAACCTGTGCAAGATGCTCTGTGAAGAAGCAGCGTGTTCTCTGATCTAGAGCCCTCATATTTCCTGTCGGGGTGAATAAATACATATACACATAGACTGCCTAATACTGGGTATTTTAGAACATTTTGGGTTAGTATATCAGTCCCGGAATCTCTTATGTGAGAGAATTAGATGTCATTATTTTTAAAAACATTTTTATACAGGTGTTCTGTTACATATAGTTAAAGACATCCTAACTGAAACAGAATTAATCTACTTCTTACTCAGAATCATGTGGTGTAGAAGTTTTCTCTTGAACTCGTTTTAGGATTACTTTGAAAGGACCTCTATCTAATGTATGCCTGGTTTCCTAATTAGGAAATCCATAATATTCAGCCAAATTGTACCCTCTGTTTACCCTATCTATAGCATCATGTTTAAAAATATAAAGTTTGTATTCAGATAGATCCAGGTTTTCATTCTAATTCTAGAATTTATTGGCTATATGATACTTAATCTCTGTTTTAAGCTTCAGTATCACCATTTGTAAAGTAAGCAAAACAATATTTATATCATAGCGTTTTATAAGGGTTAAATGAGGTAATTTATGTAAAGTGCTAAATAGAATGCTTGGCGTAGAGTAAGTGCTTAAAGCAGGTAATCTCAATGAGCCAAGTAGAAATTCAACCACCACTACAATCACTGAGAAGTGTGTCAATGTATAATCTAGTTGTATTTTTCAAATCGTAAATGCTTGGCCCCCACTCCTATCGCTCCCACAAAGGGAGACACTAAATTAAACCTTCAGGGGATAATCCCTACCAGCAGAAGTCTCCCTTCCTGGTGGAAGTGTGTCATATAGCTCCAGTATACAGAACCAAAACAAATGGCAGACAATCATGACATTAGCAAATCTGCATTTTTTTTTTTTTTTTAGGTCCTCGTCAGCAGGATGATCTTTATACGTTTGTTGACAAGCATCATGCTTCCTCATGTTTCTTCTTCTTCCCATATCTTTCCCATTTGCCTTGGTTTCTAGACTGGTCTTCCTGTACCCTAACTGTGAATGCCTTCTAGTTTGTTAATATCTTTTCGAAATATAGTACAGAGAAATAATACCAATAGTTCCTCTCTAGGTAGCATAAACAATGAAGATCATAAATCCTAGTATTTTTCTTCATCTGAATGTTTTGTTTCTGGAAGTATGCCTACAACTTCACATACTCTTAGCACTGCTATAAGTAGCCACCATTGGCTCATACTATGCTTGTATCCAAGTTATTTTTCTTATAGGTCTTCTTTAAGCCAAGATCCTATAATGCACATTAGGAATAAATGTAGGCATTTATCTTAATTTTCGTCATATTTAATCTTACTAGTTTTAATTCATTACTCCATCTTACTGAGAAATCTTGTTCATGTTTGTTTATATTTTCAAAAATATATTTCTGATTATATAAATAATACTAGTGTAGAAGAAAATTTGTTGGAAATACAAATATAGTAAAATATTACCAAATATTTTTCTCAAAACACATCGATAAAATTTACATTGCCTAGCTATACATCTTTCCATGTTTCTATGCTCATATATTTATGCAATTGCCTTAATAGGTCACATAGTTTTATTATCCTTTATTTTAAATGTAACTGTTTGAAATATATGTTGGTACTTTGCATGGCTAAGTCCCAGCTCTGTGTTATAATCAGCCCTTGCTTTAAAGACAAATCATCCTTAATTTACCAAGTTCAAGTTAAGAAATATTGAGAGGCCAGAATCAGATATAGTGACTTTAACACACACTAGAGCACTCTCTTCCAGACTGTCATCACTCTATTAATCACACTGTTTGAACACAGATGTGTTTTCACATAATTAAACTGTCTTTCAAAATATACATCTCCATCATGTCCACAACAAAGGTTTTCATTCAATCACTTATTAATTGATTAAATTAGCTTATAAAAATGGAACATGAGAAAAGTCTATATTATGTCAAACATTACACTCAGGTCTAAAGGTACAAATTGAATAAAAACATTCTATATCTTGAAAATACAGTTCCCCGGGAAAGAGGGATATTTATACAAATATCTCCGAAGTATGCCAAATGCCGAATGTATAAAAAGTTATGGGAGTTAAGAGGAAAGAAAATTATTATTCCAAAGGGGATTAGGAAAGGCTTCATGTTATTTCAGATACTTTGATCAAATTTCAAATTGAATTCTGGATATAGCTTGGGAGCAGAAGATGGCTGAGTAAAGGATTTTAAACTATTATTACCTTTGAGCAGGAAGAAAATGAAACATAAAGATTAAAAACTCCATCTTGTAACCCTAACCCTAACCTTTGAAGAAGGCCAAAAATTCAAATTTGGATCAGACTTAGGACACTACAGTCTGCATATATGTGACTATATCTGCAAATCTTATCAACGAGTAGACGTCTCCAAAGGCAAACAGTAAGCCCTAGGTTGCGAGATCAATGATGATTGATTTCAGATGTCAAGGTCTGAGGTGTAGGTAGGCTAAAAAGTATATCTGAGATCCCTTAGCTGGTCAGGCAGGGCTGAATAATAGTCACATGGATAAACGATTTTGCAAATCGTGGGCTTTTATTTTGACAGCGTGAAGGATATATGTGTTTGCTAATCACCTATGCAGATGTTGATGACTATCAATGGAAGAGAAGTTTATGTTAATTTGTTCAGAACTCTATTATGAATCTAGTAGAATTTCTCAGACTCTGGAGATGAGATATACCTGCAAGTAAGAATTCTGTTAAGGAGTTTTTGAGACAAAGTAATCACAACCAGGCTGATATGATTCTTTCCTACTCACAGTTTCAGCAATAGATAGCTTAAACAGAATTGCCTTCATTCAAAGATAATCATCAGAGAGCAGATAATATAGGGATTTTACAAAAGTATTTTAAGAAAAATGGTAGAAATGAACTTTAAAATCCAGAGTAAAAGGGACATGAGAAAACTTCTAGGAGGTATAGAAAAGTTATGAATCTTATTTGTAGTGGTGGTGACTTCAGGTGGGTGTACATCTGTCAAAACCCACTTCCTACTTACACAGTGTCAAGGTCAGTCAGTAGAAAGTGCTTAGCATTTTCTTATTTCCTGAGCTCACAACCCTGGGCATATGCAATGAGGTAGCTGATATTGGAAACTTACTCTTGAGGAAACTAACATGTGTAATGAAGAAGTTACTTGCCCATTGCCACATAGCTATAAGCTGTAAGAGACAGATTTGGGATTCAAAGCCAGCCTCTATAACAATGGTGAGTACCTCCTATATATGACACACAATCACCCTGTAGTTCTTAAAGGATACATTAAAACTAGCAACTGTCTGAACTCCCTGAGGAAAGAGACAATCTAAGCCTTGATCATATGTATTTTGTGCTATATTATCACAAAAATACTTATACAGTTATTATTTTCTCTGACATTACACTTGAGAACTCCTGTGTGGATTAATTCTTGGTTTTATATCTAGGGTCTTGAGTTGTTTGGAAATTAAAAAAAAAATAACTTTTCTCAGTAGGTTTTCTAGAAGCCTGGGGGTCATATGTAATACATTCATCATTTCTAGAGCCTTCAGTGCCTGGTCATTCTCTGCTAAAATATTTGCAGCTCAGATGCAACTTTGAATGGACATTTAGGCAAACAGAACCTGCTGAATGTTGGCATAAATCTCACCGCTTGGCACTGTCATGGGGACTGAGAGATACGCCAAGACTGTTAAATACATTTATTTGAAGAGAGTGCTTGGTTTTTGATCAATTGTTGTAGGAATAGAAGAGAAAACAGCCATGGTGTTTTGAAAAGGGAAGAGCTGTAATCTCCTCCTTTGGGAAAAGTGACTAAGCTTGTTGTGGGAGAGGTATCAGATCGAGGAGTCCAGAGAACAACTGCTTTTTTTTTTTTTTTTTTTTTTTGCGGTACGCGGTCCTCTCACTGTTGTGGCCTCTCCCGTTGCGGAGCACAGACTCCGGACGCACAGGCTCAGCGGCCATGGCTCAGGGGCCCAGCCGCTCCGCGGCACGCGGGATCCTCCCGGACCGGGGCATGAACCCGTGTCCCCTGCATCGGCAGGCGGACTCTCAACCACTGCGCCACCAGGGAAGCCCAACAACTGCTTTTAACATGCAGGCTTTTTGGCAGCGGTGACAACAGACCACCTTGCAGAAACAGACAAAAAATCAAATTTAGATGGTCTCTCCTGAGACAGAATTGGATCATATAGACAACAACAAATAGCAGACTTCTTTTTAAGGAGGAAGCACCTCGGTGTTTGAACAAATAGGGCACCCAGCACTGCAAGGCATGAGTTCAAACCTAATTCTCCTGTCTCCACAGCCTTATGACCATGTAAAAGTGGCATACACACTCTGAGCCTCAGTGTGGTCATCTGTACAATGATAATAACTTCCCTACTTCACATCATCTAGTGAGGTAAGATACATGAAAACAAAGGGCAGTAAATGATTATACAAATGTTAATTGTCACTATATTTAAGATGGGTATCTATGATGGAATGATAATATATTTCATTGCTCTTTCACATATATGAATTGGATTTTGGATTCTGGACCAGTAGCTAAACTTACAAGCTGAAAACCAGATTTTATTCTTCAATATGTTTTTGTCATCCTATTTAAAATTTTACAAAATTGCATGAAATACCTGCATATATTACAGTTTGTGGAGATAGAGTGTAATGACAAAACTAGAAGGTTTTTTCTACTCACTATTACAAGTAAATTAGAACTTGCTAATGATCATCGGATTCTGTATTGAGCACACTGATGACCAAAGATCAGTTTTGTTGCATAATTAATACTCAATTTTTATTATAGTTCTAACAAACACAATCTTTGAGAATTTAAAAATGTAGTAAGGCATTTCTGGTACTTCCCTGATGGCGCAGTGGTTAAGAATCCACCTGCTAACGCAGGGGACACTGGTTCGCACCCTGGTCCAGGAAGATCCCACATGCCGTGGAACAACTAAGCCTGTGTGCCACAACTACTGAAGCCCGCGTGCTCTAGGGCTCACGTGCCGCAACTACTGAGCCCGCGTTCTGCAACTACTGAAATCCGCGTGCCTAGAGCCCATGCTCCGCAACGAGAGAAGCCACCGCAATGAGAAGCCCACGGACTGCAATGAAGAGTAGCCCCCGCTCGCCGCAACTAGAGAAAGTCCGCACGCAGCAATGAAGACCCAATGCAGCCAAAATAAATAAATACATAAATAACTTTTGAAAAAAAATAAAGATGTATTAAAGCATTTCTAAAACTCGGTTTTGTATATATAAATTGAAGATCAGGAAAACTGGTTTCCCTATCTCAAAGAAATTCATGTACAACATTTAAGAATGAATCACGAACAAGTGTCTAAACTAAAACTTGGAGCTCTTCTCTCATTATTCAAAGAACATTTACTTTTTCCTATGTAACAGGCCCTAGAATTTTTCTTTATTATTAAAAAGTTTGGCTTTGTTGATGGTCACTAATCTTTTTACAACTAATTTTCTTTTCTCAGAAATTGGAGAACTTATAATCTTTATGTCAAATTTGAATTACCTAGTTTTACCAAATTTAGTCTTGTAAAACAGTACTAAAAATCAAAGTTCTGCACCTTTAGATCTCCTACCTTGATCTGTTGTTAACAGCAATAATACTAATAACAATAAAACTAATAAATAACAATTATAGCTTTTAGAAACATATGAATTCTTCAAAAACAGATGGAATCATGCTGTATAAATTGTGAAATTAAATCTATGATTCTATTCATACTGAGATTACTTATAACTTCTATGAAGACAGAAAAGAAAAAAAAATCTATGAGTGTTTTGGTAAATTCAGATAACAATACACCTATCAGGACTCCTCTCCCAGGTGGTACTCTGCAGAGCCAATTGTATTCAGTCAACAGAATCATCAGATACTCAGGAAACATCAACTCCCTGCCAGGAACTCTCCAGGTACTGGGAATGCAGCAAGAAACCTGGAGGAAAATATTCTTACCCTCATGGATATTATATTCTAGGAGGATAAGGTGGACAATAAACTAATACTAGCAATTTGTTCAGGTTTTAATTATTCAATAAAATCAGCCAGTTTGGGGGCAGTTATGTGAACACTAATAACATGCAAACAACATCTTTTTCTTTTTTTCTGCCTGGAAATTTCTCAGTGGCTATCTGATTTTGAAAGCCCCTCCCCATTTATCTTTTCTTTGTTTCTTTCATGCCACATTTTTCTCTTATGTTTTCCAGAATAGCTAGAAGATGTTAACTACCTCTGAAGTATGAAGAGGACAAATAACTTGTCAAGGCAACACAGACACAGGCATGTCCCCATATCTGAGCACTCTTACAGCTATGTACGGATTGGCTTCCTAACAAGAAGTGGGTGCAAACCTGACAGGGTGACCAAGGAGATTTGTGTGGTGTCGAGTAGGAAAGAAAAGCTTTCCTCCTACATGAGGAAGTTTCATGCTGCAAAGTTATGTGGCTCCAGGTAACGCACCCACTTGATAAAGTAGAGGTGATAAACAAGTAGGCATGGAATGAACAGCCCTCCAGTGAGAAAAAGCAGTAAAATGATTGTATAACAAATAAATTAATTGAAACTTTACTGATTATTTAATCTGTGCTCATACTGTGCTTTACATACATTTCTAATTTAATCCCAACAGCAATCTCATAAAATGGTTTTTATCATCATCTTGTTCAGATGAGGAAATGAAGAGTGAAGTTAAGCATCTCACTCTTTTTTTTTTTTTCCAGGACCTAAACATTTATTTGACCTTAGGATGACATAGAAAAAGTTTTAGCATTATCTGTGTCATACGGAGACATAAAAACTTTTTATACATTCAAACCTGTTCACTTTTTTTTCCTTTATTATTTCCAGGTTTCCAAAATGTCTTAAAATTTTTTTCCCAACTCTGAAATTATATGAATATTCTACTAACTTTTCTCCTAATATTTTAATATTTTTACATTTAAGTCATTGTAGTGAGAGATTATTTCTATACATGATGTAAGAAAGGAATATGACTTTTTGTCCCATATAAAGCATCTCACTCTTATTTACAAGCTGGAAAGTGGTATAACTCAGCCCCTGAGCTTCTGACCTAATCATTGCCAAACTGTTATATCAGTTAGCATACTGACTATCTCAAATGATAGGCAACTTATTTACATGTGTTTAATCCTATTATTTTTTAATGTCAGATATTATTTTAAAAAATCAAATTTGAGGGCTTCCCTGGTGGCGCAGTGGTTGAGAGTCCACCTGCCGATACAGGGGACACGGGTTCGTGCCCCGGTCCGGGAGGATCCTACATGCCGCGGAGCGGCTGGGCCCATGAGCCATGGCCGCTGAGCCTGTGTGTCCGGAGCCTGTGCTCCGCAACGGGAGAGGCCACAGCAGTGAGAGGCCCGCGTACCGCAAAAAAAAAAAAAAAAAAAAAAAAAAAATCAAATTTGAATCTGATTTATGTCCTGTCTCGAATATATCCTAATATACCCTAATATGTCTGCCTTCCTATAGCTAATATGACTAAAGGACAGCATCCAGCCCAGCTTCTTTGTGTAAAAATGTTTTTTCTATGTTTGGAATGAATGACTCAGTCAAGTTCTCATTCAAGAAAACTTTATTGAGTGCATATTATGTGTATAGAAATATAAGATAAAAAGTGAACTAGACACAGATCAGCCCTGCAGAATCTTTCACTTTAATAATGGAGATGGCAGAAATACAGCCAACATCACCACTCCAAATGAAATAAAAGGCCAGGCTTAGCAGTGAGGATGTAATTAGAATGATTACTTGCCTTTCCCTAAGAGACCATCAGGAACAATGTCACCTTGCCTTACATGGCTCTTGACCACAGTCTCCTTCATCTATCATCACCAGGCTTTTTATCCACACAAACTCCTGTACATTTTGATTTTCTAATCTCCTTTTCCCTGATCTCCTACACCCAAGATTTGTGACCCTCTAGAACTCTCATCAGCCCTCTAGGAATTCCTCCATAAATTCACCCTCTTTTCTTCACAGATTTTCCCCTGGGACTTATCTACTCTCTGTCCACTAACAACACTGCTTGTCCAGAAGCCTCTCCGGACAAGTGACCTGTGTCAACTTTTTCTCCCATATTCTATGTACCAGAGATCCTAAGAGTAGAATAAAGCCCCGCTGAATAATCCTTGCTTCTAAAAGCCCTCATCTATTTTGATGTATAGGCTACCAGGAGATATTACCTGCTACCACTCCTCTGCCAACCTCCCTGACACTCCCACTTATTAATTGAAAAGCTGGGGATCTGGGTCGCTGTCTTGTTATTCCATCATTTCTCCTGTCATCATTCTTGATGAATTAAAAATTATAAACATATATAGAATATTACATATGTATGTATGTGTACACATTCGTATGTGTGTGTGTGCACATATACCCCCGCATTCCATTTCAGCTTCCTTTCTCCTGGTCATCATCAATAACAAACATACCACATTCAAACTTGTGATTTCAAACATCTCTCACTCAGATTTCCACTGAGATTTTCAGTTATCTTACTCTTGTGCCCACTTTGACAATGCTTCACTCCTATCAGGACCTCTCATTCATTGCTGTTACCAAGTTCTAATTTTCTATCACCGCACTTGTGTCATCATTTCCTCCCACTTTTTTGTCTTAGATTCTATTAACTCAGTCATTCAACAAATATCTGTGGAGCGTCCAAAACTGGCCAGCAGTAAATAGCCTAAGTAAAATCCATGACCTCCAGAAGCCCATGATTTAGTGATAAGAGTCCATCACTGGAATCATTCACCTGTCTCCACTTATTTTTTCTCTCTCCATCACAATTCTCTGACAAAATACCAATCATAGTTTTATCCAATTATTTGCTGGAGCAAATTTCCATGATTGGAAAAAAAAAAAAAACAAAAATACCTAGGGGACCACTCCCAATTTAAACGTATAACCACAGATTTCAGGTAGCCCTTGGCACTGAAATCCTACAGTTTCCTAGTTAGTTCAGTTTGCTACTTTCTGACATAATAATTTTACTATTTCTCCTCTAACTTCTAATACTTAATTCTCTCTCTCCATTTGTAGTTGGTGATCTCACCTTATCTGAAAAGGACAGTAGAAATAACAAGAGACAAAGTATCTCAAGGGATAAACTCTTCCTGCAACTTTCTACACCCAACCCTCCACTTGGTTGTAAGTCCCATCCCTTCTCACTCATTTAAAGACATTGCTTTTGAAGTTTTATTCTCTCTTCTTACTTTGTTTCCTCCCTATTAAATAATTCCAAAAGCATACCAATAAACCAAAATTTATCTTAAATAATGTGAAAACACATGTACATATAAATAGATCTCTCTCTTTTTGTCTCTGTCTCTCTACCTATGTCATCTATATCTATAGATACATCTATGTCTATCTATATATAAAATGTCGAATATATAACATATATAATGTTGAATAAATAACATATAGATATAAAATGTTGAATTAGAATGGAGTTTTTTGCATGGAAAGAAAGTAATTTAAGGGACTAAATTACTCAAAATTTATCAGCATCTCATCTATCTAGATAAAATATAAGGTAATTTAATCAGCATGTATCATTTTCTGCTCCCTTGCAATTCTTTGCCTCTGATGCCATCTCCTAAAAACACCTTTCCCCCCCCATTTGGTTCAATTTCTACAGAGCTGTGGGGAAACTCTTTTATGCTAATGATGAGACAGATAAGTGGTTTACTTAAATTAAATTAGCAAACACATCCAATTACTCTGCGAACTTAACAAGAAAAATCATTATCAGCACAGAAGAGATAAGTCCTGTTGTGTGTGTGTGTGTGTGTGTGTGTGTTTTATCCTTCTTTGGAGATAAAAAAAATCAGTAGGAAAATGCTTCACCATGGCACCTGCTTTAGAAAGGGCAGCACAGACAAGAGAATGTAGCATCTCCAGAAGTTGAGAGAAAAAGTTAAGGTGCAATAGAGTCTCTAAGATTGAAAGGATAGATGGATGGAACTTCTAGAGAAGAATGGGAATATTGATTCTAACCTAAATTTAAAGTTGATTATTAGACATAGCTGAAAAAGTTAAAGTCCAAGTAGGAGAGCATCGAAGGAAGATATCTTGGAATACTTACTCTTTTGGAAAACAGTCTATAAGGCCCAAGAAGCATGTGTATTTTTGCTGCTCCCTTTCTACATTCCTTTGGTCTTTCACATTAGAGGTTCTCTCTGCTGCCAAAGCTTAAATGCTCTTGAGCACTGTATTGGGAAGGGTTGCTAGATTCTCTGACCTGCTTCCTTGTGACAAGGTCACTTCAGGAGGATGCTGAGTGGGAACTGCCAAGACAACATTATTTTTGGAACACAGGTAAGTTGCCTTCTTTAAAATAATTTATTGTTCCTGGACTTAATTCTTGGCAGAGTTTTTGATTCCTTAGCTCCGGGAAAAAAAAATACAAATTATCTCTGAAAGAAAATGTCCTTACCATTTTCCTCTTTCAAGTTTGCTGAAGTCGAAGCAATAATGGTGGAAGACAGAAGCAGGAAAGGAAGGTGGGTTTGAGAGCATGAAGATGTGCTGTGAGAGCAGAAGAGTGGGCAGGCATAAGCCTTGGCCCATGCCCAAGAAAATTAAAAGGTGATGCTGGATGTTGGGAAACTCATGACCAGCTAAAGCCTCATACATAGATTCTGATCTGACAAAAACTTCTGGATAATTCTTCAAATCATTTTCCCCCCTGGGCACCTTCTGTTTACTATGCAACCATAAAAGCGTTTTATTACTTAATTTATTATCTCAGGGTTAAAATTACAGTGAAATTATTGAAAAAATAGCACCATTTAGAAAGTTTTTTCACAAAATTTCACATTTAAACCAATTACTT
Source organism: Orcinus orca (assembly GCF_937001465.1). Classification (NCBI taxonomy): domain Eukaryota; kingdom Metazoa; phylum Chordata; class Mammalia; order Artiodactyla; family Delphinidae; genus Orcinus; species Orcinus orca. Next base: position 38,048,003 of record NC_064570.1, on the reverse strand, counting down.
TTAATTTCTATTATACAGTAAATTATAATAAAAGCCATTATACTTTTCTTCAGCATTCTAATTTTTATAAATTTGCTAATTATGCTATTCCCATTAAGTGAATATGTTTTTAATAAACAATAAATTCATCTCAGGGCACAGATAGTTATCACCAAGTGACTTTATCTCTAAATTTCTTTTTCTCTTATAAAGCAAATTTTAATATTTACTTTGAGTTTTGTTTCTAGCCCCACTCCTACCCCACAGGAAAACTGGGGGTGTCGTATGAATGAGAATCCATTTTTATCTCATCTCATTCTTATACCTTAATGATTTGCACAGGCTTAGCCTGAAAAACAGCATACCTTGGCTGTTCCCCCAGCTCTCATATCTTCTTATACCCAATCCTCATATCACTTTCCTTCTGTGATCCTGTTAACCAAGTCATTTCCCTCCTGAGATGGTTTCATAGGGCTATGATGAAAGAAATTTAGGCCTACAGAGGCTGGGCTGGTGATGCTGACAGACATTCTGTAAAAAATGTGAAAGGGTTTTTGGTATTTCCACTTCCAAACTTATTGGGGTAACTGTATGATGTAACTGTCTTTGGAAATTGGAGAACAAGCTTAGCAGAACACTGATTCGTGACAGGAAGGAAGCAAATGATATAAGAACAGTGATCACCACATTATTCTGTTTGGAGGAATTTTCTGAGCAATGGTGAATGAGGGGGAACCCAAGGAGAACATGGCAGGTTTGCTGCATTAAGGAAAAGAGAACAGGTTCAGGTAGACTGAAATGACAGGTCTTTGCACAGTAGATTATCAGAGAGGAGGAGGTACAAAGAAAAAGAGTTTCAATAAATACGTATGGAGTCAGTTCCTGAATACTAATGTATGCTTACATAGAATGGAGTTCTATAATCAGGGTAAATAACATCTGGAGCATTGTAACCTGAGCAATTCCCTGAGCGTTCTCAGTGCATTCTGACCAGCTAGAGTGGAGACTGCTCACTGAACACCCAGAACATTTAGTGGAGACTACAAACAGTAGAAGACTAAAATAATGGATCATGAAAGTTAAGAATAAGCCTTAAGGGAAAAAGCTGACCCAATTTGATTGATTGATTTCCAGAAAAAACTTAAACCTTTTATAAAAGAAGGCAAAAATTCTAGAACTCAACAAGGCAAAAAATATCCAGCATTAATTGAATTTACTAGACCTGAAAAGAATCAAAAAAATGTGCCCCATATCAGAAGATCAGTCAACAGAAAAAGGCCCAGAAATGACAAGAAATGATGGAATTAGCAGAAAAAGACTTTAAAATAGCTATACTAAATATGCTAAAGGATTTTAAAAATTAGTATAATGATAAAGAAAATGTGAAAGATAAAAATAACAAAAAGGGGGCTTCCCTGGTGGCGCAGTGGTTGAGAGTCCGCCTGCCGATGCAGGGGACACGGGTTCATGTCCCGGTCCGGGAAGATCCCACATGCCGCGGAGCGGCTGGGCCCGAGAGCCATGGCTGCTGAGCCTGCGCGTCCGGAGCCTGTGCTCCGCAACGGGAGAGGCCACAACAGTGAGAGGCCCGCATACTGCAAAAAAAAAAAAAAAAAAGGAATACTTAAAGAAGAATTATAAAATATGTGAAATGAAATATCACTGTGTGTTTATCAGCACATACATATTGCAGAAGAAAAGATCAGTGAACTTGTAAGGACAGCAATAGAAAATTTCTGAGTGGAAGCATAGAAAGAGAAAATACCTAAAAGTGATGAGCAGAGTGGCAGTGAGGTGTGGGACAAAATCAAGTGGTCTAATGTATCTGTAATTGGAGTCTCAGAAGGATGAAGGGCAGTAAAATATTGGCAAGAGCTAATGACTAAAATTTTCAGAATTGATCAAAAGCATAAACTCCTAGAGGGAAACATAGGGAGAACACTCTGAGAAAAATTACAGCAATATCGTTTTGGATCCATCTCCTAGAGCAATGAAAATAAAAATAAAAATAAATAAATGGGACCTAATTAAATTTAAAAGCTTTTGCACAGCAAAGGAAACCATGAACAAAATGAAAAGACAATCCTCAGAATGGGAGAAAATATTTGCAAACAATGTGGCCAACTGAAAAGGGATTAATCTCCAAAATATATAAACAGTTCATGCAGCTTAATATCAAAAAAACAAGCAGCCCAATCAAAAAATGGGCAGAAGACCTAAATGGACATTTCTCCAAAGAAGACATACAGATGGCCAAGGGGCACAGGAAAAAATACTCAATATCGCTAATTACTATAGAAATGCAAATCAAAACTACAATGAGGTATTACCTCACACTGGTTAGAATGGGCATCATCAGAAAATCTACAAACAATAAATGCTGGAGAGGGTGTGGAGAAAAGAGAACCCTCTTGCACTGTTGGTGGGAATGTAAATTGATATAGCCACTATGGAGAACAGTATGGAGGTTCCTTAAAAAACTAAAAATAGAAAGACCATATGACCCAGCAATCCCATTACTGGGCATATGCCCAGAGAAAACCATAATTCAAAAAGACACATGCATCCCAATGTTCATTGCAGCACTATTTACAATAGCCAGGACATGGAAGCAACCTAAATGCCCATCAACAGACGAATGGATAAAGATGTGGTACATATATACAATGGAATGTTATTCAGCCATTAAAAGGAACAAAACTGGGTCATTTGTAGAAACGTGGATGGACCTACAGACTGTCATACAGAGTGAAGTAAGTCAGAAAGAGAGAAGCAAATATCGTATATTAACGCATATATGTGGAATATGGAAAAACGGTACAGATGAACCGGTTTGCAAGGCAGAAATAGAGACACACATGTAGAGAACAAATGTATGGACACCAATGGGGGAAAGTAGTGGGATGGGGGGTGAATTGGGAGATTGGGATTGACATATAGATACTAATATGTATACAATAGATAACTAATAAGAACCTGCTGTGTAGCACAGGGAACTCCACTTTGCTGTACAGTGGAAACAAACACAACATTGTGAAACAACTATACCCCAATTAAAGAAAATTTTTTTTAATTGGCATTATTGACAGTGGGGGGGAAAATCCTTTGAGGAGTTTGATCTGGATTACTTTGAATTGATAGATTTATTTTGATGTGATTAATTTTAATAAAATTTTAATTTGAGAATAGTTTTATATTTACAGAAAATTTCAAAGATAATAGAGAGAATTCCCATATAGCACATACCCAGTTTTCCCTACTATCAATATTAACAGCTTACATTAATGTGCACATTGTCAGAATCAATGAATCAATATTGATACATTATTATCTACTGTTATCCATCTTTTATTCAGATTTCCTTCATTTTTGCTAATCTCCTTTTTCTATTCCAGGATCCCAATAAAAAAAAAAAAAGAACAATGAAATAATGCCATCTGCAGCAACATGGATGGACCTGGAGATTATCATACTAAGTGAAGTAAGTCAGACAGAGAAAGACAAATATCATATGATATCACTTATATGTGGAATCTAAAACAAAATGATACAAATGAACTTATTTACAAAACAGAAACAGACTCACAGACATAGAAAACAAACTTATAGTTACCAAAGGGGAAAGGTGGGAGGGGAATAAATGGGAAGTTTGAGAATGACATATACACATTACTATATTTAAAATAGATAAACCAATAGGACCTACTGTACAGCACAGGGAGCTCTGCTCAGTATTCTGTATTAAACTAAATGGGAAAAGAACTTGAAAAAGAATAGATACATGTATAAGTGAATCACTTTGCTGTACACCTGAAACTAACACAGCATTGTTAATCAACTATACTCCAAAATAAAATAAAAATTAGAAAAAAAGAAGGCTCCAAAAAGACAAAAATAATTAAAAAAGAATACTTATCTTCCAAATGTTGACGTAACATTTCCTGATTTTGGAGTGAGTTTCAGCGGAACTTGAAGTTTCATCACAAGTGGGTTATTAGATAGGCATGGCTATCATGCTCATACTCACTCTACTGCAAAATACTGCTTGACTGAGGGCTCCTATCTGCAAGATTATTTAAGAAAAATGCACAATTGTGACCAATAAAAAAACACTACAGTGGTCCTTGTCTTAAAGTTTAAAATAAAGAACATATCATTTAATTATTTAACAGAAGGGAACAGTAAATGTAACAGAAGAAACTGAAGAAATTTTATTTATTTATTTATTTGGCTGCCTGGTGTGGCATGTGGGATGCAGGATCTTAGTTCCCCGACCAGGTATCGAACCCCGGCAGTGAGAGCGCTGAGTCCTACCCATTGGACTTCCAGGGAATTCCCAGCAGTGAACATCTTAAACACAGTATAAATAATTGGTTTTAATAACAAATTTTATAAAATATAGCAAATCTTTAATCATACTCATATCGTTAAGTTAATATTATTGTGGAAAGTAAAATTAGGTAGATCACTTGATTTTCATTTTGCTAGCTATATGCTATCAAAAATCGCTTCACGGGGCTTCCCAGGTGGCGCAGTGGTTGAGAGTCCGCCTGCCGATGCAGGGGACACGGGTTCGTGCCCCGGTCCGGGAAGATCCACATGCCGCGGAGCAGCTAGGCCGGTGAGCCATGGCCGCTGAGCCTGCACGTCTGGAGCCTGTGCTCCAAAACGGGAGAGGCCACAACAGTGAGAGGCCCGCATATCGCAAAAAAAAAAAAAAAAAAAAAAAAAATTCACATCACATTTCAGTTCTGCTTGGAACAAGCTTGTGATCTTAGGCAAATCAATAAACTGTTGTGAACTTTATCCTGTTTGTCAAATTACTGATTTATCTCTTCAAACCCAAAGTTTCTATACTCACAATATTTTTCTCTAGGCATTTAAAGCTATTCATAACTACTTTATTGTTTTTCAAATCAATATTATTTTATAAGTAAGAAATACAGGGACTTCCCTGGTGGCACAGTGGATAAGAGTCCAAGCTCCCAATGCAAGGGACCCAGGTTCGATCCCTGGTCAGGGAACTAGATCCCACATGTATGCTGCAACTAAGAGTTCACATGCCACAACTAAGAAGCTGGTGAGCCACAACTAAAGAGCCCTGGAGCCACAAATAAGGAGCCCACCTGCCACAACTAAGACCCAGCACAACCAAACAAATAAGTATTTATAAAAAAAGAAATGCATAATAAGCAAGTTTCTTAAACATACATTTTTTAAAAATTTAAGGTAACCAATCATTTCTGAAAGACAAAGTTACTTGTTCCTGTCATTATCAAGTTGATGTTTCATTTACAAAACAATCTCCTCATTAACTATCAGCTAGTATCTTGATTCTTTTGATTATTAATTTAATTTCTAATATATTCTATTATTAATCTACTATGGAAATATTGTGATTATTTTAATCTGGTTTGAGTTTTACCCTCTTAGATACATGAAAAGTATCTTTATATACAAAAAAATTGGCCTGGTAATCAAAGAATAAAAATCTTTCACTCTGTTTCAAAATTATTTTCTCTATTTCAAAAGGCTGTTCATTACTTGACTAAAGGTGGTACCACTGAAATTAAATTACAGAAAATGTAACTATGTTGTGGTCCCATTTTCTACTGTAGACATTCCATTTTATATAAAATATGCTATTTTTGGCCATTTTACACAAAATGTAAAGCATGATTTCTATATTATTTCTCAAAATGTGCTCTAAGCAATCATCACACTAAATATGCTTTATTTTTATTCTGTTTTAGCATAATGTTGTAGGAGAAAGTAATAGGAAATAACCAATGAGACAAATAACATTTACCAATTCCCACTCAACAGATGAAAAAATACTCTGTAATTGGATTTATAATTGCAAATTTCAGTAAGATGTATATTAACAACATGGATTTAAGTCATTTTCAGCCTTTTCATTTTGAAGAGCTTTAGCAGAGGTAAGCAGTCTAGCTAAGTCATTTTAGGCATACATGTGATAAGTTCTTTCCTCACTAGACAAGGGGTTAGTTACAAGCTCTAATGGGACTGAATAAAATGAAATGTGAATGGGATTTATCATCAATTTCAAGCAAAGATTCCTTTGAACTAAGAAGAACTAAAGACTGCTTTACATCAAAGGTGCAGTTTTAAAGCTGAGGGTGTTAATGATGTGAATCATGACCTTTTGATTTCTTTAAAATATTTTATATGACTCATAATGAGATTAAAAGTGGGCATTATTTCCAGATATCTGAAATGTAGGCACCAGACTCTTGTTACTCAAAATGACCCATTGAAAACTCTTTGCCTAACCATCCTCAGAATTAAAGAAAGTAACAGTTACAAATTAAAATTTCTTCATCTCTCAGAAAAGTTTAATTTCCTCATCCACACCAAATGAAACTTAACTTGAAAAGAAACAAATGATTATTAATTATAAAAGTCTGTGCAGGGGCTTCCCTGGTGGTGCAGTGGTTGAGAGTCCGCCAGCTGATGCACGGGACACGGGTTCGTGCCCCGGTCTGGGAAGATCCCACATGCCGCGGAGCAGCTGGGCCCGTGAGCCATGGCCGCTGAGCCTGCGCGTCTGGAGCCTGTGCTCCGCAACGGAAGAGGCCACAACAGTGACAGGCCAGCGTACCGCAAAAAAAAAAAAAAAAAAAAAGTCTGTGCATTATATTTCTGTCATCAAGAAACTTAACACTATTCTGGCATTAGCAATAGAGTACTGCCATTTAGAACTGTCAATTTAATTCAATTTATTTTCTAGTTTCAAAAATAATTTTATTTTCTTTAAATGAATGTTATTCTGGTTCTAATAGAAACATGGTGTATGCTGAGTTCCCAATCTTGACACTTCATGGAAACTACATGGAACAACTACAAAAACAAAATAAATGAACAAACTAAAAAGGTCCAAAATCTTGTATCTTCAGCAAAACGTGGAAACAAAGAAAATATGAAAACTCAAAACTAGATCTATGTGAAGCCAAACGTATTCCTTTAAAAAAAAAAAGACAAAAATCTACTTAACAAAAGTCCACACAATTTAAGCAAGTTTTATATAAAAGAGGATTTCCAAATGATCAATAAATATATTAAAAGTTCTCAACATCATTGGTCATCAGGGAAATCCAATTTACAAGAGTGATGAAGTTTGACTACATACCCACTAGAAGTTAAAATGAACAAAATGACAATAGGAAGTATAAGCAAGGATTGAGGCAGCTGGAAATTTCGTACTCTGTTGTTGGAGTGCAAACTGTTACAACCAGTTAGAAAACTGTTTGGAATTATCTACTAAAAATGAACATTCACATACTCTATAAGTCAACAATTCACCTCTGAGCTATAACACCCCCCCGACCCATGTACATATGTATGCAATATAAGAAACTAACAAGAATATTTATAGCAGTGCTATTACACTGGACAGAAACTGGAGATGTCCAAATACCCACCCACAATAGAATGTATAAATAAATTCTTTGGTATATACATATGTGAACACTATAAAACAATGAAAATGAATAAACTACTTCTTTAGAATGTAAACAATATGAATGAGTCTGACCTGTGTAATGATAATTACATAGAATAGAAACTGGATATAAAGATGAATAATTTATGATTTCATTTATATGAAGGTCAAAACAGTCAAGACAGTTCTTTGATGATAAAGTCAGAATAGTGGTTATCCGGGGATACTAACTTGATGAGATATGAATGAGGCTTCTGCGGCACTGTTAAGGTTCTATATCTTGACCTGTGTGGTGGTTTAATACATGCCTCCAGCTCTCCACTCAAGATGTGCGCAAAAAATACATCTATCTATACTTGTCTATATTAATAAGGAAGCTCTGTATATACTGACATAAACAAATAATTGAAGATACATTAGATGAAGAAAGGAAGGTACAGAACAATGTTTATGATATGTACTGTTTGTGTAAGAGAAGTATCAAAATGAGAACATGTATTAGTTTACCTTTGTATTTTCATAGGATGAATACACAAGAATCTGTCAATGTGATTAGCTGTGGGAAGTAAAGGAGTGGATGGGAAACTGAAGCAACGAGGATGGGGTGAGATGATACTTTCGATGTATACCTTTAATACCATTTTGACTTTGAGCAACATTAATGTATTCCCAATTTTAAAAATATTTTTTCATGAGTAGATGTTCCAAAGATGAAAAAATGGAATTGTTTGCTACATTTGTCCCTCAAAATTGCTGGAATTCACAGCTGTCTTGTCTTTTCTATAAAATAGTGCCTCCTTTTTAAAGAATGTACTTTCCTTTCAGATCATCCCAACTCTGTCCATGATGGCATCAAATATATACAAATATACAAATGATTTGCCATTGAATTCTGAATATGAGAGGGAGAGAGAGAGTTATTTTCTAAGCCAAGACGTAGGCTACTTGTTTTAAGATGCAGTAGTATTTATTTTGACACCGCCTTCACTAACTTACATTGCTGAAACACCTTCAGACCTTCTAACAAATGTTCGATTCTGTGGCAGTGTCTAGGGTACAAGAGTCAATTGGTGTTCTGTCTCAGCTTTACATTCAGAGCACTACCTTTTCACAGATATCTTACAAGCTCCGTGGGTTCTGACTCAATGGTTTGAAGGATATTCTGCTGCCACTGATTTATAGTAGCTCCATGAAAAGAACACAAAACAGTGAATTTTTTTAAAGCAAACATTTTTTTGCCAGTGGTGATGTTCCCATTTTTGCGTTTGGCTCATGCCGGTCTGGCTTTCATTTGCTGTTTTAGCTCATGACACTTAGCAATGCTAGGTCTCCAGTTCAGAGCATAGCTGGACCATTTAATAACAAAACCAGAAGGAGTTTGAAAGGTCTTACCAATATTACTTTCCAAGGTACTTTCCTGTAACTTTCCTCACCAAAGATGAATGACCTTGTGTGGCAGGAACATTTGTTTTCGTTTCGAGATGAAGAGCTGAGGAACAGAGGAGATGAATGACCAGAGTTACTCTAGAATTAGAATCTGACCTCAAGTTTGAGGACCTTAGGCCACAGGGCTCTCTACCACAGCATACTTGTTCTGAAAACACATCTGACCTGGAAACTCTACTCAGAGAGATCCTGAGGGATCCCTCCTACTCAGAGGGATCCCAACCTCTTATTAACTTATTTAAGAGAGCTTTGGATGTAATGGGGAAAAAAAGTAAAATGCCCTAATGACCTAATGCAAGCAGTTAGTTCTTGCTAAAATTTCAACATGGAGAATTGACTCAGAAATTGATGATCTTGAAGAGGGCACATGGCCTGGAACTGAACATGGCTGTGTGAGAAACCAATATTTTTTTTTGCTATTACCACTTTATTAACGTGCACTTCTTCTGAAATTTGTATGACTCTAATTATTAATATGCACTAATTCATCATTTATTTGGAGCTTTCCTTTAGAGTCTAAATGTGTTTTTGTTAGCATCTGTTTTTCTTACTTATTTTGTTAACCTGCATCTTTGGATGCATTGAGATTAATTTAAAGAGAGTTGTTTTCTTTTTATTTGGGGTCTTTCAGTGACTTTTGACTTTTTTACAGTTAAACTGTGTGGAAAAATAAAACTATTTTTATACACACAGGGAAGCACCCACAGGAATTTCTAAATGTTTTATGGTCATATATGATTATTGAAGGGGAACAGGTACAGGGTAGCAGCAGTATTGGCCTGAAAGGAGTAGGGCAAAGAGTGCTGTCTGAAACCCTGTTCCTGGAAAATTGTGCTGTTTCCACATCTTAATGAGTGTGTAAATTACATAGGAAGTTGATGATGGTGGAGACTTATATGGAGTCACACCGGGTGGGTTATATGCAGCGGATTAGAAAACAGAAGATTCCGGTTCTCAATCTAGTTCTGTTACTAGTTAGCAATCCCTTTGGCACGTCACCTAACATCTTTGAGATTCAGTTTATCTCTAAAGCAAATGAATGCAACTTAAGGTCCTTTTAGGCTCTCACGTAGAAAAAAGTAAGTCTTTGCACACAGGATTACATTTCTAACACCGATTATAATTTAAAAATAAATTTTGAGATGCTGGATAAAGTAGCCAAGATTTGTAATAGCACCCTGAGTACAAAGTTAAAGGCATTTGGGAGCTAGCAGACTAATATTCTAGGCCTGGCTTTGACGCAGTTGGCGACTGGGCAAATTTATGCATTTCTATAGGGACTAGGTTTGTTTTCTGTACTGCCAGTTGGGCTAGATGGTCTCTGAGTTTTCAATCAGTAATAATATTGGCTATTCTCTCTGATTTTTCCAGTAAAATAACTCAAAGAAATAATATGAGTCCCTCAATATACAGTTTTAGTTTCCACAATATTTCCATGAGGAGTTTTGACAGGGATGTACCAGAAGGAAACAATATACCAGCACTTTTCATGGGAATTATTTCGAAAAAGCTTTGCCCCATTATCAGGCTTTATGAAAACTAAATGTAAATTTAAAACCTTAGGTAGTTATTTTCTATAGACCTTCATCTATTAATAAGAGGTAAAGTGTGGGGCAGAGTAAAGAGTTGGGATGGGTAGCTCATACCAATTAGACAAAATGAAGAACTGAAACAGTTATTAACTACTTACATGTTCATGACCAATATGACATGAATTATAGGTGAACTACTAAAGACAATGACTTTTAACCAACCATTTATCTTTTCCTTTTAAAATGTAAAGCACAAACATGAAAGGACTAGAAATACTTTATTTGATGGACTCGTACGAACAGATGAGTTTAGTTAATATTTTTCATGTGCTCTTATCATTGTAACTTTAAGCAGATAAACCTTAACAATTATTATTAATATCGTTAACATCATAATTCATTTGTCTAATTCTAATTACAAGAAATTGTCATATTTAACTTTTTTATCAAATAGTTTTCATAATGAGCGTGAAAGAAACAATAAAATAATATAGAAATGCACTCAGAGGGAAAAGTACTGCCACATCCAAAAGTATTATTTCGGAAAATGTTTTTTATGTCATATCTGTATTAAGATATTTTGTCAGTCTCCACAGTACATCTGTGAGGTATAAGGTTGTTTGTCCTGAAATCCCTATTTTACACACAGGGAAACAAGCGCAGTATGTTTAGCAAATTTTCCAAGGCCACATATTGTGTCAGGATAGCGCTGGGAAAAGAATTTATCGCTGATATTTTTCTTATATAGTCCAGTGCCTAACACAGTGCCCTAGAAAGAGTAAATGCTCAATAGTCACTGAAGGAAAAGAATGAAACCATTCTTCTCTATGAAATTGAGAAAACTGTCATATTTGCTCTCTATTCCTTTAGTCATTAAACTGGACAAGCTGGGGCAGCAGTTGAGCAATAAACTTCATCCACTGTCCTTTCCACAAGTTTTCATTATTACATGAAGAGGCTTTACAAGATGGTACCATCTGGTCAGTACTGAAGTTACACACTTCTAGGCACCCCACGTAAGGAGTGTCATTAATCTTGGTTCATTGTACCATTGGCTTTTGTGGTGTAAGTTAGGTCCACCAGCCTGTGGCCAAGATCAACTTTTCACAAAAGTCACTGAAAATTCATTATTAATAATTAACATGTTACTAATGTCCTACCCTAATGATATTCTAGTAAAACAGAGTTCTACATCTTGGAGCTAAAAAACTTAGTTGCAGTCCTTGAAAATAAATGACTTGGCTAGTGTCGGCTCTGTCTACTTCAGACTTCGCTGAAGATAATTATAAAGCCAGAAAGAATAACTCAATTTATTTCCTGAGTTAATGTGTCGTAAGTTGAATTGCAACTGTAAACATGATAAAGGTCACAGTGGCATGACTTCTGCTTTTATTTATTTAATTATTTTGCCCACGCCACACAGCATGAGGGATCACAGTTCCCCGACCAGGGATGGAACCCTTCCCCCCTGCAGTGGAAGTACAGAGTCGTAACCGCTGGACCACCAGGGAATTCCCTGGCATGACTTTTAGAGTTGATAGAAAAATGTGGTAAAAAACACAAGTGTTGATATCACTGGGAGACAAAAGGATGGCAAAACTATAGTAGTTATTCCCAATGATGCATCATCAAAATAAGTTAAAGATTGTCATTCATTTCACTGACACTGGTAACCAATTACCTAAAAAATAAGTAAGACATCTCGTGAAGCACTTATGGTTAAAACGTATTCCTTCACCTCTAATGACATTCATATTTTTCTCTTTTGAGAAATAAAACCTGTTTAACTCCATAGAATGATCCTATTAAAGTGAAATGAAAATACTCTTGTATCTGTCACCCCAATTTAGTGATTGATCTAAAATTTCACCCAGGTGACATTTTCATTAGGGCACAGTCTGCAGAAATCTGACAATTCTACATCTCATTTGCTTATACTTAAACAAATGATTCACCAGACTTGCCTAACTGGATGGTGTATTTCCACTGGAGTGAATGTCCTAATAGTAATTCAAGACAAATCTTAGAGATAAGATTCATCAAACATTTCTACTCCATCTTATCATGTCTAAAGGTCAGAGATATTTTGAGCTCTAAAAGAGCATCATAAGGAACTTAAAGCATTCTTTGGTGCAACTGTTACTCATTTTTAGAGCATAGTCACAACTAAAATAGAGATAGACAGAAATCAAATCAAACTATTAAACATCTAAAAAAAAAATGGTTCTGAAGAACCTAGGGGCAGGACAGGAATAAAGACGCAGACGTAGAGAATGGACTTGAGGACACGGGGAGGGGGCAGGGTAAGCTGGGATGAAGTGAGAGAGTGGCATGGACATATATACACTACCAAAAGTAAAACTGATAACTAGTGAGAAGCACTTGCATAGCACAGGGAGATCAGCTCAGTGCTTTGTGTCCACCTAGAGGGGTGGGATAGGGAGGGTGGGAGGGAGGCTCAAGAGGGAGGGGATATGGGGATATATGTATAGCTGATTCATTTTGTTATACAGCAGAAACTAACACACCATTGTAAAGCAATTGTAATCCAATAAAGATGTTAAAACAAACTATTAAACATCAGCTTACTGGGTAAATTGAGTTTAGACACCTACATGATGCAAAAGAGCAGCCTTTGTATGAGCTCCTACACCCTTTAAACTTGAAGCATAGTCCGTGTTTTCACTTCAAAGTAAATATCTAACTGAAGCCAGAAATTTCATTTTGTCATTGTGTCAATTATGTTTAAAAGACCATTATTAAGTAAAATGTAACCTAATTTGTGAACAACCCTACAGCGAGTGGAAATAGAAAAATATAAGTACCCACACCCAGCAACAAACAAATGACAGATTCTTGAGCGCCAGACCCTCCAACTCGTCTACTTATCATTCGATCCCTTTGCTCACTCTTTCTTTCTACACCAGGCAGGAGGGTAAAATATTTTCAGAGAAATTCCCTGGACTATATGATTTCAATTGCACGTGCCACTCTGGACAAACAGAAGATCCTATTTTCAAAGTCTTAAAGCACTTGTAAGGGCTGTGTATATGTGTCTTATCGTCCTTGTTGCTTCTGTTCTGGAGTACTTGGTTGGCCAGAGCTCTCTCCAGGGCGGTGTGCAGGAGTGACAGGAAACTGAAATCCATAGCCATTGTATCCATCCAAGTAGACACATTGGAAGAAGCTGATGGGGCCTAAAGAATAGAGGATGATGATTTATTAAAACAAGTAGAATGTGATTAGGAACAGAGGTAAAACACTGTGAGGCAGTCTAATACAATACATATGGACATGGGTTCTCCAGCCAGATAGCCTTGGCAACAACCAGCAAGTTCCTCACGTGTAAAATCAAGACAACAACAAAAAACCTCACAGAAATATTGTGGAAATTAAATAAGTTCATATATGTGAACCACTTGAAATCCTTCCTGGCACATAATAAGCCATTATTAAAATGATAATAAGAAAAGCCTGGCATAGAAAGTCAAAGTGTTTAGTTTATAGGAATCTAGATGTGCACAGTATTTGGAAATACTGGTATGTAGTAACAGGTTTCAAAACATGAGCTTATCAATATGCAAAGTAACCAACTCGTGTGTGTGTGTGTGTGTGTGTGTGTGCGTGCGTGTGCGTGTGTTAATAACACCACAGAGAGTCTTGTGATTTGTAAAGTCTTGAGGTTTTCCACTTGCCCTTACTCTGGAGGCAAGCACTCTCCTGAGATGGCACAGTTACTCTCTAGGGCAGTGCCTCCAGATAGCAGCTCTGTTGTCAGAGTAGAAAACAACACAGGAAAGGACTTAAAGCCCAGCGAGGCAGTGTGCGCATTGGATACGGCATGAGCTCTGGGCCCAGTGAGCCGAGGCTTCCAGGTAGCAGTTTTGTTAAGAGATGGTGAGTTTAGCCCCTCCTCACCATGATGGACCCCTACTGACTCTTCAGTGTGGTCCATCGTATCCATTTGCATTCTGTCAACCAACCACAGACTTCTTGCACATGGCCAGGAAAGAGAATGACAATTGCAGCTAGCGGTATGTGGGATATGGGGGTGAGCGGCGTGCTGGCCAAATCCATGTGAGCCTAAGGGTTTACGAAGTAGAATAAAGCAAAGTGTGTGTAGAAAGAAGCCAAGGAAAGCAACAAGGGATTATTCTGATTTCATCATCCATGATGTCAGCTGACTTTAATCATTGGGTTTTTAGTGATGAAAAGTTTGGAGAAATCTTGAGTTTAGTCCTTCTCCTTTCCACTCTATCTCATCCAGAATTGTTTTCTATTTTGTTCTAGCCTCAGACAGAGGCAGGAACACAACCCCCCTCACCCCTGGGTGTTGGACGGTTACACAGAAGGATGGCAGAAAACGGCAGCACCAGTACTAAAAGGCGAAGAGTCCATCAACAACAGGCTACTTTCCAGCTGAACCTTCTGATCCGTAGGCACTGTTCTGACATTTATTTTATTGATGTCAAATAGTTATTAGTGAAAATACCATCATAGCTGCCTATTCTAGATCTTATATAAAAGGCTAATGAATATCAAACTATAGAATTGCTTCATGGTAAGATGAAAATAGAAAATATTGTTTTGCTACAAGTAAATCCCAAAATGAACTTAAAGTACTTGATACCTTGGTGCTTTTTTTACTAAAATAATGGAATTATTTTATTTATTTACTTCTTTTTAATTAAACCTTTTACTTTGAGATCATTGTAGAGTCGCATACAGTTGTAAGAAATAATGCAGAGAGAGCCCACGTATCCTTCACCTAGTTTTCCCCAATGGTTAACATCTTTTCAAAATTATACTATAATATCACAACCATGAAACTGACATTAATATAATCCACCTATTTCATTATGTTTTAATATTTATTTATGAAATAAGAGATTTTGAGTGTTATGTGATAAAGCCACAATTTGTTATGAGTAGGTTAACAATTGGGAAGGCATTGCTATATAAATCAGAAACATGCCCAGATTGACTTTATGGATTTTGCAACCATATCTGAAAGTATTAAAACTGCTTATTTCTTTATATTCCACATAACCTGATTATATGAAGGGTTATAATGAGTATCCCTCTTATCTGTTGCAGAAGCCCCAGCATCTAAATGGTGCCTAGAACATAGTAGGCACTTAATATTTGTTCAATAATTCAAGTATTAATACAGAACAGGAGGCATTTTCTATTATAGAGGACATTTTTCTAATTTCCTTCAGAAATACATCTAAGAAACATTGTAAAACCCGGAGAACATGATTGACATCATTTCCTCAGATAAATGTCTATTCTTTACTTTAAAAGCATTATGTGAAGCAAACTTAGGTTACACCTATTTTAAAAATTGCTTCCTTTAGTCTGTCCAGCAATGATTCTTATGCATATGTGAATTCAAGATGTATTGCTTTACCATCTGAAGAAAAATATCTAATTTAAAAGTACTGAAATAATGAGAATCTTGGACATTGAATTTTGTAACTGCATATGAATACTGATTGCATTCTAAAATCAACGATCCCAAAGATTGAACATTAAGAGCCTGCCATATATCGAGAACAATCCAAAAGAACTTTCATTCTTAGAATGAGTCTCTAAGCAATTGAATTGCTGAGACCTATTTCTACATTTTCTTCTTTTTGATATAAAAAATTTCAGCATATCACTTCAGCTGTCTTTTTACAAAGCAGACAGTAGCACGCATTTAAGCACAGATTCGGTTGGAGTGCTCAGGGTCAGAGCTGTGCAGAACGGTTTGCAATAAGTGCCACTTCCATCATTGCTTTGTAATTCCTCCAAATATGTGCCACTTGCCTGACGCAAAAAATGCAGAACTTCTCTTTGAAATGTAAGAGACCTACTGTAATGTTATTCTTCATGTCTGTGCTAAAAATCTTCTTCTTTTTCTTCTTAAGGGAGTCTAAAGTTTCAATTTATATATACCATCTACAGAATGCCTCAGTAGTTTTAATCTTTTTAAAAAAACTTACTTTTTTGCTTCTTTGTGGAAGACACATCTTCAGCTTCTTCTAGTAGATACAAAAAAATGAAAGTAAATAACTTGTACATTCACAGCTATTATACAAATATGTAGGGAACTGAAAAATGCCAAAAAATGCACAGTATGAAAGAAACAGGAGCTACTTGCCCTCCTTAGAACATACTCTAGGTTCTTATTCAGATTCTGTTCAGCCTTTAACTACAAAATTTAGTAGGTAAGATCCAGGAGTAGAAGAGGAGGCAATGAAAGAAAAGAATGGGAAATGTTACAGGCGATTGTTCAGATAGAAACTGGTCCTGATGTTAATGGAGGGCTAGCTGACACCCATTCCTTTCTCAGAAGAGGTTTTTGATGCTCAGAGTTATAATATGGTAAGGATGGAATCTGGCTATGAAACAAACATTTTAGTCAAAATAATTTTAAATTTGTGAGAGACATAAATTTTAATGATCATCCTTGTCCTGAAAGAATAGCAGCAGGCTAGTATTCTGTATCCTTTCCTTCTCTCATGTGATTCAAGGACTCTTTTGCTTGAGTGACATGCACCATGTGTATATCTAACAAAGGATAATTTGACACTATCCATTTGAACCCCCTTTCCCAGGTTAGAAGTTCTTAACTGGTGTCCACAGATGAACTTTTGCGAGTTTCCTGTAAAACTATGAAATGTTAAGATATGAGTGTGTGTGTGTGTTTCATCTAAAGCAGGTTTTAGATTTCATCAAATTCTAAATGAGTTCAAAAAACTTCCTTCTCAAAGTGTGATCCATGTGCCAGCAGTTTCAGCATCACTTGGGAAACTGATATAAACACAGTTCTTGGTCCCCAACCTCAACTTATTTCATTTTAACAAGATTTCCAAATGATTTGTGTATAAAATTGTTTGAGAAGCTATGGTCTAGAAATTTAAAAAATATATTAAAAGTTATAGTTCTTAATAATTCAATTTTTAAAAAATCTAAAAATTTTAGTATTCAAAAATATCTTAAGACGAGTGTAAATCATTTCATAAGAATCAGAAAACTATTCTCTTGTGTCTTTTCTCAAAGTGCTATTTTCCACACTGTCAATTAATTCCAGACACTGCCACAACACTTATATTTTGATGACAAGAACACCTCTTAGGCAAACTCTTATTGTCCACAGGCAAGTCTTGAAGTAGAACAGCAAATATCTGTCATATAACAAGCCAAACTAGGAAGCCAGGAAACCCTTCAGGAAAAAAATGCATTAAATTAAATTAGTTGAAAACCTTACAATACAGATGAGGAAATTTAGTCCTGGAAATACTCGCCTAAGGTCATGTATCTGGTTGTAGCAAATTTTTCTGAGGTTTGAGATCTGTCTTCCTCCCTCCTTTCCTTCCTTCCTTCCTTCCTTCCTTGCTTCCATCTTTCCTCTATGCTATTGTTGCCAGCATAGGCAAGTTATCTTAGTTTTTCTTAATAAACACATCAATCTCATATTTGAACATTTATGTGAACCTCCTGCTGTCAAATAACATCTCCCCAATCCTTGGTGAAACGATAATTTTGAAATATTGCTATTGTAAGCAGATTGGCCAACTAATTATTCAATAATTACTTGTAAATATATCAGTGTCCACTTAGGCTTCAATATATGGATATATATATATATATATATATATGTTTTCCAAATAACGTACAAAAACTGTTTGTTTACAAATAAGTCTACCTCTAAACATTGCCTAGGTAAAGCTGAAAACCAGATCAAGAATAGTTAAATAAAACAGACAGAAAAAATATTGCAGACTTAAGAGAAAACTCATAGTGAACTGAAGATAACAATCTTACCTTTAGCTTTCGTTGAAGCTGGTACATCTTCAGAATCTTCTCCTAGAGAGTAAAGAAAGACATATCAATTCATGATCTATTTCTCAGATTTCCCAAAGAGGAAATATTGTATTTAAAGGTTTTTAAGAGCTAGAGGGTCTCTTAATCTATAAACTCAGCATGAAGTGTCTCTATGAATAAGAACTTTGTGACAAATAAGGCAACTTCTCTGACTTGGGCAGAGGGTGGGGAGGAAATAGATGCTGTGCCAGGACTGTGGTCAGCAGGCCAGCGAAGTCTGGCTAGGGCAAGGAGAGCTTGCAGTGACCCTCCCAAACATGCTTGTCCTCCTCTGACTCCTAAAACTGCTTCCCGAAACCACAATCACTTTTGGAATTTCGGGAATTTGAGGTAAATAAATTCATACACGTATGGCAGATCAAGAGGAAAATCTCTGCCCATGTATTTTATTAGCTGACTGACTTCTGACAATCGTAAAGGCAATGAAAAGGCATTAAAAGCTGAACAAAACTCAAATATATAAATGATGACTCTTCAGGTGCATTAGGTGTATCGCTTGGTCTTTTGTGTAGTCTACTTAAAAGGTACATAGTGGAATAATGCGGGAGTAATTTTAAGTCGGAGATCATTCTAATACAATATAATTAAATGATCTTTAAATTTTTATATCAATTTTTTAGCACTTGTCATGATTGGAAAGAGGGTCATTTTTGTATTGTTTATTCAGATTTTGCATACCAGCTGTCCACAAATACAAAAGGGGTAAAATAAGTTAGTATACAAATTTTCTCTAATAGGGAAGAAATGTGACCTTCAGGAAGAGATGTTACTATGTAAAAGAACAAAATGGGAAAAAGAAACAAAATTGCTAGCATTTTTTATGGTGAATTATTAAAGTTTCAACCTGATTAGTTTTTAAAATATTTAAATACAGGCTTAACTCAATTAAATACTGAATTAAGTGACCTAAAACTGTCCTATCAACAATTATAAATCAGGGAATGATTAAATGATATTTTTAAGTAAAATAATACTTATTTTTTAAAGATATCAGTTCTTAGATGAATCAAGTAATAACTATATTTAATTGTGTAGTCAAAATCTGCTAATTTCTATGAAGGATGTTTACAAAATTAAAATGTTACAAGGTACTTGTACAAGAAATATAGATTTTACTTTTGTAGGTAATAGCACACTTAAAACTAAGGCACCTATTCTCTGGATCTATTTGTTACTCATGGGGAAATAAATACAGATAGAATAACAACCTAAGCTTCCTCTCTTTTGCAAAATCAGTATTCTGAACCAGAGTAAACTAGCTACAGGTGATAAAATCTGGCAAGAACGGAGTCACACGTCAATCACTCAGGCTAACCAGGAGAACAGAGGCACAAGGTAAACTGTAAGCCTAGGGCAATTGCCGTAGACATGCAATCTCTGTGTAAGCAACTTAACAGTAACAGTTTACTGATCTAGGAATACTTCATGCGATTGTCACTACTCAGAATACAAAAAATGGAGAAAAGCACTAAATACGTTTACTCTTGTAACTTGTGCCTTGATTGGGCAAGTGGTGGTTTGGACAAAATACTTGACTCTGAATGGATACAGTCATTATTATAAAAGAAGTATAAAATGTGCCAGGGGAATTTTGAGTGACTTGCTTTTGGCGGAGGGGTAGTTAGAAAGACTATGAAGAAAGACTAGATCCAGCAAAGGACAGAGGATAGTTGAGAAGCACGGTAAACGCTGAGGACGGTAGGAGAACCACATCTGGAAAGGTTGGATAGGATTGTCATGTGCAAGGTGTTTACAGATCAGGCTGAGTTGTCTCTATTTAATGTCATGGCAAATGAAGGTTGTTCAAGAGAGAAATAATATTTTAGATGTACTTAGTAAAAACAAGGCTAGAACATAAGAGAATGGATTCAGAGAAATAAATTGGGAATGCATTTTAATAGTCAACCTAGAAACCATGATTTCTGCAACTAGGAGTCACTGAAGGAGTTGAGAGTAAATGAGGCTTTCTATGCAGAGTTAAATAGAATTGGGCATGTGTGAGTGAAAGTGATGAATACAATAAGGGATAGCACCATCCACTATTTGAGCTTGGAGGAAGGTAGTGGTGCCATTCCCAGCAAGGAGGGAAACCTAAGAGGCACTTATTAGCTGGGGATCATGAAAAGTTTCGTTTTCTTTGAGTTCAGTTGTGGTGTTGGCCAGTCATGAAATTGCAAATGTCTAGAAAGAAGCAAGACAGAGAAGGCAAGATGTCTGGAAAAGTTTAGAATTGATGTGTATTGAGTTAATGGACAAAACTGGGAGAGTTGAGGCATCACTTTTTTTTTTTGGCTGCGTTGGGTCTTCATGGCTGTGCATGGGCTTTCTCTAGTTGTGGAGAGCAGGGGCTTCGTTGTGGTGCATGGGCTTCTCATTGTGGTGGCTTCTCTTGTTGTGGAGCATAGGCTCTAGGCATGCGGGCTTCAGTAGTTGTGGCTCGCGGGCTCTAGAGCGCAGGCTCAGTAGTTGTGGCGCACAAGCTTAGTTGCTCTGTGGCATGTGGGATCTTCCCAGGCTTGAACCCGTGTCCCCTGCATTGGCAGGTAGATTCTTAAACACTGCGCCAACAGGGAAGTCCTGAGACAACATCACTTTTAATGATGGCAATAATAGTTAGTATTTCCTAACACTTACCACATGCTGGGTCCTATTAAGTAATTTCACATGTATAGCACATTCAATCCCTACAACACCTCTCTGAGGTAGGTGCTCTTATTTTAAATCTCCTGTATAGATAGAGCAGAGAGGGGTTAAGTGCTGCCCAAGGTCATAAAATGAGTGAGTGGCAGGGCTAGAGCATGAATCCCAACTTGCCTGAGTCAGATCCACTTGAATGAGGATTTACATTTATGGCACAGAGAGAGCACCTATAATGTGCCATCAGTTGTACTAAGCACAAATAGTAACACATTTCACCTCCTCAGCAAATCTGTGAGGAGGGCACTATTATTATTCCCATTTTACAGAAGGGATAATTGAAGGATAGAAAGTCAAGGTCCCAGAGCTAGTAAGTGGGGAAATCAGGATTCATACTCAAGCATTTGGGTTCCAGAGACTGTGTTGTTAACCACTATGCCATTCTACCTTTTGAAAATGGCCTTCTAAACTCAGTACTCTCTGATTCCAGAACCTATGCATTATATTGCTCAACAAGTATCTGCCAACATGCTCAGACAGAGTCAAAGTTACACGTGAGCCATGCACTTGTGCAGAGCAGAGATAAAACAGTGTTCCTCTAAGCGTGGCCCTTTGCTCTTCCAACAATCTGTTTTCCTTAAGTGTGGACGAATACACGAGTTACCCTGTTGCCTTTGGAAATGGTAATGACAATGAAGAGGAAAGTATAATATCTGTTCTGTTAGCCTAGCCACTATAAGTAATGTAGGCAATCATATTCCAAATAATGAAGAATAAAAATGTATTATCTTGAGTTTCAAATTGTAGACTCCATCCTATACTTACATAGAAACTTAGATTCCAAAGGAACCATAAATATCAGGAAATCAAACTGTCCATCTAAAGCAGATGTGTCCACTGTAGCAGAGTCATTGAACAAATGCGAGTTCTTGTCTGTGTGGCTACGATTTTGATCTTTTGAATGTTGATATTACAGGCTGGCATTTGTATAGCTCTTTATACTCACTGAATTGGAGCTATAGACACAAGTTTTTAAGAGCTATTAGTTTGGGGAGACCTTCAAGATGGCGGTGGAGTAAGACGTGGAGATCGCCTTCCTCTCCACAAATACATCAGAAATACATCTACATGTGGAACAACTCCTACAGAACACCTACTGAATGCTGGCAGAAGACTTCCTGAAATGCAAGAAACTCCCCACGTACCTGGCTAGGGCAAAAGAAAAAAGAAAAAACAGAGACAAAAGAATAGGGACGGGACCTGCACCAGTGGGAGGGAGCTGTGAAGGAGGAAAGGTTTCCACACACTAGAAGCCCCTTCACGGGCGGAGACTGCGGGTGGCGGAGGGGGGAAAGTTCGGAGCCACAGAGGAGAGCGCAGCAACAGGGGTGCGGAGGGCAAAGCGAAGAGATTCTCGCACAGAGGATTGGTGCCAACCAGCATTCACCAGCCCGAGGCTTGTCTGCTCACCCACCAGGGAGGGCGGGGGCTGGGAGAGGCTAGGGCTTCGGAGGTCGGATCGCAGGGAGAGGACTGGGGTTGGCGGCATGAACACAGCCAAAAGGGGGCTAGTGCGCCACAGCTAGCCAGGAGGGAGTCCGGGAAAAACTCTGGAGCTGCCTAAGAGGCAAGAGACCATTGTTTTGGGGTGCTCGAGGAGAGGGGATTAAGAGCGCCGCCTAAACGAGCTCCAGGGATGGTGCGAGCCGTGGCTATCAGCGCGGACCCCAGAGACGGGCATGAGACGCTAAGGCTGCTGCTGCTGCCACCAAGAAGCTTGTGTGCGAGCACAGGTCACTATCCACACCTCCTCTCCCAGGAGCCTGTGCAGCCCGCCACTGCCAGGGTCCCGTGATCCAGGGACAACATCCCCAGGAGAACGCACGGCGCTCCTCAGGCTGGTGCAACGTCACGCAGGCCTCTGCCGCCGCAGGCTCGCCCCGCATCCATACTCCTCCCTCCCCCCACCCAGCCTGAGTGAGCCAGAGACCCCGAAGCAGCTGCTCCTTTAACCCCCTCCTGTCTCAGCGGGAACAGACGCCCTCAGGCGATCTACACGCAGTGGCGGGGCCAAATCCAAAGCTGAACCCTAGGAGCTGTGCGAACAAAGAAGAGAAAGGGAAATCTCTCCAGCAGCCTCAGGAGCAGAGGATTAAATCTCCACAATCAACTTGCTGTACCCTGCATCTCTGGAATACCTGAATAGACAATGAATCATCCCAAAATTGAGGCGGCGGAATTTGGGAGCAACTATAGACATAGGTGTATGCTTCTTTGTGTGAGTTTGTCTGTACAGCTTTTCTTTTACCATTTATCCTAGGGTTCTGTCTGTCTGTTTGTTTCTGGTTTTGCTTTTTTCTTAGTATAGCTTTTAGCACATGTCATCATTGGTGGATTTGTT
This sequence comes from Orcinus orca, assembly GCF_937001465.1. Taxonomy (NCBI): domain Eukaryota; kingdom Metazoa; phylum Chordata; class Mammalia; order Artiodactyla; family Delphinidae; genus Orcinus; species Orcinus orca. The sequence continues at coordinate 38,024,671 of NC_064570.1, read as the reverse complement.
TTCTGATTTGGTAGCACTCTTCTTTCTTTCTTTCTTTTTTATTTATTACATTTAAATTTTTAACAATTTTTAATAACTTTATTATTTTTCTTTTTCTTTCTTTCTTCCTTCCTCCCTCCCTCCCTCTCCCCTCTCTTCCTTTCTTTCTTTCTTTCTTTATTTCCTCCCTTTTTTCTGACCTGTGTGGCTGACAGGGTCTTGGTGCTCCAGCTGGGTGTTACACCTGTGCCTCTGAGGTGGAACAGCCTAGTTCAGGACATTGGTCCACCAGACACCTCCCAGCTCCATGTAATATCAAACAGCGAAAGCTCTACCAGAGATCTCCATCTCAACGCTAAGACCCAGCTCCACTCAATGACCAGCAAGCTACAGTGCTTGACACCCTATGCCAAACAACTAGCAAGACAGGAACACAACCCCACCCATTAGCAGAGAGGCTGCCTAAAATCATGATAAGGTCACAAACACCCCAAAACACACCACCTGATGTGGTGCTGCCCACAAGAAAGACAAGATCCAGCCTTATCCACCAGAACACAGGCATTAGTCTCCTCCACCAGGAATCCTACACAACCCACGGAACCAACCTTACCCACTGGGGGCAGACACCAAAACAATGGGAACTACAAACCTGCAGCCTGTGAAAAGGAAACCCCAAACACAGTAAGTTACGCAAAATGAGAAGACAGAGAAAAACACAGCAGATGAAGGAGCAAGGTAAAACCCCGGCAGACCAAACAAATGAAGAGGAAATAAGCAGTACACCTGAAAAAGAATTCAGAGTAATGATAGTAAAGATGACACAAAATCTTGGAAAAAGAATGGAGAAAACACAAGAAACATTTAACAAGGATCTAGAAGAACTAAAGTGCAAACAAACAATGATGAACAACACAATAAATAAAATTAAAAATTCTCTAGAAAGATCAATAGCAGAATAACTGAGACAGAAGAACGGATAAGTGACCTGGAAGAAAAAATAGTGGAAATAACTACTGCAGAGTAGAATAAAGAAAAAAGAATGAAAAGAATTGAGGACAGTCTCAGAGACCTCTGGGACAACATTAAATGCACCAACATTCTAATGATAGGGGTCCCAGAAGAAGCAGAGTATAAGAAAGGGACTGAGAAAATATTTGAAGAGATTATAGTTGAAAACTTCCCTAATACGAGAAAGGAAATAGTTAATCAAGTCAAGGAAGCACAGAGAGTCCCATAAAGGCTAAATCCAAGGAGAAACAGGACAACACACATATGAATCAAGCTATCAAAAATTAAATACAAAGAAAAAATATTAAAAGCAGCAAGGGAAAAACAACAAATAACACAAAAGGGAATCCTCATAAGGTTAACAGCTGATCTTTCAACAGAAACCTTGCAAGCCAGAAGGGAGTAGCAGGACATATTTAAAGTGATGAAGGAGAAAAACCTACAACCAAGATTACTCTACCCAGCAAGGATCTCATTCAGATTTGATGGAGAAATTAAAACCTTTACAGACAAGCAAAAGCTAAGAGAATTCAGCACCACCAAACCAGCATTAAAACAAATGCTAAAGGAACTTCTCTGGGCAGGAAACACAAGAGAAGGTAAAGGCCTACAATAACAAACCCAAAACAATTAAGAAACTGGTAATAGCAACATACATATCGATAACTACCTTAAATGTAAATGGATTAAATGCTCCAACCAAAAGACATAGACCAGCTGAATGGATACAAAAACAAGACCCATATATATGCTGTCTACAAAAGACCCACTTCAGACCTAGGGACACATACAGACTGAAAGTGAGGGGATGGGAAAAGATATTCCATGCAAATGGAAATCAAAAGAAAGCTGGAGTAGCAATTCTCATATCAGACAAAATAGACTTTAAAACAAAGAGTATTACAAGAGACAAAGAGGGACACTACATAATGATCAAGGGATCAATCCAACAAGAAGATATAACAATTGTAAATATTTATGCACCCAACATAGGAGCACATCAATACATAAGGCAAATGCTAACAGCCATAAAAGGGGAAATCGACAGTAACACAATCATAGTAGGGGACTTTAACACCCCACTTTCACCAATGGACAGATCATCCAAAATGAAAATAAATGAGGAAACACAAGCTTTAAATGATACATTAAACTACATGGACTCAATTGATATTTATAGGACATTCCATCCAAAAACAACAGAATACACGTTCTTCTCAAGTGCTCATGGAACATTCTCCAGGATAGATCATATCTTGGGTCACAAATCAAGCCTTGGTAAATTTACGAAAATTGAAATCGTATCAAGTATCTTTTCTGACCACAGTGCTATGAGACTACATATCAATTACAGGAAAAACTCTGTAAAAAATACAAACAGATGAAGGCTAAACAATACACTACTAAATAATCAAGAGATCACTGAAGAAATCAAAGAGGAAATCAAAAAATACCTAGAAAAAAAGGATGAAAACACGATGACCCAAAACCAATGGGATGCAGCAAAGCAGTTCTAAGAGGGAAGTTTATAGCAATACAATCCTACATTAAGAAAAAAAAAAACATCTCAAATAAAGAACCTAAACTTACACCTAAAGGAATTAGAGAAAAAAGAAACAGAAAAACCCCAAAGTTAGCAGAAGGAAAGAAATCATAAAGATCAGATCAGAAATTAATGAAAAAGAAATGAAAGAAACTAGAGCAAAGATCAATAAAACTAAAAGCTGGTTCTTTGAGAACATAAACAAAATTGATAAACCATTAGCCAGACTCATCAAGAAAAAAAGGGAGAAGATTGAAATCAGTAGAATTAGAAATGAAAAAGGAGAAGTAACAATTGACACTGCAGAAATACAAAGGATCATGAGAGATTACTACAAGCAACTATATGCCAATAAAATGGACAACCAGGAAGAAATGGACAAATTCTTAGAAATGCACAAACTTCCACGACTGAACCAAGAAGAAATAGAAAATATGAACAGACCAATCACAAGCACTGAAATTGAAACTGTGATTTAAAATCTTCCAACAAACAAAAGCCCAGAACCAGATGACTTCACAGGCAAGTTCTATCAAACATTTAGAGAAAAGCTAACACCTATCCTTCTCAAACTTTTCCAAAATATAGCAAAGGTAGGAATACTCCTAAACTCATTCTATGAGGCCATGATCACCCTGATACCAAAACCACAAAGATGTCACAAGGAAAGAAGACTACAGACCAATATCACTGATGGACATAGATGCAAAAATCCTCAACAAAATACAAGCAAATAGAATCCAACAGCACATTAAAAGGATCATACACCATGATCAAGTGGGATTTATCCCAGGAATACAAGGATTCTTCAATATATGCAAATCAATCAATGTGATACACCATATTAAAAAATCAAAGGAGAAAAACCATATGATCATCTCAGTAGATGCAGAGAAAGCTTTCAACAAACTTCAACACCAATTTATGATAAAAACCCTCCAGAAAGTAGGCGTAGAGGGAACTTTCCTCAACATAATAAAGGCCACATATATAACAAACCCACAGCCAACATCGTCCTCAATGGTGAAAAACTGAAAGCATTTCCACTAATATCAGGAACAAGACAAGGTTGCCCACTCTTACCACTATTATTCAATATAGTTTTGTAAGTTTTAGCCACAGCAATCAGAGAAGAAAAAGAAATAAGAGGAATCCAAATTGGAAAAGAGGAAGTAAAGCTGTCACTGTTTGCAGATGACATGATACTATACATAGAGAATCCTAAAGATGCTACCAGAAAACTACTAGAGCTAATCAATAAATTTGGTCAAGTAGCACAATAGAAAATTAATGCACAGAAATCTCTTGCATTCCTATACACTAATGATGAAATATCTGAACGTGAGATTAAGAAAACACTCCCATTTACCACTGCAACAAAAAGAATAAAATATCTAGGAATAAACCTACCTAAGGAGACAAAAGACATGTATGCAGAAAATTATGACACTGATGAAAGAAATTAAAGATGATACAAATAGATGAAGAGATATACCATGTTCTTGGATTGGAAGAATCAACATTGTGAAAATGACTCTACTACCCAAAGCAATCTACAGATTCAATGCAATCCCTATGAAACTACCACTGGCATTTTTCACAGAACTAGAACAAAAAATTTCACAATTTGTATGGAAACACAAAAGACCCCGAATAGCCAAAGCAATCTTGAGAAAGAAAAATGGAGCTGGAGGAATCAGGCTCCCTGACTTCAGACTATACTACAAAGCTACTGTAATCAAGACAGTATTGTACTGGCACAAAAACAGAAATATAGCTCAATGGAACAGGATAGAAGGCCCAGAGATAAACCCACGCACCTATGGTCACCTTATCTTTGATAAAGGAGGCAAGAATATACAATGGAGAAAGACAGCCTCTTCAGTAAGTGGTGCTGGGAAAACAGGACAGCTACATGTAAAAGAATGAAATTAGAACACTCCCTAACACCGTAAACAAAAATAAACTCACAATGGATTAAAGACCTAAATGTAAGGCCAGACACTCTAATACTCTTAGAGAAAAACATAGGCAGAACACCCTATGACATAAATCACAGCAAGATCCTTTTTGACCCACCTCCTAGAGAAATGGAAATAAAAACAAAAATAAACAAATGCGACCTAATGAAATTTCAAAGCTTTGGCACAGCAAAGGAAACCATAAACAAGACGAAAAGAAAACCCTCAGAATGGGAGAAAATATTTGCAAGTGAAGCAACTGACAAAGGATTAATCTCCAATATTTACAAGCAGCTCATGCAGCTCCATGTCAAAAAAACAAACAACCCAATCCAAAAGTGGCAGAACACCTAAATAGGCCTTTCTCCAAAGAAGATATAAAAATTGCCAACAAACACATGGAAGAATGCTCAACATCATTAATCATTAGAGAAATGCAAATCAATACAAAATGAGATATCGTCTCACACCAGTCAGAATGGCCATCATCAAAAAATCTATAAACAATAAATGCTGGAGAGGGTGTGGAGAAAAGGGAACCCCCTTGCACTGTTGGTGGGAACGTAAATTGATACAGCCACTATGGAGAACAGTACGGAGGTTCCTTAAAAAACTAAAAATAGAACTACCATATGACCCAGCTATCCCACTACTGGGCATATACCCTGAGAAAACCATAATTCAAAAAGGATCGTGGGCTTCCCTGGTGGCGCAGTGGTTGGGAGTCCGCCTGCCAGTGCAGGGGACGCGGGTTCGTGCCCTGGTCCAGGAGGATCCCACATGCCACGGAGCGGCTGGGCCTGTAAGCCACGGCCGCTTGAGCCTGCGCGTCCGGAGCCTGTGCTCCTCAATGGGAGAGGCCACAGCGGTGAGAGGCCCGTGTACTGCAAAAAAAAAAAAAAAAGAGTCGTGTACCAAAATATTCATTGCAGCTCTATTTACAATAGCCAGGACATGGAAGCAACCTAAGTGTCCATCAACAGATGAATGGATAAAGAAGATGTGGTACATATATACAATGGAATATTACTCAGCCATAAAGAGAAACGAAAGTGAGTTATTTGTAGTGAGGTGGATGGACTTAGAGTCTGTCATACAGAGTGAAGTAAGTCAGAAAGAGAAAAACAAGTACCGTATGCTAACACATATATATCGAATCTACAAAGAAAAAATAATGGTCATGAAGAACCTAGGGACAAGAAAGGAATGAAGACACAGACCTACTAGAGAATGGACTTGAGGATATGGGGAGGGAGAAGGGTAAGCTGGGACAAAGTGAGAGAGTGGCATGGACATATATACACTACCAAACGTAAGGTAGATAGCTAGTGGGAAGCAGCCGCATAGCACAGGGAGATCAGGTTGGTGCTTTGTGACCACCTAGAGGGGTGGATTAGGGAGGGTGGGAGGGAAGGAGATGCAAGAAGGAAGACATATGGGAACATATAAAGAAAGAAAAATTTAAAAAAATTTAAAAAGAGCACTATTTCTGGAAATTGTTAGGGTTAATTTTCAGATTGCATGGAATTAGAGACTGAAGAGGTGGTGAAGAATTGGTGGGAAACTTAGTTCAGAAGTGTGGTTGTAAATGAAAGCAGAACCAAAGCACAAGAGCTTCAGTAACTGAAATGGTAAGAGACATTTTATACAAGGGAATCATCTGAAGATATTTGTCAGCAGGCGGAAGAGGATCTCTTAGAGTGAGAACTGAAGATGTGGGATTGAGGGAGCAGAAGAAGCAAGAAAGGATGGAGTCAAGGAGAAACATGGAGTGATAAATCTTGGGAGAAGCAATGCTTCTTCACCTGAGCATGAGAGGGTAGTGGTGGGTAAAAAAGGGAAAAGATTAAAAGAGATTGTAATTTGGAGAGAAGCACAATTTTAAAGAATCCACATTGATAGCATAAATTTATTTTTCTTATTTTTACAGATAACATTTTCCTGTGTAGTGCCCAGTTTGCTCTGCATTCTCTTAGCAAACAGGATAAATAAATAAAAACTACCTAAATAATGCATGTGTATGTACCAGCAGTTACTGCATGTTTATTTCTACTGGCAGTCTATTCTGGTTTGTGCAGAGTTTCAGGAAGTACTCATAGGTAAGCATCTAGGATCCTTAGGCACAGACACAGAAGTAACTTAGCCTGGATTTTTGTATTCTTCCTCACTCTTCTTACTTTATCTAATTCACAGCATCACCTTGTGTCTGCAGAAATATTGAAAGCTCCAAATTATTTTCTCAGCTGATTTTTTGATAGATTATCTGTAAATAGCCTGATAGAATATTATAGTCTAAGAGTTTATGTTTTTTCAAGACATCCTAAGAATCTATAGTAGTTCAAGGCAACACTTGACAGCTAGTCTATTTTAGCTGTCAGGTGTGAAATGCTCCTTCTATACATTCTATTATTTAAAATGATCATGAGTTTTAAAGAAAATTAACTGCTACACTGAGCAATCTCCACAGATTCTTAGAATTGCCCGCAGGGAGTAATAAAGTATGCAGAAACAATTCACATTTGGACTTTTGCACGCAGTGAAGCCAAGGGTATTCAATGAAGTATGCAATCCTTTCTGAGTGTCTGTCCCGTCACTCTAAGGATAAGACACAACTGTTTTGAGGGCAATGTCAGAACAACTTACCATCACCAGTAAATGAACGTGGCCACATTGCTGGTATCCGAAGACTAATAATGGACAGTGACAAACATTTCACCAACTATGCCTTATACACAGACTTTCTCTGGGATCTAGCAGAAGGTGTGATCACAGGGGATGAGCACTGCAGCTAGTGCCTATTTAGAAGGCTTCGGCCAAAAGTAAGTGCGCCATTATTTTTTCTCCTGGAACAAAATCTCCATGAATTTAATCACCCATTTTCTAAAAAAGTAGGATTATTTTAAGTCCACCCCAAAATAAGTGAGATTTTTAACTTATTATTTTATCTCATTGTTTCATCCATTTTGACACAAAATCTTACAAGCAAAGCCTATCTCTAACAAGGGAAGTAACCTATTTTCATCATTATCACCATCATTATCATCATCATCCTCACAGATAGCAATTAATGATCACTTACTATGCACCAGTCACTTATGCACTCTTTTTTATCTTACTTCATCTTCCCCAAATTTCAATTAGGTAATTTTATTATCACTATTCACATTGAAAAAAATAAGACTACTAAGCACAAAGATGTTAAGCAATTTACCCAAGCTTTTAAGTCATGATGGGAACCCAGTCCATCTGAAACCAGTTTCCCTGTTATCAGCCACTACCCTGTGAGGACTTTTGTAATTCTACCATGTATTCATTGCTAATTTGTTTTTAACAAAAACTACACTGATGTTAGTATCCATCAACATTCCATTGCAGCAAGTGATATCCAATAAGATTCCATTTCACCAAGGGGCCTCCAATAAAAAAGGGAGTCAATCATTTTATCTGGAATTAAGTTTTCATATATATATCACAAGAAGGCATGTTTTCCTTTTTCAAAGGTTTGTGTCTTTATGTATTAACTGAGGATGAGGATGGTTTGGTTTGAAAGAAGATTAAATTGAGGATTCTATGATTAAGATTGTCTAAAATTTTAATAACAAATTTAATTTTATACAGCTGTTTGGAACGAGGCTATCAGATATTTTACTTTTTAATTTAGAAAAGTAAGGCATGAACCTTGGTTAAAACAAGATTTGTGGGGCTTCCCTGGTGGCGCAGTGGTTGAGGGTCCGCGGGTTCGTGCCCCAGTCCGGGAGGATCCCACATGCCGCGGAGTGGCTGGGCCCGTGGGCCATGGCCACTGAGCCTGCGCGTCCGGAGCCTGTGCTCCGCAGCGGGAGGGGCCACAACGGTGAGAGGCCCGTGTACCGCAAAAAAACCCCAAAAAACAAAAAACAAGATTTGTGGGTGACATTAAAAAAACCCTTAGGCACTATTACTTCTGATACTATGGTAGACAATAACGACAACTACAAAATCACATCTTTTGTTGTAGTGCTGCATTCAGAGGAAGTAAAGGAATCTCCAAACAGAATCCTCCCTCCTGCTCCAGGAAGGGGACAAAACCCTGCTGATACACGAAAAGTGAAGTCATCCTGAGGACAAGTGATTATATTAAAACTGGAACTCAAAAACTAAGTGTACAAGGAGCAAAGTGGGGGTGCAGGGGCTAAGCGCCCTTATTAGGTCAGAGACAGTGGGATGAACATATGACTGTCCCAGGGGCTCCTGCGAAGACAGCAGTTTTCAGATCTCCTCCAAATCCCACCATAAAAACAGATAGCAAAGGCCATGGACAATATTTATTACAAAATGGAGTGAACCCTAAAGTACTTGTGAATGGGGACAACTGGCCAGTCAAACACCCACCAGGTATCAGTGTTTGCAGAAGAGGAAGCAGGAGGAAACAATGGGGATTCTGAGATACCTGAAAATAGGGAACCCTACTAGAGCCAACAGATATTTTCTGAAAAGTGAGTCAGAACAACTTGAGATCATCAGTTGAAACTGGGAGGGACTTTGCCCAGTCATTAGCAGGTGAGCATAAAGTGTTCACCGTGAGGTCTGAGTGCTGATGCCATCAGGTACCCTATGACCTTGAGAAACTGATGAGCCAGTGTTGACTTTCAAGGCAGGACCCCTCAAATGGTAAGAAGCTGCTAGGAGAGGAATAAAAGTTGAGCAGGACAGGGACAATAGAGACAAAGAAAGATAAGGTCAGATAAAAATGAGGGAAAGAAAAATAAATAGGACCTCATAATCAAAGTCCCAAACACAAAAAGACCATCATGAGTAACAGTCTGAAAAAGCAACAAACAACAAATTTATATCACAAAGTACTTCAAATACTGAGATTTTCAAATTCAAAATTTAATATATATGAAATGTTTTAAGAAATAGAATATAAATTTATAAGGACAAGCAATAGGAGATTGTGAAAATAACAAATAAGATTTGAAAAGTAATTTATAATAAAAATATAACATATAAAAGCTCATTGGATTAGTTAAAATAATATAGAGCTCAAGATATAATTAGTGAATATATATATATTAGAACTGATTAAATTCTAATCAGAATAAATATGGCATAGAGACACAAGGAAATGAAAAATCTGAAAGAGATGTTAAGAGAGAACAAATAATATACATACATAACAGATTCCTAATCAGCAGTAGGAAATAAATTAAGACACCATATTTGAAGAAATAATGGCTATGAATCCCCCAAATTGGTAAAAGAAAAAAAAATTGTGTCCTGGAAGCACTTCACAATAAAAAGAAGCTCTTGTTCCAATAAACTACAGTGAAACTGTAGCAGATAAAAGGCAAAGAGAAAATATATTTAAAGAAGCCAACTCTATTTACAATAGCCCGGAGATGGAAACAACCTAAGTGTCCATCATCGGATGAATAGATAAAGGAGATGTGGCACATATATACAATGGAATATTACTCAGCCATAAAAAGAAACGAAATTGAGCTATTTGTAATGAGGTGGATGGACCTAGAGTCTGTCATACAGAGTGAAGTAAGTCAGAAAGAGAAAAACAAGTACCGTATGCTAACACATATATATGGAATTTAAGAAAAAAAATGTCATGAAGAACCTAGGGGTAAGACAGGAATAAAGACACAGACCTACTAGACAATGGACTTGAGGAAATGCGGAGAGGGAAGGGTAAGCTGTGACAAAACGAGAGAGTGGCATGGACATATATACACTACCAAACGTAAAATAGATAGCTAGTGGGAAGCAGCCGCATAGCACAGGGAGATCAGCTCGGTGGTTTGTGACCACCTAGAGGGGTGGGATAGGGAGGGTGGGAGGGAGGGAGACGCAAGAGGGAAGAGATATGGGAACATATGTATATGTATAACTGATTCACTTTGTTATAAAGCAGAAACTAACACACCATTGTAAAGCAATTATACTCCAATAAAGATGTAAAAAAAAAATTCTGATAAAATACTAACCAAAAGAAATCTGGAATAATTATAATATCAGACATACTACACTTAAAAAAAGATCCCTATATGGAATACAGAAGTTATCATATAAAGATGAATGTTCAGTTCACCGGAAAGATATAATTAAACTAGTATAAAACTTATAAAACAGTTCTTAACATAATAATTGAAAAAACTATAGGCATAAGCTGATAACTTTCCATCATAGTAGGAGATTTCAATACAGTTTATTCAACTATTGATACTTCAAATATTCAAAAAATTAATGAAGATACAGAGTATCTTCACACACAAACTTGACTCAATGGATATAGAGTTGTGCTTCCAACTATTAGAAAATGCACATTATTCTCAATAATATATGGAATATTTACTAAAGCAGACAATATATTAGTTCATAAGAGCTCAACACATTTCAAAGAATACACCATTTTCTCTGACCAATACACAATTAAGTTAGAAGTTGATTAAAAGAGGATTATCTTTATAATTCCCATAGGTTTGGAAATTTTAAAGTATTTAAAATTCTAAAACTTCCATGTAATATAATAATTAAAAAATTACAATGGAATTAAAGAATGCTTAAAACTGAATGAATACTATATATATATACAAGCTTGGGAGATGCTGTTGAAGTAGCACTTAAAGGAAAATTTATTGCTTGCCATGTGTGTAGAAAGGGTAGAGACTAATAAAATAAGCATACATATTAAGATGTTTAAAAATGAACACAAAAATCTTAAATAAATCAGAATCAAAGCAAATATACATTAATAGAATAGATTAAAATGTATTTATTCACAAAGTACTATACAGCAGTGAAAATGAATGAACTATAACTACACAGAAACACTGATGAATCTGAGAAGCATAACATTAAGTAAAAAATCTCAGAATATGTCTTATAATGTGAAATATATATGAACCGGTGATAAAATTAAGAAAAAAATCAAAAGAATTGAAAAAAACACACCAAAATTCAGTGTTTTAGTTACCTCTGCCAGGAATCAAGAGATGGGATGGGGAGAGTCCAAACGTAGAGCCACATTATTTTTAGTGTCTAGTTTTTAAATATACACATATATGTTATTTTGTTTATGTACAATATCAAATAATAAAATACTTTTAAAGAACAAACACTCATGGAACAATTTGAGTTTGTGGAGGAGAAAAGTAAATTCAAATTCTAACATTAATTTGTAGGCAAAGTTAAATTACAGAAAAGGATAATCATCTCTCTTGTTAAATCTTCATTTCCTGAGGAATTATTTTAGAAATGGGAAGGTCCTTTTTTTTCTCTTTCTGTTTTTAAGTATATAATCAATCTCTTGGCTTAAACAATGAAAAAGGCAATTATAAAAATAATAATTTATTTAAATCAATGAAGATGTCTTTTTAAAAAAATGGTCAAACAATTTTTATAGACCACAGGGAGAGATTTAATAGTCTTAAAATTTAAGTGTCTGCAATTTAGTTTATTTGGGGGAAAATATTTTGGTCAACATTAGGCAAATCAATTCAATATATAACTGGCATGATTAACACTATTTAAACTAATTTTTAAAACTAAGCAAATAATGTTTCAAGACTTTTTCTACAGCTGCATCTTAATCAGACTATTACGCTTTCTCATGCACTGCTAGAAATGTGACTGGCATATGTTGTGTAACAACAAAATTGATTCACTTATTTGAAAGTTAAAGTGTTGATATGCCACCATTAGTTAATTGCATATTATTTTTTATTAGCAACTTAAGTAGCCTGAGATAACATAAATAATATGATTTAGTCATGAATTAACTCTTATGGGACTGTTAGGTTGGATTTGATCTCTTTAGAAAAGATCATTATTTTAATTGTTTATAAAAGAACATTACAGATAATATCAACATAAAGCAAAGCATACTCTTCCTGTGTTTAAGAATTTAAGAGAATTCATTCTTTTTGCCACTAGGTTATCATTTTATAATTCACTGACTCATTAATAGTTTCATGATTGTCTGAAAAAGTGAAATCTTTTTTCAAATGGCAAGAACATGCTTATTAGGAAATTCTGGCTTTCTAAAATTCTTAAGTTTCACTCCTTGGACATACAATCAATAAAAAACAGGTTACGCTATTTTTGTTGTTTTTTGTTTTTGCGGTACGCAGGCCTCTCACTGTTGTGGCCTCTCCCGTTGCGAAGCACAGGCTCCAGACACGCAGGCTCAGTGGCCATGGCTCACGGGCCCAGCCGCTCCGCGGCATGTGGGATCTTCCCGGACCGGGTCATGAACCCGTAACCCCTCCATCGGCAGGTGGACTCTCAACCACTGCACCACCAGGGAAGCCCAGGTTACGCTTCTATTAATGACAAGTGGTATACTTCGGTTATGTTTAATTATAATCTTTTAAAAGAAGTCCTTAACCTAAGATATACCAAACATGTAAATTAGGAAAAAGACTATTAGCCTTTACATCCATAGACATTTTAATTTTACTTGCGCTTATTTAAATTTTCAGACAAATTTCCAAGGTAGCTGAATTTGATATCTAAAATATCCACCATACTTTAATATTGATGCAAATTACTTATTAATTTACCACATTTATACAAGAAAAAATGCAGAACCAAAAAAATGAATGAGCATTTTAAAAGTTAGAAAGTATTAAAAAACAAATTGCAAATGTAAGCTACAAGGAAGTTGTCTAAAAAATGGAAATCCTGACTAGTTCTCTGCTGGGTTTGTTTGAAGTTTTATTAAAAAGTAATTAATTTCTATAACAGATTAAATTTATCAGTATAGCCTTAAAAAGTTAAATTCACTATTTTAATAGCAAAATTAGATCTCAGGGAATTTATAATGATCCAAACCTGTCTATGTAGATAATTTTGGTGAGGTGCTAACAGTAAAATCCTCACTATTTACTATCAGAGAAAAATATTACAGAAAAAGATGTCAAAGTTAAATTTCAGCACAGAATCATCTCAAGAAATGTTCTTACTACATCACTCCTTTTAAAATACTCATTTTGAGGGGCAAGCCAACCTAGCTTTACTTAAATGTTGACTATTAGATACTAAGAACAAAAGAACTATGGATTCCTATAAAATCTTTTTCCTTGATACCCCAACACCCACTGCGATAAATATATTGTCAGTGTCTCAGCTACGTCAAGAGCCTTGAAAATCTTCTAGGTGCAAACCTTCCCTTGGCACCATTTGCTTTTTAATAATGTATTTTCTCATTTGTTTGTTTTATTTCATGTATTCCCTTTGGGCAAGTTCCTGAGGAATGATGTTTTAGGATGTACAAGGATTTTTTTTTTCAAAGAAAAAGTTTTCCAAAGACTTAAGATATTAATATCAATAAGAAATGGTTGCACTGTTTAAAATTCAAAAATATGAATATTTCTTTTGCTTTTAATTTTTAAGGTAATAGATCTTAAATATAATACAATCTCATGCCTCTTGATGTCTTCCTGCAAACTCCATGGAAAGGTAATTATTCATTATATATTTACCATATATACAAAGAAAAAATATAGAATGAAAATTAAATGACTATTTAGAAATAAAAAAGCTACATCCTTTGGAAAAGTAAATTCTACAAAAACAGGCATTGATTAATCCATAATAGTCTGTGAATCATGAAAAATTTGATTTTGCAATGTAATTTTCACTGATGTAATAGAGAAATGTTATTGCATTGCTGATTCTTTTTTATCCCTATAATAAAACTCTAGGTATTTGAGAATCCAGTCCTGTGGGATGGTTTCAAGAATCTCAATCAGAGCAAGCCACGAGAATTCAGAAAGAGATACTGCCCCTCTCTTTTACATCAGTCTTTTTCCACATATTAACAACCTCCCCCACCCCCACCAAAAAATCTGGAAATGAATTACATTCTCTGTGCATTCAGCACCAAAGCAGAAAAAAATGACCTATTAGAGGTGGAGGACCTGGTCCTGTTCAGAAGACAAGAGATACAGGCACTAGAGTAGAGAATGTGGTTGGAAGGAAGCAATGGGCTCAAAGCAGGAACTATTTCTTGAGCCTCCTTTAGCTAAAGACAATAAGTAACTGAAAAATAAATAAGAAGTCTGACAAAAGAAAAATTATATAATGTTGGAAAAGGTTCAGGAAAAGAACAATTGTTCTTTAGTTTAAATGATCTTTAGTATGTTCGATTTAATAAGTATCTGAGGCAGTTTTTGATAGTTGCCTCTAAAAAGGCATGTCAAAAAATATGTGCTATAAAAATATAATTTTCATATACTTAGAAACCAACTTATTAAAATGTATCATTCCATGATGCCCTGGACATTTATATCTTATTATCCATAAGAAGCAATATACTTTCTTCCTCACACCTTTCTGTTTTCAGTTACTACTCTTATTCTTACTACTTCTATTACTACTATTCTTGTGAGATTAGACTTTCTGACAATTCCTTCACATTTCACTCCTTTATATAAAATAAGCCACTGCCTTCTGTGGCAATAAGTCTAAAGTTTTTTGGCTTGCAGGTTCTCTACCTCATAGTTTCACCCTACATGTCCTTACTTTTCACTACTTTCTAACACAAGCCAAAGCAATCTTAAGAAAGAAAAACTGAACTGGAGGAATCAGGCTCCCTGACTTCACACTATACTACAAAGATACAGTAATCAAAACAGTATGGTACCAGCACAAAAACAGAAATAGAGATCAATGGAACAAGATAGGAAGCCCAGAAATAAACCCACACACAAATGGTCAATTAATCTATGACAAAGGAAGCAAGAATATACAATGGAGAAAAGATAGTCCCTTCAATAAGTGGTGCTGGGAAAACTGGACAGCTACATGTAAAAGAATGAAATTAGAACACTCCCTAACACCATACATAAAAATAAACTCACAATGGATTAAAGACTTAAATGTAAGACCAGACACTCTAAAACTCTTAGAGGAAAACATAGGCAGAACACCCTATGACATAAATCACAACAAGTTCCTTTTTGACCCATCTCCTAGAGAAATGGGAATAACAACAAAAATAAACAAATGGGACCTAATGAAACTTAAAAGTTTTTGTACAGCAAAGGAGACCATAAGCAAGATGAAAAGACAACCCTCAGAATGGGAGAAAATATTTGCTAATGAAGCAACTGCCAAAGGATTAATCTGCAAAATTTACAAGCAGTTCATGCAGCTCAATATCAAAAAAACAACCCAATCCAAAAATGGGCAGAAGACCTAAATAGACATTTCTCCAAAGAAGATATACAGATAGCCAACAAACACATGAAAGAATGCTCAACATCAGTAATCATTAGAGAAATGCAAATCAAAACTACCTCACACTGGTCAGAATGGCCATCATCAAAAAGTCTACAAATAATAAATGATGGAAAGGGTGTGGAGAAAAGGGAACCCTCCTACACTGTTGGTGGGAATGTAAATTGATACAGCCACTATGGAGAACAGTATGGAGGTTCCTTAAAAAACTAAAAATAGAGCTACCATATGACCCAGCAATCCTACTCCTTGTCATATATCTGGAGAAAAACATAATTCAAAAAGACACATGCACTCCAATATTTATAGCAGCACTATTTACAATAGCCAAAACACTGAAAAAACCTAAGGGTCCATCGACAGAAAAATGGATAAAGAAGATGTGGTATATATATACAATGGAATATTACTCAACCATAAAAAAGAATGAAATAATGCCATCTGCAGCAACATGGATGAACCCAGAGATTATCATACTAAGTGAAGTAAGCCAGACAGAGAAAGACAAATATCATACGATATTGCTTATATGTGGAATCTAAAAAAAAGGATACAAATTAACTTATTTACAAAACAGAAACAGACTCACAGACATAGAAAACAAACTTATGGTTACCAAAGGAGAAAGAGGGAGGAGGAATAAATTAGGAGTTTGGTATTAAAATATACACACTACTATATATAAAATAGATAACCAACAAGGACCTACTGTATAGCACAGGGAACTCTACTCAATATTTTGTAATAACATATAATGGAAGAGAATGTAAAAAAAAAGTATATATATATATATATGTGTGTGTATATATATATATATATATATATATGTGTGTGTGTTGAAGTGAATCACATTACTGTATACCTGAAACTAACACAGCATTGTTAATCAACTATATTTCAAGAAAAATTTTTTAAAAACACAAGCCCCCAACTCCAGCCAACTCTTCCTTTGATTGCCTCTATATACTATGCTTGTTTGCCCACTGTGAAATAATAGAAAAATATATATATTAGTCTTTGCTCCTAGTTCCTGGTATAAAGCTCGTAAATCCCTTGGAATTTCCTGGGTGACAGGAGAGTCTTTTGTTCTAATTTGGCAATGCTTGGTGGGCCTCTAGATAGGGGTTTGTCATCAGAAAGACCAAGCCAGATTAGAAATGTGGCACTTTCAGCCTCACACCCCACCCTCCAGGAAGGGGACAGTGCTAGAGATTGAGTTAAGGATCCATCATGTATGTGATGAAGCCTCCATAAAAGTCCCAGAAGTACGAGGTTCAAGAATCTTCTGAGTTGCTGAAGACATCTACATGCCAGAAGGATGGTGCACCCCAACTCCATAGGGACAGAAGCTCCTGTGCTCGGACCCTTCCAGGTGTCGTCCTGCGTATCTCTTCATCAGGCTGTTCATTTGTATCCTTTATCATATCTTTTATTATATAATAAACTGGTAAACCTAAGTAAGCTTTCCCCTGAGTTCTGTGATCTGTTCTACCAAATAATTTAATACAAGGGAGGGATGTCATGGGAGAGTCTAATTTGTAGCCAAGTAGGACAGAAGTTGTCGATAACCAGGGGACCTACTATTTTTGACTGGCATCTGAATTTGAGGAGTAATCTCATGGGACTGAGTCCTTAACCTATGATATGCTAACTCCAGTTAGTATCAGAAATGAATTGAATTGTAGGACATCTAGCTGGTGTCACAGAGAATTACTTGGTGTGAAAACAATCCTACTTGCATGGTGTCAGAAGTGTTAGGAGTGTGGTAGTAGCGTGAGAGTAATGGAGAAACACACAGGAGCAGTGAGTTTCTTTATACCCTCTTTTTCCAATTATCCAATCCTAACCATTTTTAAATACAAATCCTGGAGTTACCTCCTATATGAAGTCTGTCCTGACTACCTTTGGCTGTAGGGTAAGAGTACGGAGTGGGATAGTTTCAGAGGGCTTTCCTGAGCATGAAATATAAGCTTTGCTCTTGAATCAGTGAGACAATTCTGTACCCTTGTAATTATTTTCCTTTTTATAAACGCCTGAAGCAAGTCCATGTGGGGCTCTATTACTTGCAGTCAAAAAAATTTGAATGAGATATATGGCAAGTACCACCTTTACCAATTGTCTTGTATTGTCCTCAGTACTCACTAAATGTTGAACATAGCAGAAGCACTCAAGAAACACTGAGATCTGCTCTGCCCAATGCAGTAGCCACCGACCACCTGGGCTATAGGGAATTGAAATGTGACTAGTACAAATTGAAATGTGACTTAAGTGTAAAATACACACACAATTTCAAAGGCTCAATTAAAATTATGTAAATTATCAATATACTTCTATATTGATTACATTTTGAAATAATATTTGTATATAGACAAATAAAATTATTAAAATTGTTTTCGCCTGTTTCTTTTTACTCTTTAAATGTGTCTACTTGAAAATTTAAAACTATGCATGTGGCTCACATGACGTTACATTATATAGCACTGATTTAAAATGATTTGTCTTCTTAAATCCAGAAACATGGGAAGGAAATTTGCTATTTCCCAGAATTTTAGAATTTATAGGGAAATTTATAGTTGTATCCTGTATAATTTGAGCTATCCATACCCAGATTGTGGCATTTCAGAGAGTATTTTCTGAGAGTTTGGTCTCTTTATGTTATATACAAGATTAGATCCATTCCTTACTATGTATTCTTCTCAGATATATAATTATAATTAAGCTAATGAGCATTAGAAAACAACAGCAAAGGAAACATTATTGCTCAACTATATATGCTCTGTAGCAAATTTTTAGTGACTGAGGGTTTAAGGCAGAAGCAGGATTATTTATTCCATTCTACCTCAATCACTGAAAAGACATGTATTGAATGCAAGTCACTTTAATCTTCAGGTTCAAGAACATGTATTTCTGCTACAAGTTATTTCAAATAACGTAGTTTAGTTTTTTGACTTTCAACATAAATAAGATGAAATAAGATCAAATTCCTGTCAGAGGGTTTAGTACGAAATGACTCAATCTCTGAACACGTTAAAAAATAAATATTTCATGAATTTCAGCTTGAAATTCATACTGTGTGCCAAAGAGAATTTATCATCAATACAAGCAGTACTTACTTGATACTCTTGCAGGTTTTTCTGCTAAAAATAAAGAAAAAAAGTCTTGCTTAACTCAGGTAAAATGCAAAGAAATTATACATCAATAGGCTATATAAATGTATCTAATATCTTTAGACTTTCTTCCTTATTGTTCAGGAGTTGGTGAAGAAATGTAACTCTATTGCCTGATAACATGGATCTTTGTAAGCTGTGACAAAGTGAGAGAGTGGCATGGACATATATACACTACCAAACGTAAAATAGCTAGCTAGTGGGAAGCAGCCGCATAGCACAGGGAGATCAGCTCGGTGCTTTGTGACCACCTAGAGGGGTGGGATAGGGAGGATGGGAGGGAGGCAGACACAAGAGGGAAGAGATATGGGGACATATGTGTATGTATAACTGATTCACTTTGTTATAAAGCAGAAACTAACACACCATTGTAAAGCAATTATACTCCAATAAAGATGTTAAAAAAAATGGATCTTTGAATAACTTAATTGCTTTTATGTGTTTCACAGCATATTTATGCTTTTTAAACACTCATTAAAATCAGCAGGATCTTTTTTAAATTGCTTTGGTTTAACTATAATTATACCTAACTCCAGTGAAATTGCTTTGTATGATATAATTAATCTAAATATTTGCTTTACAGTTTCCAAATTCCATAAAATATATTATTGAGAATTATTTTCCTTTCACAGATGAATAAAGACAAATAACTACCCATTAGACTATAAAATATAAATCTTAAAAAGCGACATGCAAAATCAGCTTAATTTTTCATAATCGTTTATTTATTAGTTTCAATGAGGGATTATAATTCTTCAAATATGTTTTTCCATTAAACTGTATGAATGTAGGACAAAGATATAAAGTGGAATGATTGTCCCAAATAGTATAGCAGACATTCTAACTTTCTGAAACAAAGAGGATTGGTAACATCTATATTCCATTAACATTAGTCTCATTTAAAGGGCTAGGTTTGAAAATATAATTTTTAAGGAATCTGCATAACATGTTTTACTTTGAGACTTGTAGAGTTTCTGATATAAACCTAAGAATTACAAATTTAGAAAAGTTAGGTTAATGCCAACAGAAAGGTTTATTTTTGTGGAGGGGATACTTATGTTTTCGGTGATATTATAGCAGCACATGTATAAAATTGCAAAACAAACAAAATAATTCAGAAAAATGCTTTAGTAAAGCTAATGTTATAATTTTTCCTTTAAAAATACTAGCGTTGGCTAAAGAGACAGGAACTTAGAAAGGAATAAAATAAACATTTATGGAGATGCAATGAACCATTCGTTGAGTGAAGGAATGAATAAGAATGTGCCTGTATTCTCAACCAGCTCTAGGTTGGACTTGTGCTTTCACATGTAACAATTTTTCCCTTCTGTGTATTCATAATAGGAAGATCTTAGAAATAATGGACTCACAGAATAGAGTAAGAAAGGAGTATCCATCCAATGTCCAAATCCCTAGAATCCCTTGTGCAGCCCTCTAGTCTTAGCACTAATAGACCACTTCCTTGGGGACAAAGTGGGGTACATTTTATCTTTGGGCTGCTCTGATTGGTAGAAAGCTTTCCCTTATATTTGCCACAGTGTGGTAGGATAGTGAAATGTAATTGAATGGGCTTAAGTCTTTGATGTCACATCCACTTGGAGGCAATTCCTGTCTCTATTATGTAAACACTGAGATGTTAGACTTCCCTTCATCTAGCATTAACTCGGCTTTAAGCTGGGAATGATAATTGGTCCTGTACTAAGGAGGAAATTGAGCTAATAATAGGAAAGGATATAGCTACAGGTATTCAAAATAATCCATTTCTTTTCATTCTTCTGGCTAAATATCTTAAAAGGTATCAAGTTTTGCAGAAAGTTCCAATATAAAAATTGTGTTCCTGTATCTTTGTACAAATTTGATAGTTCTCTTATTATAAATGTTACCCCTTAATATTACTGATAATTGTGTCTAGATATGCCCTGCCATTGCAAGTATACATACTACAGTAAGAAACAACAGGGAACCAGTGAAAAACAAGATTCCTCCCCAACACCTGCCCCCCACCCCCGGTACACACACACACTAGAGATCTATGTATTTACTATGAATGAAAATTCTTGCTCAATTATGGTATGTTTATTTAGCACTTTAAAATTTAAGGCATTTACGTTTTGTTACATTTTGGATTAATTAGATTCGCCTAAAATTTTATGACCCAGACTACATAATTCAGCTGTACTCTTCTAGTTTTATGATAATATCACCAAAATAGGTCATTTTCATTTTAGGTAAAGCACATCTCCCTGACATGTGCATGCTGGCATCTGCCTTCTACTACCCACTTTGCATCTACATTGAATTAATTTCAAAGACCAGTATATAAATAATAAAAATATATACATGATATTAGCTACATTTTATGTAGTCATAGATAAAATGAATCTCGGCATCTCGGCTTCCTCTTTTTACTACTCTCTCATTCTTGACTGTAGTCATGCTGTGAAAGTCTTTTGCAATAAAAGAAATTTTTCTTCTGGTATGTACTCAAATATCTTATGAAGGTTTAGGTTGTTAATAGTTTCTATTTCTCCACATTTCCTAGTTTTCCACTGAAATGTAAGCTTTCTGCTACATTTCCTACCTGTCCACTTCCTCTGCTGTTAGCAGTAGTGTATACCTGCTAGACTTCCTTGCTTTAAAAAAATTTAGTGTTAATATTAAACACCAACGTAATTCAGGCACCTCCACATCAACATAGCATTTGAATCTTTACAAAGTTCAAGATTACCTTTTGTCACATTGTGTAATTGAAGACTTTCTTTTCTAGTTGGCACTGTATATAAAGAAAATGTAAATTAAAATATGAATTTTTAAAGAAAATGTTCATAAAATTTTGGTTCACTTCATCTCTAAGCTTTAGCAACGTGAGAATAATTTAAATGTTGAAAATATTTTCTTGAGGCTTTAAAAAAAATTTTCTTTCTACTAACACCTAACAAAAATAAATGACTGTTTTGTTTGCATAAACAAAGATATAACATAATCAGTGATTTCAGGGTACTAAAATGAATTAGAGCCCATGGACAATGGGTCATTACGATTAACTGAATTTAGGTATAAACCAGAAAAAAAGTGTCATCTTTTGTTGTTAACAATCTTTTTGATATGGCTAAAAATGCTTTCCTCATGACTCGATAGAGTATTTCTCTGATGATTAAGGCCTTTGCAAGTTTTTTAGATAACTACATGGAAATCAGTGATTATCATATTATATTATGTAGTTTACTAAATAAATAAACCTAATGTTAAGAAAAAAAGCAACTTACAATGCAGCCTCTAACTAGCTGCTCACCAATGACCCAACACATGACTGCATACTGAAGGAGTGGCCTGCCATCCACTGCTCCTTTGACACTGCCATTACCACATAGCCAGGATTATTGACCACATTTCTTTTTTTAATCAGGCCAGCAATCATCACATACATAAACAAAAGTTTTATTTAAAATTGAAATAAATTTTGACTCAAAATATTTTGACTTCAGGGCCTTTCAATCTTTTAAAAATTACCTTTTTCTTCTTTAAGATGTTTCATTTCTGCTTTTTCTATAGAGATAAAATGGTAATTAGAATCATATACATATTTATTCATAGGTCTTCCTAAGGTTTGGAATTACATATTTTGTAGTCAATATTTACAATTCAGGAGTTATATGAAAAGAACTTTATGGTGCTAATTTAGCAATAATAGGTGGAGTTTGCTTTGAGATCTAAATTCCTGTTCCCTTTAGATATCTAATAATAATGCAATTCATACACCCGTTGCATGGGTAACACCAAAATGAGCTGCGGTTCTGACACATGCTTTAAAATCAGCGTCCGTATTTTCATGAATTGCTTTTAAGTAGTATAATTTGTGTAATTACATATTTTTGAATTCCTGTGTTTTGTTTTGTTTTTGTTGTGTTTTTTTTTTGGTACGCGGGCCTCTCACTGTTGTGGACTGTCCCGTTGCGGAGCACAGGCTCCAGGCGCGCAGGCTCAGCGGCCATGGCTCACGGGCCCAGCCGCTCCGCGGCATGTGGGATCTTCCCGGACCGGGGCACGAACCCGCGTCCCCAGCATCTGCAGGTGGACTCTCAACCACTGTGCCACCAGGGAAGCCCAATTCCTGTGTTTTTGTCACTAATTTGATATACATGTCTTAAGACGTCTTTACCTTTACTTTCCTTTTCAGATTTTTCAATTTTCTTCTTCACTAGAGGGTAAAATAACAAGAAACCATTGGTTTATAAAACATAATTTTCTTACTCAATCTTGGAGTAAATATTTGGAGTTGAAATTTATTCCCATAAGTGAAAGGGGGTCAAGGCTCTACTTTTTCAAGATGTGAAGAAAAAGTCTCCCTCCCATGTGTGAGAACATACATATTTTTGTTACCCTTGGTTACTTGGCTTTGTAAGGCAGAGCCCCCTCCTTTTGTTTTTGTTTTTTACATGCTTTGAAGTAAAGCTAGAGGAAGCCATGCATTTATTAATAAGTTTAAATGAGTAACAGAAAAAACTCTAAATTTTTTATTGTTATCTGTAGGAAATGGGAATTTGATCGGTGCTATGGATGCTCGGTAAATAAACTGTTAAGTAAAAAACATGTAAGAATCACAATATATCTCTGGGCAAAATGTGGACACATACTTTTTAAAACAGAGTTTTGGTTGATTGATGCTTTTCTTCAACCATATTTATCAGACAAGAGTAAGAAGGAAACCAATACTTAATGATGACAACAACGTATGTAGTGGGAATGTTATATATGTTATTTCATTTAATGCTTATAACAAGTCTTTTGGGAAGTCATTATGCCTGGTCTAATAGATGAGGAAACTGGGAATCTGAGCTGTTAAGGTATTTTCCCAAATGTTACACAGCCAGACAGAGACTCAAATTTAAATACTGTTCCCACAAATCTATGTTACCTCCTCTTGGAAAGTAAATATTTACCTGATGCTGTTACTTCTGATGTTTCCTCTTTAGAAAAAAAAAAATAGAAAAAAGGAAGAAAAATAAAAGGAAAGAATAGTTTTGTTTTTCAGTAGCAGACAACTGAACTTCATCTGCATGTATTTCCTATTAAATTCCAATAATAATGACAACAGACACATACACAAAATGGCAAATAGACATACTGGTAACTAATATTTCTGAAAACTAACTGGAATCTATTCTGGAAATAGAACCACTCTACAAATTAATCTTAAACAGTCGATTCATATACGGTAGAAAGAATCAATTTGAAGATCTTTGGGTGGTTTTCTCAATTACAATTATAAATCTCCATTACATAATTTTTTTTTTTTTTTTTTTTTTGCGGTACCCGGGCCTCTCACTGTTGTGGCCTCTCCCATTGAGGAGCACAGGCTCCAGACGCGCAGGCTCAGCGGCTGTGGCTCACGGGCCCAGCCGCTTCGCGGCATGTGGGATCTTCCCAGACCGGGGCACGAACCCATGTCCCCTGCCTCGGCAGGCGGACTCTCAACCACTGCGCCACCAGGGAAGCCCCTCCATTACATAAATTTTTAACACGATCTGCACATGTGCATGCATGCATTCATTTATTAAATATTTATAAAGCAACTTCATGTATAAGATGTATTGAGTGCAATGGGTGGTGTTGAGAGATGAGATTTTAAAATATCACAAAAGTAAACTCAACTCAAGATGACTACAGTCAGAGTAGTGAGACAAAACATAAAAATGTTATTTGTCTTAGCCTATGATAATGTAGAACCAACCCTTCATTTTGCTCTTTTAGTAAATTCATAGAACAATTATTTTTAAAAATATAATATGGCAGGCTTTAAAAAATATAGCTTTCCTCACAAATCAGTTCAAATGATAATATTATCTATAAAACCGATACATTTAATTATCAGTCTAATATAACTTTTTTGGAAGCTATTTTCAAAGTTCAAGGAAAACTAGTTAAAACATTTTATAAGAATGAAGATGTAAAATAATGTTTCATAAACTAAACAGTATTTGCCAATAATTATGCTGATATTTCATATTAGTATTCTAGTTTTGGCTTTCAGCCCTTAATTTTTGTAATACCCTTCATATTAGTAGCAATTACACAAACTAAATATACTAGAGATTTTTGCCAACCCAAAGAAAAACTTTAGGCATAACTTCTAGATACACTCTCGATTGATATGCAAATATTTCCCCCCAGGATAATGTCTGGGTCTTAATTTAATAGTACTAAATAAACAGTTTCATTTTTATGAAATTGCATAAAATTTCATAAATTTTCAAAAATTTCATAAATTGTTGCATTCTTACTACCATTTGAAATGCCAAAATAAAACAGTGATTCTGAAATACTAAAACAACTCACCTTCAGCTTTTGAAAAAATATGAAAATAAAAACCTAATGTGTTAAGATTAAATAATTGAAGACAAGTATTCTGTGTTCTGAACTTTTTTTTTTTTTTTTTTTTTTTGCAGTACGCGGGCCTCTCACTGTGGTGGCCTCTCCCATTGCGGAGCGCAGGCTCAGCGGCCATGGCTCACGGGCCCAGCCGCTACGCGGCATATGGGATCTTCCCGGACCGGGGCACGAACCCGTGTCCCCCGCATCAGCAGGCGGACTCTCAACCACTGCGCCACCAGGGAAGCCCTTCTGAACGTTTTTTTAACCCAGCAGTGACGATAAGAGTTTACTTATCGTCTGTGTTTACTGTGTTTACTCAATAAACCCTGTGTTTACTCAATAAACCCTAACAAAAAACTGAAAGTACATAAAAGAGAGATGCAACCACCTTTTTTTTTTTTTTTTTGCACAGGTATTAGTTATGGTAACTCTGTTAATTACACAGATAATGACAACACAAGTCATTTTAGGCATTTCTTCACATACCCTGGTATAGAGTAATGTGTCTAATAGGCACTCAATAAATACATGTTCAAGGATTAATGAATACAATACACACAAATATTCTTTGTCAGTAAGAATCATTTATATAGGTAATGGTGTAATATCTATTGCATTAATGAAATACCATACTAATTTTTACTGCATGTACAATTTAAAGAAACTATAAAATTAAAATGAATTAAATAGAAAATTCTTAAAATTTTAGAATGGTACACTTACTTGGAGTTGGTTTTGGTTTGTCTAAAAAGTAAAGAAGAAAAGAGAGAAAAGAAAAGAAAAAGTCAGTGATCATTTTCTAGCTATAGGTAAAATACCAGCCCTTTATATTTCCTAATTCTGTTTGTTTGAGTTAAAATAGGAAAAGACTAAACTTATATTAAAATGAGCAGTAGGCAATGCATTTTGAGTAATTTTTAAGTCATATTGCAATGAATTCCTCAAAGAAGTTGTAAAGCTTGAAATTATAGGGTCTTCTTGGTCTCTTCTTATCCCTGTAAAGCCTCGTATTTCATTTTATAAAAAATGAATGCTCAGGATAAATCTGAACTCCTTACTGTTTCTGAATGGCATAAAAGGTATATTCTGCCATGTCTTTTCAGAATACATATTAATATTAATTAATATTAACTATTTAAACTCTTCCAATCCAGTATTTTGAATAAAGAAGCTGACTTTATAAAATCTCAGGAAAGATAAGTGAATGGTGGGTGAAAAACACAAAGCTATACTATCTAAATACATGATTTTTTTTCTCCAAAATACCTTGTCTTCTGAAATTATTAACTAAAAGCATTAGTTATACAGTTTTACACGTAAATATTCATAAAAAAACTAGATAACATTTCATCATGATTGCGAAGAATTTGAATCATCTAAAATTAGGTCAACTAATTCATTAATGGTGGGAATACAAATTAATATAATTTTTTAAAGAACAATTAGGGATGTCTATAAAAATTACATTGAATGTATCATTGCACTAAAAAAATTCACTAATTTTACCCCAAAGATAAATTTACAAAACTAGACAGGTAGGTATATTTTTTATTGTATATCATTAAAGAAAGCTTGTTAGATAACTTAAACATAGGTCAATCAGAAACTAGTTAAGTAAACTGTATACAACTATACAATAGAATACTATTAATGAAGAAATGCTTTATGTATTGATATAAAAAAATCTTCAAAAATACATTCTTAAATAGGAAAACCTAGGGACAAAGCTATTTATAGTATGTCATGATTTGTGTAAAAAAAGTGGGAATATATATAATTTGTATATACATATGTGTATATGTCTTTTACATATATTGCTAGAAGGAGACATTAAAAAATAACAATGATTACCTATCAGACATTTTTGGATATTTTGGGAATGAGAATTGGTAGAATAGGAAAAAAGATGAGAGGGAGGGATATTTTCACAGTTAGCCTCCTATATGCCTTAGTGTTGAACCATGTCAAGTATTATATATTTTTTAAATTGAATAATAGTTGTAAAAGTATTAAGCTATTATAGAATGGGATAACTTCTATTTTAAGCAATTAAACCAAGTTGAAATTCATGATTAGTTTTCAGTGAAATGTTATATGTGCAATTTGATAGGATATTTTACAGTATATAAACAGTGAGTCAACATTACCAGTATGATAAATGATATTAATATTGACATCAGTGAAATACTGAATATTTTGGAAGGGTCTTATGAACCATGAAGGCAAATACTATTTTGTTAATACTGCTGTATTATAATAGAATGCTTAGCAATCCATATATATTGGTTATAATATTTAGCCTTATATTAGATAAACTAGATTCTACCACAAAACCACAAGACTAAACATTACCAAGAAATAAAATGAAAGGTATTTATATGTTTTGCTTTAATTTTCAAATTTAATAAAAATAGTGAATTAGGACAGAATATAAACCAGAAAGGCAAAAACACCTGTTTTTATAGATGGAGATTCTTTTTCTTGATGTTCAGCTTTTTCTAGAGAGAGAAATCAAAATTAACTGACACTCTGTAGATTGTTTGCATGGCAAGCAATTTAGTATTTACATATTTGCAGGTGATCCTCAGCATGCCTCCAAAGTCATTTGCATGTAACTTGGAACACAGAAAGCATATTGCCATAGAAACACATTATAAACAAGGTCAGGTTCATTCTCAGGACATCCTGTAAGATACTTCGAAGGCGCTAGCCCTCTTAGGGCCATGTGGTATAAGAAGAAGGTAGAATATGACAAAAAGGAGAATAATAATAAGAGGATTTTTCTTTCTTTGCTGAAGGTTGAATCATTCTTTGAGGGTATTTCAAACCAGATGACATTTGCCTTTGGCATTTTACAAGCTCCCTTTTTACCTCTCTGACTCCTACTTCCTTTCTTGCCACATTAGAAGCAATTTGGTGCTGGTCAGAAGCAATTTGGTGCTAGTCATTGGTTTCTTGTTGAAAATGTAACCTAGACTTGCCTTATTCCAGAAAGTGCAACACTTTGTATTTTCATTTTTCTGGAACACCCTCTCTTTTCAGGTTCAGTTAGAACTCTCACAGATGAATCTCAAGTAAATCAAGGACATGACAGCTGTAATCAAAATGTGGAATTGATATTCTTCTCAGCCCTTTGAAAAATATTTCAATTAAAGTACATTTTAGATCTCTCTCTTTCACCAAAAGTGGAATTTCAAATAAAGCTATGTAGGGTAGGATATTTTAAATGGAATTGAGAAGATTTGGAAATACAGGAGATCACTGCCAAGTGTTAGTTCTTACTAATCACTTCCAGGTTTAGTCCTCCTGAACTGTTCTGGTTTACCTGTCCTTTCCTTCCCTCATCCTGAATTTGGAGATTCTCTGAAATCACTACTATTTCCTCCCCATCATCTTGCATCAACAATGAAGTAAGTGGGGAGATGTGGGACCTATGTTGTCATAAGGTTTAATTGGATATTTGTAAATTAGGGATTGATAGCATTCAAGAATGAACTTCCATGAACTTAAGTTGTATAAATTTTAGTGTTAAATAAGCATGCACAATAAAAGAAGCCAATATTCAAGTTATTAAACTGTCATAATAACACTGCAAAAGTATAATAAATTAAAGTAAAAATAATATAAAATATATATTCAAAATACATGCAATAGGTTCTGGGAGGTGATTATATTCTTTTTAGGCTCCTTATATTTTGCCATATCTCCTGAATCACTAATATGACCTCCTAACTGGTCTCACCAAATTCATCTGTGGACCTTGTCAATTCATTTTTCATACATGAACCAGAGAATATTTGACAAAAGCCACTCATATCTTCATCCAAGCCTCTGTTTCACACGTATATGTGTATGAACCAATATCACAATTTTGACACAATTTTGGACATATTTACTACCTGCGACAATGGGCAAATATTCACACTTTTCTGAGCCCAATAGTCACCTTTTAAACTCTACACCAGTAACATCTGTATGACTCCTGACCAATAAAATGGACAATCTTTAAAATCTATACTCATGAGGAAATACCATGATTTTAATAAACAAATGGCAAAACGTTTATAATTCATAAAATTATGAATAACATTAATACCAAAAACTACCTACCATATAATTAATGCTGCTTATAGGAAACAGATTAAAAACAGTATGTGGTTCATAACACCAAAAATTGTATATCATTTCATTTTCCTTTGTTATTCATTATGTATGTTTAAAAGATTGCCCATTTACCCTAACTTCTTAGTGTTATTTTATAGCCTGTATGGACTCATTCTTTTGGTATTAATAATAGTGATACAACTTCCAAAGATGTCTTCTGTATAATTATACCGAATTATTAATTAGTAGTGGAAGATAAAGATGTTAAATCAAAGCTGCAGCAATAACGTTAATTTATCACCTATAGAGGTACTTTAGCCTTGGGCAATGCTAAAAATAACAATTGGGGAAAAAACCCGAGCAAATTGTTAAAGTTAAAATGGCCAAGCGATACTTTCCAGATTTTATTTTCGTCTCTTACTTGTTGGTTTGGGTTTGACTGTGGAGAATGAAAGAAAGCAAATGACATATGATGAATACAAACCATGGGAAAAAATAACTCTTTAGCATTTGTATTTATTCCTTCTTCATTTTAAGTTCTCATCTTATCTTAAGCTTAATCCATTCTCTCTGAACACTATTATTTCACTGTCAGCAAATACATTAAACACACTGCTTATTGAAAAACTAAGACGCACAAAATTTTATGTAAAATTTGAAACAATCTATATATTTGGGACACAAATACATTGGGCTAGTTTCTTCATAATCTTCAAATACCCATATAACTAAGTGAGATGCTTAACACTTTAGGGTGAAAATTAGAGGAATGTTAACTAAAATTATGAGCTAAGGCAATGACTGGAATAGAGTACAATGGTTGTATGGGGTAATGTGAAAATAGGGTTTCTTTCTCATGAAATACAGTCTATAATTTCTATAAATAATTAGTTATCTCCTGAAATCTATTATATTTTCCTCTGAGAACTGTATTCAAATCCCGATTATCATGATTACCTCAGTTAAAAGAAAGAAATTATTTCACAGGCCTTTTCCTTTGGAATTATTTTTAGTAAGAAATGGGACTCCATTCATGGCGGAGGTAGGTAGGATTTCCATCTTGGGATCGAAGGGAGGAGATACAGTGTTTCAAGATGTCAGTTGAGATGGAGACTTAATTTTGTTCATCGTTTTAGGAAAGAACTTCAGAATTTCAAGAGTGTGTACACTCCTTTTTTTTTTCTCACATGAAATGATGGTTTGATATTTTTGCTTTGATATTATATGTTCTATTGATCACTCTTCAAGGCAGATTTTTAAAAGTTACACAATCATATAAGTCTCTGCGGAGCTCTCGTGAATGGAAATTATTCCATCTATACATGAACAGCAGACGGTTTCAAATTTCTGTGATTTTAAAATTTGAGGAAATGTGTTTTGAAAATGAGATTAAACAGCTAAAAATAGTACATGATAATCAATGCATGACATAAATTTCCTTGTGAATTATCTGTAAGCTTAGGTCAATCACACTTAAAAAACTAAAGTATGTCACTCTAGTTTTCCACTGTTAATTTTGATTGAGTATAACTTTTAGTTATTTACAAGAATCAAGAATCTTAGAATTTATGGCACTAAGAGTGCACATACTTCAGTAAAGATGTGTGTGTCTGTGTTTGTGCACGTGTTGGTGTGTGCCAACATAACATAAAACTGATACATAGAAGAAAAATCTAAAATAGCTCATTTACCTGTTTTTTCTATTGTGATAACTTTTGCCTGCTTGATAACTTTTTCATCTGTGATAAGAAAAAATATTAACACAAGTGGAAATTTTAAATGTATCAGTACAAAACAGTGACACATTTCAACCTTAATATTTTGTATTTTCTTTGAAATAACACCAATACTGAGACAAACTTAGCTGTTTTCCCAATAAAACAGCAAGTGATATCTTTTATTCAAATTGGATGGAAGCAAAAAAAAAATTTGTCCAGCTGCATATGTCCTTTGCAGCTTTCTTGCCATAAAGGTTTTCCTAATTCAAATGGTCCCCTAACCCCTAACCAAAGTATACTCTATCCTTTGCCTTCACTGTATTTCAGTGTATTTATCTACACTGAAGTACACATAAAACATGTATTCCCTTTTCATTATTGAGTAAGAATAGGAAGAAACAATTTTTTATCTTTCTTGAGCAAGATACCTCCCTGAGAACCCAGGATTAGCCTGGGAACCCAAGTTTTTATGTTGCAAAGCTGGGGAAGGGCAAAGGTGGTGCATTTATGGGATGTCTTCTGTGCTGTATGTTTTTGTAGACATAGTCAAATAGATTTGGGTCAAAGCAGAGGGATTAGTAAAATGATTCTATATAAAATTAAACTTTTCAAGTATTCAGCAGTGAGAATGAATCAGTTAGTCAAATATCCTGATTAGAAAGTTTCACTGGGAAACAGAATTTAGAGTATGAATGTGATCACTGAAATAAAAGAAAGATGTGGCTACAGGGCAATGCCTTTGTTATACACTCAGAGACTAAACTCTCTCCTTCTCTCAGTATTTCACCTCAAAAATGGTTGATATTTAGCACAGAAAAGAAAGTAACAGGGTTTACTATTCATTATATCAGGAGGTTCTAAAAGTTGTTTCTAAAGTTTTGCTTATGTCTATACAGACTGCTTTTCTCACCTCCCCATAGTCTGCTTCCGCTTTATTTATTTCTATGGTTTCTGTTGGTGTCTCATATTCTTTAAAGCGTAAACAAGTAAAATCAAACTGACTCAAATCCATTGAAAACAGATTGTATAAAGTAAAATTTAAAAAATATAAGCAAAAAGTTTCCTAAGATACGTTTAAAGAAAGTATGCTTTTACCTTTGTAAAGATTCTGGCCTAACTATATTCACAACATCAGGGAAACAATAAAGGACAATATTCTACAGAATAACTGAGGCTTGACACAACTTCAAATTTAAATTCATATTTAATTGGTTTAAATTAAAATTTAAATAAAGTTTCTATTCTTAAATAAAAACTAATTATTAAGCTAGTCTTGGTAATTTCTCTATTTCTCCTTATGGGCAAAGCCCATTGGCTTACCTCTACTTTCTACAAAATGTAGTACCAAGAATAAGAAGATGAAGGAAAGAAGGAAGGATGAAGGGAAGCAGGAGGAAATATTGATTTCCTTTTCTTGGGATTTTTGGAATTCAAGATGATCATGTTTGAATGAGCCATTCTGAATTACAAGTTTTCTAGTGATGTCTTGCCCCAAACAGAACAAAACAAAACGAAATATAGAGACCATTCATCTGAATGCTGGCAAAGATGGTCTTTGTGCT
The DNA here is from genome assembly GCF_937001465.1 of Orcinus orca. Taxonomy (NCBI): domain Eukaryota; kingdom Metazoa; phylum Chordata; class Mammalia; order Artiodactyla; family Delphinidae; genus Orcinus; species Orcinus orca. The sequence continues at coordinate 37,992,019 of NC_064570.1, read as the reverse complement.
AAGCTAAGTCTGATGGGAAGGGATCACAAGCTATGTAGTTATATCTGGCAGGTCAAGTTCTCAGCATGAACTATTAACCATCCCTAATAACTTTAGATTTGACTCTAAGCTCATCATCCTGTTAAAACTAGAACATTGAGAGACAATTTGATACTACTGTACAAATAACACCTGCAAAATACCTGGTTTACCATGAGAAACAGTCTTTTCTTGTTCTGAAAATAATAAAAAGAAAATCTTTTCAGATATTTAGAAGCTTTATAAATTAACATATGGCAAATTTTCTCTGTGACGTGGTCCAGTGATTTGTTTAGTAGAAAAAAACTGACAGATTTTAACAAATGTGTCCATGGAGAAAAACTGTTCCTTAATTTTCATGTCATTTCATGTAGTTTAAATAAAAAACTTAAAGGTTTGGGTTGCATGAAAACAATATACAAAGAATTCTTATTTACATTTAAGCACCTATAATTTCCAAAGCATAGGCTGTAATAAAGTATAAATACTGAGGTATAGATTGAAAATATGTATTATTAAAGATATTTAAGTTTTTTGTAAAAATTCTGTATCAACTTTATAGATAAAATTAAGATACATACTGTGTATTTGAGCTTTTTCGGATGAAGCTAGAAAATAAACATTCATAATTATAAAAATTTCAATTAAATCACCTGCAAAATTGTAGTATTTAATAATAATAAATGAAAGTTTTAAATATTACTAGGCCTAAATAGAAGTTTTAAATGGTATTGGGTTTCTGATTAAAAAAAAAAAAGAGGTAAAATGCAAAGTGTTCATATCTGGTAACACATACTCATCTGCAGCAAATAAATGTACTCGGGAAAATAAATAATAAGATAGTAGTTAGGCATTTTTAAGCCTTGATACATTAAAAAGATACATTATTTACAAGAAAAACTAGACTCAAGCTTATGATCAGTTGTCAGGTAAGCTCTGATAAGAATTAAAGGAATAAGATAGTATTGTATATACATCTAGACTTGGATTCGTTTTTTAATTTTTTTTTGCGGTACGCGGGCCTCTCACCGTTGTGGCCCCTCCTGCCGTGGAGCACAGGCTCCGAACGCGCAGGCTCAGCGGCCATGGCTCAAGGGCCCAGCCGCTCCACAGCATGTGGGATCCTCCTGGACCGGGGCACGAACCTGTGACCCCTGCATCGGCAGGCAGACTCTCAACCACTGCGCCACCAGGGAAGCCCTACATAATTTTTTATAATGAAGAAATAGCATCCATAGAGCCTGAGGGTTTTGTTGACTTGCCTCAGGTGAGTAATTAGATGGTACCAGAACTAGGACTTACACATTAAATAGCAGTGTAAACTTGGAAAGATTGCCCTTATTTTAGATCAATGTTGCCTCTTAATAAAATGATTGTTAGTCTGGGACAATCTCTTAGTGATATCACCCAGGGTTTTGTAAACCAGACCTGGGCACAATTCTAGCTCCAATATTTATTAACGTGAAAATCTTGGAAAAATAACTTTCTAAACTTTGTCTATTGAACTGTTTCCACAGATATGAAACATGGGTAATAATTGTCATGTTGCATGTCTCTCCTAGTGATGGGATGAAAATGGAATCTTATGCTATTCCTCAGCTCTAGCAGATGCTTGGTAAGTTCTTGTCCTCTTTCCCTTCAAATCTCAGTAGCCTATGATTTCATGATTTTATAACTCTGGTGTGTTATCAGAAATAAACTCACAGATTAAACATGATTATACTAGGCTTTGAAGAACTCCAAGAAATGTCTCCTGAAACCTGGAATCTCTGCTGAGGTTCCCTTAAAGCCATGTTCCAGATGTTTTTGCCTATGGAATATCCCCATTCTCACCTAATCCAGTAGTGTGAAACCATATTGAGCAATGGAGTAGGGAAAATAATGAGGATCTGGGAGACTCTGTGTAACTCCCCATTGGTGGGTAGTAAGCCTTTTTTAGTACTAAACTAACAGCAACATTAGCTCTGTAACTAAGAATAAAAATATTGTTACCTGGTTTTGCTTCCTTTTTAACTTGTGACTCTGAAGGGGAAAACAGAAGATAGAAATTTTTAAATCTGAAAAAATAAACTATAGCACAAATGCATTTTTGGACACTATTTTATTTCATTTACCATAATTTGAAAAAGCAGAATTTCAGTAAAAATTATTTTAGTTTCCTACTGGCTTGTCAGTACTGGACTATTGAACACACAGTAGTTAAAATCATGATATGTACTTGTCTGTCACTAAGTTATTGCTACTGCTAATGGATTTCAACCTGAATTTTCTGTTTTCTCAAGATGGTTGTTGTGGAGAATAGTCCTAATGTCCACATAAGATAAATGACTTGATGAGAGGAGTTGGAAGAGTTTTTCTTAAATATATGTAATTGTGATTCAGAAATTTAGACCGTGTTATGGCTTGAATTGTGTGCCACAGAAAAATATTTGAAGCCCTAATAGAAAATAACTCAGAATGTGACCTTATTTGGAAATAGGATTATTTGCAGATGTGATTAGTTAACGTAAAATCAGGCCACACTGGAGTAGGGTGGGCCCTTAATCCAATCTGACTGGTGTCCTTATAAGAAGAAGAAAAAAGACACAGATAGAGACACCCCAGAGAAGATGGCTGTGTAATGATGGAGGCAGAGATTGGAGTGAGCCAACTACAGGCCAAGGAACACCAAGGACTGCTGACAAACACCAGAAGCTAGAAGAGATAAGGAAACACTGTCCTCTACAGGTTTCAAAGGGAGTGTGGCTCTGCTTCTCTCTTGACTTTGGACTTCCATCCTCTGGAACTGTGAAAAAAATCAATTTTTGTTGTTTTAAGCTATAATAATTAGTGAAGGTGTGGTTATATGGGGGTAGAGGGGATCCTTAATCCAGTAGGACTGGTATCCTTGAAGAAGAAGAGAAAAGATACGGAGATAAAGACAATGGGAGAAGAGCTTCATGTGATGACAGAAGCTGAGATTACAGAGATGCCTCTTCAAGCCTAGGAATACCAAGGATTGCTCACAAACACCAGAAGCCAAAAGAGGCAAGGAAGGATTCTTCCCTACACCTTACAAGGGAAACATGCCCTGCTGACACTTTGATTTCGAATGTCTAGTTTCCAGAACTGTGAGAGAATAAATTTCTGTTGTTTTTAGCCACCTAGTTTCTGGTATTTTATTACAGCAGCCCCATAACACCAATACAGTTGGGAGACATGAATCAAAATTTTAACTGTTTTGAAAATCATTGCTGTGTTTTCTTTTAAAAAACTGTTTGCTGCCTGCTATAGCTCTCAGAAATGTTCATCTGACTCAGAAGCCCCCACAAAATAGAAGAGTGTGGGCAGCTTTTTTTCTGACAGGATGTCTGTGTTCTATAGTAATCAGCGAAAAATAGTCATTTGTCTCTTCTGAACTATATAAATTTCTCAGCGGTTTCACTTTGTAAATAGGGTTTTTTCCTAGGAACAGGTAGTATAGCTAAACATATGTTACGTTTGTTTTATTTTAAAAAGTTGTTCAAGAATAAAATTTTAGTATAATATTTGCACTAGAACACATTTGCAAAAAACTATGCTATTCATTATAAATATGGAATGAAATGTACATACCTGGCTTATCTTCTTTTTTTACTTGTGGCTCTAAAAATGAGTAAACATTAGTAATAACGATTATATAAAAATATTTATTTCCTGTACTCATGCATATTTCTTTTACATATTATTGTTCTTTAATCTTCCATATTAATTTTCTTCTTATGATTGCAGCAGATTAATACACACACAAGTAAAGGTTCCTCATTATCAATCACAATAAGAATTTTTGAGAAAAATTGGAAACATGAACTAAGATTTTTAATGAAAAGTTAATGAAATCATACCCAGTGAATGAAGTATAAAGGAAAGTATCAGCATAGCAAATTCTCAGAAACACAAGTAAGACAACCAGCACATTATCTGCACAAAATAGTTAAGCCTTTGACTTTATGCAAAACACACTCAACAATAGAATCAGAGGATGAGTAAAGCAGGCATTTAAGATTTGTTTTTCGTTTTTGGCATGTATAACATACGTGGAGACTTGGGCTTGACTTCTTTGCCTAGAAAAAGTTTAAAAATTATTAAAAACTGAGTCATTCCATTGTTATTGGATCAACATTGTATATGGTAGAATATTATATATTTGAAAATCAAACACTATAGACCCCAACTATTTTTTTTTTTTTTTTGCGGTACGCGGGCCTCTCACTGTTGTGGCCTCTCCCGCTGCGGAGCACAGGATCCGGACGCGCAGGCTCAGCGGCCATGGCTCACGGGCCCAGCTGCTCCGCGGCATGTGGGATCTTCCCGGACCGGGGCACGAACCCGTGTCCCCTGCATTGGCAGGCAGACTCTCAACCACTGCGCCACCAGGGAAGCCCCCAACTATCTTTCTTTATTGAAATTTTTACAGGATATGTAATTTAATGTCCAAGCCAAGTTACTAATTGAAAAATCATTTAAAACAATAACAGTTTAATTTCATTCCACCATTAAAATTTTGCTCACAAACTCGTGTGCAATGTTAACTGTTTAATCTAATGTTAAGATGGAAGATACAATTTTATTTTGAGAATTACTTTTAGCCTTTCATTATCCAAGATGAAAAATTCAAGACTACTGCTTTCATTTCCATTATCAATATGTTATCTGTTCCAGTATAATATATTAAATAGCGACTGCTGCTGAATCTGGAATTCTTGATGACCCAAAATATACCATATGCTTCTATTGCATATTGGATTCCTAGTTCAGGGGTTGGCAAATTTTCTGTGAAAGTTCAGATATATATATTTTTTGACTTTGGAGCCATATGATCTCTGTCGCAATTATTCAGCTCTGTTGTTGTAGCACAGAGCAGCCATAAGCATTATGTGAATGAATAGAAATGGCTGTGTTCTAATAAAGCTTTACTTACAGAAGCTGGTGGCCAGTCTGCAGGCCATGGTTTGCCAACATCTGCCCTATCCACAGTAAATTTTAACTTTCTTTCTTTGTTATCTCAACAAAGATTTTAACAGTAAACAAAGCACCTTTCTTTGATTCTGAATTCCTAGATTAACAACATCCAATACCTTTCCATAACTGCTCTACTAAACTTCTTAAGAATGTTACCTTTACTTGTTTTTTCCATTTATTGACTCCCATTTAATCATTAATTCACTATCATCTAGCTTCTATTCCCAACATTATATTTATCAGGCATCTCTGGTCACTAACTAATTCCCCCTTACTTTCCAGTATCAACGAACATATGTAACTATGTTGATCACTTTCTTCTTTTTAAATTCCTATTCATTTGGCTTCTGGGAAGGATGTACATAACATACTCTACTGTAATAAGATAAACATTTATACCATCCTCTTCATTGTCAAAAGTGTCCTAGTGACTTCCACTTTTAGCTAAATAAAATAGCAAGCACCTGATTAGTTTTCACACTTGAAACTACAGGAAATAGAAAAAACTATATAAAACATGGTTTTAAAGATATTGGACATCAGACAATAAAGGACAGTGATTTTTAAGTAATGAAAAACAAATGAGGTGTGCTCTATGATTATCCCAGCTTAATGCCTTGAGAAAACTGCAGGCTGTTAGTGCAGGAATAGAGCTGATTTGATGAGATCGAACTGGGTGTCTTGAGAGACCAAGACAGCGAGAGATCAGTGGTCAGAGTAATATAAAGTAGGAAGCTAAAGAGATTAGAAAGAGGGAGAAAAAAAGATTTTAAAAAGTTTGGAGAATTTGTGGAAGGCTCCCTCAAGTCTTCAGATGAGCACTGCCAGCCTATGTGCACAACGAAACTACTTACGGTAGAGAAAGAAATAGTAATAATACTGTAGCAGTTTATAGTAAGTGTTGAAGCTGGGTAGTGTCAGTCCTTCAGCTTTGTTCTTTTTTTTTTTTCAGTTTTGTGTTGGCTATTCTGGGTGTTTTCCCAATCCATGTAAACTTTAGAACCACTTAGTCAACATCCACAAAATAACTTGCTGAGATTTTGATGGAAATTACATTGTATCTATAGATCAAGTTGGGAAGAACTGACATCTTAATGTTGAATCTTCTACTTCACAAACATAGAATATCTCACCATTTATGTAGAGATTTTTATTCCTTGATTCTTTTTTTTATCAGAGTTTTCTTCCCTTCACTTTTTATTTGGCTAATTTCTATTTAGGGCTCAGCTATCTCTTCCTCAGAAAGCATTTTCTGATATGGTTGGACAACTTTTCCCCTTTATGTGCCAACATTATTTTTTTGATATCTTGATCATTGTTTTTTGATATCTTATTCACAATATACTGTAAATATTAACTTAAGTGAATACCTTCCCTTCTAGACTGTGAGATATTTGAGAACAGAGATCATGTTTATCCATCATTGAATCCAGAGAGCTGGTGCAATACATGGTTATGTGATAGGCACTCAATTACTGTTTGTTCATTAGATAAATAAATGAAATAATTAATGAAAACAAGAGAAGGTAAATAAATGGAGAAGTTGAGTCAATGAATGTAGGAGAATATGTGAATTCAGAAATTACATTAGAACACAAAAAAATGTTAAAATTACTACAGGCTTTCTTTGACTTGACATGACTATTCACCTCTCAGCTTTCTGGTACCCAGACAAAGATAAAATGTGCAATCAGTTATACAATTCACACTGTTTTAAGTTGTAAGCAAATAAGTTGTTTAAGAGAAGCACAACAATTCTTAATATTACCTGAGATACATTTGTTTTATGGGTTCTCAGGAAAAAAAAAAACTATAATGCAGTATAATGTAGCAGATAACATCTTTGACAATATCCCTACCCTAATTATGTAACAGTTTTCATAGGACTCTACCTACTGCTCTCAACATGGACCAAGCACAGTTCAATAAGAGAACATACACACACACATACAAACACAAATTGTGTACAAATATAAGGATGTTCAATTATGCTCTTCAAACCCAACCAGGTTAAGAAAATCTTGACTTAAAAGTTCTGCTAATTCGTACAATCAGGTTGTGATAGATACTGGATAACTATTCCCACAAAGCTGTTCAATAATGAAATCTGGGTTTCAGAGCTGGTTCTTCATGTGCCCTCCCATATATACTTATTTCCAAGTTTAATTTCAATTGCAGTCCTCTAACAACTAATTATTCTGCTGTTCTCCTGTATTCTGTGCTATGGTTTTAATGTGTCCCCCTATAAGAAATGTTGCAGGGCTTCCCTGGTGGCGCAGTGGTTGAGAGTCCGCCTGCAGATGCAGGAGACACGGGTTTGTGCCCCGGTCTGGGAAGATCCCACATGCCGCGGAGCGGCTGGGCCCGTGAGCCATGGCCGCTGAGCCTGCGCGTCGGGAACCTGTGCTCTGCAACGGGAGAGGCCACAACAGTGAGAGGCCCGCGTACCGCAAAAAAAAAAAAAAAAGAAATGTTGCAGTCTTAATACTCATAAATGTAACCTTATTTGGAAATAGGGTCTATTTGTAACTATATGTAACCTTATTTGGAAATAGGGTCTTTGCAGATATAATTAGGTTACATGAAGTCATTAGGCTGGGCCCTAACCCAGTATGACTGGTGTCCCTATAAAAGGAGGAGAAGAGACACAGAAATGGACATGCATAGAGGGAAGATGATATGAAGATACAGGGAGAATACCATGTGATGACAAAGAGATTGGAATGATTCACCTAGAAGCCAAGGAGCACCAAGAATTTCCAGCAAGACCAGAAGCTGAGAGAAAGGCATGGAACAGATTCTCTTCCAGAACCCTCAAAGAGAACACAGTCCTGCCTAAACCTTGATTTTGGACTTCTGGTGTAAGGAACTGTGAGAGAATAATTTTCTGTTTTAAGCCACTCATTTTCTGGCATAGTTACCACAGCCCTAGGAAACAATACAATTCTTTAATCCAATCCACCACTGTTTCTCTTTGTAATTACCAAGAACATCCAAACTGGTCATGCAAACACAGGCTTTTTTCCATTGTTCTTTCAATTCTGAAGCCAGAGAGATTTTCTAGGATGCCTGTCTGGTTATGTCAGATATCACATCTCAGTGGAAATCACGTACTGCCTTTATTAACTCCAGCTGCCTCTGCCTGCTCTATAAGGCTACTGATGAATCTAATTGTTGCGTATCTCACCACCCTCTTCTGTACTATTTTGTACTCTATGTTCAAGTTATACTGAAGTATTGTATTTCTAAAAACCATCTTAAGGTCTCTTTTTCTTCTGGGATGTCTTAAGTGTTTATCTCTTTGTCTAGAACATTCTTCCTCCTTCTTCATCTGGCTAAATCCCATTTAGTATTCAGACTAGCTCTGGAGTCTGTGGTGAAGTTGGGTGCTCACTTCACTCTCCTTCTCCCATGAGGATGGTGTCTTTTTCTGAGCTGGGCTGCCTGGGCTTGGGGAAGGGGAATGGCGGGAATGCGGATCTATTTTTCCTACTCTCCTCAGTATGTCTTTACTTATTTCTTTTCTTCACCCAGGTGTTTTAAGACCTCACCTGGAATCCCTGACTCTTGTGAAGGTATTTTCATGCACAAAGAGTTGTTCAAATTGATGTGTCTTGGGAGGAAATGAACATTGGAAATTCCTATATCACCATCTTGCTAATGTCAGTCCTAAATATTCTTTAGCTCTTTTATATTCGTAGTTTCATGATCTCATACATTCAGTTATAAGAGTATATAATATCAGTTTAAAATCTGATGAAACTTCACAGGCAAACATATCTGCAGATACATGAATGAATAAAGTGCATGTAAATGTCTGTTTATACATGGTCTAAGACTATATATTTCCTAAGGTCCATATTTAGGCTGCAATAAGCATAAGGACAAGTGTAGAATGTTTGCTGGAGGAGAATTCTGTAAAGGCAGTAGTTCTCAAACAGCAGCATCACCTGGGAACTTAAAAATGTAAATTCTTAGCCCCATCCCTGACCTTCAGAATCATAAACTCTAGGCATGGGCCAGCCCACCAGGTATATCTGACACATGTTGAAATTTGAGAACCACGACATTTGTTAACAGCATTCATTTAACAAAAAACTATGGTTATTTTTTACAATTCCGAGTTCCATCTAATCGTGTATGTCATATTTCAGCAAATATGGCTTAATTAAAATCAGAGAAAGCCTTCAATCTACTGAGACATAAATGGATAAAGCTAAAAACAGAACATGCTTATGTTGATTATAGGGTGTCAACTTTTCAATATAGATGACAGTAATAGTATATTCAGATGTTTGTGATTGAGATCTGTAAAGTATGTGATGTGAAATCTACTTTATATAACACAAGAATATTTTATTTTTACAAAGGAAACCATATCATTGTAACATTGATGTTCTCATGGAAGTGATAATTGGCTCCACATTCAAAGAATACAGTTCAATAGTAAGTAGCAATATAATAAATATATACATACATAAATATATTTGTTCATTTTAGTTATGGAGATTTTAGTTTTTTCTGTTTCTATTATAGCTTTTGTATTTTCTGTATTTTCTAAATATTTTGAATTGTATTAAAACAAAATGTCAATGCAGTATTTCCCATTTCTACCCTTACACTGCATAGACTTAAAAGAATAAATGGTCATAGTCAACAAATAAAAAAAGAAAGTAAAAGGAAAAAAATTAAGAGCCAAAATATTCTAAAATATTAGACACATGAATGATAAAAATCATAGCAGTTTAAAATTACATATATAAAAGAATAAATAGCCTATCTATATCTATATATATTAAGGAATTTTGAAAGTAATGTCAGACAAAATTAATAAAATTTTGACCTATACAATCAGAAACTACTTATTTCGTAGTACACTGCAACAAGCAGTAGATAAAGATATCTTAAGTGTTGGGTCAAATTCTCATTCAGACACTCATTTACTGTGGAACCTTGACATGGCCATTTAACTTGTTTGGTTCTCATCTTCCAAAATGAAAATAAATGTAAGAAGTTAGATTAGGTGATTTTTAAGATCTCATCCAGGTCTAAAATAATATATTTACACTAAATATTAATTTAAATCTAAATAGTAAATCATTTAAAAGGGAGATTTACTTCATATTATAATAGAGAGAAATGCAGTCTGAAAGATAAGAAGTAAAAAATATTGTTCACGGCATCCTTTAAATTTAAAAGCAGCAATACTTTGGCAGTATATTGAGATAGTGTTTGGAAAGTTCTTCAGGGTCTATGGTGGTTATGCAGTTTCCTGGTTACATGAACCCAGTGAAATGTATACACAGAAATGATTTTTTTCAGCCTCATTCGCTTTGCATTGTGCTAAGTTTTCTAGGCACCAATTATTTTGTTAACTTTCTTGAGGCTGTACTAACAATAAATTTCTATGGAATCTTTTTAGCTATTCAAGCATACTAGCTTTGACAATTCTGTTCTCACAATGCCTCCCAGACAGCTATCATACTTTGCCTCAACTGTGTGGTGAGGGACCCTTTGGGTCCTACTTCTTGATGCTCAAAAAGGATTAAAGTGATGCTGATGAAACTGTTTAGCAGCAAGTGCTTTGTTTGCACCATGACCAGGTATAAGAGATAAAAGTAAGTTAAGAGAGAAGCAGTAGAAAGAGGAGGTTAATCAGAAATATTACTTTGAAGTCTTTTTTTAAATATAGAATTTAATATAGTGCTGATATCACACCATAATTATTCAACTATTCAATCATTCATTCAGCAAGTGTTGACTCAGCATTTAGTACATGCTAAGCACTTCACTCTCCCAAGAATATTTAGTCTATAAGGCTTACCTATTAATTGAGACTGAATTATTATGGATGAGTTTAATTCTGGTGACAGTCATAGAAATTAGATTTGGTTGAAATGCCATGCTATGTTCATCTCTTTCAAAGGGCATAGAAAATTATATCAATTCCAGATATGACATATATCCTTTGAAAAGTTGGAGAAGACTATAAAAAGATAAATGGACTCATTCCACTCTTGACCCAACTATCTAACTTTCTAAGAAAAATGTATATACCACAGTAAATTCAAACTTAATAAATTCAAAATTGAATCATGATCTATTATTCTCTCCTGTAACCAAGTACTCTATCTTGGTAAATGGTACTACCTTCCACCTACATTTCCAACCAGGAGGCTAGAAGCCATCCAACATTCTTCTCCATGCTTTGCCACCCCTATTCAGAGTCCTGTTCATTCCATTTCCTAAGTATACCTTGAGTGTACTTCCATTCGTTCATTTCCTCCTCAGTTTCTGCCTCCATTATAGCCTCAAATATATCATTTTCACCCTCCAGTTTCCTTTCTCACCTGATGTCCTTTCCCTTCTTATCACCTTTCACTGTACCACACTCATTTATTAAGACAGCTCAGCTGTTGTCTCTCTTATGAAGACTTTCTTGACCTCTTTCCATGATGGGTTAAATGCCCCTAATCTGTACTCTCCCTATCCAATGTAAATTATTATCCCTGTATGTCATAATTATTTGCAATACTCTTTAATTATTTACTCATTTGCCTTCCCCAAATAAATTGATAAGTTCACTAGTCAGGGACTGCAACTATCACCTTAGTATCCTTTGCACTTGTTCACTGTCCACACATAGTCAATAATAATGAACAAGTGATAACTCTGTATCAATGGAGGGTTGCTCTCTTGAGTAATGCATACACTAAATACATTCTCACTGATGACCCATCGAAGATGCTGCTAAAATATTTGGGAAGGGGTTGCAAAAAAGAGAGCTATTTTAACTCTGTGACCCTTCAATAAAACATATTATCAACAGAAATCTTCCATTTTTTCTCTACAGAGGATATTTTTCACAATTGTATTGTGATCACCTTGCTTTGGGATACATGAAAATAAAACACGGGAAAGTCTGTGCATGGGATTTATTATTAATGTTGTGATCATTTCATCTAAGAAAAGGAGGAACTTATACTATGTTTAGCTGTGACTATTGTGTAGTTTTGGCCTGGAATACAAAATGCATTGGAGAGCATTTTAAATTGATTAGCACCATCAGGCACAAGCATGTTTTAATTATTAAGATTTACTATATTACCCTAAACACCTCCCCATCACATCCTGATCCTTTAAGTGGGTCTTAGGAAAAAATGAGACAATAAGAAATGAGCCCCCACTATGATGTAGGCTCAGTGAGATTCAATCCTTAGTTTAAAGGTCAGGGCTTTGATTAGGGCATGATTTAGTGGTGGAGGGTTTGTGAGGAGGAGAGCACAGTAAAATGTCTGAGTTTGGATTGGCTTCTTTAAAGTAGAGAGGCATGACCCCAAAGGAACCATTATTTTTGCCATGTTAGGTATTGGTCACATTAATCTCAGTTCCGGAGCTCTAGGATATTCTGTTCTGAAATCAGGGATGTGAGAATAGAAGAGATAGTAGTTAATATTATTTCTTTTCATTTCTACTACACCCACATAAACAGTCTCATTTTCCTTTCTTAAGATGTTTTGTGTCATTGGGAGCTAAATTTGAACAGCGTATGAAAGAAAAGAGAAGATTCCTTATGTTTGTCCACAAGAGAGATCTGAAATATTTTCCTCTGGAATATGATTCAGTTATTAAATATACACCCTCTTTTAAGCATTCCACAAGTGTGGAACATTTCATCACTGGCTTGAGAAATATTTCTATATATAAATATCACTGTGTTAATCTACGAAATCAAAAAACAAAACAAAAATTAGCTAAAAGCATTGTTTTTAAAACTACGATATATTGTGTTACAAATAGTATAAGAGCATGTTTATTCATAGAAGAAAGAAAAAAGGAGATTGAGAATAGGTTCAAGTAATTAATAAAACTATAATTAATTAATTATAATTAATATAGCTAATATAAAGCTATAGTTTAGAATAGCAAAAAAGATATAAAAACTAAGCAATACATTAACATGGGGAAAAACTGAATTTTTGTAAATTTTGTAATATCAGAATAACTCACAAATTAGCCTGGAGACAGAAACCATTCTAATCGAGCTGTCTTCTTAAAGGCAAGTGTCTAAAAAGCTCTGGAGCTGTGTTTTTTGTTGTTGTTTTTTTTTATTTTAGAATAATCAGATCATCAGCTTCCTCTATGGCAAGTAATAAAGTCTTGGTTAGTGAGTTGCTTTTGCCACACTGAAAGCTCTTCCTCAATTAGTTTTTAGAGTGGGTTGAAATTGGGAAGGAGAATTTTCAATGACAATTTTATATAAAGGGCAAAAAGAAAACATTTTTTATTCCCATAAATTACAGAAAGAAGAAAATCTTTCTGTAAAAAACCTAAAAACTAAAAATTATGTCTTTTGAAGGAGTCTAAAATGCATACCATTGAAGAAATATCTAAAGGAGATGAAATATCTAATTATTGGCTCTTTGTTTACACTCATGCATAAGTAGTGTTTAGTAATTTTAAATGAAGCTATCGTTATTCCTCCTTTTTCTCTGGATAGAGAGGACTTTCCTAGGATTCATAGACCATGCATCTCTCCTTTAAGCCAGCTGAGAAAAATTGTACCTATCACAGGTTGATTCATAAGCTACTAATGGGACTGTGCTTGACTGATTGAATTGGCTAAGAAATATTTCATCTCTAGAAGATACATTTGACCAGAAAAACTTAAGGCTACAGTACTCAAGGCATTATTATAAATAAAACGAGAAGATTTTAGTACGGAAGTGGTCTACATTCAAAGGTCAAGCAGGAAAAGGGTTATATCTTTTTTCCACAAAATAAAATTTTTTTCCACAAAATAAAAATTGCTTAAATGAAAGCCAATGATTTCATCTCTTTCAGATTTTGAAAAACTGTACCAAATTTTAATTCTGAAAAATTGTCTCATGAACCTATTAGCATAATTTATAGCTAACACACTAAAAGTTTATTTTGTGCCCAGAACCAGACTAAGCATTTTTTTTTTTTTTTTTTTTTTTTTAGTATGCGGGCCTCTCACTGCTGTGGCCTCTCCCATTGCGGAGCACAGGCTCCGGACGCGCAGGCTCAGCGGCATGGCTCACGGGCCCAGCCGCTCCGCGGCATGTGGGATCCTCCCGGACCGGGGCACGAACCCGTGTCCCCTGCATCGGCAGGCGGACTCTCAACCACTGCGCCACCAGGGAAGCCCCAGACTAAGCATTTTAAATAGAATACTTTAACATTTATAGTAACCCTCATGAGCTCAATTTCTCATTTTAACAAATTATTAGACAGGCTTCCAGGTCCATTTGACTGAATAACTAAGCTCTTACTACATTTGTTTGTTCAAAAACATTTACTGAGCTCTTACTATGTGCTAGAAACTATTTTAGGCACAAGTAAGAATGAAATAAACCAACAAAAATCCTGCCCTAAGGAACATATGGTCTACTGCTCTGATTTGTTATTCGTATCATCCAGATTTATCTAAGGATTACTTAGATAATCAGTTCAGTTCAAAATAGGTGTATCACCACTCCAACATTTTTTTCCCACCACTGCCCCCATCATCTCTATTTATATTTTTCTGAGAATAGAATGATAATATTATATTTGAGGTTCTAAATTTGGCAGTAAACTATATCCATGATACATTGGCAAAAGGAAGGTACACTCATTTTATGTTACCTTGAAGTCAAAGAGGACAACTTGTGACATTGTAAGTCATTTGCTCACTGCCTTAGAAATCAAGTTGAGTATACGAGTGTGGTCATTGATATGTTGAAAGAAGCTAGGTCATCCCACCTATGAATTCTGTAACCTGGGAATTCATTTCACCTTTATTTCAGCTTCCTTGCCTGTAACTTGGGCAAAATAATGAAACCTAAATCACAAGATTTTATGAGATCCAATTATGTATGTATGTGAATAAATCCTCTTGATTAATTGATTAATTGCTCCACCAATATTAGTTATTTTTTTCATTTTCCAGGATTTGGATTAGTTGGCATTCAATAAATGCCCTTGGACTTACATAATAAAAATTATTTCAATTTTCTTGATTTACTGTAAGTTTCTTCGTGGTAATAATCCTTCTCAGCATATTATAATGACACATACCTAGTGACTAATCAGCAAACACTAGTTTATAATAGAAACAATGGTTGACCTACTGCATTTACATGGCTATCTGCAGGGATACTTATGAAGTATTTAACACCAATGCCACTTGCTAGCAATTACTCAATTTTCCATGTCAACATAATTTTAATAAATTTTTTATCCCAAAAGAGAATGACTGCTTCCTCCCCCAAGAATTTACAGTACAATTTTTTGTCTTCTTGTTTATGGGAAAAAAAATAAAAGGAAATTTTGAGATAGCAATGCCTGGGCATAAATTTATTATTCATGTTAGCATATCTTCATCGTTCTAATTGCAACACAATCAAACATTGCTTCCAGTCTTCCTTATTTAGTTTTTCTTCTTTTTTAAAATATATGTTGTTATTAATTTAAAAAATTCTATCATCTTTGCTCTATTGCTTCCCCAATCTTTTAAGTAAGTAAACGTGTAAGACATCATTTTTCAAAGTGTGTTCAGCTGAACACCACTATTATATTACAGAAAAGATAACATGGTTGAATAAATATGAGAAACATTGGGTGGAAAAATGTTCAGCAGGTTTTTTACTATCAGATTTTCATAATGTGTTCATATCTATGATGAACTCCAAGAGGTTTTCCCAGACTTATTTAATCTCAAAACTCTTTCATGTATCAATAATTATGGCTAGTCTTCTATGCAAAACACTTTTCAAAATACAAGTGTAAGAAATAACTTATACTGCAGTAACACTTCTCCCTTTACAGTTAGAAAGAAAAACTCTATAACAATAATGTTATTGATTTTTACTCTTAGCTGAACTGTATAAAATTATACGGTCTTTAAAGGCAGAAGGATTTAGTTCAAGGTTTTAAAATTAAAAGTGGTATTATTACACAAGTGGGGAAATAGTACACAAGTAAACTTAAGTAACAAATGAGAGATCTATATTGAAAAGGAAATTGTTTGATTTCCATGGTAATTAAACAAAATGAAATGCTTTAGCTGTTATGAACATAAATTCCCTTATCTCTCAGGTGTTTAACACTGGAATTAGTGTATGCCTTAGTTTTTAGCATTTTTCCATGTATTATTGCCTTTATAGATACTGTAACCCTGTAAAGTTGTAAAGACACTAGCTGTGAAATCTCTGTTAGATAGATTAGGAACCAAACTACAGTTTCCCTGATGTCACAGCTCCCATTCTTTTTACTCTGCCCAGCTGTTTTCCTAACTAAATGCACTCTCTTTTCCCTTTTTCAGACAAGATTTTAAACTAATAGTCTACAATGTGTACAAAGTATACAATGTATATTTTCTAGCTCCAATTTCTGACTTCCAACCAAAGGCCTCAAAATATAGTAATTTGGTTTTCCTCCCATTGAGCTCCACCAAAATTGCTCATAAGATCATCAGTGACTCCATATTATATATTCCAAAGAATACTTTTCAATCTTTATCTTACTGCAAATTTCTGCTATGTTTGACATTTTGACAGTTTCCTCCTCCTTGAAATTCTTTCCTCCATGGTTTCTGAGACAATGTCTCGAGCTTCTAAGAGAATTCTCCTCTTTCTCTTTTTTTAACTCCTTCAGAGTCTCCCTCTCCCCCTCCATTCACTCTTTACGTATCAGTGTCCTTCCTGGTTGCTTCCTCAGTCCTTGCTCCTCCCCAACACACCCCCCTCGGTAGATGTCAATAACTCTCATCATTTAAGCCAGCACACCTTTGCTGGAAACTTCCGAATTAACTACTGTGTTTTCTCCCCAGCTGCCTGGTAAACACACTTCAATGCACATCCCACAGGTACCTCTAATTCGACATGTCTCTCCCACACCTCTACCCCAATTAGATTATAAGTTCTAGGAGGACAGGAACTTGACTGTGTTTACCAATGGGTGTCTGCACTTACCAAATTGTTACCGAACCCAGGTCTGGCTGCTTGCCACTCGAGAGCCAGTTCTCTAGAGAACATTGTTGGTAGGAAAGGAAAGCTTGCTTTATTTCGGAGACTGGCAACCTGGGGAGAGGGTGGACTCTCCTGTCCTAGAACCAACTCCCGATTGCTGTTCAGGGGACAGGGGATTTTATTTATTTATTTATTTATTTATTTATTTATTTTATTATTATTTTTTTATGGTACGCGGGTCTCTCACTGTTGTGGCCTCCCCCGTTGCGGAGCACAGGCTCCAGACGCGCAGGCTCAGCGGCCATGGCTCACGGGCCCAGCCGCTCCGCGGCATGTGAGGGGATCTTCCCGGACCGGGGCAAGAACCTGTATCCCCTGCATCGGCAGGCGAACTCTCAACTACTGTGCCACCAGGGAAGCCCCGGGACAGGGGATTTTAAAGGGGAGTTTCAGGCTTGTATTGGCGGAGGGAGGGAGCAGAACAGCACAGGTAGTTCTGACAGCCATCTTGCAATCAGTAATGTGGTGGTCTGATCGGAGTCATCTTGGTTGTTTTAAGTACAGTTAGTCTTTAGTTCCAGGGTTTGTTCCCATTTCTCTGAGGCCAGTTCTTGGAATTGTGGCAGCTTATGTCATGGCTACTGCCTGGTCATCACGTAGTTAACTTCTTCCTCCTGGTAGGGGTGTCAGTATCTATAAGACAGCTCACGGGATATGGCTCAAAATATTATCTGTAGTCCTTAAGGAGGAACTAAAGGTCCTTGACTTTGCTTAATGATTAAACTGTTATTATTTGGTCTCCTTTGACTGTTTTCCTTTGTTTCTGCATTTTCTCACTTCTCTAATTAAACTTATTCTTTGGCTAAAGTTTTTCCACAGACAAAAGGCAGGCTGAGGACATGGGGGCCCAGGACCATAGGGTCCTGCTCCATTTCAATATCCCCTATAATATAGTAACTGCTCGACAAAAATTTGTATAATAAATATGTCAAAACTTTACATAACACATATAGCTTCCTTTTGCTAAATCTGCACTTCTCTTGAAAATTCCAATCCCAGAAAATGACATTACTGTCCACACACTATCCCAAGAGAGAAACCTGGGAGTTATCCTGAAGTTTTCTCCACTCCACTCCCTTTTCCATAGTATGGCAATTTTACTTCCTAAATACTTCTGTAACAGCTCTCTTCTTTTCCTTCCTACCAGTGCTCTATGAGAATCTAATAACTCTAGAGGCATCGGTGCAATAGTCTCCTGCCCCCAACAGACTTCCTGAAACTACTGACATCCTCTGTATCGTCAGTCTCTGTAATTAACCAGACTGAGCAATTTGAAATTCTAATTTAAGTTGTATCTCATTTTGCTTAAACTCTTGTAGTTGTTCCCAATTTCCCTTAGGAAGAAGGACACAACCCTTACTCGGGACACAGCTGTTCCTCTCAAGCCTCACCTACTCCTATCCTCCACGCAGACCTTTTGCTGAAGTGAAGGTGAAACACTGGTGGCTCTCAATGTTCCTCACTGCTTCCCTCCTCTAGCTGAGGCTTCTGCTACTCTCTCTTGTCTGCAATATCCTCCCCAGGCTTTCTTCACCTGGGTAATCTTCACCCATACTTTGAGACTACTCTTATATTCTCTCCTTTGGGAATTTTTCTCTGAACCAATAGGCTGGAAAAATAAAACTTTCCTCTGTTTACAGAATTCACTCGGAACAACTTTTTCTTGTTTGATTTTAATTACTTAGTCCTTTTTTTGCTAGTATTAGCTCTTTATTTACTGATCTCTGCCTAGATAAAATATATTTCTTGAGAGTTTAAAACCTAGCAAAGTATTTAATGCATGGTAGAAATTCTATAAATACTTATTAAACTAAACTTAGCCATTGATCCTACTATAACTTAGTTTAGTTAATGAAACTGAGATTTAATTATCTCTACAATTTATAGGAGCCCTGCATATTCAAATATCCAATGCTTTCTGGTTAACTTAAAGATGAACATAAAGTATTGTGTGTGTGTGTGAGTGCACACATGAACATGTATGTGTGTGTGTGAGAGAGAGAGAAATAGGGAGAGAGAGAGAGGAGGGAGGGAGAGGAAGAGAGAATGTAAATTCTCTCTATAATCTATTAAGATCCAGTTAATAAGGTTAATACATATTTCTCTTGCAGGATCACTATGGTAAATTTTAAATAGATATTGAACTGTATTTATTTTATACTATGGTAGATGTAAATTAAATAGAATAACCAATTGGAACTAAGTTCTTTAAAAGATATAGGCTAGAGATACTTTGATGACCGATAGGTGTAAGGGCATCCTGTTTTCTTTCACTAAGTCATTCACCTGTTGTATCAATATCTCAGCCAGCTGGTAAAATAAAAAGACAGTTTACCCTTGACATACAGGTACTTCAAGCAAAATACGTGGATTTATTCCTTTTAAGCTCAAATGAACACACAGGTACAAGCAGTGCCTGTTTGCCTGTGCTGTGTCACAAGAAAGGAAGGGTTGATTCCTCAGTCATTTCATGGATGACCAAAGTTCAGAAATCATCCAAATGAGACAGTGGATGGACAATGTCAACCAGTGCTTAGTTATTGTGAGGACCTTGCTTCTAGTTAGAAAGCAACCATTCAAAAACACATGTACACTTTGCATTAGCTAAATGTATAGAGAGAAGCTTGATATATTTTTCTTCCCTGGAGATAAGGGCAATCTTAGATGTCTACGAATTCTATAATTTTCTTTCTCAAATTTTAACCTAAGAGTCTACGTATCTAACAAGCAACCAGGTGATGCTGATGCTGTTTAGTGGACCACCCTTGGAATAGCAAGGATATGGATGATAGCCTTTTATTTTTTTCTGCTTTCATAGCTCTTGAAGGCACTTTCACATATGTTATATCATGTGATTTCACAATAAGTCTGTTAGATTAGCATGGAATACATTGTTGATGGGAACTCTATTTCATAGGTAAAGAATGAAGGACTCAGAACTTAAGTTTTGTTGTAAATCACTCCATACCTATTGTCCTAGGGTTCCTCTCTCTAAACCATCCTGCCTCTGTTGGTCTTTTACATTTAAAAAACTATCTCTGCATGTGCTATACTGCAAATGCAAGACACATGTCAAAAATAGATTTTTTAAAATAATCATTAACCAATGTCTCCCTTTCTATGAGGATAATTTTGTTGATCTGCTGTGGCTATGGTGGCTTTTGAGTGATTTTCTGTCTCCTCTGAGAAGGAAAAGGCTGCACAGCTCACAGCAGAGATAATATAGGAGCTGAGACACAAAGTTAGAAGAAACCCATTCAACAAACATTGCTATCACACGATATGCTAGAGGAAAAGATGTGCAAACAGACCAAGGCTGGATAATTCATGTTGTGTATTTAAAGACAGAGAAAAGGGGTGGGTGGGAAAGTAAGTTGCCAAGAATGGAGGGAAGATAATTCAAAAAGAGTCATGTACCAAAATGCTCATTGCAGCTCTATTTACAATAGCCCAGAGACGGAAACAACCTAAGTGTCCATCATCGGATGAATGGATAAAGAAGATGTGGCACATATATACAATGGAATATTACTCAGCCATAGAAAGAAACGAAACTGAGCTATTTGTAATGAGGTGGATAGACCTAGAGTCTGTCATACAGAGTGAAGTAAGTCAGAAAGAGAAAGACAAATACTGTATGCTAACACATATATATGGAATTTAAGGGAAAAAAATGTCATGAAGAACCTAAGGGTAAGACAGGAATAAAGACACAGACCTACTAGAGAATGGACTTGAGGATATGGGGAGGGGGAAGGGTAAGCTGTGACAAAGTGAGAGACAGGCTTGGACATATATACACTACCAAACGTAAGGTAGATAGCTAGTGGGAAGCAGCCGCATAGCACAGGGAGATCAGCTCAGTGCTTTGTGACCGCCTGGAAGGGTGGGATAGGGAGGGTGGGAGGGAGGGAGACCCAAGAGGGAAGAGATAAGGGAACATATGTATATGTATAACTGATTCACTTTGTTATAAAGCAGTAACTAACACACCATTGTAAAGCAATTATACTCCAATAAAGATGTAAAAAAAAAAAAAAAGAATGAGGGAAGTTAAACAGGTAAGATGTTTTTGATATGGACCTGACATGAAAGGAAAATATTGAAAAGTCACTGAATAGACGAAAATCCACAGAATTGGTGATCTTTTTAAAATGTCTTTGTGGTGGTGGATTAGACAAATGGAAGCCACATGAAGAAATACGCTGGGGGCAGTATAATGCAGTGGCAATATAATGCAGTGGCAATGAATCTAACACTGTGCCCCTACACATACCCAATTAGAAAATGTAACTAGCATAGGCTTCGGTAGATCTTTGAAGAGGAGATGGAAACAAGATGATTAAGTCATGGGTTTGTATATTTATTCAGGCAAGAGATGATGAGAACTAGACTAGGGTCTTTTTACCGAGAGAGAAAAAAAGGAAAGACCAAATTTGGGAAACATATAACTTAGTACGTACTTGGATGTTGGGTTCTGAAAGAGAAGGGAAAGCTGCAAATGACTCGGACGTTTAAGTCAGTGTAACTGAATTCTGAGTCATGAGTTCCATTTTTTGGGATAAGAAACAAAAGGAAAAGAGAATGTTAAGGGATATTGAGTTCAATTTTAAAACAAAGTGGTGTCCAGGCAGATTAACGATGTGAAGATTTTGATGAGGCAGTTAGAAATGCAGTTACAGAACTCTGAAGATTTTGTTTATGAATATCAGTTTTCTTGATAAATAAGAAAAGTAAATTATTGCTTATTACTTATGCAAGTCTTTTTTGGTTTTAATTACATTACTACTTATAATTAATGTCCATTGCTTCCCGAAAAGAACACTTAGCTATTCTCCAATTACCTAATGAAATGCATGCCCTGTTTGCCATCGTTTTCATTAGGGGGTAAAAAACAAAGAATTTAGAGGCTAATAATATGCCATGTCAAAAATAACTAATTGCTACAATGTTGCTTCAGTTTTTTAAATTGTAGTCATCTTTTGTTGTTTTATTTTTAACTCTGTGGGTTAAATGTTTTCGTTTCTGTCAAAGAAAAAAACTTTTTTTTTTTTTTTTTGAGGAGTAAGAGATGACGAACATGGTCAGATATTATCTAGAGGTCAGTGTAATATGAAGCAAGAAAACTATCCTCTGGGTTTGGCAACGGACATGTTAGTGGTCACCTTTGCAGAAGAGATTTTAGGAGAAAAGATTGCTCACCAGAAGCGTCCTCATGTACACTCAGCTTTAATTTAATCTATCCTTTCATTGTTTTTACAAAGCTCAGGGGAGGATTTTTTCTTCCTCATAATTAAGCTAATGTCCTCCACCTATAGTGTGTATACCAACACTTGTCATATCTGGGGCAGTTCTCTCCAAATTAATATCTCCCTACGGATTTCATGCTCCTCCTCTCCCTGGAATGCTCCACCCTATCATAAACGTGGAAACCACAAACCTAGTTCATTGATTCCACCTGCTGGAATACAGTATTTTGTCTCCTTTTTTTTTTTTTTTTTTTTTGCAGTACGCGGGCCTCTCACTGTTGTGGCCTCTCCTGTTGCGGAGCACAGGCTCCGGACGTGCAGGCTCAGCGGCCATGGCTCACGGGCCCAGGCGCTTCGCGGCATGTGGGATCTTCCCGGACCGGGTCACGAACCCGGGTCCCCTGCACCAGCAGGCGGACTCTCAACCACTGCGCCACCAGGGAAGCCCTTGTCTCCTTTTAACAGCAAACTGCTGAAAAAAGTAACTGCTGTTCTGCATCCACTTATTACTGATAAATTCTCTTATTAATTCCTCTAAGCTTCTTTCTACTTCCACCACTTTACTAAGAATGCTCTCCACTTGGTCACAAAATGACAGATTTTTGTCAAATATAATGGCTGTTTCGCAGTCATCATGCCCCTTGACTTTCCTGAGACATTGAGACTGCTGATTTTTCTACCTTTTCTTGAAAGTGTCCAGGCTTTGGGATACTGATACACTGTGTGTCCCGATCTTTCAGGTAACACACTTTCCTTTTTACAAGTTCTTTTACTTTCCAAAGAAGCTGCCTTTCATTCCCTTCTCTTTTCTATCTTTCTGTTTATTGAAGAAACCCTTTTCTCCTTTGGCTTGCAACTCTAAACCTCTAAGCTCATAGATACAAAACGTTGTGTGAGGATTCAGAGTGAATATTCCCGATTTCCTAGTGTCTCTAGGACACCTCTGTCCACACCACCTGCATTTCCTTTGCAACTTCTACATTTCATCACCTTCTTCATCTTTTCGTGCTTGAGACCTTAGAGTCATATATAGCTAATGTCATCAGTTTCCAGCCTTTTCCTGTGAAACAGCTTGACGATTACAGAAGCAGTGATACCACAGTACAGATAGTATGATTGTGATTGTTGTATTCATATAACTGAAAGGGTATATAACAAGATGCTGTTAGTATTTTTCAGTGGGTTGCTAGGTCCTGTGATATTTAAAAAACTTAATTCCTAATAATTCCACACAGAATATTAGTCACGGCTATAAATAATATTTAAAGTAAACAGAATTCACTTCCTTAATGCTGCCTCTCTACCTCTCCCTATCAATTTCTCCCACCTTTATAACTCTTAGATTACTAGAAAAGTAAGCTTTTACTCATATGGGCAGACGTCATTGCTGCAGTCCTGCCATTTTCTGTTCCTCATGTAGCCCCTGGAATCTCCTTTGGTCCTTGATCCTCTCCTCACTGTCTCCTGCTTATGCCATGCTCATCCTTGCCTCCGGGCTAACTCCTAAATAGAGCTCCCTTTTATTGAATCTGAACCAAATGGCAAACATCAACTGGATTTCTTATAACAACCCTACCAGGTGAGTATTCAATAGACAAAAAAATTAAAACTCAGAAACGTTAAGAAATTTAGGTCACACCCCTAGCAAGTGGCAAAGAGAGTCAAATTCATGTTTTTCTACTATAAAGCTGACTTCTGCCATGCTTTATAATCACCTTCCTGCCTCAGACGCTCTTGCATATTCCTAAAATCCCAGCTTAATCCATCATCTCCCTGAAGTTTTCACTGATTGACACAGACTACAGGAATGTCCCCTCTCTCTAGACTCCTAGAGCACTCTTCACAAATGTAACTAATTATTTGGTAGCCATCTTTCAATAGTTCATGTCTATGTCCTTGAGCATATTCTCTTGGGATGGAAACAATATCTTATCACTTGTTTCTAAACTTTGTATCAACAAGCACAATTCTTGACATATGGCAGTGATATTAGTATAATATATGTTGTTAATAAATTGTTAATTGATTATGTTTTATAATAAAATAGCCCTTAGTGCTGATTTCTCTTTCCTTTTAGGAAGAGAAAAATAAATATAACATAAAAACAGGCATAATTATTTAATGTCAACCAATAATAGGGAATTTATAGTGCATATATTACTATTTTCCATTATATACCAAAAGTAAAATAAAGCATAAAATACAATGCTATGCTTACAGGAAGGGGTGACATCATGCACCTTTTATCTGGCCAGCGATTTTTCGCTGACCCCAGTAAGGGTGCTAACAGCAGTAAAGTAATTTATATACATAGTTTTTCCTTTTCTTCAGATATATCTAAAGTTCAATTATAACTTTTGATGTTAAGACTCAATGTATCATTTTGTCTTTATCATGCATTTTTCTTACTGTTTAAAATTGTTGATTTTTCCATTTATCTTCCAGAGAATGCATATTTTCAGATTTTATAAAGTCACTTAAAATGATTATTTCATTCACTAAAAATACAAAAACACTTAAACAATCCCTTTTGATATGCTGACAATACTTTTCGTAGAAGTGACAATAATTTGGGTTACTATTTAACCTATACACAGAAGGATGAAGCAAGAATTACTTAAATGTAGGTTAAAATTTGTGAAAATTAGTATATGCAAATATTTTAACACCAACGATATGAATGCATGTACATAGTATCACTTTCACTATAGGGAGAGATATAGATATAACCTTTTACGTATGTAGATACAGACATGTAAATATGTTCATATAGATATAAAATATTTGGTATAGGGTTAGCCCTAGAAAGACTGTAATTAATTGGAGTTTTCCTCAGGAATTTTAGTCTTTTTTTTCCCCTGAACTTTATTCTATGATGTTTCTTCTTCTAACTTTCAACACCTGTCTTAAAAGTGACCAGCTAATCTCTTGTCTTCCTTTCTCGCAGAAACTGTTTGCAGGAAGTCTCTTGTAAAAGTATTCCAATTTTCAAATTAATGGTCAGTAAGGCAATGGATTACTCCTCCAAAGAGTATTTGGATATTTAATTAGCGGGAAAGAAAATAGTTGAATCTGTTATGTTGAACTGTATGAAACTACTGTTTTTGAGGTAAAAGATGTTCGAGTACAGGTGATTCCATAAGGTTCAACCAATTATAAGAATAAGATTTAGGCATTTGTCACAATCCGGCTAAATTCTCTGAAAGTGAAATTGTCCCCTTAGCACTTTGTAAACAATGTTCAGTTGCCCAGTAGATAAATGAGGAGCAGCATATGTTAACAGTTCCAATGCTTTGACAAACGTATCTGAAATTTGCTAACAGAAAACAGAAGCTATATTAATTTTAGCATACTTTTGTGTATGGCTTATTACAATTAAAATATTTGGGGTACACAAGTATTTTTTCAATGTTTTCAGCATTTCAAGGCCTTACACAGCCGGATTGTAACACTGGCCTTGTTCATTATAAACAGAATATATACTTATATGTAAATCTTACAAAGTGTCCTTACCTGCTTTGGACATCTTTTCATCTTTTTTAATTTCAGGTTCTGGGGTGAGACAAACACATACACACACACAAACAAACAAATTGGAAAAAATAAGCATTTAAAAAAATCCGTACTAAATAGAATAATAGGCAGGTTTAATAGATTTTTCTCATTTGTCCTCAGTTTCAATTATAGTTACATACTTTTATCAGTATACAATGGAATATGTATTTATAGTAAACTATAAAGTAACTTAAGCAAACAACATTGGTTTAAATTCAGTTTGCTAAAAAGTTTTATACTAATCAAGTAATTTGGGATTTTGTCTTTAATAAGAGCCCATCTCTTATAATTCATAAATTCTCTAAGCATTGCAAATAAGGAAATTAGCCAAAATGGCTCAGAAAAAAAATGTGTTGTAATTTTTCCTAATTTGACCAATTTAAGTGATTTTCTACTTCTGACTACATACGTTGAATTCATGGAGCTCCACCTGGTGGTTAATTTAATCATTTCAAACTGGTATAATTATTGTTTTCAGTAGTATTTGTTATTAATTTTATAAAATAAATTGGATTAACTTCAGTATAATAGTATAAACACATTAAAATAAAGGATTGTGCTTTCTTATTTCCTAGGACAATGGCTTTTGTCTAGAAACTCTGCATTCTAACTTAATATCAGTATAGGATAAATACATAGTTTTTTGAGCTATCCAAGTAAAACTCATGACACTACCCCAACAACTGCAATAACTGATATTTTCATGCTCCCCAGTCCTTTCTCTTATTTAAACAATTTTGCCTTGGCCTCATTGTTCTCCTCTCTCGGCATAAAGTCTTGTTTTGATTAATAGAAGGGCTCTGGTACATTACAATTTTTCCTCCCTTCAAACCGCAGAAAAAGTGAGCTTGTGGTTGGGATATTACTGAGTACAGACTTTGTGTCAGGGGTAGTGCTAACCAGCTTTATTTGGGTCTTAGCCTAATGGAGTCTATTTCCTAGAGTTACAGGTTTTTATAAAGCTCATTTGCTTAACTGAAGAATTTTATGTAATAGAGAATTCCATAGCCATTCACACCCTACTTCCTGTACCACTTGAATGCACATCCTGTAAAAAGTGGTATCAGCGCTATTATTGCACTTCCACACTCCCTGGCACATATTTCTCTCTTTTTAGTTGATGCATTCACTTAACCGGGTAGGACATACATTATTTTAATATTTTCTATGTGCCTTAATGTGGTATAAAATTTCATCATACGATTTTTAATTAATTTTTGTTTATTGTCTGTATCCCCTCTTTCGATTTTAAGTTCCATAGGGCAAGAGTTGTGCCTTGTTTACTACTCAAATATCAGCATTTGGTCAAATATCTAACACGTGGTGTATGATCAATAAATATTGTTGAATGAATGACTGAACAAAACAAATATAGACAATGAAATATAGAGCAAAAAATATAGAGAAATATGAAATGCTCCCTCCTGTGTATCTGTAGTCCTAGAAAAACTAATTCATGCTTCTAGAGTTAGAGATAAACATTCAATGTCCTAGGACAGGATCCATAGGCATTTTGCTCATCATGTAGAGCTGTCTAATTTGAAAGAGTTTTGCTTCTCACTCTACGCCTGGTTCTCTCCCCTGTCAATCACATTGCCATGTAATCTTGAAGTGGAATCATTTTAGACTTAATGTTTGTCAAAAGACCTTCTGTAAAAAATAAAAGTTGTGGGGAATACTTTTATCAGCTATGAGCACAATACAATCAGAACCAACTTCTACCTTGTTCATGAAATTTTATAACCACTCTTATGATCATTCAGCATGCAAGTGGCTGTGGACCCTCTCACGATGTGAGAACTACTGACTTTTGGTGTTATGTAAACAACACTAACATGATAACCACACAAGTTATGAATTCTTGGGAAGCGTGGAAAGGAGGCTCTTGGATCTATAATCTGGCTTTTTTAAGCAAGCTCATTTACTTAGTTTTGTGACCTTGGGCATTACTTAAATCCTCAAGTCTCAATTTTGTCATTGCTGAAATGGAGAAAATAATGTTGTAAAATAGATGTGAGAATTAAGAGTGATGTGTGGAAAAAGCTTACTTATTTTAAAATTATGCTCATGAACTTAAATTACATGATCTCTCAAGGTAATTTTCTTTTGTTCTTACAGAACGGGAACTTTACTGTTGAATATGCAAAGCAGGAATTCATAGGTGAGGATTTCTAAGGTGGACATCTCTTTTATTAGCCTACTTGGTCACTAAGAACTTGGTGCCCTCGTTTTGTAGACAGCATTTCTACTGAAGTGTGTCTTTAGTTTTTGAGTCACATATGGATGCCTGTTCTTAGTCTTATAAAAATGATTATATATATATATATAGACATATTTCATGTATATATGTATATATAGTCAAATAACAACAACAATATATATGTCTATATATATATATATTTTTTTTTTAAGTTTAGTCAAAAGTCTTCATTGAGGGCTTCCCTGGTGGCGCAGTGGTTGAGAGTCCGCCTGCCGATGCAGGGGACACAGGTTCATGCCCCGGTCGGGGCCTGTGCTCCACGACGGGAGAGGCCACAACAGTGAGAGGCCCGCGTACCGCAAAAAAAAAAAAAAAAAAAAAAAGTCTTCATTGAGAAGTTTCAGGAAACTAAGGGCAGTATTTGATGCTGAAGACAGATCTGGAAGCCGGGGAAAAAGAACAGGAACTTTTATTTTCACCCCGTCTATACTGCTAAATATTTTTAACCATTGATTATTATTGTATAATAAAATATCTGGTTTCCATAAACATTTTTCACTTGAGCCCTTCTTTCTGGGCTCAACTCACAAGCACTGCAGAAACATAGAATCAAGCAATCCCCAAGCTGAGTGTTTGAAGCAGACAGCCTGCCATTTCATATGCAGCACTGACTTTTCCAGGCAGTTGATTTTACTTATGAAATGTTAATTGCTGGTGGGTCTGGGGAGGAGAGCTTCATTAATGATTTTTCAGTGTCATCAACACTGTGTTCTCAAGTAAAGCAGGCCAACCAAAACTTCAACATGCATGTGCTTGAATTAGAGAAGGGCAGCAGTGGGGATCAACTTTGTTTAGGAGTCTCTGTTCTGTCTTTATAAATTGAAAAGAAAGAAATCTATGCAATATATAAATCCCAAGAATGTGCATTCTTTTAAGAATGTCTCCACTATAAATACTTTGCAAGTTAGAAGCTGAATGCCACTGATTTTTCTTTTCCCAATCTTTTTTGTTATCATTATCAAATTGCTTCTTCAGCACATAGAAGCCTTATATATGTAATAAAATATAATAATAATAATTCTTGGTTTTGCAACTAATGATGTTTTGTATTTTATATATGGCACTAAGTAAGTGTATTATATGCATTATCTATAATTTATTTATATAATATTAAATATTCATTGTTATTAGCTCTCTAACCCCAGTAGAATACAAATTTCATGAGTCCTGGGGTGAATTTTCATTTTCTCTGCTGTATGATAGTGTCTAGATCAGTGCTCTGCACAGACTAGGGATCAATAAACATCTGTTACACGAATGAACAATTATATAATCCTCACTTACCACTTCTATGAAGTAAATACTATTATTACACCCACTTTACAGATAATAATACTGAGGCTTAATACTTGTCTAAGTATGTACTCCCTAGTAAGTGGAAAAACTGGTCTTTGAATATTGATTTATTCCAACTCCAAAGCCTTAAACACTTGTACGCACACTGCTATAACTACTGTTGATACAGACAGAATGAAAGTTTTAAAATATTTCATGCATAAAAACTACATAGTAAGCCACGTGTACATCTTATAGGTACAAATTACTAACAGAGTCATTAAGATTGTAATTAGCATGAACGATAAAGCCACTGAGGTTTCTATTTTTTTCCAGTCAGTCATTAAATCATGAATCGTATAAACAGTTTCCTAAATTAATCTGGTTAAACTAGGTAAATATACTGAACATGGATAGAAAATTGATAGCTATCTCACTCACTGCTGGAGTAGTATTCAATATTTAGTGGCGTGGCAAGATTTTACATTTAAAAGCAGGTCACCAAACCTATTTATATAAAATATACAAAGGAACTTCAGCATTGTTTTCCCTAGGCAATTGTATGTGAGTTCTGGTCTGAGGGAATCTGGAAAGCCTGCTGGCAAAGGAGGCAGGTCATATTGCCAGGCATGACTCCCAAATCTACCTCAGGTGGCTGTGTGACCTGGGCAATTCACTTCCAGTGCTTCAATTTTCACATTAATAAAAAAAAGGATTGCTGTGAAAATGAAATTGAACACTACGTGTGAAGCACTTAGCATCAGACACAAAGCCAACAGTGGATGTTAGTCTCTTTACTGATATTTGAAATGATTTTTCTTATATTTTTCTACCAAGATGTTCAATAAAAGATATTTAAATATAAATATATTTAAATAAAGCAATTAAAGTTGTATTAAATGAAGTAATATTGATAAATTTATTCTAAACCCATGATTTTTATATCATTTGAGTAATCATTTGCATTTTTTGATGAAAATCCACTACTATTATAATTACATACATATATACATTTACACTTTACTGTGTCCTCATTGTATTATTTAACAACAAATGGTTTGCAAAACTCACACACTCACACACACACACACACACACACACACACACACTTTCATATTTTGTTCTCTGCATGAGGCTTTATTGGATGGGGTAGAGCACTACTGTCACTCCAATCAGCTCGCTACACAATTTTGGATTTGGAAGAACCGTCAGGGAACACATGTTTCTTCTTAACTATGTCTTAAGAGAAAGTGTTTTGCAAATAAGAGGTCTGTTTTAATAGGTAGCATTTGATTTCATCTGCTGTGGACACATTATTTTGTGACACTGGTAAACACAACTGTGAGAAAGACAAGCTTATCTTTCAGTTTGATTTGAAATGTCTTCAGTTCACAGCTTTCCAAAAGACAAAACTGTCCTGAGTTTGGGTGAAGTTACACAGAGAACCAACACCCGACAGCCTCTATCCCACAACTTTTCATCTTATCTCTGCCTACATTTCTTTCCTTCAATATTCCATGGACTGTTTAATATTTTCCTTCCTCTTATTGAACCATGTTCATATGTTTATGAAACCTCATGCATTCTCTATGCTCCTATTTTTCCTGCTTGAGTTTCTAAATCGATGTTATCTTTGGTTGTAAACTGAGGAATCCTTTCATGCATAATAAAGGGGCAAGGTGATGATGTTCTCAAGTAATTGCCCAACTTCATCCAAAGCAAGAGATCATTTTTTGCACTGCAGCTGGAGAAAAACAGACACAAACCAAATGAACAAAAAAATCTCTCAGTTTAAAATTTATTTCCCTATTTAAAAACCAAATGGTCTAATGTGAGGCATCTAAAACACTCTAAATTTTAATTTTCTCACCTTCTGAAATGGGAGAAATGACACTTAGCTGATGTATCTGTGGCTGAGATTAGACTGAATAACTGAATAAATATTTCCTGAGCGCTCATGTACTAATACCTATATCATAGATATCCATTGATTGGATGAAGCCTTTGGTTTGCTTTGTCTAAGTCACCACTGGAGGCCACTTCACTTTTACTCTTTCCCAGCTCTCCTTCCCAAGTACTGTGAGATCTTTGAGGACAGGGATCTTGTCTTGTTCATCTTTGGAGCCTCAGTGACTAAGATATCCCCAGAATATTATACTAACACTCAAAAATTGTTATTGACACATTGGGACTTCCCTGGTGGTCCAGTGGTAAAGAATCTGCCTTCCAATGCAGGGGACGTGGGTTCAATCCATGGTCAGGGAACTAAGATCCCACATGCTGCGGGGCATCTAGGCCTGCGTGCCACAACTACTGAGCCCACGTGCCTCAATGAGAGTGCCCTTGTGCCACAAACTACAGAGCCCACATGCCCTGGAGCACCACAACTACAGAGAGAAAACCCACTTGCCACAACTAGAGAGAAGCCCGTGTGCCGCAACGAAGACCTGATGCAGCCAAAAAAATAAAATAATATTTAAAAAAAAAATTGTTATTGACACAAAACAATTTAAGATGTGGTTTCAAAATGCCAAGAAAATCAAATTTATAAGTTTCAGTTTTAGATGATTTAGACCAAAATGTAAAGTGGAATCCCTGTCCCATTAACTAAAACCTTACATGGGTGGAAAAGTCATTTAGAATGGACCCACCAGATACACAACATTGGTGTACATTATCCTCAGATAATTATCTGGTAATTTCACACCCGTTCTCTCTTTGTGTTTATATCTGTGTCTGTCTGTCTCTCTCTCACCTCTTATTCCCTTTAGGTCAACAAGAAAAGCAATTATGCTTTATAAGCTTCTATAGGTATAGTTTTAAAATAGCTGTAGTTCGCAATACAAACACTAATGCATGACTCAATGCTTTATGACTAAGTCCTGATTCTGCAACCCTTCCTTGGCAAGATTCCCGTAGGACTTTGATGCTCACAAAGAAAGTTTGCTGAGTGGACAGTAAAAACACAAAATGAGCCAGAGGGCATTCTCTCTTTGCAGCACAGAATAAATGCATACATATTCTGTGCCTCATTCTGTCATCATTTCATTTTCGTGATCCTTTGTCTTTTGTATATGCTAAATACAATGTCCCACATTCCTGATAGTGTCACTCTGTCTTTATCTAATCTTTCTTTTATGCCTTGCTATGTGTGCCTCATTATTCTGTCCTTCCCTGAAGCTTCCCAACATGAAGAGTCTGCACTGAAAGAAGTAAGAAATAATTGGAGGAGGCTGAACATATTGTAGGTCACACAGAGAATAGTCAGTCAGAACAAGGTCCTGTGATGTTATTTGAAGATGGCAGGAGAGCTGGTTGGATATATTTCAGGTAATGAACCAGTTGACTTTACAGCATTCAAATGGTTCAAGAAGTTGTGCAAAAATCACTTGCCAAGGTAAATAAGCAGACATTCTTTGTTTTTTTCCCTTATCGAGAGAGTCACCTTTTCCTACTTATGTTTCTGAGCACCAGAATTCATTTTCTTTAACTTGAAGTGAGAATAATCAATTACGTGAATAAAAGGTCAGAGGTCATAGGTATGGCTCATCCTCCAACTGGTTAAATATATAAAAATAATAGATGACCTTATATGAAAAACTTTTTAAATTTAAAGATTTAAACATTTAAATCTTTTTAAAAATGGAACAAGAAAAATAAAATAACAATTTTATTTAAATTTACTTAAACTAATTATTTATTTAATAAATAAAATACTATGACATTTTAAAAAATTTCCCCTGAAGGAGAGAAGCATATTAGAATATTTGCATAATGTGGCTTGGAGTGACAAGAAAAATGAACATGCAGAGTGAAAGTGAGTCATCCTCTTGAGGGCTTAAATGGAGAGAATACCAAGGAAGGAATATTGGGGTTTACATTTATAATTATCCATATATTTTACATACATATAGTTGCACATATATTACTGCTGTACATTAAATTTATGGATGAAGCAAATAAAATTCACAGTACTTGGATACATTAATTTTGGAAAGCCAATTATTAAGAGAAAATTCTGGCAGTCTCAACTACTTTTCTTTCCAAAATGTAACCCCTTTCCATTCATTCTATCAACTTGGCATTTTGGCCTGATGGGCACAACCGGAAAAGTGTTAGACTGTCAGTTGCTACGTAGAGTAAAAGTGCTACTATTACTGGTATAATTTTTATTTAGACAATTCTTCAGGAAAAGAATTGTCAATAATTCTTCTTCAAATGTTTGGTAGAATTCACCATGAAGCCTTCTGGTCCTGGACTTTCTTTGTTAGGAGGTTTTCGATTATGTTCTTACTTGTTATTAGTCTGTTCAAATTTCCTGTTTCTTCATGATTCAGTCTTGGCTATCATATGTTCTAGATATTTATTCAGATTTTCTAGGTTGTCCAAGTTGTTGGCATATAAACATTCGTAGTAGTCTTTTATGATCCTTTTTTTATTTCTGTAGCACCAGTTATAATGTCTCCTCTTTCAACTCTGATTTTATTTATTTGGCTCTTCACTCTTTTTTTTTTAATCTAACCAAAGTTTTGTCATTTTTGTTTATTTTTTCAAAAGACAACTCGGTTTTGTTGATTTTTCTATTCTCTATTTTGTTTAAATCTGCACTAATCTTTATTATTTCCTTCCTTCTAACTTTGGGCTTAGTTTGTTCTTTTTTTCTCTAGTTCCTTGGAGTATGAAGTTAGGCTGTTTATTTGAAATCTTTCATCTTCTTTTTCAATGTAGATATTTATTGCTATGAACTTCTCTCTTAGAACTGCTTTTGCTGCATTCCGTAAGTTTTGGTATGTTGTGTTTTCATTTTCATTTGTCTAAAGATATTTTCTAATTTCCTTTTAATTTCTTCTTTGACCTATTGGATTTTCAAGAATATGTTGTTCAATTTCCATGTATTTGTGAATTTTATCATTTAAGTGTGCATGATGTTATCGCTCTGTTTGACGCTCTTTGACTGGATATTAAATAAAGACTTTTAAGACTCCCTCTGTTTACTAAAAGAAGATATGCTAAACTTTTAATCTAACAAGACTTCTTTTAAAATTAATTTCTTTTTTAGTAAGAATTTTTTGAATTGTAGCTCTCCTGATATATGTGAGATGACAGTGACCCCCTTTAAGGAAAGAAAGCCTAATGTGACACCACCTCTCAGAGGTGGAAGTGAAAGTCTGCATGTCATGTTACACTTTCTGTCAAAATGTCCTAGGACTGTCATTTACATTCAGCACCACAGGCCTGAATTTTGGTTGTTCGGGGGAAAAGAAATGATGAAATTCAATGCATAAAATTGCAAAGCACTAATAATATTCCAGCACATTACTAAGAGAGATCATTGTTGCTTTAAATGGTAAAAGAAAAACCACATTAAATATACTCAAGTGGTTATTTGAAACCTATAGTAAAGTAGAAAATTCAATATTAATGAAATGAGAATATAACTTTAAAAAATGCATCTTTTCCACATGCTGCCTTCCCCACCACCATTATCTGTGGCCACACACTGGCTGGTGCTACACTGACCATGTGGAATGGGATGATGAAAAAACAATACCTGGAAGGACGAAAGAAGAGAGAGGAAACTCTTAAGTAGATATTTCCAGTGTTCAAAGACTCAAATTATCATCACGTGTTTTTAGTGGAAACCTAAATTGTTTTTCATTCATATATACATTCCACACACATTTCTACTGGGGAAAATTTTGCACTGCACTTCCTAATAAAAATGTGGAAATTTATAATATTCCTGTCTGTCCCTCATTTTTGATATTTCTATCTTAGTTTGGCAAAAGAATTGTAACATCATTGAATGATTGAATTACTTGATGGCATCAAACCTTTTCAATTTAGATATTTATATAAATGTCCCTTGCAATCAACAGTCAGATCATGTTGAAGAAATCTACAGTTCTTTTAAAGAAATAAATCAGTTTAGCTAAATCCAAAGGAATGTCATTAGTCTTCACAATTAATTCATTCTTCAAATAATACAATGTAACATTTTGCTGCCTATTGAACATTTAACATAACCGTAAAAATTCTCTTGCAAGCAACATATCCTAATTTACATATTATGCCTGAAAAACATAAAATTGTATATAGCACCAAAATAACTACCTAGGTGACAATAAAAATAAAGTTTTGGATATGATGATATTTTTCTGAAGTGAAACATAAATGCTTTAATAGGTTTGGAGTCCATGTTGCTTGAAATACTTTCTTAAAAAAATTAAGTACATACATGGCTGAGAAAAAAATCATGCCATGCTCTCATGTTTCACTAAATAACAATTTTGTTTAATTTAAATTTAATTGCAAAGTTAGAAAAATATGACTTTAGGGTATTTTTTTATACATTGCTACACTGACTAATGGAGCTTCTCCTTGAGTCCTTCATTGCTCTCACTGAGTCTCCTGTCAGCTTTCCCCTCCTACTACTCTCCCACATCTCCTCCAACTCCAGCGCATGCTTATAAATGTTCACCCAAAAGTTTTTTGTCTCTTTAATAAAAAATTCCAGTAAATTGGAATTTTTACCACTAAGTCCCTGTATATTTGTCAATAGTTCACGTAGATCTTCTCTTCTGGGTAAATGTAGAAATAGGCTCTATTTGAACATTCAACATAGCAGGTATACTTCATGGTTTTACTGGTTCACTCATATGTTCATTTTGACAACAAGAAATATTAGACAGTTTGGAGGACGACACCACACCCATAGAATGTCTTGAGATAATTAGAAACTAAATGTATTACATTGGACTTAACATATTTACTTATGTTTTAGGGAACATGTTGCATGGCATATCAGAATCCACCTTCCTCTGAGCCTAGTATAGTAGGAAGGCCAGAGGTGCAATAAGATGCACCTTAGCAAGATCACAGTGCTTGATTTGGAGATCAGCGTTCTCAGGCTGGCTCTGGGGCAAATTACAATAACTGAAAAGTTTCTTGACTATTTCAGTTTTATTTACCTACAAGATGATGGTTTTGGACTATAGTTTATCGCTAAGTTACTCTTAGCTATAAAATTTGTTAGGATTTTACTGTATCTGAACTTACAGAATGGCAAGCTATCACTGAGAAATTTTAAGTATTTTTTTGTATCTTAAATCTTTGGTTTCCCATGGCTATTCCTAATAGGATCTACCCTGGGATATTTACAAAATGTAGATTTTCCACTACAGACTCATGGAATCAGAATAGCATAGGCATTTTTCAAAGCTTTCTTAGTATTTCTGACACGGCCACTCTTTCCTTTGTTGTTTCATAGTACAATTTAGAATTTTTCCTTTGCTCAAAAACAGAGAAGGGCATATAAAAATTAGAGTTTTGAGAATATGAAAAATAATGATATACTACTTTATTTCAAATAACTGAATATGCAATAGGCAGATCAATGTGTTTTCACATTTCATTATAGAGTAATACCTTTTTCCTTTAGGGAAGCTGGAATCTTCACTTCTTTTCCCTTAATAGGCTCTGGAAAGAAACATTGAACATTTATTTGAAACCAGTATCAAAAGATGTAAGAAGACACATACAATGGAGTCAATGAGCTAGCAGTAAGGTGAACCTGGATGGAAATGATATGATGTTTTCTTTCAAAAATAATTTTAATCATAGACAAAGAAACAACAGTATAGAGTACAATGAGCTGTTCTCTAATCACTTCTATTTAAAATAAATGTAAATTGTTGAATGAGGTACAATCTATTTGTTCATTTAAGGGGACGTGTATTTGGATGAATAGGAACTTGCTTTATCTGTAATTTTAAAAAACACATGACTTCAGCATCTAGAAGTCTTCCAAAACTGTTATAATCAGCACTAACTTAGTTTATTTCTTTCAGGCTATGTTTTTTCAAAAAAATAAACAATCAAATGGAAAACTCTGCATATATCATGCAAATGTGGTGTTTTAGTCATCAGACTCAAGTCAAACAAATTTCAAGAATAAGATTTAAAGTAAATTTTGAGACAGTTTCATCTGTGAACTCCCAATGTCTTAAACATGTGGTCCTTAGTTAAAGCAAATCAAGTAAAACCTCATTTATCCTACCAGGTTCAAATACAAAATGATTCTAATCATATCATGCCTTCCAGACATATATATGGGTCTGGAAGACATGATAAATATGATAAATTTATCATATTTATGATAAATTTGATAAAATATATGATGAAATATAAAATATATATTTTAACCTATTAAAAATAAAAGCTAAAACCAGTTTTCTGCCTTTTCTGCAACATTAAATCTCAGTATCTATTTTACTGACAAAAATGATTAATAATGCAGTGAGAAAGGAAGCAAAGAAAGAAATCTATCCTTCCAGCCCTTTTTTCTTTTCTCATCTGAGGTTTGGGGTGGAAGGCAAAAAATACGGTGGTGGTGCTTGTGAATGGACATGCCCCTCCAAGCAATCGCTTAGAATCCACTGAGTTCGGGTGGATTTGGATTGTGTCAAGAATGTATTCTGGTGTTCCACTGAAAATGCTGTGTCCCTCAGAGCAAGATTTTCTTGATAGATAAACTAGAGCCTTAAATATCCATAGGCTTGTAGACTTTTTAAAAGTGGCTTTGGTGGCAAAGGAGTGTCCCTGTTGCTATTTATTGTGTTAAGAATAAATAAGATCGATTTTTTCTGTGTATTTCAGCATGTGAAGATGATATCAAGAACTATGAATTGAATAGACACACGGAGAAGCTTCATTAACTTTTTTTTTTTTCAGGCTGACAGGGGTAATTTACTGCTTTGCATTGGCTAAACCAAAAGAATTAATGTATCGTGAAATGAGAAGTGGTGGTGGGGACAGATTCCTGGTGGGGTGGGAGAGCACAACGCCTGGAACTTCACATTTCAAGATACAGCATGTTGATTTAAATGGGTGTCTGTACATGACTGTGTGAGATTAAAGTAGTTATAAAGAACAAGACCTAAAGAGAGGGCCTGTAGACTGCTTCGATTTTGGTGGAAAAAGAAGGAAGGGGTGGAAAAACAGATATACTTTTATAGGGTATATGAAGGTCGTAAATCCAGCACCTTAAATTTGAAGAAAGTCCTCAGAAAATAGAAATAATTTTTATTTCCTAGTTTGCTAATAGGAAGATACCTTTGCTCCCAGGCTGGGTCATCTCCTGCACCAACTTTCCTGCATCTCATTTCTTCTCAGTGTCCTTTTGACTTCAAGGGGTTTTGACCTGATTTAAGAAGTCCACAGACTGGTCTGAGTGTCCCTAACTACCCAGGGATACCAAATATGACCAAAAATGTGGAGACAGTGTTATATGGGAATTCTGCACTTCTGTATTAGTAAGGATTGAAACATCGTTGATTTAGGTCAGCTATTAAGGCCTTTTTCAATGCATCTATCTTGTTTGTCAGGAGCAAAGCATTGGAGAGCACATTTTTTGTGTGTGTTGTTTTTACAAATATGGTAGTTTCTTTGCATTTGACCAACAGCCTACAGGGAGGCTTATGAATCTTGATTATCAGGATCTAGAATATGTTTAAAGGTGCTGGGATATTTCTTGGAACTCTCAAAATAATCTGGTAGGAGGTTGTAATGGAGAAAATGTTTACAAAGAAATAGGCAGATCATTTCAGGTTTTACACCACTCCCAGACACAAAGGCAATAATGAACTAGGGTGAGTGTTCGTGATGAATAAATCATTGGGGATCAGTTTCAAAGTCATCAGCCAACTTACCCTATTCTTAGCTCTAGCTTTTGTTTGATGAGTGGGAACGGCCAAGAAAAAGTATGGTGAAGACAAAGAGAAGCTGGGGGAATCATCAGGTGCATGGTCCTGAGCATCAGAATATGAAAGAAGATAAGCTCTGCTCTGAATTCTCTGGCACTAGATCCAAACATATGCAAGCCTGAGTCACAAAGCTAGTCAATAATTCTAATGTCCATCATATTACGCTGATGCCAGAGGAACCTAAGGGTGCTACTATTGCATTCTCAATAGAAGGTAATTAGTTAACCTCCTTGTTGCCTGGTTATGATTTGGCTTGCAGTTTCTTGGACCATGGGTGAATCTTGCAACCTCAGATAAGTCAGACTAATAAGAAGCAAGTAGCGAGAGGATAGTGGTGGATGCCAGAAGGAATATAACCAATAATAGGGCTAACTAATAGGGT
Source organism: Orcinus orca (assembly GCF_937001465.1). Lineage (NCBI taxonomy): Eukaryota > Metazoa > Chordata > Mammalia > Artiodactyla > Delphinidae > Orcinus > Orcinus orca. Next base: position 37,952,501 of record NC_064570.1, on the reverse strand, counting down.
TGCCTGGTTTCTGGATGGTCAGGGCTGCATAAGCAGGGCTCTGCCCTCTTGAGTGTGTACAGAGGGCTTACATGAGTCCACTAGCCCAGGAAAGTCAGTAGCTGAATCAGCAGCAAAAGGCAACAAGATGTGTCTTTCTCTTGCTCTTTGACTTTGGAATAATCATCCCTAGCCCTCTCTATACCTCCTTAAATAAAGACACAAGCCTAATGATGTTTCTTTAAATGTCTAATTTACTCATGGTTATCACATCCCCAGTAAATATAGCCCCAAAGGATTTCCGTGTAATAATTCTGATTTTTGAAATGTAGCATTGCTTCAGTATGGGTTCTAATATATACATGCAGGTGGAGTCTATAAGAGACCAGCAAAGGTAGGCAATCTTTAAGTTGCTCCAGTGAAATAAGAGGCTATGTAGCAAGTGGAATTGCTGCATTCTGATTCTGCCACAGTTCAGCAGCAAGCTTCAATAATCCTCTCCAGAAACAATAACACTGCAGAGGTTAAGGTCACTGAAATTTTATAGGTAATACTACAATTTTTTCTTTGATTTTTGTATATAATGAAAATTATATTCAGAAAATAAAGGAAAAGTGACAATATAATTCTTCTAAAATTGTACCCAACTTGTATATAACAAAGATATTTGAGGGCATTAACACAGCTTGAATAAAAAAAGAGGTTCATTTTAAATAGTTCCAAATCAATAATGATATGTAGTAGACCTTTATATACATGATTTTCTAGTGACTGTGGAGACATCTTGCAAATAGTAGAGAATTTAACGTTGAGGAAAAAGTGTTCCCTAGGAAATTGTCTGCAATTGTACATTAATAACAACAACAACAACAACAACAATAATAGAAATTACAGGAGCCTACTCAGTAAAGTGGTCAGTGTGGATATAAATTCTCCCAGATAGGGACTTCCCTGATGGTGCAGTGGTTAAGAATCTGTCTGCCAGTGCAGGGGACACGGGTTTGATCCCTGGTCTGGGAAGTTCCCACATGCCACAGAGCAACTAAGCCTGTGCTCCACAACTACGGAGCCTGTGCTCTAGAGCCCGCAAGCCACAACTACTGAGCCCATGTGCCAAAAAATAAATAAATTCTCCCAGATAATGTTTTCTGGGACAGATGTTTACAAGTACCATTTCCAATTAGTTTAGGCTTCAGCACAAGTGAAGTCTTTAAGTAGTAGTTTAAATTTTTGATAATCATCATTGCCTGAAAGGTCATTTTAGAGGTAAGACCCAAATTTCTGTTGAGTTGTTTTCATAGTGGACAATAATATATGGTTCAAGTATTCCTGTGAAATAAGTGCTCACCAAAATAAGTATATTTCATACTGCATTGGAAGGAGGGAAGGTTTAGATTTTGCATGTATATATGGATTTTCCTGGTAGTGTGTTTCAATAATACCTTTAGTTCTCACACAAACAAGGACAATGTTTTTGTTAATTGTCAGATAAAATGAGAATGGAGGTGAGAAGGAGTCTTTCTCAAAGAACAAGTAATCACTGGTGAAAAAAGGGACTGAGCTCCTCTGTGGGAATTAAGGAAAGTCACCCCAATAGTAAAAGGACTAAGACTATTTTTCCACATCGCATATCCAGTTTGTCTACAGATTTTCTAACTTACGTAATGAGCTCTGCACTCAAAGCAAAGGTGCTTTGAAGAATACAAATACAGGGCTTCCCTGGTGGCGCAGTGGTTGGGAGTCCGCCTGCCGATGCAGGGGACACGGGTTCGTGCCCCGGTCTGGGAGGATCCCATATGCCGCGGAGCGGCTGGGCCCATGAGCCACGGCCGCTGAGCCTGCGCATCCGGAGCCTGTGCTCCGCAACGGGAGAGGCCATAACAGTGAGAGGCCCGCGTACCGCAAAAAAATAAAAAATAAAAAAAATATACAAGGGCCCTATTTTAAGGAGCAAGCAGTATCTGTGTTAAAATGAAATAAATGGGTGTTAAAATCCAACAGACTTGACTTTGATTATTGCCTTTGCCTCTTACCCATAGTGTGACACTGAGTAATTTAAATTACATGTACCTCAGCTTCCTCCTTTACTGAAATGGTGATATCAAGCACAACTTGCAGAAACAAAATATATAAAGTAGATTCCAATGTGTCTGGCAAAGAGCAGATGCCCTGCTTCTGTGCTTCTCCCAAACAATCCTCACACCTTTGTCTGGCTAACTCTTCATGCATCATACTTGAATTTAATATAACTCTTCAGGAAAGCCTTCTCTGATTCCCCAGACTTGATTAGGAAGTCGATAGAGATGGCTTGATGCTTTATGTGGACATTATTCTTAGAAAGAGGTCTGGGATTTGAATGGTACTTAAATAGGAATGTCATGCTCTTTCATAGCAATAAGGAACCTGATAAGACAAAAGCAGACAGAGCATGACTAGGAGTCTTTGAAGACAGCAGAATTCAGAACTCCAATTTCCAAGTCTTCCTCTCTATTCCTAGCTTTGCCATCTTTGTTTTGCCAATGATTAGCAAGTGTTTGGAAAGATTATGCACTAAATATATAGTTAATGAAGGACAGAAAGGAGAGAACCAGAAGGCGTGGAAGCAAACCCTTCTTATACTCTATTTTCCTTCTAATCTTTTTTTATCCCTTCCATTCTTTTTAAAAAATCATTTTTCTGTTTTTTTCTTTCAGAAATTGTAATCAGAGCACTTTAAGTCACAGTGAACTGAAGGAAAGTATTTAACAGACAGGTAAATAAATAAAAGTTTTCAAATATATGAGGGTGTCCTGTGCAATTCTGACCCACAAACCTGCAAAGAAGTTGACTAATGTACTGTGGACACATTCAGATATTTTTGCTAATAAATTTCTTGTGTTATGTTAACTTGACTCTATTACCTTTATCCTTCAGAACTGAAGACGTCTTTCCGGATTTTTCTTTTCTAATTTCTGCAAGAAGAATCATAGGGAGGAAAGGTTACAAGGAATAATGAAGAAAAAATGGCAAGTTCTTTATGTGTTATGTTTACTGAGGCTTAAAGAACCAGAGGGGCTCTGCTTTGGTATTCAAGATACAGGTGTCTACTGGGATAAATTGCTTGTAACATATTGAACTAAATATACAGAAGATAAAAATAAGCCCTGAAATTATTACAAGGGGCAGACTATGGTAGATACAAGAATGTACAAATAAAATACCACGGGCTTTGGAAAAAGAAGGTATGATAAGAGTTATAGCTAACACTGTCTACTTACTATGTGTCACAGGCAATGTTCTCTACTGTTTAGTCATTCAACGTTCACAATAACCCTCTAAGGTTGGTAGGTCTTGTTATTATTGCTACTTTTCACATAAAGGGATTAAATAACTTTCCCAAGGTCATGTAACCCTTAAACGGGAAATCTGGGATTTGAACTAATGTCTCTCTGAACTCAAACACAAATATATTGGCTCTGGTAGCTCAATGATGGAATCAGGAAAGGCTTTGGCAGGTGGTACTGAAGAAGAGCTTGAAAGCTGGAAAGGAATTAGACCAAAAGAAATGAAGCTGAAAAGACATTTTACGACAGAAGAGAGAATGGGGAGGCATGGGCTGGACAGTCTGTCAGTTTGGGTGTGTGAGTCACTTGTAACCAAAGGAATACAGTAGAAGTGTTGCTGCGTGACTTCCTAGGCTAAATCAGGAAAAACCATGTAGTTTCTATCTGCTTCTCTAGCTCTGGGGGAAGCCGGCTGCCATATAAGTACTCCAACTGACACCGCCAGGTTGGCAAGACCAAATACAGGCAATCCAGTCAGCAGCCACAGCTGAGCTCCCAGCCAACAGCTAGCATCAACTACCAGCCATCTAAGTGAGCCATCTTGGACATCCAGATGTCAGTTACTTTAGATGTCTGCAGCCCAAGCCGACATCTGATTGTAATCACATGAGGTATCCAAGTGAAAAACTGCTCAGTTGATCCCTCCTGAACTCCTGATTCTCTAAATCATGAGCAAAGTAAAATCAGCTGTTGTTTTATATCACTAAGTTTTGAAGTGGTCTGTAAGCAGAAACAGCACATGAAACAGCTAATAAACAACAAAATACTGTACCATGCACAATATAAGTTCTCCAGTACAGCTATACAGATAACAGAGAAATGATTAATTCTACTTTTAAAACTGGGGAAGGATTTTACTGCATTTGGGTTTAGGTTCCTCAGCTGACTAGAATTTCACCGGTCAGGAAATAACAATTTAACAGTATATCAGGGTGCAGGATGTAAGTCAGGTGTTTTTAAAAGCTGAGGATCTTACAAAAAAAGAACTCCTGGAGTTCTTACTTGGTTCACAGAAAGATAATCTACCACCAATTGACATATGGAATATAGGTAACAGAGTTCTTTGGAGGAAGACATTATCTTTGTTTTGAATAAATTGTGCTTCATGTGTCAACAAGATACCCAAAAAGGAAATGTCTTGCAAACAGTTGGAAATACGGGCGAAGTACAATTACATGCAAGTGTTGCAGAAGCAAATCAGCTTGAAGTCTCATTTACAAATGGAAGCTATCAATACAACCAGTAACATGATTTTTTTGAATGCCCCAAACAAATCTTATTTGCTTTGATCACGTAAACTTGATTTAGTGAATAAACTAAGTATACAAAGGCAAAATAAATCCGAAAGTTAAAAATTGTTTTCTTAATAACATATGAAATTAAAAGAAAAACTGATGTCCTGTGTTACTTTTTACCTGCATGTTTTAAATCCAATCTCATATAATTTGCCTATATTGATATATATTCATATATTGGTAATATAAATTTTATCAATTTTGCTATTGCCAGATGTTTAAAAATGAATACCACACACAAAGTGTGATCAAAAGAGCTATAAATAGCAAGCTAAATTTTAAATAATTTACTAGATAAAAACTATTCATTTAAAGAGAAAAATATTCAATTTCAATAAATCCAGGTTTTCTTTTAAAGTTAGGAACCTGAATATCTAACCAATAAAAAGAAATAGAAAATAGCATTTACTTTTTCTTCTAACATTATCCTCTAAAAGATAAAATGTATATATAATAATAGTATTTCCTTCTACAAGGTTTTTGTAAAAGGCCTATGAAACAGACAAAATAAAAAACTGAAATAATGGACAATCTTGTAACAAAAGAAATCAGCACTGGAGTTCCTCCTCAGCACATAAATATTTTGAACCCCAAAAACAATGTGTTTAAAGGAAAGGGTATTGATTAATAATATCTTTGATCTAGCTATTAGTTATTACTCATTGCTCTGAATGATCAAATTCAATATCTATTATTAGAGACATTAGGATATTAAAAAAAATATTTCTGTTGAAGTGTTTTGGCTTGATGTCAATGTCAAGTGTAGCTAGATTGTAAAAAAGAAACTGAAATTGGAGGGTGTAAAAGATCCTAACAGAATCATCAGGCAGCCCAGATTTCCTGGCTGTGTGAAGAATCAAACTCAAAATTCTTAACCTTTCTTTCCCAGCTAGCTCTACTGAAGTGTTCAAAAGTATCACTTCAAAAACTGTGGTTCTTTCCTCTTTCTGAAGATATGTAATTTGCCTGCTGATATGAGATATTGTTTCATGAGTATAATGAATAAGATCAAAGTATCAATTTTTTTTTGGATTCTTCTTCTGATGGAAAGAGTAGCTTTAAAGAACCATATGGAGAGCTCTATCCGTAAGTTCAATGACAGATAATTCCTCAGATCATGACTATTAATGTACATCACACAGCACCAAAAATGTCAAAATTGTTTCATAACATCTCTGTTGCATCCTAAAGTGATACTACCTTGTTCCTAGAGTGGTTCAATTGTGATTAGTTGCATGATTTTTAAATATTTAATATGTGAATGCCCTACATGCCTCTGTCATTGTTTTATGTTCATTTGGACATAATTTTGACAATCAGGGATATTTTAGAAAAGGTATTTTATAGCATTTTTGTATCTTTTTCAAACTCCAAAATATGTTTCATAAATAAATAGAGAGAAAAGAATTTTCAAGTAGTCTAAATGGTTTAGCATTCTATGTTTATAATCCCCATGAGAAAAAATAAAATATTTTGATATTTTATGCAATACTAACTTTGAATGCTCCTGAAAAGATGTTGTCAGGGTTTAATTTTACTCAGGACATTGTCCATTAACTTTGTAATTAAGTATGACTTGGTCGGGACGCCATTTTTAACTTCCTTTTTGCCTTAGTGATGCATTTAATCATTTCCTGGTCTATAGACTAAATAACCTGGCACACATATTTTTAACATTTTAAAATATTTTTCTCTAAAAATCTGTTTAAAAATTCTCAATTTAAAACAACTCCAATTCAATTATATTTATATGTTGGTGTCTTTTTTTAAAAAAACTTGGAACTTCATTGTATTTCTTAGTCTTTATTTTTTAATTTAAAAAAAGAATATAATTTTGCAACCTGTCTTATCCTCTATCTCTAACAGGACATTCTAATTAAAGAGTACAATATAAAATTTCTTTGAATGACATGTTAACAGTGTTGTTAGTACTTGAAGACTATGGTAAGGTATTTCTCAAGAAACTGTAAATAAGGGAATTCAGAATGTTTTCTGAAAGTTAAGCTAATAATCAATACAGAATGTGGAGAGTTGTGGAGTTCCGAAAGCACCAATTATATAATACTATATAACACTTTGTATATGCATCTCTGAGAAGCTTCCTTCAATTACTCAAGCACTGTGTTGTTCTAGGCAAGCTGGGCTGTGTTAACATGTTAAGACTGTGACATGGAGCATGGCATAGGAATTCAAAACAACTAACAGATATAGAACTTGTCTAATGTGTATCTTGCAATCACCACGGAGATGGAAGTCTTGTCCAATGGACTAAGTATTCTAGTCCTTTTGACAAACTCTTTCCTATAGTAATATAGGTCTTCAAATTACCTTAGCTGAGGTACTTCCTGAAATCATCTAAATACTCTTTTCCTTTGACTGAATTCTGATAAAACTTTATAATTATGATGCTTTTACTCTGTGTAGCTTGGCTGCAAGAAGAGAATACTTTTCAGAATTCTGGACTGTACCTCAGTGGGGTATATTTTACTTTATCTGTAATCGGCTCTTTTAGAAAGATCAGCAATATGCAATTATTTAAAAAATAAATTAAGCACTCCTTTATATATTTGGGAGCTGAGATAAACTAGGACACCCTAGGCAAATAATTTGCTTTCTAAGCCCTAAAGAATTTGTTTTTCAAAGAAAACTTTATTAGCTATGAATTTTTCTCATATAATCACGTTCAACTTAAGATATCAAAGTTCCCATGTTTTCTTCAAGAAAGAAATCTTTTTAACAAGACTGTAATTTCCTTGAGGGCAGGCAAAGCTAGGTCGTGGTCATTCCTGTATTTACATATAATGATGAAGTGTTGTTTTGTATGGTTAGACACTTTTACATAAAATCTTGCTATGAATGGGATGTTTGTTTCACCCTGATATTCATATGTTAAAGACTAATTTAAGATTTCCATACCATTTTTTAAAATTAATGAACTATAATAATTTTTAGAGTAGATTAAGGTTTATAGTAAATTGAATGGAAAGTTCGGAGGGTTCCCACATATGTCTTCCCCTAATACACCCCACCTTCTCCATCATCAAATCCCTAATTAATGTTGTATGTCTGTTACAGTTGATGAACCAATATTGATACATCATTATCAACCAAAATCCACAGTTTACATTAGGGTTCATTCTTAGTTTTGTTCATTCTGTGGATTTTGACAACTGTATAATGACATACATATACCATTATAGTAGGATATAAAATAGCTTCACTGCCCTAAGAATTCCCTGTGCACTACCTATTCATTCCTCCCTCCCCCCAAACCCCTGGCTACCACTGAACTTTTTACTATCTCCATAGTTTTGCCTTTTCCAAAGAGTCATGTAGTTGGAGTTATATAATATGTAAACTTTTCAGATTGGCTTCTTTCACTTAGAAATAGAAATTAATGTTCCTCAATGGCTTGATAGCTCATGGCTTTTTATCACTGGAGAAAATTCTTTTGTATGGACATACCAGAATTTATTTATCCATTCACCTATTGAAGAAATATTTGTTGGTTTCAAGTTTAGCAACCATGATTAAAGCTGGAATATTTGTGTACATTAGTTTTCAACTCATGTGGATAAATACCAAAGAGTATGACTGCAGGATCGTATGATAAGAGTACATTTAGTTTCATAAGAAACCACTAAACAATCTTCCAAAGTGGCTGTACCATTTTGCATTCCCTCCAGCAAAGCGTGAGAGTTCTTGTTTCTCCACGTCCTCCCCAACATTTGATGTTTCAGTGTTTTGGATTTGAGCCATTCTAATAGGTGTGTAGTGGTATCTCATTGTTTTAATTTGCAATTTCCTAATGATGTATGATGTTGAGCATTTTTTCATATGCTTATTTCCCACCTGTACATCTTCTTTGGTGAGGTATCTGTTCAGACCTTTTGCCAATTTTTAAAATGATTTGTTCATTTTCCTATTGTTGAGTTTTAAGAGTTCTTTGTGTATTTTGGATAACAGTCCTTTATCAGATATGTATTTTACAAATATTTTCTCTTATTCTGTGTTTTGTCTTTAAATATTCTTGACAGTATATTTTGCAGAAGTTTTTAATTTTAAAAGAGCCCAACATATCAACTTTTCATTTAAGGGTTGTGTCTTTGGTGTTGTATCTAAAGAGTAATCTCCAAAGATAAACTAGATTTTCTCTTATGTTTTCTTCTAGGAGTTTTATAGTTTTATGTTTTACATTTAGGTCTATGATCCACTTTGAATTAATATTTTGAAAAGGATGTAGGATTCGCATCTAGATTCTTTTTTTTTCTTTTTGCTTGTGAGTGTCCTAGTACCACTTGCTGAGAAGACTATCCTTTCTCCATTGAATTGCTTTTGCTCCTTTGTCAAAGATCAGTTGACTATTTTTGTGGATCTATTTCTGGGCTCTTCATTTTGTTCCATTGATCTATTTGTTGATTCTTTCACCAACATCACAGTGTGATGACTAATGTAGCTTTATAATAAGTCTTGGGTGTCAGTCCTCAGACTTTGTTCTTCTCCTTTAATGTTGTCTTGGCTATTCTGGGCCTTTTATTTTTCCGTATAAACTTTAGGATCAGTTTGTTGATATTCATAATATCTGTTTGTCAATAGCCATTGGAATTTTTATCATGATTGCATTGAATCTATAGATAACTTTGTAAAGAACTTACATCTTAACAATTTTGAGTCTGCTTACCCATGAATATAGAATAGATTATTCTTAGATTTATATCTAAGTCTTTCCTTTTTTTGGCACTAATGTAAATGGTCTTGCATTTTTTATTTTGTTCATTCCAATTTTTCATTGCTGGTACATAGGACAACAATTGACTTTTGCAGATTAACCTTGTGTCCTGCAACCTTGCTATAATCACTGATTAGTTCTATGAGATTTTTATTGATTCTTTAGAATTTTCTAAATAGATGATCATATCATTCAAGACAGTTTTATTTCTTTCTTCCCAACTGGTATGTCTTTTCTTTCCTTTTCTTGTCTTACTTCATTAACTAGTACTTCCAGTACAATGTTGAATAAGTGTGCTGAGAGGGGACATCCTTGCCTTGTTTTTTATCTTAGTGGGAAATTTTCTAGTGCCTCATCATTAAGTATGATGTTAGCAGTAGGTTTTATTGCAGATGTTCTTTATCAAGTTGAGGAAGTTTCTCTCTGTTCCTAGTTTGCTGAGAGTTTTTATCATACATGGATGTTGGATTTTGTCAAATGATTTTCTGTTATCTATTGAGATGATTTTGTTTCTTGTTTATCTGGTTGATGTAATGAATTACATCAATTTATCTTCAAATGTTAAACCAGTTTTGCTTACCTAGAATGAATCCTACTTGGTCATGGTATATAATTCTTTATATACACTATTTAATTTGATTTACTAATATATTAGACTTCAATGAAATTTTTTGAAATCTTCAACAGCACTTTAAACTTTGTGATGGATATGTGCATATAAAAGAAAGTTGAGGTCTGAGACTCTCAAAGAGGCTTTGCTTAGAGTAAAAGCAAAAGCCAATGCCATTTTAACAAACTAGAAACTGTCCTTCCTACAGCGCTTAGCAGTGTGACAAAGTGATCCCCCTGCAGAACAAGAACCCCAGGTCTATTTAAGTTTCTTCACTTGGGAGCAATATGTTAGAAGAAGAATACATTTTTTTTGTATTTTGAAAAGGTAAACTTGATTCATTCAATAAATATTTATTCAATGTCTCTTTTGGGCTCAGAGCTGAGAAAAAAAAAGAAAAGATGGTTTCATGGAGTTCAGTCTATGCTGAAAGGCATCCACGTAGACAGATTAAGTACAATGATAGAGACACATACACAGGGCTCTGAGCTCATAGCAGAAGGACTGACAAACTACCTGATGCAATAAGAAAAGACCTCACAGAGGTACTGGCATCTGTGATCAATCCTGAAACTGGATATAAAATTTGTCATCAAAGAAGAATTGGAAAGACATCTCCAAAATAAGGAACAACATAAGGAAAAATGGAGTGTGAAAGTTCATGTGGCTGCCTCACTGGATGTACAAAGTCGGGGAGAAGTATGTGAGCCAAGGCTGGAAAGTCACAGTGAGGGATGGTGATAAAGAAACCAGCAGTACCCTGCTAGAGAATTTGAATTTATATCCTTCCAATGATAAGGAGTCTTTAAAGATCCTTAGTCCAAACATTTTTTTCAGTCATTGTGTCAATGAAATTAAACTTTTGCTCTTAAGAGAATATTATATATACTGAACTGACTGACAATACTTAGAAAGTTATTGTTATTTTGTTTGGAAATATGCCAAAACTGAAACCATAATTCAACCACAGTTTGTTATCCACATTCTCCTGTCTCCTGAGACAATATCTTCTTCTGTTTCATTTTTTATAAATTCTTTTGTACATGTGTGTCATGGGCATAATTTCTGCATCCTGTGTTCCATTATTAGTGATCCTTCTAGCTAAATTAATATTTAGAGAACCTTCATGTCATTTCATTGGATATTCAATAGTATGCTTTGCTCCAGCAATGTACTTTTTGAAACTTAAGTATAATTTAAGTGTATATATTGAAATTCAAGTGAAGTAAATACTTCAAATATTAGAATTCTATTTAGTAGATTTATATAATACTTAGAAATATTTTCATTTTAGAATCTGAATCTGACATTTCTGTTTATACTTTGGTACAGATTATACTTGCAATCAGAAAAGTAAGTTTATTCTTCAGCATTTGGGTCAAAGTTGGAAACGTCTCAGGCAAGGGAGACATTTCTTACAAATGAGAATTAGACAATATTAGGACTGGAAAGTTCTGTAGAGAATGCTTAGTAAAATAATCTTGGCTTACAAAAGGAGATTTACGAAAAAAGTAAATACCCTAATGTCACAGAATAAATTACCGGAGGAGATAGACCAAGCCTTAAGTTTTATTTGCAGATAACTGTACTATATTATTCAAGCAGATTAATATTTCTAATCATTATTAGTTTTTATCAGTTATTTCTTTTCAAGGACCAGCAATACAAGTGCTAACTCCAAGCTAAGAATTGTTGACCATGATTTTTATTGCCAAGACTTTTAACGAGACTACAGATGCTCTTTATGAGTTATCTGACCTAGTATCTCTCTTTCTTATATAAAAATCAAGTGAAATAAAACCCAAAATTTGCAAGTCAAAATGATGAAGAAATTTTGTAACTTATATTTTGTCATTTCGTAATTCCAAAGGAGTATCTGAATTGAATTTTCAGGTTTTAAGAATTGCTTTTTATTTAGCATATAATACATCATCATTCTATGAAAAACTGGGGCAGTAATAATCAATAAGGTACAAGTAAATTTTATGTAGAATGATGAAAAAACTTTTTCATGTTTATTCCTGAAATTATTTGACCTATAATGTGTACTTTAATTTACAATTAGAAGAAAGTAACAATGCATTTTTATGTAGGGCTAATGATTTAAGATAATATTTGCAATTTGATTTTTAGAGACTGTAGCTTAAACTCCATTAATTTGTTCCAGGATATGACATGGCAATTGATTTTAAGCAATTTTATTCAAGATAGTGTGTATTGTATTCCAACTCTTTTTTTTCCCCCTAAATAGGCCTTTAGCAGAAAATCAATTTATAAATGAAAGAAAAAAGTCAGTAAAAAAGGGATAAAAAAATTCTCCCAAAACAATCTTTGTTCTGGCCACTTAGCTTTGTAACAGAGCAGCTTATAATATACTTTCTATTAAAAATCCCTAAGGAAAAAAAGAGAATAAACCCATATGTGGTTTTGGAATAAAAGCAGGAGTGAAAGTAAATATTAATAGGAAGAAGAGACATAATTAGCAGTTTAATGTCCTTGAACTTGCAAGGAGGTGTTTTCTTGGTGTGTTATGTGGTAAACACTACAATGCATTTCTGCAGTCTTTTATATAATCTAGCGTAGAATGTCAAAGGAACAAACAAAAGTCAATTTTTCTCTCTGGAGAACAAAATTGTAATCTTCAAATATCTGAGTAATTAAAATAGTTTTTACTTGCCAAATCCTGGTTTTGGTGATCAAAATTCTCTATGAGGAAAAATAAGGTTTGTAAGAGTTTTCATTATAAAGAGGATGAAAATGGTCTTTCGCAGATTTAAGGATTTCTTAAAGAACCATCAATCTAATATTAAGATGTAGACAATGATCAAAAATACACTTTATCTGAAGTGCATTGTCATTAAATTCAGAAATCATATGACAACTTTTCTTCATATTTACAATTTGGGCTTTAGGAAATGGTTTATAACTGCATTCCATTAGTTTACATAAAGATTGTTGGACATTATATCAAGACAAAGTTTTAGAATTATAAGATAGATGAAGCAAGAGCACATGCATGATGTAAAAAGTTTGTTGCTTTTAAGAACCTAAAAGATGGATACAATTGCTATTAAGAAATTACTTTGATGAATCATGGAAGGGATAGAATATAAACAGAGTAGGAGTGACACACTACCCCTATGTAAATTGTGTCTTCTGGCAACGTCAGGTAACTTAATTTAGCTCATCTAACAGCCAGTTCCTCTGACTCCAGAGTTTAAAAGGTAACCTGGTGGTAAAAGTAGTGACCCCAGTATGAAACGCAGGGGGAGGTTCCTGGGGTAATGTAATAGTTTTACTGTTTTTCTCCATGAAATGGCCACAGTCTCTAAGGAAAGGAAAGAAAAAGATAGGCACAGAGGTCACATTAAGCAGAGGAGTGGTTCAGTTTCATGATAACTGAAAAGCAGAATTATGCATGACGGAAACTGGAATGTGGGCATTACAATTATCTCTCTGTGTGACTTGTGCTTGCCTATAATATATCCTGCATAAAATAAGAGTGATCAAGTTACACATTAGTTTATTAGAGAAAATGGATCATTAATACAAGAACCATTAATTTCTGAGGGAAAGGTACAGCATGAATGCATCTTTTAGCATTGCTTCCAAATCTTGCTAACCTCACTGGCACACATTGCTCCTTTACCGGGCTGAAATTCTCTTTAGCATTCAATGACATTCCTATCAATAAATGAATCACATGAACCAAATGCTGCATGGCAGGAGGTGGTACCCTGTAGGAGATCAATGCAACAATACAAACTTTTTGAGTGTGTTGTGAATCAGCTGTGATATGTAGGATTTATATCTGTCTATTTATTAAAGTGATGAAAGGAATGGGGAGGAACATGGTGAAAAAGAAGGGACTAGAAAGAAATTTCCATACATGAGATCATATGATTATGAGAACATTCTAAAAGTATTAAATGAAATAAAAGTAAGAAGTAGTAGTGAAATGTGTTATGTGAGCAAGTGAGATAGTGGAAAATTGCAAAAAGTTCTCTTGAAAATATATAAAATGTGTAAGCAAGCAGAGTACACTCATTTTTACAAGCGTTGCATGAGCTCTGTATGTAGACCATCTTCTCTCCAAAGCCCACTTGATACTCCTCACACCCATTCCCAGCGCCTAGTCTGTTGTGGGCGCTCAATAAATATTAAACAACCAGAGCACAAACTATTGTCAAAAGTTTGGAATTCACAGGAATCAATACTATTGTTATTATACTTTAACATTTATTGAGGGTCAACAGCATGACTTAGTCCACATGTGCAAATAGGTTATTTTATAGTCACATATTAAGCAAATAATTAAATACAATATGTATCAACTACACCTTCAGTTTTACTACATTGATCTTAAATGTAAAATTGTTTCTCTCTTTTTTTATAGTGTTGACACATCATGGAGTATAAACATTTATTATTTAAATAAATACGTTTCTCTCAGAGAAATCATTACTCTTAGATATTATTAATATTCACTTGAAAGTATGGGATCAATCTACAATAAATACACATCGCAGATTCTAAATAGACCAGTACATGTACAAAGAATAGAAGAATCTGAAAAGTGTCTGAGGACAATGACAAACACACAAACCATGTAATATCAGTTGGGTTTCACTTGTTGTGACAATTTAAAACACTAATACAATTATGTAGGGTACCATTGTTTACAAAATAGCAACAAAGGCAAAGAAAAACAGAAAGTCTTCAAGTGGACACAAATTACGGCACTTATGAATTTAAAAAGATTTCTTAATTTAAAGCAAAATGTAAGTTTTATTACAGGAAATGAACTGCATTTGATACATTTATGATCCATATGCTCCAATTTTACCCTTAATAAAATGATTACTAATTGTGTTCAAATTTATTCTTGGTGGTTAATAGGTACTCAAATTCTATTTAATCATTTTTCATGAATATTTTTGTCATGTTTGTACTTAAGTGGATTTTGAAGTGATTTTTAATTGTTAAGAGGATGGAAGACTATAACTAATGTTTCTGTAATGAAATTTTCAGTTTAATTTTGGGATACTAAAATATCCAAGTTTATAAAGTGTGTTTTCCCTTAACATTTGAGTCTTAGAATCCTAGAAATAAAAGTCTTTCTAGACCAGCCTTCTCCTATAGCAGGAAGAGCCTTTATATTCTGATATAAGGGACATACTACTTAAAAACTTTGTTGAACATAAATTTTTTTATGATTCAAAGGAATAGAAGATCATCTAATTCAGTTCTATAATGTAAAACCAAGAAAAATGAGGATAAGCCCTTATGTTTCTATATTTAGACATACATTGGCCTAACTGGGCAATTATTAAATTTTCTCTCATTTTAAGATTTTTTTAAATTTACAATATAGAAGGTGCAATTGCTAAATTTAATTTATTCTATGTCTTTATCCATATGATGGTTCACCACATGCTGTTCTGTTATGTAAGAGTACCATCTACAAAGATCATAATAACGATATAATTAATGAATAATGCATATTTAATTATTAATTTGCTCTACTTTTTTTACTTTAAAATGAGAGTAGTTAGATGATTTAATCACTTATCCTGGTTTCTGAAATATCTGGCAATCTTTGCTATCAGAAATCACATTTGATTTACTAAAATATCTTAATTGTACAGTACTTAGAGGCACAGATCATCGATATCTGGATCACCTAGTATTCTTTTCTTCAACAATTCCTCTATGTTTTCATTCAACCCACAAGTATTTTTTGAACACTTCCTACATGCCAGCACTGTTACAGGCCCTTAGAACAAACTCTTAAAGAAAGCTTTAAGTAATATCATGCACAGGTGTGAATGAAAGAAAAAGAAAGATGATATGCGAATGATTTGATTTATTACTATTTTCTTCACCTTTTCATTGTTAGATTGAAATCACTTTGAAGGAAAAATATTAGAAACAAGGAGATGCTGGGACTCCAATCTACAACTCATATCATTCAAGTTAGTTGTCTTGACTGGTCTCCTTCCCTGCCACAGTAAGTAAGAAGTCACTTCCCTAGAGTGACTGCTTTGATCCTCTGGCTAGTAACAAGCAAATACTATGAAAAATTTTCTTCTGAGAGAAAACAAGATTGAAAAAGAGAGAGGGAAATTGGATTTAGGGGGACAGGTCAATTTTGAAAAGTAATACTGAGGAAAAAGTACACTAAAAATGAGAAATTAAATATCAAACAATAAATAAAACAAGCTTAATGAAATGTGATATACTTTCTAGATATAATATACAAATATATAAAGACAAATCTTCATACAGTAGCACGTGTTGTGATGTTTTATCTTTGGCATTCCTTGGCTTTCACTATAAGGAGAGCAACATGTATTGTGGAAAATATTTGTGTCTCCTGATGCTTCTAGGTAACTGCTTTCTAAACAAGAGAAATCGTTAATGGTGTCTGTGGTGTGTGTGGGTGTGTATGTGTGTGTGTGTGTGGCTTTAGTGTGGGAAAATTTATAAAGAGTTTCTTAATACTCAAAATTCTGGTCTAGCCAATTTAAGATCGTTATGAGAAGAATAACTAAAAACCACATGATCCATCATGAATTAACGATAAAATAGAGATACTTTTTTGGACTTTTGCAGAGGTTAGATTAACTAAATTTCTAATTCTTAAACGATATGAGGTCTAGTTCACTAAATTACATAAACATAACATTTATTTCACCTTTCACTATATGAATTTTCCATAATGTAAAGTTTAGCTTAATCGATGTTTCCCAAGTACAATTATAATGCAGACTAAGTTCAGAGTTTCAGTGTACACAGTTTTACATAGATCACACAGGGTATTTGAAATCTATTAAGAATTATGAGTGTCATGGTTTTTCCCTAGTACAAGTCCATAAGTTAAACCTTAAATGAAAATAACTCTTTATAAACTATTTAACTGTACTTCAAAGAATTATGAACTAGTTTTAGATTATTTATACTTCTGAAAATAACTAAAAACTATATAAGGAAGAGAAATACACAATAGTCAAAGCATCATCTTATGTATAAATATTAGAATATTATGATGAAATCTGTAGAATGTAATTGATTTATTATCACATAAATTCCTTGATTTATTAAAATCACAAAATATATATTTTCATATAAATTATTAGTCATAGATATACCATCGCAAAAGTATGCAAGTTATCCAAATACCTTATTTCTTATGATTTAAAAAGAATGAATTATAAAATAATCTGAAGGAGTAAATTCACATCCCTAAGAGCCATTTCCAGTCTCAAAACTATTTGAGGCAACATTATAGAATTAACGAAACTGACACCAACATGAAGGTAAGAACACATAAACAATCTGAGCTTAATCAGTTATATGTTAGGTACTATTATTAATGTGGACATTTTATATTCTAGTCGGTCTTCTCTTAATTTGCTGTGGCTATAAAAACAATCTGCAAATGCTGTAAGATGAGTAACCAATGCCTGTATACTAGAGGGGAGAAAAACTATGAAGCTTAATGAAAGCAAAATGTTTTGATTCTCATTTACATTGAAGCTGATTTTATAAGGAAAAATGCCTAAGTAAATACTATATACTTAACTAGGAGTTTATATTTTTTCATATCCTTTTACATACGTTTTCTTGTTTGAACTCCACATCTTGTCAGACAGGTAGGTCAGGTATAATTAACTCTATTTTTTAGAGAAGAAATTTAGGCTCAGAACCTTGCCTAAGTCAACAAGTTGAAACTGGGATCTGTGCTCCTACAGCTCTACTTTATATTTCAGAGACTAAAGTATCCTCAAAAAGAAGTTGACAGAAACATTTTATTGAATTCTAAAAGTCCAGGTAGTCCACAGAAGCCAAAATGAATTTGAAAACTTATTCAATGTGATTTAATGTGATTTTTCTTTTGAAAAACCAAAGGAAATAAATCCTTAATGAATTTTTTAACCTTAGTTTACTTATCTGAAATGTGAGGGTTTGAAGGATTTTCTTGATATATATATGTAAAAATATCTAATTTCTGATATTAGGAATTTGTCTCAAATTTCAGAGGAGAAATGATTTTGATTTCATTCTTGACAAAATTATTTCTAGTTCCGATTTCATCTATTTATTATAATAAATAATACATATTATAATATTATAATATATTAAAAGCCAAAGAGTGGAGGGAATAAAAATTAAAATTAGCACTATGAGCTCTGACAGAAGGCCCAGCATCACTACAAATGCTTTTATTCTACTCTGCTGTAGTATTTTTCTCAAGCATATTCTAAAATGATATATTTATTATATAGCTGCATTAAAAAAAAGAAAATGCATTATTTATGGCATTATGGTTTATAACACTGAAATTTTAGACCTCTTGGGAGAATCAACTGCTGAAGTTGTAATATAAACGCAAGTAATTTACCTGTATTGCTGGTTTTTTGCTTTAACATATTACTTTTCAAGCAGTAGAAATTGTTTTTGCATAAACAGAATTGTGTCACCTCTATTCTTTAAACTATGATCAGTCAGGTGGTGTTAAAACCACAAATCAAACAGAAAAAAATGTCTACCAATTGCCCTGGAAGATTTCCTTATTCCCAACAATCTTCAGCATTTCTCTTGATGTAATTAAGCAGTCTGTGGAGCTTTCCTGTTCTGAACTTACACTCAAAGTTTAGTTGTACAAAAGAACAAAAACCCAGATTGCCACCTCACATTCTCCCTGGCACAGAAAAACATGCAAGGACAGTGAAAGAGAGCAATCGATTTAAAGGTTATTGTCGTCCGCCTGTCTGAATCCAGTGCTTTCCTCCTCATGTTGTCTTTCTAAAGATAATGTCAACCTCCTTCATTTTTTTTTACCTTGCTCCACTGTCTTGGTTGTTTTCTCTTCCTTCTTTCCAGGTACAGCTGCAAAGCAGAGATAAGGTTTAAATAAAATTCCAGATGTAAATGCTGCTTCTGCTCAAAAAGGCATTTTGTAACTCATTCAATGCCAAAATTTTCTTCTAAACAACCTATTTTAAAGCTTTTTCAATATTTCTCACTTCTTTAAAATCCAACTGAAACCTACTATTATAAATCTATTCTTAAAGAATTAGAGAAAAAAATAATCCCTTGCCCTCTTCTTACTAGTCTTTGCACACTGTTTTCTATCTTATTCTTTTATACTCTGCTTTGATAAACAAGCTTTATGAAGAATTCTGCTTGACAGGATTATGATTAATCGACTTACATTCCAGGTAATTGCTGGAGCCACTTAGCATCTTGAAAATGTCAACTAGATGCTCCTTAAATTCAAGCTTAATGTTGCTTAATCAACTCAAAGGACAGTGTAGTCATGCTTGAGATTTGCTTAAATATTAAATGAAGTCATTCCAAATCACAAGTAACCAAAAAAGAAATAAGAATTATCACTTAGGTGCTGTTTCCCATGAACTACTGAGATTTTACTACTCTCGGTGGAGTATTATCTGCTTACCTTGTTATACATCCAAGAAATAGAAATGATTCATACAAAATCAGTGTACTGAAATAACTGATTCAAGTAAGGATCTTCAGAGGACATTAGCAACTATTAGATGAAGGATGAATGGGGAACTGGATATTGCCGTCATACCCAGGTATCACCCCCAGGTATCACCCCCAAGAGTTGTATGGGGAAAACTGCAACTTGGAAATGAAGAAATGTGATTGTCACCAGCTTAACCCACTGAGGAAACTTAAAGCCACTCATTCACAATAGGACATCCAGACATTCTGTGCTTCCTCATGACATGCAGTGTGATGTACAACTGTATCACCTCTGAAGTATTCTTGCCAAAGAAGCCAACTGGAATCAAGTTAAGCCAAAGATTAAGCTTTCAGGTTAATCAAATATATGATATAGAGAACATATTAAATAATATTCTGAAGAAACAATTACATAAATCAAGTGTCTACAGAGTAAATGATCATGATCTTTTCAAAAAGTTAATGACATGAACTAGAGACAGAGTAAGGGAAAAAATGACTTTTTGATATAAAACTTGCTAAATTCACTCAGTTGTAATAGTTCAACTGTATATTCTTTTGAATTTTTCAAGCAGATCATTTCACCTGTGAATAGTTTTATTTTTTACTTTTTTATTCTTGTACTGATTAATTCTATTTCTCACCTTATTGCACTGGTTAGAATATCCAGTACAATGCATAACAGAAGTGCTGATAGCAGACATCCTTGTCTTGTTCCAATTCTCAGGGAGAAATCTTTCCATTTTTCTCCATTGAGTATAATATTTGCTAATGGTTTTTGTATATATCTTATCAGAATAGGGAAGTTTCTTTCTACTATAATATGAAATATATCAAATGCATCTTCTATGATAAGTATAATTTCCCTTTATTCTATTATTCTGATTAATTACATTGAATTCTGAAATTGCAGTCTAGAAATAAAACCAACTTGGTTCCATCTTGTCTTTCTCATATAATATCAGACTAGATCTGCTAATATTTTGTTTAGATCTGTGCCCTTATGTTCACAAGAGAAGTTAACCTGTATGTTTCCTTTCTTTTTTGTTCCTTGCTAGGTTTTTGTATCAAGGTTATTCTAGCTCCATAAAATGAGCTCCATAAAATGTTTCCTCTTTTTCTGTTCCTGGAAGGTTTGGTACAAGATTGGTGTTAATTTTTCCTTAAATGTTTGAAAAACATTCACCAGTGAAGCCACCTGGCTAGACTTTTCTTTGGTGAAAAATTATAATTAAAGATTCAAAATGTCAATTGTATTAAAATTTTCAAACTCACTGGGAAATATTTCTATTTTTTAATTATCTGTAGAATCTGTAATGATGATTCCTTTTAATTTTCTGATATTAATGTTTTGTGTTTTCTCTTTTTTTCTTAATAAGTTTACATAAGGGTCTATCAGTTTTTTCAGTTTTTATAGAAAATCTAATTTGGATTTATTGCTTTTTCTATTGTACTATTTAATTTCTATTTCTTTAGCTTCTGCATTTACATTTTTTATTTCTCTTTCTTCTTTCTTTGGGTTTCATGAAAATTTTAACATAAATTAAAAATTATTTTCTTCCTAAATGTTTGCTTTTCAGCCTTTCTTCTTTTCTAATGAATATTTTTAATAAGTATAAATTTCAGGTAAACACTGTTTAGGAGCATCTCCAGTTTCAGTGTGATATTTTCATCATAGATTAATTCAACATATTTCCAAAATTCCACTGTCATTTTTTCTTTGGCCCATGGGATATTCAGAGATGATTGCTTGTATTTCTTACAGCATCTAGCATTGTTTCGGACCTAGCAAGTGATCGATATATATTTGCTTGGTGATTAGGTGTATTAATTGAAAAATGAGATTTGATAATAAATATTCTGAGTTAGAGAGATCAGTTTTGGTATTAGTATATTTCCTGAAAGAGGAGAGATATTAGGTGTAGCCAATGAAACATGAAAAAGGCAAAGAAGCAGGAAAGCCTTGTGTGTGCCTAGAGGAAGTGAACAAGTGTAGCTGGAGCAGAGGGTTCCCATAGAAGAGATATGAAATAATCTAAAAATAGATTAGGTCAATTGCATAAGCCCCTGAATTCCAAACTAAAGAGTTAGACTTTATTATGATTACTTTAAGGAGCTAGTAAGGTGTGTGGTACATTAGTCTCCTCTATGAATGCTCTCTCTCAAATCAATGTGAAAATCAAACACTGATAATTTTTAATTATAATAGAGCCCTGGGCATATAGCCTTATTCATAATTCTTTTATTCTGAAAACTCAGTATGAATATTGTATAGGAAATATGTATTTTTCAATTATTTTGTTTTAATCTTCTGAAGAGTAAATATCTTTCAGAAAACACTGGATTGTGACTTACACACACAGACCAAGTTTTTCTACAACAAAGACCAAGTTTTTCTTTTCCAGTGGTGAGTTAATAACTCCTTGCACTTATATTAAGTAGAGGAGGCTAGTCCCCTAAACCAGTTTTTTTTTTAATTCAGAAAAGGTCACTGAAAATACCAATTATCTATACAGAAAAGAAAACATTTTACGTGAAATGACCCTTTCATTTCTGATTCTAATATAAAATTCATCAAACCTAATTCTATGGAGAGTAAGTATTAGGAATAAACAGTTCATCTAAGTAAGTGGATTTTCTAATTGCCTGTAATCAATGGAAGACCTTAATCAAATTCTCCTTCTATGCTATAGGGTACCTGAAACCTCTTTTCATGCTGGAAATAAGAAATTCCATTTGTTCTACATTTGGAGGTGTTTATTTTAGAAAAAAATGTAGATTTGTGCTGCACTCCTTCAGTGACCGCATCTAATATTAAGGAAGCAAAGTAGCTAACATTCTTATAAAATGATGCCTGGATTATGGATAACCCTGAGATAAACCGTAAGGTGGATAAATTGGTTTTCTATAATTCCAGGTGTTTTTTTTTAAATTTCTTTATCACTGTTTAATTTACCTGCAAAGTTCCAGCTTATACCAAACTTCAATCTCACTTTTATTACAAGGATACCAAAAAGATGCTTTCTCAAATTAAAATTATTGGTTTTAGTATTTATATCTTACCATAATATTATTGAGGTAACATTGATTAATAACGTTATATAAGTTCCATATGTACAAGATTATATTTCTACTTCTATATACACTACACTATGATCACCACCAAAAATTTAGTTTCTATCCATCACTATCTCTTTTATTCATTTCACCCTCCCCTGCCCTTTTCCACTACTCTGATCTCTGTATCCACTACTCTGTATGTTGGGTTTTGCTTGGTTTGTTCATTTATTCCTGTTTTGTTTGTTTTTTTATATTCTACATATGAGTGAAATCATAAGATACTTGTCTTTGTCTGGCTTAATTCACTTAGCCTAATACTCTCAAAATCCATTGATGTTGTCATAAATGGCCAGATTTCATTTTTTATGACTGAGTATTATTCCATTGTGTGTGTGTGTGTGTGTGTGTGTGTGTGTGTGTGTGTGTGTGTGTGTATACCACATCTTCTTTATCCACTCATCTGTTGATGGGGACTTAGGTTGTTTCCACATCTTGGCTATTGTAAATAATGCTGTGATGAATATAGGGGTGCATGTATCTTCAAATTGGTGTTTCATATTCTTTGTATAAATACCCAGAAGTGGGATAACTGGATCATAGGGTAGCAGTAGTTTTCAATTTTTTGAGGAATCTTCATACTGTTTTCCATAGTGGCTACACAGTTACATTCCCATCAGCAGTGCATGAGGGTTCCCCTTTCTCCACATCCTCACCAACACTTGGTATTTCTTGCTTTTTTGATAATAGCCATTCTAACAGGCATGAGGTGATATCTCATTGGGGTTTTAATTTTAATTTCCCTAATAATTAGTGATGTTGAACATCTTTTCAAGTACCTGTTGGCCTTCTATATGTCTTCTTTGGAAAATTTCTATTCAGCTCCTCTGCCCATTTATTTTTCTGGTTTTTTGTTGTTGAGGTGTGTGAGTTCTTTATATTTTTTTGATATTAACCCCTAACTGGATATATGATCTGCAAATATCTTCTCACACTCGGTGGTAGGGCAGGTTGCCTTTTCATTTTGTTGATGGTTTCCTTTGCTGTTCAGGAGCTTTCTAGTTTGATGAGTCCCATTTATTTGTTTTTTCTTTTGTTTCCCTTGCCTGAGGAGACACATCCTGAAAGATACTGCTATGACTGATGTCAAAGAGCATATTGCCTATATTTTCTTCTAAGAGTTGTATGGTTTCTGGTCTTACATTCAAGGCTTTAATCCACTTTGGGTTCATTTTTTTGAGGAAGGTATGAGGTAATGATCTAGTTTCATTTTTTTTGCATGTGGCTCTCCAGGTTTCTTTGCTCCTTTTTTGTAAAATTTTCCACATATGTGTGGGTTTATTTCTCGGCTCTCAATTACATTGCACTGATCTATGTATCTGTTTTTCTGCCCATACCATGCTGTTTTAATTACTATAACTTTGTAATATAGTTTGAAACCAGTGCATGTGATACCTCCAGCTTTATTCTTTTTTCTTAGGATTGCTTCAGCCATTCAGAATCTTTTGTAGTTCCATATACATTTTAGAATTTTTTGTTCTGTCTCTGTGAGAAACATCCTTGGGATTTTGGTTGGGATTGCATTGAATCTGTAAATTGATTTAGATAATATGGACATTTTAGCAATGTTCACTCTTCCAATCCATGAGCACAGAATATACTCACTTTTTTTGACTGTCATTTGCTTGGAGTATCATCTTCCATCCCTTTACTTTAGCCTATGTTTATATTTAGAGCTGAGGTGAGTCTCCCAGAGGTAGGATATAGCTAGGTCTTGTTTTTTAATCCATCCAAAGACACTCTGTGTCTTTTGACTGGTGAATTCAATCCATTGACATTTAGGGTAATTATTTACAGAGGAGGACTTAGTTCTGCCATTTTATCTTTTGTTTTCTGGGTTCCCGCTTTTCCTTGTGTTTCTGTCTGCCATGTGGGTTTGATGGTTTTCTATGATGTTTTGTATCTTCTTTGGATTTCTATCTTTGAGTTTGCTAATTCTCTCTTCCATATCATATTCTCTTTCCCAATGCTTTCTGATGCATTCTTCATCTCATTTATTCAATTCTTCAGCTCCAGAATTTCTGTTTGGCTCCTTTTTAGAGTTTCAATTACTTAAAGTATTCCTTCTGTTCATTAATTTTATTCCTAAGCTCATTGAACTGCCTTTCTGAGCTTTTTTGTAGTTCATTCAGTTTCTTCAATCAGATTGCAATATTCTGTGACTTTAAGTTTGGTTTCTGGAGAATTATCATTTTCTTTTTGTGATACTGTGTTACTGTGGTTCTTCATGGTGCTTGATGTGTTGTTCCTCTGCCAGTGCGTTTGAAGTACTGAATATCATTCTTGTTTGGGTAAAGCTTTTTTTTTTTTTTTTTTTAATTCTAAGGATTCTACAGGTTAGAAATTAGAAGGCTTTCTTTTGTTTTCCAGTAGGTGGCACTATAGAACAAGTTTTTGGTTTCTCTCACCTGTGCTGCCTCTGGTTTTATTTGAGAGTCAGCATTTTCTGCCCTCCACCACCTCTATCAGAGGTGTCACCCAGTGCCCTTGTTACTGTTGCTTGTGCCTCTGGGGTAATTGGTACCTTGCTGCTGTTGGTATTGCTGGCACCACCACCTGGGGCATCAGGATGGTGGGTGCTTCTGCCACATCTGGGCTGTCCTGATTTGCAGGCTCCAAGGGGTGGGTGGGGTGCAGTTGGAGTTGCAAGTGCCTCTATATCAGGTATTGTCAGATTTGTGGGCTTCACCACTGCAGGCAGGGAACAGGGGGCTGGAGTCGTGGATGGCTCTGTGGCTGGAGGAACTGGGTCCCAGTTATCTATCAGGAGGCTAGAGTCCTATGTATTGCTTCCCTTGCTGCTTTTGGGTTCTCTGGGGCTGCAGGCTTTGCTGCCACAGCCAGGGGACCACGATTGCAGGGACTGCCTCCACTGTTTCCCCAGTTCTACCTCCTCGATGTGTTCCAGTCCGTCCACCTTTAGATATACAGATATGTGGAATTCTCTGGCATTCTGATGGGCTGGGCAGAGGCTTATTGTTGAGTTGTTAGTATTTCACAGGTTGCAGATTGAAGGGGAGAGACAAGGAAGCATCTTATCTGCTGTGATGCTGACATCGCTTGCTTCATTCTAGGCTCTTATTTCACTATGTTTCCCTCAATTTTCCTTGAGGACTCAATTCTTTCTTTCCCCTTAACACCACTCAACATATGCCCATTAGTTACAGGGGCTTGCCTGGGTAGTGAGGCTTCCATGGAATTGGGGTATGTTAGAATTCTGGTAAAGAGTGGAGAGTGGTAAGGAAATATTGTGCAGTTTGAAATATCACCCATATGACACATACATTACTTCTGGTATATACATCTATAGGATTAGCATGACAAACTATTATTTCCAAGGATGTAAGAATGTAATGTTACCTGCCCAAGGGTTATTGCCTGGGGATGTCAATGACTGAAACAATGGAATAAATCACTGATTGTGGAAGACAAAGTCTTAAATCCTGGATACATATTCAGGTGGAGAGACAGGAAAGAGAGGCTTCTCATCATTTCTCAGACAATGCTAACAACTCAATCTATTCCACAAGGCCATCCTTTCTGGCTATCATTTTCCCTGAATCTTACTTCTAGTAAATTTGGAATTATAAACAATATGGTATTATTGTAGCATACAAAGTATCTGAAGATGAAACTGGAAAAGGATATAGGAGCCAGATCTTGGAGGACTCTTACATCATTTTAACAAGTTTGGACTTTATTTTATAAAAAACTGGGAAAAAATAGAGTTTTAAATTAAGTGTGGTTTATTCAGTTTTATGACTTTGATAATTTATGTTGAGGGGTTTCTGCTAGGATGAATATTAGTGAAATAAAAATAAATATGTGAGGACAGTGTTTAGATCATTACAGTGGTTCAAGAAAAAGATAATGAAGACTTGAATTAACATGGAAGTCATAGTTATGAATAGGAGGAAGTAAACTCAAGAAATATTTAGGAAACAAAATCAGCAGAACTTGAAGATTCTTTGAATAATCACCTGAAGGCTAGAAAGAGAAAATTAATCATCCTCAGATTTCTAGGGAAGTGGAGGGTGGATTGTGGTTTCACCAATGACAATTAAAAGCAAGCTGGGGAAAGGAAATGAAGAGTATAAGTTAAGACACATTGAATTTAAAGGTGTTTATTTGACATTTGAATATACAAGCCTGAAATTTTCAGGGAAAAGCTCTTTGCCAGAGAAGTCCTGAAATGAAGACATAGAATTGGAGATCTTCAGGATAAAAGGCAGAGTTTCAACCTTGAGAGTGTGCATATCTCACGAAGAGAGGCTATAGAATAAGAAGTTCAGAGGATTAATGATGGAATCTGGGGAACACCAATAATTAAGGGGAAGCAAAGAAAAACACACAAAGAAGTCAGAAATAAAGCTCAGAGAATATGGTGAGAGCTAGGAGACTGTTGTCATGCTCACCCAACAGGAGAGACGCTTAGAGAAAAGACAAAGTGGTAAATGCCACTGAGACATCCAATAATGTGAGGACTGGAATGGTTCCACTGGTTCAGCAATGATAATGTCTTCAGCATTGGCCATATTATCGGAAGCACAGTAGGAACAGAAGCCTCATCTTTGTGGGAGATAAGAAGCAGTGTTAACACTCCAACATCCAGAAGACCGGCTAAGATACAGAGGAGAGAAAATAGTAGACAGAGATATGGGAATCTAGAAAAAAGTAATTTTAAACTGAGAATAATATTTCCAAAATCAGGAATAAAGTCAATAAGGAGAGGGCTTCCCTGGTGGTACAGTGGTTGAGAGTCCGCCTGCCGATGCAGGGGACCCGGGTTCGTGCCCCGGTCTGGGAAGATCCCACATGCCGCGGAGCGGCTGGGCCCATGAGCCATGGCCGCTGAGCCTGCGCGTCCGGAGCCTGTGCTCCGCAAAGGGAGAGGCCACAACAGTGAGAGGCCCGCGTACCGCCAAAAAAAAAAAAAAGTCAATAAGGAGAAAGAACATAATGCCACCAAAGAGCATGAATGACTGATCAAGAAAGACCCAAATGGAGAGACTGGTCTTGAAGAGGAGGATAAACACTTTACCTCGGAGATTAAAATAGAAATTGATATAGACTAAACAAGAACCTCAAGCTACTATCCTATTTATCGTTTTATTCCTAACCAATATTCTTCAGCATCAGTGCCTGTATCTTTCACTTCATCATCCCTCAATCAATTTGTCATCATTTAGCTTTTAGTTGTGCCACTCCCCAGAAAATTCTCTTTTGAACATCATTAATAATTATCTAGTTGACAAATCCAGTGACTTGGTGACAACCACCTTGTCATTGAAAGCGTTTATTTTCCTTGGTTACTATGCAATTATAACAATTACATTTTTTTAACCTCTGATCTTTCTAGTCACTATTTTCTGCTTTTTCTCTTTGACTCTCCTTGCTTTTCTTCCTGCAAATGTTCTCTAGCATTCCATCCCAGACCTGTCCTCTCTCGAGAACAGAGAACATCCCAGACCTGTCCTCTCTCGAGAACAGAATCCATGAAAAGCTCATGGATTCTTACTGTTTCCACCATTAACCCACGCAGAGGACACCCACAGATATATCTCCAGTTCTGTCACTCTCTGGAGCTCTAGTCTGACATTTAGAGCCACCTACTTGCTACTTGCATGTGCCACAGTACTATAATTTAAATATGTCTAAAATTAGTCTTGTCTTCTCTCACCAAACTATTTTTATCTTTCTTCTTCATTTTTATGATAAATACCAACAATATTCTTCTAGCACCCAGTCTGAAAACTTATTATTGTCATTAAATAATTTCTGACTTTTCCTCTTCCAAAGCTGGTCGATTGTCAAATTCCACTGAATCTACTTTATAATAGTGCTTATAAAATATCCCTTCTTTCCAATCTCATAACTAATATCAGGTCCTAATGCACGCTGCTTACATTATTGCCAAAGCTTCCTAACTATCCTGCCCTTTCCTAAAGCAAATACCTGAGTGTTATTTCCTATACTTACAATTTTTCATTGACTCCCTATTGTCCATGCAGTAGAGTCCAATTTAAAAATCAGGCCCCTTTACTGAATTATTAGCACAGGTTGTACTAATTCATACTGTGTTTTTGAGACTCTTGTTATTCCTCATACACATCCTGCAATTTCCCACCACTCTGCCTTCCTCTGTTACCTATGCCCAAGATACCCTTCCAACTAATTATTACATAACAAAATTCTATCTGTTATTTAAGGCTTGACTCTAAAGTCACCTTGTATAATAAATGTTTTGCTTTTCCTCAGGTAAGAATAATTTTTAAATTCCTACGGCTCTTTATCTGTATTTATCGCTTTACCCTGTTGGCTTTCAAACATGAACTATGATAATATGGAAAACCTTTAGCTGATAGCAAAAACTAAGGTCCAAACAACTCAGGGACTCAATAAAGATTCATATTTTTCCCTATCTTTAATTGCTCAAGAATAGTATTAACATCTGAATCTTTCCTTAAGTTTTCACATAGTATGTGATCCATAAATATATGTTGAATGAAAGTGAAAATGATTTGAAAGCTGCAAACCAAATATAAAACAGTAAGAGGATTATCATATTGATGATTAAATACTATATATCTCCAAAGAAAATACGACTTAAAAGCAGGCTTAAGATCAAATAATTATACTAGATATAAATTGGCACACTGTAATTAATTTAAAACATTAAATTATCTTTTAACTTTGAAAATTTTAAAACAATCAGAAAATCAGTAATTTCCACTTAACATTGCACACATGGTTCCTAATTCAAGCCTCAGTGTAGAACAACAATTTCCAGTATCTTAAAAACAAATAAAGAAAACCCAAATCACGATCTTATTCTACTTACTTAAAAGGGACTAAAAGGTGGACATCTTGTAACATATACTGAGTTTTGTGGAGGTTAGGGACTGGTTACTAAATGTATGATGAAGTAATATATATTTTCATGTGTGATTGATTGTCAGTGAGGAGGAGGAGAAATGAAAACTACTTGACAAATGAGAAGCGTCTCCTTTGACTTTTATATGTAACTTGTCAAATTGGTAAAGCTCTACCTGAGTTTCAAAATATTTATGCTGGCTTTGGAAGGAACATTTGTTTCTGTTCATTCTACAGTTGAGAGGAAATCTAATATGCAGAGTCATATTTAAATGAATGATTGAGGTATGAGATCTAAGACAAACTAGAGTCAAAGTAATTAATGCCAATAGTTTAATTTCATAAAACGTTATTTCTCTCCTTATATTTCACTCTAAGCCTAGCAATCAGGTCTACCTAATCCCAACCAATATGTCTGGCCTTACTCTAAACTCAGAGACCATTCTTGGTTGAATATTCCAGTGAATTCACTAACTGATGGTTCAATATCAATTCAGTATCTCTGCTCACTCCAATTTGACTTGATTAAACTCCAATTTATGTGTGCTTGTATTTCTGCCCTAATATCTAGGCTCCAAGTGATTCAGAGTCTGTGCATGGGTCACTTACTGGTTATTGAATCTTTCCTTTTTAACTCTGCCTCCAGACCGTCTTCACAATCAAGGATTCCCTGAGGCTCAGTATCTGAAATCTAATTCCAGATGAAACCCATATACTGCTATTTGGACATCCACTGGTCTCACCCATGGCTGAAGATCTTGAAAACAATTTTGTCTCACTTTTGTTCTTGCTTTCAACACATATAGATGTCCTGACCTTACATTCACTTACTGGATCCATATACCCTGTATCCATGCCTAGATTGTGACTTCCTCTGAATCTATATTTAGACTCTTAGTCTTGTCATTGATACCATGGCATTATCCATCCTGAAGCACCCAAGTTTTACCCACACATTCCATTTAATGTTGACAAGAAAAATTGATTTCAAAATAAGACACCATAAAAGAATGAGATATATTAATATGGACTTCCGATAAATTCATGGCTCTGCTACTTATGGAAAAACTGATACCTAGTAAAAGATGTCAATGAAACATGTATCGTGATAACTTACCTCAAAAATGACATCACACATATATTAACTACTAAGAAAAGAACTATCTAGGAGACAGATTTTATTCCTATCTACTATAAATTCAGAATAATAAATAGAGCTGTATTTGAGAAAGGGAAGCAATTAATCTCAATAATTCAATTGCTTCTAATTAAGTATTATCTTATAGTAGTTTATATTTTCCTTTAAGTATCATTTAATTTTTTGTCTTTCATTAGACATACATGTGTAGTAATTTATGCATTAATTTATATAACTAATATATATTAATTTATATTTGATTAACTAATATATAAATTTAGATCCATGTATTCATTTATATCCATATATATGTTGCTTGGGGTTGAGAATGTGGATATGTATCATATATATTTTATAACTCCCTATAGTCCTGATATATATTCTCTTATAGAGCATATGCAATAAAAGATTTTTTAAGGAGAAAAATGTGATGCCATTTTAGTGGCATGTATGTGAAAGGGTACTCCTGTTGTGTGTGTGTGTGTGTGTGTGTGTGTATGAGTGTATGTTGAGGATAGGGTTGTTAAGCTGTGTCTTGAGATTCTTCCAAGACATTGAATACATTACTGATTTCATTTCTATGTGTAAAACAGAATCACAAATTTCAAAATTGTTCCAGTTTGTTTTGAATAGAGAATATGTAAATGTTTCATCATATTGAATATTTTTAACATGTATTAATGTTCTTAAAGATATTCTTTAGAGTGTCTACTGAGAGGAGTCAATATTCATGTAATAGTTGCTTCTGATTAGACATGACAAGAGGCATAGCTTTGAAAACTTAAATTTAAACTTAAATTTGATACTATTCTTGCACAAAGCAAACACTGTTCATGTAAGTTCTACTAGTCAAAGTTTCGTTTGCTCAAACGCTAACCTTATAGATCAGTATATTGAATATGAATGCTCTCCAGATGACTGGGATCCCATTGAGCTTACACAGCAGCATTTCTTCAATTTTTCAAAAACTAAAAGTGGGTTTCCATATCAGTGAAATAGTAAAATCAATAAACAGAGCTCTTCTTAAGCACTAAACAATACATTGAGTTAGCATAAAGAAGTTATAGTCATGACATCTTTTTCTTTAAGCTGCACTTACCTTTTTTAGTTGAGGCAGCACCAACCTCTTCTTTGGCTCGTTCAGTTTCTGTAAATTCAGAGATTGAAAATGAGAAACGGATATCAGACATGTGAGGTCAATATCTTATAGTATTCTAAGTCAGACAAGACTAAAACTGCCCAAAGGATAAAACGTATGTGGCACCTGAGAGCAAAGCAAGCAGCAGAGAAAACCACGCTAGAATAAGCTTGAATTTTTTTGTAACTAATGAACTTCCTTAAATAACAATGCAGAAATTCTCTTTCAAGATACAATTCTGGTGGTACTAAATTTTATGCTTATATAAATAGTGACCATAAAAAAGGTGGCTTATTCCACAGAATCACACTGGAATACTAATTTATTAGTTTATAGTCAAATCTTAAATAATGCATAAATTGTGGGGAAGAGCACTTGAAAAGACTTCTTTGTTTAGCCTTTAACAATGGGGATGGCAAGCCATAATTGACCTCAATCAATTTGCTTTATATTATAAAATATTAGCCATAATGTTACAGAAAATTCCATTTGAATATTGCTTTGGAGAGAGAAAAAGAAAAAAATTGAAAAAGGCCAAAATGGCTTCTGGAGTTTCTCTGAATATCTAGTGTGGAAGACAGGAAGATAGGAGAGCTCTTCCAAAAATATAATCTGAAATGCTGGTCCTAGTGCAAAATGTTAGACCTCAAATCAAGGCTAATTAAAGTGGAAGTTTCTTTGATCCATACGAAAATTAGAAAATGACAATGAGCTGGTAAATTTTTACAAAGTTTATTTACTCATTTTATTAGCTTTTGATTATTCAAGGCTGTTGCCCTTGGACACCTGTATTTGTAGTTTTAGTTTTATTCTTACTAGTACATGTGTATAATCCCTGTTACTCATATGCACTCACTCAGCAGCTGAGGCTCTAGGAACAACCAGTAAACAGGGGTCTTCATGCCCCCTTGTCCTCCCTGTGCCATAGACCTTGGGCTGTGAGAGAGATCAGATGTCAGGAGACCTTCACGTCACTTTCAGGTTTTAATTTCACAATATTAGATACCACAAGCTTCACTGTTTGAGCTCAGGCAAGAAGTCATGTAAATAAGACTTCTTCAGGCTGTTTCAAGACCTGGAGCTCCAGGACTAAGCAGATCCCTGGCTGTTATATAGCTTTGAGGAAAGACTTTAGACCAGTGTTTCTCAAAATTGGCATGCATCAGAGTCACTCAGGAGGGCTGTTAAAACACAGATACGGGCCTGATTCAGTAGATCTGGGGCACGTCCTAAGAATTTACATTTCTAGCCAGTTCCCAGGTGATGCTTATGCTGCTGGTCTTGGCCATATTTGGGAAACTAATTACCACACTTCCCCTAATACACAATCAGGACTAATGTCCCTGAAATCCCCAAACTTGTTAGCCTCAGGTACTACCATGAGCCTAGGCTTCCAGCAGAAAACAGCCTATATGGCTTCGTATTTCTCCTAAAAACAGACTCTTTTCCAAAGTCCTTCCACTGAGTCATCTCTATCATAGCACACATCCCTAAATGCTCAGCCTCTTCTCAAAATGTGCACTTGACTTTCTTCCTTTAACCAAACTAGTTCCCTAAGGACACTACATCCCCTACAAATGGTTTTCCAAAATAGAGACAGTTTATTTTTCCCCTATATACCAAAGGGTCTGGAGGTGACGTATATTTACTTCTTCTTTTTAACTAAATTAATAAATGATGTTTATGACTTCTCCTTACTTCTTATTACTTCTGATGGATTGTTATCTCCTTGCTTCCTCCAAATCTCAGTTCTTTTGAAGTCCACAGTATCAGGTTGCACCGGCTCTGTCTTGCTCTATTGCTGTCATTAACCAGCATTATGCCTGTGTCCCATTAATTATTGAATATTTCTATACATAGTTATCTGCTCCACTATTACTACTGTGATTTTTCATTAGGAACCACTCTCAACCCAGGCTTCACACTAGACCAAGCTGGGGAGTTTTTATAAGCCTGTGAGATTCAGACGTAGTAGATCTGGGGAGGACTACAGAGCTTTGAGATTCTGAGTTAATGAGTCTGGGATAAGGTAGGCCTGGCTATTTGTCTATTTGTAAGCTTGTCAAGATACTCTATTATTTAACCAGGATTGGGAGTCACTTATAGACACAATCCATACAACCATGGGATCTCTCATTTCCTTGACCTTCTCACTTTTGAAAACTGGAGACCCCACTTCTCTGATCACTACCAAAAGTATCTTGGACTTTTTCTTTGCTGCCAAGACTTTGATTTCAAAATTCCTATTCCCTGCCACCACTCTTCCTGTTATAGTTCACTTACTCACGAACCTCCTCTAAGTAGTTTCTGACCCCATCAATACTTTCATTCCTTTGACCTTACCAGTTTCTCAATGCTCCAGATCTCCCTTATGTCCTCACTTTTCTTCTTTCAAGCTTATATTTAAATAAACCATGGTTAAATCATTCACTTATTGTTTGTTTCCATAGTCATCTGGTATATTAAGTTTCTAGGGCAGCCTTTAAGTTATTAGGTGGCTAAAATCAACAGAAATTTATTCTTTCACAGTTCTGGAGGCTAGAAGTCCAGCATTAAAATGTTGCCAAGGCCCTCTGAAACTCGCTCTGAAGGCTCTTGGGAAGAATCCTTCCTCGCCTCTTCCTAGCTTCTGTTGGTTGCCAGCAATCTTCGGCATTCCTTGACTTGTAGCTGCATCACTCCAATTTCTCCCATTATGTTCATACGGCTGCCTTCCTTCTGAATGTGTCTGTGTCTCTAAATCTCCCTCTCTTTAAAAGGGCATCAGTCATTGGATTTAGGGCCCATTCTAATCCAGTATAGCCTCATCTTACCATGATTACACCACTAAAGACCATTTTTTGAAATAAGCTTGCATTCACAGGTACTGTACTAGTTAGGATTTCAACATATCTTTTGAGGGGATGCAATTCTATCCACTACATGTGCCAAAACACCAAACCTACTCTATGCCTGCCACCTGAGCCGCCATCCAAACTGCAGGAAGGCCCCCATCTGCTGCAGATCTGACTTCAAATGTCTAGTCACAGTGTGTAACAGAGTGCCCAGCACTGATCAGCAATACTACCACAGACCTAGTGAAGTTACTTTCTCATTTTTCTAGTCAAGTGGTTCATGAATACCCCTCCTTTCTCAAACTTCCAACATCCTGTAACATAAAAGCAAGTTGCTGTTGGGATCTTCATAGAGAAAGTAGAAGCAGACTAGGCTATCTCATCTTTTCACCACCTCACCAGCACATACCAGCACCATTCGTCTTCTTTCCAGACCCATAGGATCATCATTCCCTATTTAATACCAATTCCTCCAAATTTGCCCTGCATCCCAACTCCTTTTGCATAGACAATGACGTTACTCTTGCAAGTACTGCCTCTCTCTGCTACTTCATCTGCTTTCCACTTCACTGATGCTTTCACATCAGCTCAGAAACACAAAATGTCACCGTTTATAACTTCAGACCACCACGGCCTTCACTCCTACGTGTCCCCTACCTCAACTACCTCATCTCTCTGTGGTCCACCATGGTCTCCAGAGAGCTGCTATACTCCGTGTCACCACTTCTATCTTCTCATTCTCTATTTTTTAAGATTGTTTCATTGTGAAAGATATAATATAAATGAAAGGCATAAAGGTGTATAACATATGTGATAACATATGTGCATATTTTAATGAATGGCAATAAAAAATGCACATCTTTGTAACCCCCTGTAAACTTAAGTAATAAAATATCACCAAAGACTTTGAAACCTCTTACTTGTCCTATTACCACTGCATACCTCTCTCTTCATCTCAGAATTATCACTGTCCTATATTTTGTATTAATAATTTCTTTATTTTCCTGTACATTTTTTATTACATGAATTTACCTCTAAAACAAAGCTAAGGCCATTTTTTACAGATTGAATTATATTGTTTAGTGATATAACTATATAAATTGACTTATACTTTTTAATTCTTATAATTTGCTTCCTTTAAAACGTGTGCTGAGACTCAGTGTTAAAATTGTTTAACAAGATGGCCATTAGACTTGGGTAGCTTTAGTGCCTTTGGTGGTCTACCTAAACAAACCAAAGCCAGAGTCAACTAGATTTATCTCAAATCTGAGTGATACTCAAAAGCAATTATCATAAGCTAAACAAACTAAATTATTTAGTTATTTAGCCAAATAACTAATTTTCCCAAATAAGACAATATATGTTATAGTCAGTTAAATATATATTTTTGCTTTGCTTCCATGTATTCTCTATAAAAACCTTTGCCCTACCCCCCAATGGTGGAGTGCCCCTCATCATTTATCGGTTTTGTTACTGCCCTATTTGATTCATTGTTTACTTAAATAAATTGTTTAACTTTTTATACAAGCCACGTTGATATGAGGAACTGTAGTTGATTGATTTAACTGCTGTATAGTATTCCACTTGTACGTATTCTACAAATTATGTATCCATTTTCCTGCCAATGGACACTAGGTCATGTCCTGTATGTGTTATAAAATAACGCTGCTATGAATATTCCTGTATATGAATCCTGGTGTAATGTGCAAGGATTTTCTTAGAAGTGAAATTGCTAGGACATAGCATGTGTCTCTGTTTAACTTCACTAGATAAAAGCCATATTTTTCCCCAAAATTTTACACTAACACTGTATGTGAGAGTTTCTATTGCTTCATATCATCACCATCACCAAAATGAACATTTTTCTCCATTTTTGGTCAATTTGATATATGTAAAATAGTATTGTGGCTTTAAGTACATTTTCATTATTACTAAGAGGTTAAATATTTTTGATATGTCTATAGGCAATTTGTGTCTTGTTTTGTTTTCTTTTTGATCCTAACATATCTTTTGCTCATTTTTTCTATGCATTAGTCTATCAAGTTCTTTCTCTTTTTGTTTTTTATTTTTAGAGTTACTTATTTTTCATTACTAACCTCTAGTTACTTATATATGCTACAAATACCTTTTCCAAAATTGTAACTTGTCTTTTATCTCTTTATGGCATCTATTGATGAGTTTTAAATTTTACTGTAATCATTTTAGTACATTAGATTTTTTGTTTACAGCTTGAGTTTATATATATAATTTTTATGATCCAACCATACTTCAAGAAAATATATACATATATCTTCCTATACTTTTTTCTTTAAATTAATGGCTTGTTTTATTTTTACCATTTAAGTCCCTGAACCATCTGGAGTTGATATTTTGGAATTGTACAAAGTAGGAATAAATTACATTTTTTTTTTATTTTGGCAATGAATACCAACTACATCAGCAACATTTTAAGATAATCTCTCTATTCTCTAATTATTGAAATGGCTACTTTTTCTTATATCAGATTTTTGCTCAAGTGGAATCATTTTAGGTCTCTTTTTGTTCCTGTTTGTCCTTTGGAAAACTTGTTTAGACCTGCACCAATACCATGCTCCCTTGAAAACACAGTATCATGACACTGTTTTATTAATAAGACTCAGGTCACAAAGTACTTGTCTCAATAGTCATACTTCATACTTATTTTGCTGTACTCATTATTATATTTTCACAATATTAAAATTTATTCCTGATTTTCTATTTGAAATTCTCTCTTCCTCCTCTCTACTTCCTAATGTCTAAACTGAACTGAGATTCTACTTCTGCAAGTTCTCATCTATATAGCTTGGATCTCTTTGAACCAAACTTGATAAATGTTCTTAAGCTCCAAACCATGACATTTTTCCAATTTTGTGCTGGCACTCAGTACACCAACCTTGGCTCTATACGTGGGATTGAACAAGAAGCACATCTTGGCCTAACATCTAAGTCAGTCCCAGGTTTCTCACAGTCTAGTTTTCCTGGCACTTAAACCTCCCCAAACCATCCCCTGGCATTGTATCAGTACTATTTTGAGTTCATTCAGTCAGCATCATCTGTGATTTGGGTAGTGATCATATAATTTATTATCCAAACTAAGCAGGTGAAAGAAGGTGTTAGTAATAATTATTCCAGAATAATATGAATAAACCCAGATTTCCCTAAACAACTGAGATACCTGTCATATATGTCATCCAACCTGTGGTCTAGACACACACCCCTGATATCAGATCTACTAGTTCAGGCCCATAGATCTTACCCCCCAGCAATTTCCATGACAGAATATTTAAACTATGTCGAAAAAGCCATGCCACTTTCTAACTAACATAAGCTGTCCCCAAATAGTCTTCTAACATCATAAAACTAAATAAATCCAAAGGGGTTTTATTTTTAAATTCTGCATACTGGCTTCTCCTGAATGATCTGACATATATTACTAGATCAAGAGATAGATATGTGACTCACAAATTTAGGTATTGAAATGTAGTTAAGGTGATAAGCAGAGTCAGGCCTGGTGGCTGAGCATACCACAAAAATCTAGTGTAGTGTTAAAACCAAGGAATGAAAAATGCCTGACCATTGTCATTTAATTCAAATTTAGGCCCACAATTAAAAATAACTAGACTTTGGCCCCTGACCTGGTCTTTGGTGTCTTTTTCACTCAGAATTCAAACTGACCACAGGCTGGTCAAACATGCACATGGAATGCATGATCAAAGCCCTATGGTCCTCGAACGAAGTAATGTATGGTAGTGTTTCCCAAGGTTTTGATGAATACTGGTCCTTGAAGTGTTCTTTGGAAAAAAGAGGGTGATGTGGTCAAATATATTTGCTAAGCACTGTCTACTACATTCCCTCTTGATTCACCAAGAGGAGTGTTAAAGATCTGAAATGCCTGTGAGTCTTGGTCCTCCTCCTCCTTGGAAATGACTAATCATATCATCAACCCCTCTGTCTCTATCCAATGTGGCGGTGGGGGTGAGGGAGTGTGTGTGCAGTGGACTGCAGGGAGAACTGGGTGTGTTGAGGCATTTCTGTACACAGGATGATAAAGGAATCTGTGTTGACTTGCGGAAATAGTAAATCTAGATTTGGCATCTCTATTGGTCAAAGGCACTCTTCCTCCATCCCCATAATCCCTGACAAATAACTTTACAAGTGGAGTCATTAAGTGCCCTCTGTAGTGCTTGCTACATCATTGAACATGAAGGGCTTCCCTTTTCTTCAAGCTCATGGTACCATGAGAACATCCACCCTGTACTGATACAGTTCCCAAACTAGTCTGTGTCCTCTAGTGTTTTTCTTACAGTGATTTTGGTTTCTTAAGACCTAGAGCAAACAGTTCCACACCACAAATTCAATTCACATTCTTGTTATCTCTTTAACTGAGTGCTAAAGACAAATTACCTTTTACTTTTTCCATGGACTTGCTCTAGTCCTGTCAATTTCACCTATCCTTTTTAATTCAATACCATGAAATTGTATCACATAAATACTTAATTTATGTTAATTAAACTATACATCTCACTCTCTCATTTGCTCTCATAATTTAAGATAATGTAAAATCATATCCTAAATATTCAGGTTATACACACAAAACTATGTGTCCTTACTATGTGGGTGACAGAAGGAATTTTCAACAGTATTTGTAATGATATGCCTTAGGCATTAACTTTATAAATAGCTCACTGTATATAAAAGCTATGTAAATATTCTTCTGTTGTATGATTTCAAGACCAAAAAAAACCAGTTCTTATTTGGGGAAATGGATGGTCACATTGCTAGCAGAGATTTTAAACAATTTATGAATTATCTCTAACTTTTGTACTGGGAGATAATGCCCATGTCAAGTCCAAATCGTTCAACCATACAAGGGATTGAATATTAATTCTTTTGAAACCTTTATACTGGGTCTAAGATGATTTGGCAACCTAAATTTGTTAATTTCCTGCAAAAGATGCTGATCTCTTCAAAACTTGATTGGAGAGTGTTTCATAGATAGCAGAACTTACAGGGTTTTTTTTTTTATTGCAAATGAATATTTTTATCTAAATGTCACATTTTTCTAGGAAGAAAATTTTCATTTTCAGAGTAATCTTCAATCTAGAGTCCTCTACCAGTTCTGCAAAATTATCGGTTTTGTTTTATATATTTTCTTGATTATGCATTTCTACAGACTAAGTATTAGCATACTAAATGCTCTGTAATATGAAGTTCTAATCAGCTTATATTCAACTAAAAATTGTCATGAAAATATAACTGGAATTTTAGATTCATGTTACACCTTTCCTTAAGGTCTACAATGTCTACGTAAACATTTCCAACTGCAATTTTTTTTAAAAGACACCAAGCTAGTCAATATTATTTTTTTCTGATATATTCACCAATGATATACCCTGTCTCAAAAATCTGACAATAAATAAAACATGCATTTGTTTTTTGTATTAGTACCATCATTAATACTTATGCAACTCTAAATCAAAAGGAAAATGTAAACATATTTACATAATGCACAGAAATGAGGTTTGATCTTAAATCTTATATACAAAGCTTAGAGAAGCTAAAAGAATATTTTTTCTAAACTCAAATATACGCCATTATGCCTAAATTTTCATGAATGGCCATCTGTTAGATACTTCATTGAATTGAGAAATACCAACAAAGAAAAAAGCATTTATCCTTTAACGTATTGTCAAAGCCACTATTGATGCAAATGCCATGGTATACTATAGTTGTCAGTCAATATTTATTCTAAATCTGAGGATAGAAGTCTTAAAAGAAAATTGTGATATTGCAAGAGCAGTACTTAAAATTGTTGGGGGTTTCCTTTTCTTTAAAGACACAATAACTTTCATAGTAGACAAATTATGTTGCCTCCTGGTTTGATCAAGTGATTAATCACTAGGAAAATTTTCTAATGTGTTTAAGAAACTGAAAACATCACTTATCATTCTGCAAAATGGGAAACAAAAATATAAACAACTCAAAAAAGAGGTTATGACCTGGACAAATTAACATTTACAAGTGAAAGCTCTATAGATAAATTTTAATAAGAATTGATTCACAGAAAAGACAAGGTTGAATAATTATGCATATCAGTTTAACACAACAAAAAATCAGAGCAAGAAACATTTGATAAGTCAGCCTAAAATATTAGCATTAGCACTGTCTATAGCAGAAGTTAAATGAGTAAGCTGCTGAAATATGCTTTTTGTTTTCTCAAGTTTTAGTCAACATACTTGCTTTAACTTGTTTTTCACTTGGAGCTGTTAAGGACAAGAAATAATAAGGTCTAAGTCAGTTACAACTCCTTGGGTCTCTCTCTAAAATAGTTTTCTAAAATAGTTTTTTTTTTTTTCAAAAAAACTATATTATAACCTTGGAAACTAAAGAAAAATGTAGGTCTCAGGAAGAAAAAATACAACGCTGTGCCATTTTCTTTGATAAACTTTAAATATATGCCATGAACCATAGATTTCTTTTCTGATATTCATATAACTTCTCCCAACATAGAATGCTCATTCATGACTCATTCATTTTGTTTTCCATTTTAAATTATTTAAGAATCTGATTGGTTTTATATATATGCCAATGCAGTTTCCTTAAAGTCTACAAAATGGTATGAAAGGAAGGAAGTGAATCGATAAATTATCCAATTGTTTCAATTTTAAAAACATAGTGAATTACAGCTAAGTTGCTACACTGTAATCACACCATGAAATGAACAGATAATGATTTCAAGAAATTTAAATTATTGTATTTTGTCAAATTTAATATTGGATAATAATGTTTAGCTATTAAAACTCTTAAAACTATTCTATCAAACATTTAGAGAGGAGCTAACAGCCATCCTTCGCAAACTCCTCCAAAAATTGCAGACAAAGGAACACTCCCAATCTCATTCTACGAGGCCACCATCACCCTGATACCAAAACCAAAGATGTCACAAAGAAAGAAAATTACAGACCAATATCACTGTGGAATATAGATGCAAAAATCCTCAAAAAAGACTAGCAAACAGAATCCAACAACACATTAAAAGGATTATACACAAAGATCAAGTAGGAGTTATCCCAGGGATGGAAGGATTCTTCAATATACACAAATAAATCAAAGTGATACACCACATTAACAAACTGAAGAATAAAAACCATATGATCATCTCAATAGATGCAGAAAAAGCTTTTGAAAAAATTCAACACCCATTTATGATAAAAACTCTCCAGAAAGTGGGCATAGAAGGAACCTACCTCAACATAATAAAGGCCATATACGACAAACCCACAGCAAAACATCATTCTCAATGGTGAAAAACTGAAAGCATTTCCTCTAAGATCAGGAACAAGACAAGGTTGCCCACTCTCACCACTATTATTCAACATAGTTTTGGAAGTCCTAGCCACGGCAATCAGAGAAGAAAAAGAAATAAAAGGAATACAAATTGGAAAAGAAGTAAAACTGTCACTGTTTGCAGATGACATGATATAATAGGTAGATAATCCTAAGGATGCCATCAGAAAACTACTAGAGCTAATCAATGAATTTGGTAACGCTGCAGGATACAAAATTAATGCACAGAAATCTCTTGCAATCGTATACACTAACAATGAAAGATCAGAAAGAGAAATTAAGGAAACAAACCCATTCACCATTGCAACAAAAAGAATAAAATACCTAGGAATAAACCTACCTAAGGAGGTAAAAGACCTGTACTCAGAAAACTATAAGACAGTGATGAAAGAAATCAAAGATGACACAAACAGATGGAGAGATATACCATATTATTGGATTGGAAGAATCAATATTGTGAAAATGACTATACTACCCAAAGCAATCTACAGATTCAATGCAATCCCTATTAAATTACCAATGGCATTTTTTACGGAACTAGAACAAATCATCTTAAAATTTGTATGGAGACAAAAAGACCCTGAATAGCCAAAGCAATCTTGAGAAAGAAAAACGGGGCTGGAGGAATCAGACTCCCTGACTTCATACTACAGTAATCAAGACAATATGGTACTGGCACAAAAACAGAAATATAGATCAATGGAACAGGATAGAAAGCCCAACGATAAACTCACGCACCTATGGTCAACTAATCTATGACAAAGGAGGCAAGGATATACAATGGAGAAAAGACAGTTTCTTCAATAAGTGGTGCTGGGAAAACTAGACAGCCACATGTAAAAGAATAAAATTAGAACACTCCCTAACACCATACACAAAAATACACTCAAAATGGATTAAAGACCTAAATGGAAGACCAGACATTATAATAAAACTCTTAGAGGAAAACATAGGAAGAACACTCTTGGACATAAATCACAGCAAGATCTTTTTTGACCCACCTCTTAGAGTAATGGAAATAAAAACAAAACTAAACAAATGGGATCTAATGAAACTTAAAAGCTTTTGCACAGCAAAGGAAACTATAAACAAGGCAAAAAGACAACACTCAGAATGGTAGAAAATATTTGCAAACAAATCAGTGGACAAAGGGTTAATCTCCAAAATATATAAATAGCTCATGCAGCTCAATATTAAAAAAACAAAAACAACCCAATCAAAAAATGGGTGGAAGACCTAAATAGACATTTCTCCAAAGAAGACATACAGATGGCCAAGAGGCATATGAAAAGTTGCTCAACATCACTAATTATTAGAGAAATGCAAATCAAAACTACAATGAGGTATCACCTCACACCGGTAAGAATAGGCATCATAAGAAAATCTACAAACAATAAATGCCGGAGCGGGTGTGGAGAAATGGGAACCCTCTTGCACTGTTGGTGGGAATGTAAATTGATACAGCCACTATGGAGAACAGTACGGAGGTTCCTTAGAAAACTAAAAATAGAATTACCATATGACCTAGCAATCCCACTACTGGGCATATACCCAGAGGAAACCACAATTCAAAAAGACACATGCACCCCAATGCTCACTGCAGCTCTATTTACAATAGCCAGGTCATGGAAGCAACCTAAATGCCCATCGACAGATGAATGGATAAAGAAGATGTGGTACATATATACAAAGAAGTATTACTCAACCATAAAAAGGAATGAAATTGGGTCATTTGTAGAGATGTGGATGGACCTAGAGACTGTCATATAAAGTGAAATAAGTCAGAAAGAGAAAACAAATATCGTATATTAACGCATATATGTGGAATCTAGAAAAATGGTACAGATGAACCAGTTTTCAAGGCAGAAATAGAGACACAGATATAGAGAACAGACGTATGAACAGCAATGGGGGAAAGTGGAAGGGGGCGGCGGATGGGATGAATTGGGAGATTGAGATTGACATATATACACTAATATGTATAAAATGGATAACTAATAAGAACATGCTGTATAGCACAGGGAACTCTACTTTACTTTGCTGTACAGTAGAAACTAACACAACATTGTAAAACAACAATATCGCAATAAAAAAATTTTTTTTAATAAAAATAAAATCATTTAACCAAAAAAAAAAAACACTCTTAAAACTGATTAGACCCATAGTCATTCTTTATGTCTCCCCATTATACGTTTCTCTGATTATGTTCTATTTCAGCTTTCTGCGTATGTACGTAAGTGAGAATATGTGTTATGGCTCAGTTATGGGAATGTTACCCCCAAACACATAATCTGTTCTCTGTTCTCTGTAAGGTAGACAAAAACATTCGTTCCTTCCCATAGGTGAGTAATATCAATGTTAATGTGAAGTGTGAAATGTGTGATTATTTCATATTGCAAATTATTTAAAAGTCATTCATATTTATATTTTTTTAAAAATATGATTATCCTATTTGATATTTCTCTTTTCATCCACTCAAACATTTTCAAGTTCCTAAAATGTTCCTGACATTATGATAGGCACTCTTGGATAAAGATA
Organism: Orcinus orca; assembly: GCF_937001465.1. Lineage (NCBI taxonomy): Eukaryota > Metazoa > Chordata > Mammalia > Artiodactyla > Delphinidae > Orcinus > Orcinus orca. The sequence continues at coordinate 37,908,067 of NC_064570.1, read as the reverse complement.
TAAAAAACAATTTTCATATTCTAATTTCTGACTGTTTAAAGTGGAAAAAAGAAAAGGTAATATGATTATAAGAGTATGTTAAGTGTTTTTATATAGAAAAGAAAATGATGCTATGGGAACTAGCTGGAGAAACTCCTAAATGGATTAGGGTTTTCTGAGGAAGTTTTACAAACCTGGAAGAAGAATAAGAAATGTGGTTTCGAATCTGCAGTTTGCTGTGGTCTGTGACAGGGGTGGGAGTATAGTTGAGCTAGATTTGCATGGGTATTTACATAATATTGTAATTGCTATTTTAATGTATTGCCAATGTAAATGCTATTTCCATTTAAATATAATATGATCGGAGGGGTGACTAATGGACATTATATGAGGTTATGACAGCTTACACACACACATACACACACACACACACACACACACACAATCAGTACAGTTCCTTGAGCAGGAGTTGCATTTATTTTCATTTGAAACAACAAATAGGGCAAGTTAAATCCAGAAACCTTTAAGAAAATCATTTGGTATCTACACCTACTGCATTCTTAGTTTCTTGTTTGTATATGTGTTTTTCTGCTTGTCTGATTGTCAGTTCACTTTTTTCCCCTCATTCGAATGTAAATTGACTGAAGACAAAATCTACTTCTACTCTCATTGCAACTCCCCTGAGTACTCAAGATGTGTCATTAAATAACATTTTGAATAGAGAGAGAATATTTGCTGGAATTGAATATTTCATATTTTCAAAACAAAGCAATGTCAGATGCACTTATAATAGAAAGGGTTTTGTTTTTATTTTGGTTTCTGTTTTCTACCCTAAACTGTAAAATAGTGCTTCTCAAACACTGCTTTGACTAATGCACTGGGGATCTTAGGAAGTTGCAGATGCTGATTCAGTAGATCTGGGGTGGGACCAGAGATTCTGTATTTCTAACAACCTCTCAGGTGCTCCTAATGCTGCTGGTTCACAGAACACACAGTGAGTAGCAAGAGTGTAATGTACTATTTGGCCTCCATTTTCTAACATGGCATTGGTGTTAACCGTATGACAAGAACTTGGAAAAAAGACATCTCATAAGATGGAAGGGTTTCCTGCCCTTTCCAGTCATGGCCCTTACCCCCGTCTGAGGGTACATCATTAATAAACCTTGGACATCAGGTAGAAAGACCCCAGCAACCCCAGTCTGACTCACCTGAATGTTCCTTCTTTGGTGGCTTTGCTGTATCAAACAAGAAAAGAAAAAAATTCAACATTTTATACCATTTGATCACATTTCATTATTCAATTGCAAGTTTTATATCTTGAAATTAAGAGGATAGAGGAATTTTAAAAGTTACCTGGTTCTATATGTTTTTCTTTCTTTTCCTGTTCTGAAACATATTATTTTTGTTATTATTATTCTTCCAATTTTATGTCACAACTTAATTGTCCTAACACAAAGAAACATATATGTCTAGTGCTGTATTGCACTGATAGTAGCTGCCATGAAAAGACTAATATCCGACACATATTTAAAAAGAGTTTTTCCAATCTTCCCCTGTTTTCCCTCACAGAGCAGCAATAAAAATTATTCTGGATATTAGAGGAATTAAAATTTTTCATGGATAATAAACTAGAAAGATAAAGTAGGGTCTATAAAGGATGGAAAAATTTTTAATTTCCTTTCTTACTAGATCAACATGAAATAAATTTGGGATAAAAAGTAAGCATAAAGGATAATTATTACATCTGTTTTAAAATAATTCTCAGATAAGGATGAACAGATTTCCTCTGGACTTTCTCTTCTAAGGTGAACTTTTCTTATATTGAAAAGGTATATGTTTAGCTAAGACAAAGTCTTTGCTGAGGCAGATTTACGACGCTAAAAATAGACTAAGAATTTTCAGGGGGAAGCAAAACACACTTCCCTTGTTTTTAGGACAAATGCTCCTTATAGAGTATTTTTCATATAGTGTTCCTTTTTAAGAACCCACTTTTGCCAATGTTATATGAGATGAAGAATCATTCTGGCCTCAAAATTAAGCTGACATTTGTATTATAATAAGCACTAATTTTATATGAAGTGTAGGTACTAATTTTATATGAAGTGCTATTTTCTACATTTCTATTCTTACTTATTTTGCCTTGACAAGCAAAATTTGACAAGCTTGTCAGATTAATTTAAATGATTTTCAAGAAATACTTTAACATAGACACATTATTATCTGATTTTTTAAAGAAAAATAAAGAGATTTCTTCAAGTTTCATTTAATGAATATATTTTGGAGACTAGAAGATGTTTATGCTGAAAGAATTCTAAGAACTATATTTTAGAAACATAGAGTGTCATCGAATTTCCTATGGTTATCTCATCAGTCTCTCAAGTGTACAATTTTGTTTACCACGCTTGTACTTGTGAAGGTATAATGAGCAATTTATTCACTCCCGAGATAGCAGGCAGGCAATAAAACAAATAAAACGAATGGCCTGACCAAGTGTTACAAGTCAAAGGGAAGAAGCATACGTGACTTAGCTAAAATTAAACACAGGTAAGAACATTAAAAACTGCCTGGAAAACATGGAGTAATTAAATGCATTGCTTAATTTATTGCTGAACTGAACCACCAATTATCAAAACATTTCTAAGAAATTTGTAAAGTAATAACAATCAAAAAAAATACTGGAAGTTGCTTTGGGTATGCACCAAAATCAATTACCAACTATCTGTGAGATTTCAAAGTTAAAATAAGGGTCTTCCAATCATATCAGAAAGTAACTGTATAAGCAGAAAAATACCCGTGCTAATTTGGGATGATGTGCAAGAAAAGGCTGTCAAGTCCATTTATTTTATGGGATAATTCAAGATGTAATTATTGAATTACCTTAATAAATACAAATTAATTCATGCTTATATCTACAGGGACTGTCAAATCATACTTATAATTGATTTTTTTATTTGGAAAAAATTATAGCTCACTAGAGTTAGCAAAAATATATACAGGAAGAGTACATGTATACATAAATACATGTACTCTTCTCCCTGTTTTCCCTACCATGATTTGTTTTAGACTGCAAAAAAAACCAAAAACACAAAAACAACCAACTTTTAAGTTGTGGTAACTAGAAAAGAAAAAGCAAAATAAGAATATAGGGTTGGAGATGTATAATTGAATAAAGCAATCTTAAAGTAAAAACAACAACAACTGAATACAGCAAATTCAAAGATGCGACAATAACAACAAAAGCAGGTCCAGATGATAAACTAGAGCAAATAAGTTAATTTGAAAAGAATTAGTAGTTGTTTAGAGGAAAATTCTTTTTCTTGTCCTTATTACTGCCCAAGTCAATCCACAGAACTTCCCAAGGAGGGAAGCAGTTGGAATGTTAAATGAATGCCTGGGAAGGCATGTTTATTTATTAAATATATCAATACTCTGAAGATTGTCAAGGAGCTGCAGTGTGTCTGTGGGAAATTTTAATCATATAGACTGTAATAAAGCAAGGGCCTTAAGGTTACATATATATTATTTAAATACCATTTTTCAAATCTCCAGTTGTCCTCCATTTCCCTGCTGGTGCAATGGTTTATAGAGTGGTTTCTGTATCAGTGTGCCAGTGCCCATATCAGCAGCTGTGCACACACATAAATCTGGTATCGAAATACCACATAGTTCTCTATAGACAGATTGCTCCCCTTGGCTGAGTTGTAGTGTACCTTCATGATTCTCTCCATATGACATTTTAGAGCACTTTTATGACATAAAAGGTCAAATGTCCTGACCTTTGCAGGACCAAAATGCATGTAAATCTTTTTTTTTTTAATTGGTATATATTTTAAAACATGTTTTTAATTTCACTAGGATTTTTTTAAAGCTCTGCATACCTGGAAATGGAATGATTATTAATGGCTAATTGAATAAGGTTAAGTTGACATTATTTGTTTCTGTTTGTTTTTCTTCAGAGAAGAGTAAACATTTGCAAAAGACTCAACCTCAAAGCATCAAGCTTTACTGAATCATTAGCAAGCAAGCTTTAATAATGTGTTATAGCAACAGTGGATGCTGCCTATGTTATGCATCCCAAGCAATGCAGTTTCACAGAGCTCACAGTGTTTGTAGGGAAAAAGGACACTGTTATGGACAAAATGTCATATATCATGTGAACATGCCAAAATATTTATGGATTACAAGAACAAAGAAAACAGAAAAGAGATTGTAAAACTAACCTGAAAAAGAACTTCTGTTCTATATTCTAGCTACAGAACTAACCAGATTACAGAGACTAAATTTCCACTAACATAATACAGTTTTGGTTAATGGAATGAAGTTATATTTTTTGGTTAAGACTGTGGACAATGTTATTAGACGATTGCATGAATTTGAAAAAGGACTCTAAGGAAGAGTGCCATGCTTTTCAGTCCACTCTGATCACCCCCTCCCCAGGTTGTATATTCTTTCATTCTGACAAAAAAAATAGAGTTCACATGCATAAAATATAGAAAAGGGAGATTCAAAACCGCAAGTCTAGGTATTTCAGCAGGACAGTAGTAGCAGTAAATAGAAAAAATATATAATTTGCATGCCTTTCCTTACTTTTTCCCTTGGGTAGTTCTGTTGAAAGAAATATAAACAGAAAGCCATTGCTCATGAAACTTTCAAAGATAAAGTATACTCCCTCAACACATTGATTACACTGTAATGTTTCCTACGCCTCCCCCCATTCTCTCCCCTTAAATTTCTCAGTGTTGCTCAGAGGTATTGCTGATTATCATAGGTGTTTCCATTAGTTAATTGTAAAACATTATTTGACAATGAACCTAGGATTATACTGTTTAACTATTTAAAATGACTTATATCTTGTAGTCTTCTTAAATGTATATGAACACATAAACACCCTGTACACATAAACCCTTATGAGCAAATACAAAATACACAGGTATACTTGCCACATGATTTATGATTTTATTCAAGACTTAAAGGAACTACTCAGTTCCATCGATGCTGGTATATCCAAGATTAATTAAATTTATGCTTTTTAGCAAAGTAAATGCTTGTTACTGAACATCGTTCAATTTCTTGTCCAGCAAACATTTCTTTGAAAATAATTACTGTGAAAGGTAAACATAGGCAGTATTTATTTTTATCACTGCCAAATATTTCTCATAGCATTATTGTCAGGAAAGATTTGACTCTCTCTCTTTTTCTTTCTTTCTCAATATTCTCTCTCTCTCTTTTATCCCATATTAAGTTTTTTCTTTGGTGTGACTCCTTTAAAAAGGAATGCTGCTTGGGGGTTCATTAAATATAAGACAGAAAAAGGAAATATTCCCAATACCTTCTGCAGTTGTTCTTGTTTTCTTGGAATCTGAAAATACAAATATAAATTACTGACAAAGCAGATAAGAAAAATCAACAACTGATAAGCTCACAACAAAATGTCCATATACTCTGAAATCATTTTCAATGAAATGGATTGATTGCATGTTGTATTTCTAGAATATGGGGCTTAAAGATAAATTATTCTGTTTTTGAGAGGAGGAGTATTAGATTAAGGCAAGAAGTGAGAAACTTTTGATGTATAAAATATAGAAAAAATACAAAGGAAAATATCCACATCTAATTTGCATAGAAATTACATTGTGTCTATAGCAGCTAATGACCTTTTAATAAAATGTCAAACTGGGCAGATATACTGTCTGTTTCTATAGAGATGGGTTGGAATCCATGAATTTAGTTGGCAATTTCTTCATTTGTTCAATCTATAGCAATCCTGGTGAAATGTATTGTACTCTCCTTGAATAATTGATGCATTTCCAGTACAAACATTAACTTATTCATATTGTAATGAAAAAGAAACAGGTGATGATGGCTCATGGGTTACTGACGAACATATCATTTATTTAGTAACTGCTATGTAGTAACACGCATTCAGTGGTCAAAAGCCATCTATTCAATTTTTAGTCTTTTGGGTGTTCAGCCTGTATCTGAGAAATTTATTATTTCCAGTATTTTTATACCATGAAACTCTCTGTTCCTATCACTTGAAATTAAAAACAAGTGTTTTTTTAACTTGTTTATTTTAGAATGGAGGCATCTTAAATTTTTGCTTAGAATATTTCATTCTGTATATTCTGTTTTCTTTCTTTTACCTCTTCTGTAACTTAGTTTTGAAATTATCTGAATATTACTGAAATTAGAATCAAAATAATGAACTATGAATTTATGCTTGCAAAACATAAACTGTTCTCTGGCTGACAATTATATGGCTTAGAACCTAGAGCAATAGATATTCACTAACAATTTGGAAGTTAATGAATCTGTGTGCCTTATAGTGATGTAGATGGATCATGATTATAGTTCCACAATGAAGTAATGGACCTAAAATGTTTGAAGATGACAGTGAGTAGGAGACTGTTCACAACAGGCAGTTAGATGCTCAACTGAATTGTTTTATGAGAAAATGATAATCAGTAACAGTAATAGTGTGGTGAAAGTAATAACCTACTTCCACAGAAGTAGAAGCTGAAAACACATTTTAGGAGAGCAACTTGGGGAAAAACATCTAGAAAGTCATTAAAATGAGCATACTTTTTGACACAGTAGTTCAACTTCTAGATTTCCAAGGAGAAACATGCAAAATTGTCATAAGAAAATCTTATACGAAGATGCTTTGTGACATTGTTTTATACCTCTAAATAAGGGGAATATTAACCAGTACCCTCCGTACAGTAGGGGAACTCTTCATGGGATTCACAGTATATCCACATAATAGAAAAACATAGTCATTAAAATGATGTTTTGCAACGTCTTCTTTCTGAATTTCTATTTTTTCTGTAATTGGGTTTTGTTTCACGTTTAAGAGAAAAAACAAACCTTATTTTTTAAAACAATATATCCTTGAAACTGAACACTTATTGAGTAAACATTTATTAAACACTATTATGTCCAGTATGCCTTAGTAAGAAGAATTTTTGACTAAATTTTTCTTAATACCTGTCACCTCACCCCAAAAACCCAATCTTTTTCTTGCTATTCATTTTCTCATCAGGAACTGTAATGAAGTGGACCAAATTCATGATCTAAAACAAATGTGCTTTGCAAGCAATTTCTCATTTGTTTCCTTGATGAGTAATTATCCTAATTAGGTAAGCAGGTAATTCAAATATTAGAAAAATATTATATAAAACAATTCCATATAAGAATGTGATAAATGTCATCTATCATCTTACTCATATGTCTAGCTATTTATTAATAATATGCAGTGGCCACTCTTTTGGAGATACAGATTCTCCTACCACAACAGATGAAAGTCTGAAGTGGATAGTTCAATGGCTAGCACGACTTATCAATTAGTTTGGCTGCAGTATACTGGGATAGGATTTCTGCCTGTCCAAGAGGTTCTGTGATCCTTGTTGAGCAATCTTTTGAGCCCAGAGTACAGCCAATATGCAAAACACAGACATATTATGGTGGGCACCTACAGTTGAAATACAACTGAAGGTAACACTTGGGAAGAATGTTTGAACAGACAGAGGCTAAAATGTGGCATATTAGGACAAGATTATTTCCAGCCCCCCTATTTTTCAACTAGATGCTGGCATGGGGTAGGGGCAAAAAGCTTAATACAATATATGTAAGTCTGGAATGCCTGTTGTTTTTAATCTGTTTTTCTTTTCCCTGGTAATAAGGATTGATAAATATTGTATTAGATATCCATTGTTCTGTAATAAAAGAATAAAAATAATATGAAGTCCAGGGTCAGGTAAAGTACATCACTTACTGAGATAAAGAAAAGTATTTCATAAAGTAGAAATGTAAAAAAATAAGTCATGATCTAATCAAGCAGGTCTTTAAAGTTCAATATATTTGCTGTAAGAACTGGGAGCTGTAGTGAAATGCACTTAAAATGTCATCATAATTTCACGACTTTTGGTTAGGAGTCAACAGAGTAGCAGACTTACACAAGTAAATACCTGAGAAACCAAAATATATAATGCTTAAAATTGAAAGATCACATACTGACCCTAAAGAGCTATTAGTCCCAGCACTTAATACTCATGCTATTAAACTTCATTACGTGCTCCCAGCACTCTGCTGAAATGGCTTAAAAATATTATAAAGCCTTACTTGGTGAATATACCTCCCTAAAGGCCATCTGCCCAATAATCTGAACAACAGTCTTCTATTAAGAACACTGAGACCCACAGCAGCTGATTGAAAAGCAGTGATGTGTTTGCAATCTGTTCAATTCATCACTCACTCAACTTTAGCGATGTATCAGGTATGGTCTATTATGTTCATGAATGATGCCAGAGGAAAATGAAATACCAATTCATATTGAAGGGAAAAATTAACTCTCTGATAGTCTAATAAATCAGGTAATGAAGTATGCCGTGTGTGTGTGTGTGTGTGTGTGTGTGACTTGCCAATTGGCATCCTTATTCAATTACAACAGAAACTTTGCATTGTTTTTCAGCATGACTCCTCTTCAGATCTCAATGATGAAGTCCTAGAACTTAGGACTAATTCTCACATGCATTCAACTCTACTTGGCCTTGCCCTAGTTACAGTAAATAATAAATCTCATCTGGCTAGTTCTCAATGGAGCTGTAACCTTCAGAAGATAACCTGTGTTGAAAAACCCACAGGCTTGAGGATTTCCCTGGTGGTGCAGTGGTTAAGAATCCACCTGCCAATGCAGGGGACATGCGTTCAATCCCTGGTCCGGGAAGATGCCACATGCCACAGAGCAACTAAGCCCATGCACCACAACTACTGAACCTGAGCTCTAGAGCCCGCGAGCCACAACTACTGAAGGCCACATGCCTACAGCCCGTGCTCCGCAACAAGAGAAGCCACCGCAATGAGAAACCCATGCAAGGCAATGTAGAGTAGGCCCCGCTAGCCGCAACTAGAGAAAGCCCGGGTGCAGGAACGAAGACCCAATGCAGCCAAATATAAATAAATAAAATAAATAAGTTTATTTAAAAAAAAAACCCACAGGCTTTCCAACTCCTAAGATTTCATCAACAAAGCTGAGGTTAGTTGAATGAGATCTACCTAGATCTGCTAGTGCAACTCAAGTAGCAGCTAACGATCATATACACTTAAGATAAAATTGTTAGTAACTGACTATAAATTCCCAGACCTAAAAAGCTCACTATAATACAACTCCCAATTTGAAAAAAAAATCGTTTCTTGCCTGGGATATGAAAATTTGAGTGCCTACTCTTACTTCTTGTGGCTATAATATTTATCTTAAGAGTCCTAGATATTACTGATTCATTCACAGAATAAATATTTGTTGAGCAATGTACAAACTAAGGAAATGTGTTAGTTCCTGTAGGGGATGAAAGTGAATTAGACATGGTCCCTTTAGTCAAAATCTTAAAGTCAAGTAGAATAGAAGGAAAATGATGCAAGTAATATGAAGTACAAGGGGCATGAAATAAACAATACTAAGGAAGTACACAAAAACTCTGAAGGGAGATTATAAATGAAAGAGAAATTTTTTTTTTTTTTTTTTTGCAGTACGCGGGCCTCTCACTGTTGTGGCCTCTCCCATTGCGGAGCACAGGCTCCGGACGCGCAGGCTCAGCGGCCATGGCTCACGGGCCCAGGCGCTCCGTGGCATGTGGGATCCCCCCGGACCAGGGCACGAACCCATGTCCCCTGCATCGGCAGGCGAACTCTCAACCACTGCGCCACCAGGGAAGCCCCAAGAAAAAATATTTAATTGGGAGGTTCAGACAGACATCCTAGAACAGTGGTCCCCAACCTTTTTGGCACCAGGGATGGATTTCATGGAAGACAATTTTTCCATGGACGAGGTGGGTGGGGGATGGCTCAGGCAGTAATGCAAGTAATGGGGAGCAGTGGGGAGCAATGGGGAGCGGCAGATAAAGCTTCCCTCACTCGCTCGCTGCTCACCTCCTGCTGTGCGGCCTGGTTCCCCGGGGGGTTGGGGACCCTTGTCCTAGAGGGAAGAGAATTTATCTTGAGCCCTAAGAACACTGAGTATTCATAGAAGGAAAAGGAAAGGGTAAGATCTATTATGATAATAGCAGGGACAATGGCTAGACAGCACATTGTATCTGTAAAATTGAAAGTGACTTAGTATGGATGAAACACATAATATATAAAGGAAGAAACTGGGTGGGAGAGTAGGGTACAGGTTCCACCACGGTGCCCTGGTGGCTTTGCACTAGCCATATATGCCATTCAGGCAAAGATCTGAACCACAGCTAATTCTGAGTCTGGCAGGATGTCTTGTGATCCTTCAAGAACATAAGGGGATGGGAGGCCTATGAGGACTTTCTATGAGGTCATCTTCCACATGCCTCTCTCTCTCTCTCCTGGAGGTTGTCATAAGACAACTTATCACCTCCTGGGTTCTCCTGCCTAGAACCCTTTGAGAACAGACCTGGAGACCACTGGCTGTAGTCCAGATTTGAGTCCTCAGCAAAAAGCTGTCCCTAACTTGTGCTGAATTATCTGGTGTGTTGAATTTTTGGTGTGTGGGACAAGGACAATGAAGAGCTGGCACCTTTAGATACCCTTGCTTTTGCTGGCCATGAAAGTAATAAACTGTCTCAATCTCAAAAGAGATCATTGTATTTTTACTGGTGGAATTTGTCAGTCCTTGGCTTTGACTTTGCCTTGATATGTGCTTGACAGGAGGTGAGGAAACACTCTGTGGGGACTTAAGTTACAGGTTAAGGCTTGTAGACTATGTTCTGTGGTCAGTGTGGTACCACTGACTATTTTAAATAGGTAATGACATAAAGTGTTTCATGAAGTCAGTTCAGTATTTTGGAAGAAAATATTTAGGGAAAACATTACAGGCAGAATGATTATTTAGGTCAGAGATACTCAATCGTTTTTATCTCAGGACTCCTATAAAAATCTTAACAATTGTAAAGGACCCCAAACAGCTTTTATTCTGTCTATGACATTTATAATTTTAAAAAATAAAGCTGATAATATTTTTAAATATATAAATATATATTTATTAATTAAAAAATTTTAAACCTGTTACCTGTTACCATAAATATACTTTTTATGACAAATATATTTTCCAATACCAAAAAAATGATGAGATGAAGGACTTTGTTTTACACTTTTGTGAATCTCCTTAATGTCTGGCAAAGATAGTTGGATTCGCATATCTCCTTAAGCATTCATTCTGTTGCAATATCACACACTGTGTAGCTTCTGGAAAACTCTAGTGCACACTCATAAGAGAATGAGAGTGAGAAGGAAATGATAAATCCATATTTTTATCAATATAGTTTTGATCTTGCAGAACCACTGAAAAGGCCTCAGGTATTTCCAGTAGTCCTTGACCATATCTTGAGAACCTCTGATTTTCAAGACCGTTTCCCTGGTTCACGCAAAAGGTTAGTAAGACCAACATGAGGTCACAAATGAGGATGTGAGGTCTCAACGGAAGGAATGGAGGCTGTGAGTGAAGATTAGCTTTTCTAATTACTTTAGGATGGATTAGACAAGAGAGTTTAGTCAAATTAAAAATTCCGGAGGACTAAATTTTAGTGGCAAAGGAAACACAGGAGTCAAAGTTTACACTACAATTTGAGTCCTGGTGTCTGCAAAGAGAATGGGATGACTCTATAAGAAGAAATAAAGGAATAAGCATATGTTTATAAAGAAAAATATAATTTGATTAGGACTTTGACTTTGGGAATCTGATGGACAGTAGGAACGTGTGTTAATAAATCACAAGGAAAGTGTCTGCCGAGGGAGAAACAGTGGCAACTTCAGTAGAAAAAGTCTTGTCACAGAAGGACCTCAGCTGAACATTTATTCAGAAACGTTACTCTACTTAGGCTAAGATATGCTTGCTCTGACACCAAAACTGCTAACGACAGTGAACTTGATGGGCAAAGCTCAATGGAGCCAAGGGTCTCTCTTGCTAAGTTTTGTGAAAGAGATTTGAGGAGACATGCTGTAATAAGATCTTAATATGAACAGCAAATCTTCAGAGTTCACTAATGCAAGAAGCTCTTTGTGGCCTGATGCCTGCTTATCATAAAGAAGTTCATATGCACTTTTATTTCTGTGTTTTAAAATTCACCACAAAAACTTCTCAAGAGCATTCTAATTAAATCCCTGAAACCCCCCTTATTCTCTTTTTTTTCAGGAAAGTTGTCAACCTTTAGTATCTTTGACTATATCCAAAAAGGTTGAACGTGAATAAACTTTGTGTAAAATAAAATACTGAAAATCCAAATTGTATGCCACCTGATGATTTGTATTAAACTTGCCTCATTTGAGGAAAAATGTGCTTCCTGCCTCTACGGAAAAGATTTCTATAATCTTTACTGAGATCATTGAAAATAAGAAACAAGAGCCAAGAAGCTTAAGTCCATATACCTCCTCTGCTTTGCTTAACAGAAGATACAGAGAGGGAAATACGAACTCGTGAAATGTAAAATCAAGCCACTGCCTAGAATAGCTGGCCATTAAGCCTATTCTCCTACTATACATTGAGAGCAATGAAAATTACGCTGAATAGTTTTTATGTTAAATATCATCATCTTACCAATTTAAAAAGTTTTCCAGGGCTTCCCTGGTGGCGCAGTGGTTGAGAGTCCGCCTGCTGGGGCAGGGGACACGGGTTCGTGACCCGGTCCGGGAAGATCCCACATGCCGCGGAGTGGCTGGGCCCATGAGCCATGGCCGCTGAGCCTGCGCGTCCGGAGCCTGTGCTCCGCAATGGGAGAGGGCACAACAGTGAGAGGCCCGCGTACCGCAAAAAAAAAAAAGTTTTCCAAACAAGAGATGAGAGATAATCCATAAAACCCTTTGGAAATGACAATTTAATAATAATGATGATGATAGTGATGGTAATATTAAGAAATAGTCAGGAGTATATGTTTTATATATTTCACAGCTGGTGATGTACACTGGATTACTTGAGTCTCCAAAGGCAAAGCTCTGCTTGGGCTCCCCAGGCTCTTCCAAAAATTGTCCATCGCATATGGACAATTTTTCAGAAAAGTGAAAAACGCCACATAATTCAGGAAAAACAGAACCAATCATAGCAACGAGGGGAAAAAAAAACGTATAAAGCTTATAGCTGTGAATTGTAATTTGGCTACTGTTTCATATACCCAGAAGTCTTCTAATACTTTGGTTTGAATGCCAATGAGTGGAAAAATAACTGTTCATATTACTCCTTTACCTAAATCAAATGGTAAATTGTTCTTTATTCAGAAGAAGGAGGGATGGAGGGAAGATAAACATCTTTGAGCACTTACTATCTGTCAAAAGCTGTATCAGGAACTTACTATCTCTTTTTTCTTGTAAGGTCTCTGTATACACACCACAATGTTGATCATATAAATGATATAATTTCCAAAATGCACTGAAATATTTGCTATGTTTATATGGGGAATTAATACTGATTTCTATGCCTTTATAATAAACACAGTGATATGTATTAGTTGACTTTTATGATACTATGTTTTTCTCTCCTAGGTAAGTAATAACCAACTAAAATATTTTCTCCTTCTCAGATCTATTGACTCTTAGATTCTTGTTTAACAGAAGCAGAATGTGACTCCCAAGCTATCAGGACTATGTAAAATTCTGATGATACTAAATATAAAATATAACACTTGTTTTCTTATTTTTTCTCAGATCATATGAACACTAATTTAGAATATAATTGTCATTTTCAAAGTCATAAGTGATTGCTTATATCTACATGCCATTTTTACTGAGAAAATAAGCCTAGATTAATAAACAGTAGTGATAGCTAGAGACCCTACCTAAGAGTAGTCAGGCTGTGCATTAGAAACATCTCTAAATAGAGTCACAGTGACTTAGAAGGCCTTAACATTCCCATCAACTTGAATAAAGTTTAGACAGTTTTCTTCTTGACTATAGGCCCCTGACCACGCTTTTAGCAGAGCATTTACTTTAGAAAACTTGCAGTTGTAAATTCTTTCTCTGTCCCTTTGAAACATAAATCTTCTACAACCAGAAATATCTTTCTCAAGATCCGCAAGACATCACTTTGAAACATAATCATCAAAGGAGATAGCAGTCCTATATCCCAGTCTCTGTGGAAGGGTAGGAGCCTAATTTCATAGGAAATTAAAAAACCCAGATGGCCTCATCACATTGACCAGCTCCCACCCCAAACCCACCAACATCCTCCAGTGCTTTTCTACAAGCTCATACCAGAACTTTAAAACTCTCATTTTTGTTTCAGCGGAGTTGAGCTCAATTTCTCCTATTGTAAACAGACTTGACCCCTATCGCAATAGTCTTGAATAAAGTCTCTCTTGCCTGTATAAGTCCATCAGGTGCAGTCTCTTTTTGACAGCAGGGAATAAATGGCTCCGTATCAAGACATCCTGACAAAAGGACGTGGAGTGCAAGTGATGGACTATGATTTATTTTCAACATAATAGAACAAAATAACATCAGTTGCTTGTCAGTGTCAGAGATATAAGTAGTCAATATGTGAAAATTGGTCTGTATTTTATGTAGTTTTGAAATTCGATAAAATTGCTAATGAAATAGGAGGCCCGGGATTTTGAGAGGTTGTGTTTTACCCCCTGTATATTGAGAAATATTAGATTAAAATTACTTTTTAAAAAAGTAGTTCACCCTTTTGTGAAGTGATGTTCTAGAAAAAACACATTAACACAAAATGTACGCACATAATAGCTCCAAAGTAAACACAGACAAGCTGGCAGTCAAAATTCAACTCTGATTATTGGTAAATTGTTCACACAAAAAGCACAGTGGAACTTTGCATAAAACATACCTTCCTTCTTTTCATCTTTTTTAGTTGTTGCTGAAATAAGGGAAAGAAAATAGTGTTAAAACATATTAAATAGCCATTCCTCAGAAAACTGAGAATATGCGGATGTAGTGCATATATTCATAAACTTAGTGGTTATCAATGCACAAATTAATTCATCCAAATCTGAAATAAGAGAATTGAAAATATTATTTCATATAAAGTTTTTCTTTTAATTCAGATATAAACATAAAACCAATAAAGGAGAATAAAAATATATTGTTACACAGACAAGAAGTTAAAATAATAAGTATGTGTTTAGCATAATTACATTTTAGGTTTGTAATTGTTATATCTGACCAAACCACAATTACTTCTAAAATAAAAGGAATAGATCTACGCAAAAAATAGAGTCCATAAATTATCTGTGCCTAGTTACCGAAGAATTATATACCAGTTTATAATTGAAGGTTGATGGGTGGTTGAAGGTTGGTGGGTTTTATTCACTGTCATCTGGAAAGCCATGTGATCTGTCAAGCTGGATTCTGGCCCAGAAGTTAATCAAAACCAGGGTTTCAGGGTCCAACTGTTTCCATAATGGTTTTGTAACTTTTGTTCATGTGTCCCACTGCTGGCACTCAATTCAGCTCACCTGACTCTAATCTATTTAACTGGATTACAATGGCTGGATGACTGATTTACTGAGTGGGAGTGATTCTTAACTATTTAGCTCTTGTTTTTCACATTGTAATGAGACTGTAATGAACCCTGAAATCTCCAGCAAAAAACTATTAGAACTAATAAATCAGTTTAGTAAAGTTGCAGGATACAGGATTAATATACAGAAATCTGTTGCTTTTCTATGCACTAATATTGAACTATCAGAAAGAGAAAGCAAGAAAACAATCCTGTTTAAAATTGCATCAAAAAGAATAAAATACCTAGGAATAAGCTTAACCAAGGAGGTGAAAGACCTATACTCTGAAAACTAGAAAACACTGATAAAGCAATATGAAAATGATACAAAGAAATGGAAAGATATCCCATGTTCTTGAACTGGAAAAATTAATATTGTAAAAATGTCCATACTACACAAAGCAATATACAGATTTGATGCAAACCCTATCAAAATGCCATATTTTTTATAGAACTAGAATAATCCTAAAATTTATATGGAACCACAAAAGACCCCGAATTTCCAAAGCAATCTTGAGACTGCAATGGCTAATATTTTAGTTATTTTGTTCTTTTTGTTCTCTAATAGATGGGATACTTTTATGTTTGCTTTGAGACCAAAAGGAAAAAAAATACACCGAAATACACTAACACAGATGCATATAGACCCATCTTTTTTTAAAATGAGAAATAAGTTTACTGTTTAAGCCACCCATGATATTCTGTTATAGCAGCCCAAACTAAGATAACATGTGAATCTACAATTATCTCAGTAGTTGAAAGGAAATAGAAATACCATTTTCCTGGCTCAGTGTACTGTCCCCCTTTCCAAATGTACACCCACCCACCCACAGGACTCCACAGGCACATCCCTAGATTTATGCAGAGTAAGATCCAATACCCTGGTACATCATGAGAGATAAGTGGCAGCACCACACCAGAGCATCAACTGCAGTATCTTGAGATGGGGATTTAGGAAATATTTGATGTAGACCCATCTTTTAAGGCGAGTTCCATCATGGTTCCTGTCCTCACTCAAGCATTTCATTCTCAACAGGTGTCTTCCTAGCTGTTACAACTAAATGATTAAAAAATGATTCCTGGGCTTCCCTGGTGGCGCAGTGGTTGAGAGTCTGCCTGCCGGTGCAGGGGACACGGGTTCGTTCCCCGGTCCGGGAAGATCCCACATGCCGCGGAGTGGCTAGGCGCGTGAGCCATGGCCGCTGAGCCTGCACGTCCGGAGCCTGTGCTCCGCAACGGGAGAGGCCACAGCAGTGAGAGGCCCGCGTACCGAAGAAAAAAAAAAAAAGATGATTCCTTATTTCTCTCCTTCCTTCCCCCATTTTGGTCTATATTCCATTCCTGCACCACAACTTATTGTGTAATATCTATTAACTAGATTGATATCCCATCTAAGTTCTAACTGGCTACAGAAAAATCATTGCCTGGATAACATTCCGTCTGCTCAACATAAACCTGCCCAAAAGTGAATCCTCTTCTTTTCCCTTAAGCTCCTTCCTTCCCCTGGGACTTATCACTATGACAATTATAATGATCCTATTCACCAACACTGGAAAGCTCAGTACCATTTTTATTTTTTCTTTGTTTCATCTGTATAGTTTATCAAATATTATGTCTTCAAAATGTTCACTTACTTGCATTTCTCTAAAGTCATCTGCGCCATCCTAGTTGAGGTTATTGTCTCATGTCTTGATGATGACAACAACCTTTCATAATTATTGCTCTTTATATCTACTTAGGTCATCCACTTACTAGCAATGCTTTTTTTTCTTGCAGTTTATTTTTTAGTCATGCTACAAACTCAAGTCACCCCTCATCCATGAGGAATCCCTCTTACTGAAAATCACTTTGTCTTAATTCTTTGGCATTTATTATCTCTACAATTCAATTCAGCACTACACGATATTCAATTTGTGTTGTTACTTAAATTTCTCATATCTCCAAACTGTAATCTCCTGTAGTATAAAGACATTTATGTCATTGTCTTCTCAGTGCCTCCAAACTCTTTGTTAAAATAATTTTTTAAGTACTTCCAAAAAAGAATGCTATATCTTAATTATAATTAATATGTACATATATACATAATTTATATAAAATTAGGGTTTAAATAGTTCCTTTGTTATAAAAGTAAAAAAAATAAATAAATGAAGAGATATACTCTAACTTTTACCCCACTATAAACATCACTGTCAATTTTGTCACTGTATCTATCAAAATTATCAGTCTCTACTATAGCAGTATTGCCATTGTGTTTAAGCTGTCTCCACATGGAGTACTTGCAAATATTAATTACGTCTATGCATAATTTAATTATGCAGCTGTGGTGTTATAAAACCTGTCTACGAAAGGTCTACTGAGTATGTGCACAACACAAGTGACATTTATCCCTGTTTGGTGTGTCCCTGCTTTGATGTGTCATTACAATTTAAATTGTGAACATATATATATATAGCCCCTAACTCTTGCCTTGTACACTGTTCTCAATCAGCACTTTCATCTAATCTCATAAAAGGATAGTTTTACAAGTCTTCGAAACTCTACCTGATTATTCACTCAACAATAAATGCTTTATTCGGAAAGCATTAAGTTCTGAGTCTGCCTAATCCAATGTACTTGGAATGTAAAAGCCCATGGCCCCGAGCTCAAATCTGAAGCAGATTTCCAAATACCTCTTCAATTCTCTCCCCTGAACAACTCTAACAGGAGGCTGAAGTAACACTAAGTGCCTGCCTCGAGTCATAGTTCCACACCTACCATGACCTTCAGAAGCCTCAGTTAAAACAGACTGTGCCAGGCTATTGTGCTTTTTTATGAGAACTTATATGCATTAACTGCAATAATTCTTGAACTAGGTAGTCATTCACTTAAGGAATCCGCTCTGAGCTGCATTTTCATGAATAGAAAACACAAAAGTGATGATAATATTTGCCCTGCTTTTCTACCTCCCATAATATTTTTTTTTTTTAATATTCATTTATTTTTAATGACTTATTAGAGCAAATACCTATAGATATCATTATATATATGATATATAAATTAATTATACAATATATCATGTATTAATTATTAAAACATACTCTGGTAAATATTATATATTCAATATGAAACAGGAGGAAAGGGGGCAGGGCACAACCTTTAAAAGAATTACATAGCCCGAGGACACAACATAAACTGATTAGAACAAAATAGGTCCAAGATGGCGGACGAGTCTACTTCCACTAGACCTTGAGCCTCAGTATACACTCATTGTAACACATCAGCAAGCTAAGCGACACACCCACAGGTGCCACGACAGTTCCAAGGATGACCATAAAGGTCAAAAAGTGGGCGGTGGCTCAATTCCTAGAAATCCCCACCCCTTCCCCAAAATAGCTGGAATACTCCTCCCACTCATCAGCGTATGAAATTACTCACCCCTATAAAACTAACAACCCCATACCCTGGTGCTGCCCTCGCCTTCTTTTTTTTATTTTTTTATTTTTTTTTATAGGTATACTGGATTTAATTCTCACTTCTACCGCTTGGTAGCTGGATAGCCTTAGGCAAGTTTCATACCTCCCTGAAATTCACTTAATTCAGTCTGTAAAATGGCATAATAACTTATTATAGCATCCTTTTAGGAATTTTAAATCAGTTCTTGAAATAAAAGTACACAATATATAGACAAGTATGGATTCCTCAATAGATGTTTGACCTTTCATTTCTCCAGTATCCCACCCGCATCAAATAAAGAAAAATACTTTTTAAAATTTACGAATATTTCATTGTTGTAAAGTTAAAGCCATAAAAATAATCAAATGGCCTACTATCATACCGTTAGAAGAAAAAAAAAAGGTGTTCATGAGAGTTCCATATTAGAATACAAGTTTTCCTTAGGCACCTGTTTATGTATGCTATTCTGCTCTTTACAATAAATAATTAAATTTAAAAGACTTAATTCCTCACTTTTAAGACCTTATTAGTTTACAAATTACATATTGACCTATGCTAAATTTTATACCGACCCATGCTAATGAATTCAGTACAGAAAACAAAAAACACTGCACTCAAGCAAACTACATATATATATATATATATATATATATATATATATATATAACTTATATGAGAATTGCTACTCCAGCTTTCTTTTGGTTTCCATTTGCATGAAATACCTTTTTCCATCCCCTTACTTTCAGTCTGTATGTGTCTCTAGGTCTGAAGTGGGTCTCTTGTAGACAGCAAATATATGGGTCTTGTTTTTGTATCCATTCAGCCAATCTGTGTCTTTTGGTGGGAGCATTTAGTCCATTTACATTTAAGGTAATTATCGATATGTGTGTTCCCATTCCCATTTTCTTAATTGTTTGGGGTTTGTTATTGTAGGTCTTTTCCTTCTTTTGTGTTTCTTGCCTAGAGAAGTTCCTTTAGCAGTTGTTGTAGAGCTGGTTTGGTGGTGCTGAACTCTCTCAGCTTTTGCTTGTCTGTAAAGGTTTTAATTTCTCCATCAAATCTGAATGAGATCCTTGCTGGGTAGAGTAATCTTGGTTGCAGGTTTTTCTCCTTCAACACTTTCAATATGTCCTGCCACTCCCTTCTGGCTTGCAGAGTTTCTGCTGAAAGATCAGCTGTTAACCTTATGGGGATTCCCTTGTGTGTTATTTGTTGTTTTTCCCTTGCTGCTTTTAATATGTTTTCTTTGTATTTAATTTTTGACAGTTTGATTAATATGTGTCTTGGCGTATTTCTCCTTGGATTTATCCTGTATGGGACTCTCTGTGCTTCCTGGACTTGATTAACTATTTCCTTTCCCATATTAGGGAAGTTTTCAACTATAATCTCTTCAAATATTTTCTCAGTCCCTTTCTTTTTCTCTTCTTCTTCTGGAACCCCTATAATTCGAATGTTGGTGCGTTTAATGTTGTCCCAGAGGTCTCTGAGACTGTCCTCAGTTCTTTTCATTCTTTTTTCTTTATTCTGCTCTGCAGTAGTTATTTCCACTATTTTATCTTCCAGGTCACTTATCCGTTCTTCTGCCTCAGTTATTCTGCTATTGATCCCATCTAGAGTACTTTTAATTTCATTTATTGTGTTGTTCATCGTTGCCTGTTTCATCTTTAGTTCTTCTAGGTCCTTGTTAACTGATTCTTGCATTTTGTCCATTCTATTGTCCATTCTATCTCCAAGATTTCGGATCAACCTTACTATCATTATTCTGAATTCTTTTTCAGGTAGACTGCCTATTTCCTCTTCATTTGTTAGGTCTGGTGGGTTTTTATCTTGCTCCTTCATCTGCTGTGTGTTTTTCTGTCTTTTCATTTTGCTTATCTTACTGTGTTTGTGGTCTCCTTTTTTGCAGGCTGAAGGTTCGTAGTTCCTGTTGTTTTTTGTGTCTGTCCCCAGTGGCTAAAGTTGGTTCAGTGGGTTGTGTCGGCTTCCTGGTGGAGGGTACTAGTGCCTGTGTTCTGGTGGATGAGGCTGGATCTTGTCTTTCTGGTGGGCAGGTCCACGTCTGGTGGTGTGTTTTGGGGTGTCTGTAGACTTATTATGATTTTGGGCAGCCTCTCTGCTAATGGGTGGGGTTGTGTTCCTGTCTTGCTAGTTGTTTGGCATAGGATGTCCAGCACTGTAGCTTGCTGGTCGTTGAGTGAAGCTGGGTGCTGGCGTTGAGATGGAGATCTCTCGGAGATTTTTGCTGTTTGATATTGTGTGCAGCTGGGAGGCCTCTTGTGGACCAGTGTCCTGAAGTTGGCTCTCCCACCTCAGAGGCACAGCACTGACTCCTGGCTGCAGCACCAAGAGCCTTTCATCCACAGGGCTCCTTAATTTGGGATGATTCGTTGACTATTCAGGTATTCCACAGATGCAGGGTATATCAAGTTGATTGTGGAGCTTTAATCCGCTGCTTCTGAGGCTGCTGGGAGAGATTTCCCTTTCTCTTCTTTGTTCTCACAGCTCCCAGGGGCTCAGCTTTGGATTTGGCCCCGCCTGTGCGTGTAGGTCGCCGGAGGGCGTCTGTTCTTTGCTCAGACAGGACGGGGTTACAGGAGCCGCTGATTCGGAGGCTCTGGCTCACTCAGGCCGGGGGGGTAGGGAGGGTCACGGAGTGTGGGGCGGGCCTGCAGCGGCAGAGGCCGGCGTGACGTTGCAGCCTGAGGCGCGCCGTGCGATCTCCCGGGCGAGTTGTCCCTGGATCCCGGGACCCTGGCAGTGGCGGGCTGCACAGGCTCCCCGGAAGGGCGTGTGGCTAGTGACCTGTGTTCGCACACAGGCCTCCTGGTGGCGGCAGCAGCAGCCTTAGCGTCTCATGTCTGTCTCTGGGCTCCGCACTTTTAGCCGCGGCTCGCGCCCGTCCCTGGAGCTCTCTCAAGCAGCGTTCTTAATCCCCTCTCCTCGTGCACCAGGAAACAAAGAGGGACGTAAAAGTCTCTTGCCTGTTCGGCAGGTCCAGACTTTTCCCCGGACTCTCTCCCGGCTAGCCGCGGTGCACTAACGCCCTGCAGGCTGTGTTCACGTCGCCAACCTCAGTCCTCTCCCGGCGCTCCGACAAAAGCCGGAGCCTCAGCTCCCAGTCCCGCCCGCCCCGGCGGGCGAGCAGAAAAGCCTCTCGGCTGGTGAGTTCCGGTCGGCCCGATCCTCTGCGCTGGAATCTGTCCGCTTTGCCCTCCGCACCCCTGTTGCTGTGCTCTCCTCCGCGGCTCCCAAGCTCCCCCACTCCGCCTCCCGAAGTCTCCACCCGCGAAGGGGCTTCCTAGTGTGTGGACACTTTTCCTCCTTCACAGCTCTCTCCCGCTGGTGCAGGACCCGTCCCTATCCTTTTGTCTCTGTTTAGTTTTTTCTTTTGCCCTAACCAGGTACGTGGGGGGTTCCTTGCCTTTTGGGAGGTCTGAGGTCTTCTGCCAGCGTTCAGTAGGTGCTCCGTAGGAGTTGTTCCACGCGTAGATGTATTTCTGGTGTATCTGTGGGGAGGAAGGTGATCTCCGCGTCTTACTCTTCCGCCATCTTCCCGGAAGTCTCCTCTACCTCCCATAATATTAATGACATTCCTGATGAGAACTCTTCTAAAGAAGAATCAGTTTTGTTGATCAACCCAATGATCAAATGAAAACTAAAACCCTGTATCATAGTTCTTAACCATTCTAGCACATATACTTTATAAACAACATGACTGGGTCAAATGGCTAGTCAACCCATTTTACCAATATTTACTAGGATGATTCTGTATGTCGTTGGGTCCAGGATTAAATGTAACAGAAAATTTTGGATCAGATGGAATCATGTCATGTGCTCAGCAGACTTCTCAAAGTCTGCTACAAGGGGCTTCTGCACAGAAACAAATGTACCACCACCTAAATGCATCTCCTTTATTGGTCAATGCTGTATAATGTGGCAAAGGAGAAAAAATAAAGATTTTCTCCAGTAAATATTTTACTTTTTCTTTCCTAAGAGTGTTCTATAAAGTGGAAAATGGAGTTAGAGTAGCTTTCTCAAAGGATGTGATTTCAGGTGATAGTTTAAAAATAACATTACAGGAAAATTATTTTAAAGAAGTACTTTTCCCAAATCGATGATTTAAAGAATCAATATACTTTCTAAAGTTCTCTTAAACAAAACCACTTTTGATGTCCCAAAGATATTAGTGAGTGATAAAACAAATTTTCTCAGATGGCTCATAAAAGCTAGGATGATTACTTTGTAGTCATATCTGATTTTTGCAGTCTCGATATACAGATGAAGTAGTATTAATTTAATAACATTCTGACTGAATTTTCTAGTATGACACAAATTTAAATGCATAACTAAAAACATTGGAAATTTTATATATTTGTGTATCTCTATCTGTCCATCATATTATCTTCTATGTATCAATTAATCTATGGTTTATTTTTGGATGTACAAGTAAAAGCTCAATGACAAACCTGGAGTCGAGATACGAATTCTTGGGTCATTCAGTGTCTCCTGTGCAAATGTGGCATTACTCTCAGTTGCACTTTCTCCAATTACTAAATAAATTCTTGAAATGTGCATCTTCATGCAACAACAAAATGTTTTCTATAATAACCCAGCAGATGGTGCTATTCTGCAATAAACAGCTTTGGCTATTGTCAATAAAGTGCTACTATAAGTTTTTTTTTAAAAGCAATAGAATTTTTAAGTGTTTTGTTGCCTACCTTGTGCTGCAACTTTTATTGTCCCTTGTTTGGCTTCTGGGACTTTGCCAGGATCTTACGGAAAAAAAAAAAAAGAGACATAAATAAATTACCATGAAGTACTATTTCAGAAGGATATATAACAACAAAAAAAGGAAAAATTATAAAAACACAAACATAAAAACACTGCCCTTGGCACTCAGAATTTTTGTTAAGAAATGAACACAATTATTAGGAGAACCACTGAGAATTAGGCTTACCGAGACAGAAATAAAGTAACTGAACCAAATAAAATCATAAAATAAAGTTTCCCAAAACTATTTTGCTTCACTGTTAACTGACCATGGAATACTTTGCATTCATTAAGCACCTGAATTTGATTTTTTAAATTTATTTATTTATTTATTTTTGGCTGCATTGGGCCTTTGTTGCTGCGCGTGGGCTTTCTCTACTTGGGGTGACCTGGGGCTACTCTTCATTGCGATGTGTGGGCTTCTCATTGCGGTGGCTTCTCTTGTTACTGAGCACAGGCTCTAGGTGTGCAGGCTTCAGTAGTTGTGGCAGGTGGGCTCGGTAGTTGTGGCTTGCAGGTTCTAGAGTGCAGGCTCAGGAGTTGTGGCGCATGGGCTTAGATGCTCTGTGGCATGTGGGATCTTCCTGGACCAGGGCTCAAACCCCTGTCCCCTGCATTGGCAGGCAGATTCTCAACCACTGCACCACCAAGGAAGCCCTTAGCACCTGAATTTGAAAATCTCAGAATTCTTTGTATATTATTTCTGTATGATTAGCCCTTTGAAATGCATGGAGCATTAAGACATAAATAAAGTGGCTCACTGAAGGTCACTGAGTAACTAATAACAGAACAAAGCCCAGAACAACCAAATTCCAGGATAAGCTTTTGACCTAAAATGTCATTCCCTACACTGCTGTGGTGCCCATCAACTATAACCATGGCCCTGGACAACAATATGTGTTGTGAGAGTATGAGCAAGTTTCATTTTGAATCTTTCTTCCCTCCTGTCTTAGGGGGGGTTGCGTTGGCTTTTTTTTTTTTCTTTGTTCAGAATGTTCTCTTCAAAGAAACGGGGTACCAAAAAAACTCACTTATACCATAGACATTTAAATATATTATTTGATTAATTAGCATGAAAATAAAGGAGAAATAAAGATTTTTAAAGCAATGGATCATTTCACATTTCACTAAATAATTGTTCATGATTGTCTTTACTAAGTTTTCAATAATTGAATTATCATTTAACAACATGGGAAGGAAGATTTGCTCATTTGTTCTAGGTATTAATCTTTATTTGCTCATTTATCATATTTATTTAGGACCTATTATTTGTATGTACTAAGCTAGGTGTAAATGTAGTAGTTGATACACATATATATTATAATCTTTCATTTAATTATCATCAAATGTTGATTACAGGTTAATATTATAATCCTAGTTAGAATTTTAAAATAACAAGATTGCACCAGAATAACTTGGCCAAGAATCATAAGCAAAGAATCAATGTTTCATTGGCCAAACACCAGAGGTTTAATTTCTAATTCATGCTTTACCTCTTGTTGGTGAGATAATTATTCATTTGTATTATAATCATGATACAAAAATAGCAATTTTTCATTCTGTTTTTGTGTAAAAGAAATATTATTTATCCACATATATGGTTTACTTTATTCCTAAATTTATTTAAGACAAAATATCTTTTGTCAAAATTAAATTGAGTCCATTCTACCTATGATCTTTTTATTATTAATTTCTTTTATTCCTGGAGGAACATGCAACTATCATGTTAGTGCTACCTTTGTCACATCTAGAATAGTTGGTCTCAAATCAGAATTAATCAAGATTTATACATAGTGAATTGTAACTAATATATTTCTAAGTATTACTCTACCCTATAACTAGCATTTAGTGGGTACTTAATAAATAATTGGTGAATAAAAAGGTGGATGAAAGGATTCAAGAATACATAGGAAAGATCATCAAAAGTACCCTAAACTGCCTAGGTGTTTTACTACTTAAAGATCTCAACATATCAGAGAACTGTAGAGTAGTTCTGATTAAAAAAAAAAAAAAAATTAAAAATAGTTGTCAGTAAAGTACCTTAGCATTTTTATACTCAAATTTCCCCCATCTTTTCTCTTTTTTTTTTTTTTTTAATGTCTTCTTAGACCACTGATTCTTTTTTTTTTTTTTTTTTTTTTGCGGTACACGGGCCTCTCACTGCTGTGGCTTCTCGCATTGTGGAGCACAGGCTCCGGACGCACAGGCTCAGTGGCCATGGCTCAAGGGCCTAGCCGCTCCGTGACATGTGGGATCTTCCCGGATCAGGGCACGAACCCGTGTCCCCTGCATCGGCAGGAGGACTCTCAACCACTGCGCCACCAGGGAATCCCTAGACCACTGATTCTAAATGAGTTTTCCATGCCTACGATTCTGTTGGACCACCCAGTATACCCAATTGTGAATTATGGAGAGCTTTTCTTAGGGCCTTATTAATAACTTCTCCCATTGATCATTCTGTTCCTCTGTCAGCCTCTAATCTATTGAGGACACATGCAGAGGTGATCAGATTTGACATCTGCTAGTGTACAGTATTTCCATTTTCAAAACCAACGCTTTAAGAAGGAAGCAACTCTGAGACCATAAATGTACATTAAGAAGGCCAGACAGGGCTTCCCTGGTGGCGCAGTGGTTGAGAGTCCGCCTGCCGATGCAGGGGACACGGGTTTGTGCCCCGGTCCGGGAAGATCCCACATGCCGCGGAGCGGCTGGGCCCGTGAGCAATGGCCGCTGAGCCTGCGCGTCCGGAGCCTGTGCTCCGCAACGGGAGAGGCCACAGCAGTGAGCGGTAAAAAAACACTACACAAGAGTGAAAACACATTAAATCTTTACAAACAAGTTTTCAGTATACATAATTTTCTCTCTCCTTTTGATTACTGCCAACTGAAAATGAAACCAACCTTTTACTAGGAAAATTTTCAAATATATAACAAAATAACGAATGTATAATAAGCTCCAACCTCATTGGTGCTCTCAACACCCATTCAAAAATTATCAAGTGATGGCCAGTCTTATTTCCTCTGTATTACTCACTGCCTCTACTACATGCAGCCCAAATGAAAATTTTATTATATCAAATAATTTTTCCTTTTTTCAATTTTTTATTAGATAATTTTTATAGTTACATTTTTGAAATAAAATAGTGATTTAAAGAAGAACAGAGGACAATAAGAAAATTCAACTGAAGTTTATAATAATTCTGAAATCCATAAATAATATTTTGGAGCTCAAAATCAGAGACAGGATGGACCTAGATTTAAGTGTCAGTATATGTCTCCTGGGAATGTTTTAGCAGGAAATTATCAGAATAGTTAGTATTCTTAGCTTCCTGAAACATGTTGTATTTATATAAACAAATTGTCATGAATCAGATTAGCCAAATGTTTTAGTGTCTTCTGATTCCTTAGACATGAAACAGTCTGACTTAACAAACTGAAAATATATTGAGTCTGCAACTACTTTGTTAAGAAATCAATTTTTGCATATAGGTTTAAATATTAGTTTAATATCATGAACTTTTCATCTACAGGACTCTGTTTATACTCTGACTTCTTTTAATGTGAAGTGTGAATCCACTGAGTTTTCAAATGTAGGGTTCACATAACTTTAACAGCAAGTAGATTGCTGCACTGTGAGTCTAGTATTGGTCTTTGACTAACGGACAGCAGATGAACAATAATAGCATTGTAGAGAACCACACTTACATTTTAAATATTTTCTAAGAAATCTTCCAGTTCTTCCCAACCCCAAATCACTGAATTTAAAATATTTTCCAGAAACATTTCTTTAAAAGCCATCTCTTGCTAATTCTGCAATGGTACAAGGCATTTAGACTGTTCTTAGGTGAGAAAACTAAATATAGAAAAGCTGAATGACTTTTACACAAACCGGAAGAAAAATTAATATTTATTGATTCAGCAGTAAACTTTGAACCAGCAATATAAAAACCTCCTTGATTGTTCAAAAGTATACATCCTTTTTAAATAAGATACTAGAAACTAATGACAAATTATCCTGCAATCCAATGAGCTGCTAAATCAAGCTCTAAATTATTGTTTTCTAGTCTTGTAAAATCCAGTATTATTTTTAGGTGTACATACTCCCCAAATAGAGAAAGGTTAACAATTAAGCTAAAACTTACTATACGGTTAAAAGCTCTTAAACTAACTAAGCCTCTTGTGCCTGTAGCTCCAGGAAAGCATATTTCAGAGGCATTGCTAATTTCAGTATGATAATAACCCCACTGAGATGAAATTAATCATGAAGCAGCCTTCGGCCATCTTGTCTGACCAAGAGGACTGAAGCCTGAAAGGAGAGCCTATTTGCTGCCAGATATGCAAATTGCAAAAGGTGCACAGTGCAGAAATATGAATAATTTATCAAAATAATCTGTTATTGCTAGAGGTTAAGAATCTAAATAAGCTGGCAGCATTGCTTACAATAAGTAGCATAATTTAGCTAGACTATTTTTTTCCAGAAAATCTTCTGATCGAGGAATGTATTTTGTACACTGTATTTGCTTTAGAATCTAAATAGGCTTTAACTTAGTATCATAGCATTATAGAGTTTAATTCAGGAAAAAAAAAGATTCTTCAAGGTTTGCTAAAATATTCTCCTGATTTTTTTCTTAATCTTTAAGAGCACAGACTATGTTTTCCATAAAAACTATTCTAAATATTTCTTAATTTGAAAAAAATAATTTTGATGTTTTAATTAAATATAAGTCAAAATGTACCTACGGTTTCTACACATGGAATCACATTTTTCCTATATTATTTGAAGAGAAGTAAGCTTAGGGAGAAAAGAAACTGGAAAACATTAGTGAGAATATTTACAATTAGAGTAACGGGCATTTCCCCTCATGGCATCATCTAGTTCTCTGAATGTCTAAGAATGGCAGGTTTCTTAAACATTTAACAATTTAGAATTTAGAGTTGAAGATCAAGGTATAGATTTATTTAAACAATTAAAAGAAGGAAACTTTTTTTTTAATAAGAAGAAAAGTATGAATGAGACATGATTTGGCCTTTCACTTTAAAAAATATTTGGCATGTTAAAGGGAAGGCTGATTCCAGTTAGATTAAGAAAAAGCCTTCTGCCATACAGCTAATAAAACAATGGAATGTGATACCATGGGAAGATGTGAGGTCCCATTCCTGGGGTTGCCAGATAGATATCTGTTTTCGAGGGGTCCTCAATGTATCTGCTTAAAGCAAAGAGGCAGCCCCAGATGATCACTTCAGGTCCCTTTCTACTTCTGTAACACCTTTCTAAAATCCGTGACTATGAACAAAGATACGCGAATTTGAAAAAAATTACCTATATTATGTTTTGATGGAAAATTTCTTGATTATTTATTTTTATTATTGAGGCTTACCTTGGTAGTCCTCCCTTACCATTAAATAATTACCCCCTTTTCTTTGATCATGTTTTAAAAGCAAGCATTTTAACCACCAAACTGGATGGATTGTCTTAGGAGAAACATGCTTCCTAGAAGAATTAGGACTCAAGTAGAAACTTGACTTTTTATTGAAATAAATGTTATGATTTGGAAAAATTATTGCATTCCCAATATGAGTGATTTATTTCCTTATCTAAGATCGATTTGGGCTCTTTAAGTGAAACAAAATGAAATTTAAAGAGTCAAGAGTTTATTTTAGAAAACAAGCTATTTTATTATGTATATTATGTATACATATCAAAAAAACAAAATTTCTGACTGTTCAGCCATATTTTTCAGGTAAAATTTCAGTCTTAAAAATTAAGTGATATGCTGTTGGTAGGTCCCTTAACTCACAACTTATACATACTATGAGGAGTGATTTCCTCACTAAATGATATCATAGAGCATCATGATCTAATTCAGCCCTTAAAAACCACCAGCCCCTATTGTTCTAACATTAGTAAACAGTGTCTGTGAATATTACCATTCTGGGTTTCACTTTTCTAGACAATAAGAAACACACACATGCCCCCTTTTATCTCATTACCCAATTTGGGAATGTTATAAACAAACAGAATTGTTAAGCATAAAAGTAACCGTATAAAAATGTAAAAAAAAAAAAAAAAAAATGAGGATAGTGGAAGCAAAAACTGAGAGAAAAGCATGGTTTATTTTCATTCTCTCACACAATTCTTGGCACTAAGAAGGCATCCAGTCAATGTTTTTGCATGGGTACATGAATAATGATTAGGAGAATGTTTAAAAAAGTCATTGTTATCTGCCTGAAATTCTAAACCAAACAGGTAGCGATTATCCTCATAAAACTGTTCAGACTCACTGAGTCTTTTTTTTCTCTATAATACTGCACATGCTAAAATCTGAAGATGTTATAATCAGCTTCAAAGAGAATCTACATTTCTTGAAAAAATGGCTAGGTTTATAAAATGCAGATCTATTACACTGGAAAATTAGCATGATTTCCAAAAAGAAGGAATCCTTAACAGAGAGTCCTAAATCAAAGCAATCTAAGGAAGAATTCAGGGTTATATTTTTTAAGAAACGCTTTCAGCTAAACTTTGTCCTCAGGTTTAACAGACAATTTAAGGTTGCACAACTCAATTTTATTAAATGAGAAAATACTTCTCCAAATAATTACTGAGTTCCATCACTCACTCTTGCTTCTGTATTGTTTGCATTCATGCTTACTGGGGGCAGGCACAATACTTAAATGTAAGGACTATTTCCACACACAGTCTGGTTAGGGACACTACAGGAAAAATGCCAAATGAAGGGCACAGTAATCTGAGTTTTGGATTTTGGCAATTTTAAAGGAGGCAGGAAATAGGTAAGGCTTGAAGGAGAGTACAGAGCCACAAAGGGGTGAGGGAAAGAAAGTTACAAAGTGAATGACTGGTTAAGTATTCCCGAGGATTATGGATCTAGCTGGCTGGGGAGCAAGAGTCTCCTTTGTGTTAATGAGAAGTAAAAATGAAAATTTTAAAATTGTTTAAAGTAAATTATGGTCAAAAAAACTAACCTTGAAATCTCAGTGAATGAGATGTACTTTTTTCTTAGAACATTAAGAGCCATTACACTTTTGAGCAAGGGAGTTACACAGCAATGTTTCGAAGAGATAAACTTTCCGTGATTGTCAGGAGAAAGGGCTTATTCTGGGAGCATAGAAACCAGGTAAATTGTCACTGAAATACTCTAGTTGTAAAATGATAATGTGTAAAACTAGGCAGGTGTTCATGGAATGGAAAGTGGAAAGAAAATAATTAGTTAGACATTTAACAGCTTTCTTTTTCCTCCTCTGTAGATGTGTTTGACATGTACAGAGGAGGAAAAAGAAGGCTGTTTATTCAAATATGACAGGTTTGGGACCTGATAAACAGAATTTGTTTTAACATAATTTATTTGAAGTTTATAACAGAAATACATATTGCGTTTGAGACAATGGTGTAACTTCAAGTGAAAATATTAAGTAGACATTGGGAAAAAAATATGGCCTTTGAAGACATATGGAGATTCTCACATCATCCACATAGAGGTTAAGTTAACATTATGAGAGGAAGAAGGAACAGTTTTTCCAAGGGACAAACAGAAGTTGGCTTTCTCAAGTTGGCTTGAGAAAAATATTGGTTGAAAATGTATAAGAAAAATTCAGATGTTAATTTCAGCAAGGTCAAGGAAAGAGGATGTTTAAAAAATGAAGAAATAAACCTCAGGATTAAACACAAAGAGAGTTTGTTTTTATATCTAGAGAGTCCCTGGCAACATTTTTGAACATGATTTTGGAATTGGGATGCAAATAGTAGGAAGCCTATTGTTCTGTGCTGGTCTCAGCCTATCAATAACCTATGTTGTATCTGGACAGGGCCTTGTATTCTTATTATGATTGCAAGACACCCTCAGCAATAAAAAAAAAGAGGTTACTTACAGGTCCTGGAAATTACATGGCACACCTGGAGGCCACAAAGCAAGTTCTTGAGGGGAGACGGAGAGAAAGAGAGAGCTAGCAGGCCTGGAGTTCTGCCTTTGTTGGGGTCAAGGGTTGGGCCTAAGGTTTTGCAGACTCACTACTGGTGAATGAAAAACGTAAGAGTGGGTGTTTAAAGCCTGGGAAGAGAAAAAGCAAGCGGCCCAAGCGGTCGGTTATCAAAATAAACCAAGATCTCTAAAAAAAAAAAAGCCTGGACTATGGAAGGTGGGGGGCTGGGGCAAGATGCCTATCTGAGACAGCCATCTGGGAAGTGGTCAAGGTGCCTATCTGAGACAGCCATCTGGGAAGTGGTCAAGGTGCCTATCTGAGACAGCCATCTAGGAAGTGGTTTGAAGTGGATGACTCTGAAACCAAAGCTTAAGTCAGGCACTGGCATTTAAAAAAAAAAAAAAGCCAACTGTCAGGGTTTACACTACATCTGTCTTTAGGGGCTTAAGGTGGGCGGTGACTAAATCGAGGTGGAGGGTGTAAGTCATTTATTTGACAAGTGTTGTAAAAGGCACTAGAAATAATGTGGCTTGAAGGTAGCGGGAGAATCAAGCAAACGCTGTTTTCAAAATAGGAAACTCCATTTTATTTGAAGAGAGCAGAAAAATACCTGATGGAGAGAAAAATATTAAAAAGTCTGGGAAGTGCGAAAGCTATTAAGGTAGAAAGATCCCAAGATGTGAGAGAGGGAAGAGTAAAAAGCACTGGTGGAGAGAAAGGCATCTCTTCCTCTGGAAATCAAAATTACCCTATTGAAATGCCAACAACGCCCAACTATTTCCTGTAAGGGTAATATTGTGATCAATGACGAGTACAAGGAAGACGTCCAAATTCAAAATACATTCAATTTAGCTGAAAATGGAATTTTATTAAATAAAGGAAAAATATGAGAGAGAAAAGGATAAAGAGAAAAAACTACTGGAGAGAAGAATTGAAAAAAATGTAAATACAAGCAGTAAATTGTGATAAAAAACAATGACAGTTGAGGGAAAAATGGGAAAAGATATTAGAAATGAAATTTATTATTGAAATGACTCAGGTTTTCTAATGCATAAAATTGTGCTATTAAATATTATATGTAGGTATTCTGATATATCAAGATTATAGGGCAACCTTTTTTATCTCTAAAACTAAAGAGGACCATTTGGCAAATAGTTAACAGATCTAATAAAGCCAGAAAGCAATATTTGATTATTTTCTTCTATCTGATATCAAGATTTCAACCTTCTTGGGCGTTACTAACATTCATGAAGAACAAAATACTTGGATGAAGTGATCTAATTTTTGAAGCTATGTACTATAATAGCTGCCACATGTTTGAGGTTTTTTCCCCTAATCTAATATGTAAAGTATGCAGTTATTTGTTTAAACATGAAGGTGATATTATTTGCTGTTTGTTACCTCTGGGATGTATGGGAAAATATGCACTACATATTTGAGATGAAATGTCACTGAATGAGTCATAGATAACAGTCCCTATTTATTCCTAATTTTAGGGATTGTGGACTTATTGTAATGTGTGATGATCTGTTTTTTAGCACAAATTTGTGTCACAGCTCTAAGAGTTCAAATGCTTTAACTGTCAGTTCGCACATAATCGATCTAGAGAAATAAATGAGCTTCACAATGTTGTCCTCCCAAGAAGGATATTTCACCACGTCGTGCTCTCCTTTCCATCAATGTTAAAGGGAATTATGTACACCCCTCAGGAACAGTAGTCCCCAATGTCAAGCATGCAGACTTAAACTTAAATTGATATTTAGCAGGAAGCCTAGAGGTTCTCTTAACAGCAAAATGACAAGCTGAGGTTACTAAGGACTGACATTGCTCTGAAGCCCACACTTTCACATACTGCAGCAAATGTACTGCTTTCCCTGGGACCATACAATGAAGCATAGTAGGTTACGTTAGCAGCCAGTCTCTACCTTTGAATATTCAAAATCCACGCTCATATGCACAAATAAGGGAGTTAATATTTCAATTACTGGAGCCATGTGCACAGAAGTATTTGAGAGCAAATGAGTGAGTGCTAGTACATGAAAACACCTTCCCACATACTTTGGTAAAAGGCAAGGTATTAATCTTCTTCCAACAAATGACTGAACTGAAATCCACTCTTAGAACTATAAGGTTTCCAAGTAGCCCATCCCCAGCATCTCACAGATGGACTGGATTCCACATGACCCATGTGAAGGCAGTGAAAATTTTACAAATATGAACTACTGTACATATCTGAGTTCAGAAACCAAAGAACAGTTTGAAAAATCTATGTTAAGAATGAAATTACAATTGACTATGGAGCATGAAATATTTTTGAGAGGGCTTCCCTGGTAGCGCAGTGGTTGAGAGTCCGCCTGCCGATGCAGGGGACACGGGTTCGTGCCCCAGTCCGGGAAGATCCCAT
Source organism: Orcinus orca (assembly GCF_937001465.1). Taxonomy (NCBI): domain Eukaryota; kingdom Metazoa; phylum Chordata; class Mammalia; order Artiodactyla; family Delphinidae; genus Orcinus; species Orcinus orca. Next base: position 37,874,082 of record NC_064570.1, on the reverse strand, counting down.
ATGCCGCGGAGCGGCTAGGCCCGTGAGCCACGGCCGCTGAGCCTACGCGTCCGGAGCCTGTGCTCCGCAACGGAAGAGGCCACAACAGTGAGAGGCCCGCGTAATGCAAAAAATATATATATATATTTTTTTTTTTTTTTTGAGAACTTTAACATTGACAAGAAATCTCAAAAGCAGACAGAATGAGTTCCGGTACTATACGATGAGGCTGGAGGGAGGAGGCCAAAAGTAAGGATGCAATAGAGGTTACCATGTTAAATCCTCAGACCAGAGACTAGTAAATAATCAAATATCTCTCAAACAAGCTCACATGATGATGGGAAATTTTAAAAGTCAATTTAGTTTCAAAAACACTGATATCATGGCAAACTACTGCAAAACGCCATCACAGGAAGGTTGATCATTCCACCAATGGTCCCATACTAATTGCAATCTAACCCAAGTATTCAAGCACTAGAACCAGAGAACACTCATTAGATGACTAATACCAAGAAGGATGTTCTATCTCTTGAACAGTAAGCAGAAACTTAGTGGTGGTGCCTCAGTATTTTGTGCTGAAATGTTTAAAATACTGATTTATCTTGTGACCATACTTGACTTTTTACATCAGTCCTTGGAATATATATGTCTACTCAAATTTCTAAAAATTTTATTGATTCCTCATCCTTCATTTATTTAATTTTCTAGAAAATCAGATAACTTCAAATGTACAGATTAAAATTTTAATCAGAAATTTTTTAAAACCAAGCAAAAAGCCAAAATCGAATGGAAGACCAAAAAAAATCAAAACCTATGAATATTCTGCATAAATATTCAACAAAACTGTATTTCACAGACATCAAGATTGTATAACACATTAAGTTCTAGAAAGTCCTCACCAACATACTGAAAATCTTACTCTGAACTCTTCTGTATTTGAATGAAATTTTTTTTTTTTTTTTGCAGTACGTGGGCCTCTCACTGTTGTGGCCTCTCCCGTTGCAGAGCACAGGCTCAGCGGCCATGGCTCACGGGCCCAGCTGCTCCGCGGCATATGGGATCTTCCCAGAGCGGGGCACGAACCCGCGTCCCCTGCAACGGCAGGCGGACTCTCAACCACTGCACCACCAGGGAAGCCCCTGAATGAAATTTTTAATTTGTATGCATCCTTAGAATTTCCAAAGTCCTTTGCATAAATTATTTCACTAGATCTATGTCATAACCCTATCAGACAGGTAGGCAGGCCTAGGCTAAGTCATAAATATTCGGATTCCTAGTCCAGCATGTTTCCAACATAGAAAGACTTTTCAACTCTTTTCAAAATAATGTCATTTTTTTCTTGATAGCCATATGTAAACGTAAGCAAATCTTTTTATACAAATGGTTCGAGTTTTAAAAAAATAACAACAATGGCAGTACTAACAGCTAATTTCTATAGAGTAATGTATAGAAAATCCTATATTATTTGACTTAAACAAGAAAGAAATGCATTATTTCATATAACAAGAAGACCAGAAAAGAAGGATTCCAAGGCTGCCCTTTAATTACCTATCTCGGGCACAGAAATAGTGTTAATATTGCAGTATCATGGTAAATTAGTGTATTGTATTACAAGAATATTAATTATAAACAAGATATTGATAGAGAATATATTTACCCCAAAATTCTTTAAATATTTAAAATATCAACCCTTATAAAATATTCAAATAATAGTAACAAGTATATTAACCAAAAATAGAAGAATAAAATCTAGTTCTACTCTTTTTTTTTTGAAGTTAACTTTGGATTTATAATTTATTTACTTTTATTGAGTTTGGTTGCCTTTATGTGAATTTAATCTTTGAATTGTTCTCAGAATTTTTCTTTTTAAACATTTGAAGTCTTTAATGTATTTTAGTAATTTTGGAATCAGATCATTTAAAGACAATTTTTTAAAAATCTAGATTTTGTTATATGTTAGAAGACTGTCAAAGTAGTGAAACAAATTAATTTGGTCTAAGAAAAATCATTCCATGTGATTTACATTCAGTGTTATAAATTACTGTCTCAGTTAAAAGGAACTTGCTGGGCTCAAAAACAGGAATAGAATCTTTCAGAGTCTCTCCTGAGAGCTAACACTTTAGGAATAACTGAAAACAGAGAATGAGTTTCTCTTGTGTATTGATAAGGACAACGGTACCTATGAATTCAACAAATGGCAAATAGCAAAGAAATGCATGCAGAACACAGCATGCTACACACACAAATGTTCATAAGTTATCCTACAATTGGGGCCATATAGTTGATTTTAAATTAAGATTTTTTTTAAAACAGGTTAGATATGAAACAGATCTAAAGGTAGTAATACATATATTTGATGTTCAAAGAATTTAAACTGTGGCATTCCCAATCCCATTCGAGCAGGCCTTGGCATTCTTTTCTAAAAATTAAATTACATGATGGTTTCAGGTGGTAGTTAACCCCTATGTCCCTGCTTATTCCTAAAGTTAAAATGTGTATATTCCTTTACATAAAAAAGATAAAATGAAAAAGGCACAGTCCTAAAAATAACATGCATTTGTTTCAATTACATGAAAATTTTATACTAAGCATTTTAGTGTTAGAATTATTAAGTTAACTTGTCAATGGTATAACTTATCTTTGGTGTGCAAATCAGTTTTGGACATCTGACACTAGGACAGAAGGCACCAAACTCAGGTAATACTTGAGCCAGTCAAGTTAGATTGCATCCCTCATCCCTGCTCCCTCCCCATAACCCTGGAGGTTATGGCAATCAGCTGCCTGGGAACAGAGTGAGAAGGGACAGGAAGCCCAGGACACCCCACCCACTTACAGGCCTCCAAGCTCAGGGCAAGCTCAAGCTGAGCAATGGGAAACTTTTTAACTGGGATGGGTGTTGGGAGCTTTGATATTACATTGGATTTGGAAGTTTTAAATGCTTGGGGAAAAAGATCATTGTTTTATTATCTGAGCATGACCAGGAAAAATATAGGGTCTTTTTCGGATTTCATCCAAGGGGTAGAGAAAAGCAGGTCTAAAGAGAGGTTTGCAGTGGTAGTCACTGAAAGAACAAAGTTGCTTTCTGCTTACACCCAACTGAATACAGCACGTTTTAGTAACTCTGGACATGAAATTAGCACTGGGGCTCTCCCCATACGTTTATTTGTGCTTGTCTGCTCCTCTCTTTATCTTCACATCCAACTGCGTACTCTTTTTCATCCAACCTCAAATACCATCATTTTCTGGAAACTTCCCTGATCCCTCAAGTGCAAGTCCTCTCTCTGTCCTTTGAGCCAGCATGGCACCTCACCAGGACTTTTCTTAAGGCATCTATACCTTCTATGTGTGCTTTCATTGTTCACATACATTTCTGTCTCTCTCCCTAATCTACACATGCCGTGAGGACAGACTTTCCAAATGCATCATTTTTCTTCCCTCATGCCATCCCCTCTCTGTGGATATGCATAATATACCCCCCACAATCTAAATGATGGACTAAAATAGTAAATCTGTTGAATAAAAACATGTTACTTTAAAGGATGAAAGAACATGGGAGAAGCATGGTAAAGTATTAATTATTTGGTAAAAATGAATTGTAAGAAGGGTAAAAGACTGCTACCTTTTGTGATTACTTCATTCAAAACTGCTGTAAATCTTAAAAACTACAGCAATACAAGTACACTTTTGTACAAAGAAATTATTTTTCCACAAAGACTTCACCATCAGAAATCAATAAGAAAGTGGCAATATTGTATCACATAGGGGTTAATAACATAAGCCCTAGAGGCACACAGCCTAATTACAAATCCAATCCCAACCAATTTTTAGTTGTGTGACCTTGGGAAATAATTCAATAGCTCTCTTGCTTGGTTTCCTCATCTTTAAAATGTATTAAAAATGGTACCTGGTTTCACATTAGGACAGGAGCTAATACTTTGAAAATGCTTAGAAGACGGCAGATAGTAAGTATGTAATTCTCATGTGCTCTGTGCTGTTCATCTGGTTCATCACAACACTGTATGGACGATATTCAATCATCAAAGTTTCTGAATTTAATTGAAGCATCTCAGTATGCATAATGCTAATTAAGCACACGAATAAGAAGTCATATTTTATATCATCTAATATAAAGTGGGAAACTCTCATATCTATTTCTTAGAGGGGTAACTTAATGAGTTATTTTGCAACCCACATATATAAATTAACTTCCATACTTACCATCTCAGAAATAGCCATCCACAATCCTTGTCTGAATTTACATGGCAGAACACATTTTTAAGAGTAACATTCTCTGATGAGTAATTTTACAACTAATTTACAAGTGGGATCCACAGAATACTAGTTCTGACAGATGCTCTTATCCACAAAAAGAGTTCAGGGTCAAGAACTCTGAAAAGCATGCAGACAAGATGTTACCTTTCTAAGATTTTAAAATGACAACATATTCCACACTGAAATTCTACAGTAGAGAAACCAATTTAAGCTCATTGTTTCCTAAACATATTTGATAATAGAACTCTTCTCTAACATTCCTCTGTATCCCAGAGGAATACACACTGGGCAATGTTACTCTTAGAAATAAAAAGAATAAATATTTTTCGCTTCTCTCTAACACTAATGACGCTAGTAATACTGCAGAGTCACTTAGTTATGTATTTAAGAGATGCTTAAGGAATACCCATAGCTCCTTGTACGTGTGTAGAATATTTACAGTTTACAAAGCTCTTTAATAAATATTCCTCAATTCAGCCAACAAGATGGATAGTAGTCAGCAATTCAGCTTTCATAGACCCTCAAAAGTAATGCGAATTGGTAAAAAGAACATAAATATTGTATTCAGAAAGGTCAAGCTTTGAATCCCAGCTTTGCCAATTAGTATTTTATACCCTTGGGCATGCTTAAGTTTTCAAAGGCTCAAATGCTGTGAGGATTAAATGAGGTGACATATGTAAAGTACTGAGCACAATACTTTGAACATAATGGATACTTGCAAATGTATGCTTTCTTCCTAGTCACTTTTGAATACCAGCTGAGAAACAAAATCTCCTAGTTATGGATAGCATTTATTAATTCTCCTTAATTTTGAACAGAGGCATGATATTCATTTTACATTGTACCCAGCTCTGTCAGTTAAAATAGAGAAACCTACTTAAAAAAACAGGACTCTGATCTGGTGAGATACAATTAAATACCCAGTGCTGTGCACTATGTTCCATTGTAAGAGATGGAGACTTAGTGGGAACTCTTGGAACAAAATACCTACCTATCCAGAGGGGCAGGAAGGGATGATATTTTACGGAAATAATAACTGGATACTTTAATATGAATAAAAGTTATTCAAAACATAAGCGACAGAGAGGTGAAGATAAGGTTTTCAACAAAGAAAGAAGCCTCTGAAAGAACAGAAAGTGTAACAGAGAATGGAATGCCTTTAAATGACTGGAGAGAATTTTGTGTGGCGAAGCAGTTCTCAAGAGATGAAACTAGACACAGAGCAGGAGAGGCACTGACACCCTTAAATTTGAACTTTATCCTAAGGACAAAGTAAAGCTTCAGCAGGTTTAAAGTGGAGAGTAAAATAACCAGATGTGTAGGCTATGAATCCACGCACTGCAAAATATGTGGTGCAAATTACAGGCTATGCAGAGCCAGACAAGAAGGATAAAACAGTGTTCCAGACTAAAGGTAACGGCAGCCTGGACTAGGACAGAGGCTGCGGAGGCCTAAAACAGTGGGAAGGTGTGAGAGACAGAGTGGATGAGCAAGCGTATTAACACAGAACACTGTATATCCCCTCTTCTGCCACAAGCACCTAGCATCGGGGCAATAAAATATTGCCCAATGTACTTGCAAAATTTACCAAATAATATTAGAGTAAAAACTGAAAGAATGATCAAAGAAAAAAATAAGCCAAAATATATTATTAAGCATGACTACGGCACTTACTGTATTTTTCATTTATTGTAGTTTCTCATTCATTGAAACCAAAAGTGTTTTCAGTGCATATTTACTGTGTACCCACAACGTACAGCTAGCAAATTTATAGCAGAAGCAACAACAACAAACAAATACAGGTCAATGGAAAGATATGCTTGTATTAATTAAAAATGCACAACTTTGCTACAATGATAGTGGATTACATCATTGTCTCTATATATCTGAGGGTCATAAATATGACTGAAAAGGCTTTGGGGTGGAATAGGATGTGTAATTACGGGGAATAGATGAAATAAAGAAATGAAAAGCTTAATATTTCTGAAGATCACATCCTCTATTTCTTTCCCTTAATGTTTCTAAATAATTCTAAATTTTGCTTAAAATATATATAACAACATGGTATCTATTGAATGCAAACATATTTCAGCACTGTGCTAGGCATTTTGACAATGATTACACTCACTACTAATGTAATAGAGGGCCAGATTTGATATTTACAACCAGAAGAGTGCCTGGCACATTATCAGTATTCAATAAATAACTGTTGAATTTATGAATAACTGCTTTATAAGGAAGGTTGATCCTGGGGCCCTTTAAGCAAAGTGATGAGTTTGGATGCTAAAAGGAGAGTCTAGGAGACTGGAAAGACCTAAACTGCTTTTAATGACAATGAGAATTTTAGAATTCCTGGGGGCAATCCAAAAGTAAGGGGGTGAGGACAAGTGAGGAAAAAAAGTCGGAAAGGAGTCAGAGAGATGACCTGAGGCTAGTGACCACCTGGGAAAGGACAACAGACAATATCCAGAGAGCATTAAATAGCAAAGATAGCCAATATTCAATCTGTATTTGTTACCATTGATTATACACACACACACACACACACACACACACACACATATGCTCTACCATCCATAAACTCCTTTTTTTAAAATTCAACTCTTTACATAAATAGTTTGTGTGAATGGATTTTGTGCAAATTAAAGACAAGTGGTGGTGAGAATAAAGGACAGAATCAAGAGGATTAACAAGCCAACCTACTAACTGAACCAATTAAGTAAGAGCAGGGCTCACAGCCAGAGGTGATCTTGAGCATACAAAGCTCTGGGATTTTGAAGCAAAGGTGGGAGGGCTTTGGACTTTCACAGGGCATAAGTACATTAGAGCCAGTTCGTACAAGCTTGTGAGAGCCACTAGTCAAATTTTTAGAAATTTCTCCAGCTGGGTGATTTCATGTTGGTAGCTTCAAAATGGTCATGGTGGGATTGTTTATACCATGGAAATGAACAAATGCTAATTCAGTGCTATACTTTTTTCCCCAAGAGCGAGATTACCAGTACTCCATGGAAACTTACCCAGCTCTTAGGAAGCATAGGAATCCTAACTGACCCCTGTGTTAAGTAAAACTACAATTTATTTTCTGTGCCTGGGTTCTCAGATAAATTAAGGAGTGGGAGCGGGTAAAGGAAGGATCTAGTAAACTAAAAGAGTAAGCTGTGCTGGCCAACAGGGCACCATTAGCCACATTTGGCTATTCAAATATAAAACTAAATAAAATTTAAAATTAAGCTTCTCAGTAGCACCAGTCATACTTCAAGAGTTAGAAAACGCATGTGGCTAGTAGCTACCATTTTCAACAATGTAGATATGGAACATTTCTATCAATACAATGTTTAGCTGAACAGTGCTCATAGACTATCTAATTTGAGAAACGTCACATTTTTCTTTCTAGGTTTCAATATCCCCCAGTCATTGTGGTAAGGCTTCCTGGTGAGGTTGTAAACATCCTTCTTGGTCTCCTAATATTTGAGCAAAATATCTGATCATTATTGATTACATCTCTTTACTAACAGATCATGTGCTGTTTTTAAAAGGCTTCAGCCAGAAACTAACAAAACTCTAACATAAACCTTTTAATAACTTCCATGAATGGAAATTTTGTGGTAAAAATTTTAGTTTAAGTAAAATAATACCATTTTTTAAAAAATTAAATTATAACGATAAATCAGAAAAAAATTTTAAAGTTTATATAATGTGAAAAACCATAAGAAGAAATAAAGGGCTTCCCTGGTGGCTCAGCGATTAAGAATCCACCTGCCAATGCAGGGGACACGGGTTCAAGCACTGGTCCGGGAAGATCCCACATGCCGTGGAGCAACTAAGCCCGTGCGCCACAACTACTGAGCCTGCGCTCTAGAGCCCATGAGCCACAACTACTGAAGCCCGCGTGCCACAACTACTGAAGCCCACGCAACTACTGAAGCCCATGCACCTAGAGCCTGTGCTCCACAACAAGAGAAGCCACCGCAGTGAGAAGCCTGCACACCGCAAGGAAGACTAGCCGCCGCTCGCCACAACTAGAGAAAGCCCGCACACAGCAACGAGGACCCAGCGCAGCCAAAAACAAATTTAAAAAAAATAAGAAATAAAGAAAAAATAATAATTGTGATATTAGTAACTAGCTAATTTAAAATTTGACTGCTTCCAGTAGGCCAGAATGCAAAAAATGTCTAAAATGTTTAATAATTCTCTGAGTTAAAACATATCATTGTGTATGTTTATTTGATGGGGGATGGGGTTGGGGGATAAAAAAATCACATTACATAGAAAGTAGCACAGAAAAAAAGAGTAAAAGAGTTAAGAAATCAAGAGATAATAAATAGTATTTCATGGAGGAATGTGTTTTAAAAAATAAAAATCTTTACAAAGTTTGTAATCTATGCAATGAGACTCTGAAAACATCATTTTAAGGGTTTTATCACATAGTGTTCAACAAATTCTCAGTGCTAAGGGCGCTGGTGGAAGTAATGGCAATAACATAAGCACCCCAGGCTGCTAAATCAGGGGTCTTGGAGCAAGAGCTGAGGGAGGGGACAGTGTGCTGAGTTGAAGCTTGGACACACCACCCTGCATTTGTTCCTAAAGGGATTATCAATAGTGCTTCAAGTGCAGAGACCTGTATATACCTGTACTTTCTGACATCAAACCATCAAACTATGGGCACCACTTTAATTGAGACTATATCTGAAATAATAACTTGGTGACGTACCAGACAATATTGATTACAAAAAAAAGAAAAAGAGAGAGAATTTTCTTTTAAGAGTACAATGCTGTGACTTGAGATTACTTAGGAGTAACTAAAGCACTGAGAAAGAAGCATTAATTCTTTCTGATACGATTGAATTGATGATTTCACAGACTTGAAAAAAGTAAATTCTGCAAGAATAACTAGGGCACTGTATGGAAAGCACTCACCAACAGACAGAGTAGTGTTTGATATAGCCAGCTGGCAAGTGAATATAGGTCCCAGCAAGCATTCTTCCACATAAAATTGTTATAAATGTTATTGACTTTGAAGATGTCCTGGCCTATTGTGATAGCAAATGTATCATAAACCATTGATGAGTCATGAATGAGCCTCCTACAAATAAAGAAATACGTAATAGTGCCACAATTCGATCTTTTTTATCAAGGATAACTAAATCCAGAAACTCCCAAGTAATGGTGCAGGTCTCTACACATCCCTAGAGATCTCTGCTGGTTAAGAGTTGTTTATTATTGAGTTGGTAAGTAGAAGTCCAAAGGATTACTAGCTGTCCCTTGTATTCAGTCCATTCTCTCCCTTTTAATCACATATCACAAGGCACCTTTTCAAAAGATTTGCTACACATTCACCAAGTGTACATAATCTCTCTAATCTTCCAGTTCACTATCAGATAAAGAATTAAGGTTAATTTTACATGCCTTATTTGATTTTGGTGAACCCATGCTGGGTCTTTGTGATTAGCACTTCCCCTAGGTCACAATAAATAATCCTTTCCTAATACTTTCTGAAATATTGATCAAGGTTAACATTAAGGTTACAAGATCCTTTTTATTCAGAGTTTTAAAAAATTCTAGACCACTGAAGCATGATTAAAATGCAGAATAAGTACTATATAAGAAACCACTGTACAGGATCTGCAGGAGTACTTGGAAAACATGTGAGTTAAAGTATAAAAATTTTCACATTGCTCTGATAGTCTGAAATTCACTGTTTAAAAGGGCACTTCCATGGACATATGTTGAATATTAGCAAGTAGTTGATGCTTTCCTGAGATTATTAATAGACAGTAAATGTATATGCAAATATCAGCTTTTCTTAAGTCTCAGAAAAATGAATCCTTGAGCACATATGCTGCGGAGATGAGTTTTGGCTGAATAGGAAATAAGACAGTATACATGTGAGTTACATTTTAATACACATGTACATATTAGGGAAAAAGCCAACATAAACAAATTGAGTAATCTGCATAATAGTTGTACCAAAATTCCTCTCTTTAAGGATCCTTCTCCCAATTAGTAATGCAAGAATCTTTTGATCATTGCTGAAAAACCAGTACCTCAGGATAGCATTAATACTGATATCCTTCTCCTAGGCAAAAATATAATGACAATAATATAATTTTGCGCACATTCCAGTTTTGTATACATCTACGTACAAGAAACCTTAATTTATACCAAGTTCCTTTTTCAATAGTTACACGACTAAGAAGTAAAACTAGAGAGTTTTAATATCTATGGAGTTCTTTTTCATTCATTCATTCAGCAAATATGTACTGAGCATGTACTCTGTGCCAGATGCCACTCTAGGCTCTGGAAACACAGTGATTAAACCCCCAGAAGCTTGCCGTCATGGAGTTTTCAATTCTTCTTAGTAAAGCCCGTGTTTGTTGGACATGCCAGACAGTGCTTACTACAAAGAAGGTATTCAATCAAATGCGTACTGAATGATCCAACTAAACCATCTGTAGGAGCTACTTACTTTTTTCATACGTAACTTTTCCATGAAACAGAATCTGACCTTCAGAATGTCAAGCAGAATAAATAAGACTCATAATAATGATAAATATAGGAACTATGTATTGACTGCTTATAATATACCAGATACTGCACTAGGCATCTGACCTACATTTTCTCATTTAATTTTCACAAAAACCTCATGAAGTGAGAACTGTTAGTGTCTTTCCAGATGAGGAAACTAAGTTTTACCCATAAGGTCATATGGATGACCTTTATCCAGGCAGCCTGAGTCCACAGCCCTTGAGATAAACTTCTATGTAACATTAAAACATAGTTATTTCTTTCCTATAAATTTAGTTATATTTATTTACATTTATTAGGTGAACACTATGTAAAAAAATCCACGTGCTAGCCAAATAATCACACTCCAACAATAACTGCTACAATAAATAGAACACGATATGGTCTCTCGCTGGATTCAAGGGGATTATAGTCATATACTTAGGAAAGGTAGATGGTATGTCACTGATGAATATACATTAGATTCATTTCAACTGAATAAGAATTTGTCTAATACCCACTATGTGAATGGAATTACATATATAGACAAAAATAGCTATCAGTTGGACTCAACTAAAAGATTGCAGGTAGCACAGAATAGCATCAGCCACTATTTTAGCAGAGTTTCTAAATTCGTTCTAGTTTTTTATGTACTCAGTAGATACATTTACCTAGGGTGATGAGTATTACTGAAAGCTTCCTTACCCTTAGTCCTGAATGCTTTCATTTTTGCAAATACTCTAAGATAGAGACTGATGTTCACAAGTGTGGCCATCAGATGGCACTAGCCTTTTCCTTTTCTGAAGAGAAGAATTTTGTATGCAAAATTCAGGGACTACAGTGTCACTAGAGGCAAGGGGACAGAGCAAGAGGCAAATTAAACGACTTTTCTAGCCAACAGAGGACATGACTAGTATGTTTATCATTCCTTCTAATTTTTTTTTTCACTTTTGTAATTGCTTAAACTGATCTGTACTCAGACCTTTTGAAAGCTCCCCACTGGACTTGGGATTAAAAACCTTTACAATCCAGGGCTTCCCTGGTGGCGCAGTGGTTGGGAGTCCGCCTGCCAATGCAGGGGACGCGGGTTTGTGCCCCGGTCCGGGAGGATCCCACATGCCGCGGAGCGGCTGGGCCCGTGAGCCATGGCCGCTGAGCCTGCGCGTCCGGAGCACCGCAACGGGAGAGGCCACGACAGTGAGAGGCCCGCGTACCGCAAAAAACAAAACAAAACAAAAAAAACTTTACAATCCAGATCTCCACAGCTTGGTGATTTTACCTCTTATCACTCCCTCCTTGCTCATGCCATTCCAGCCGCACTGCATCTTTTACAGTCCCTTGATCTCTGGGACATTTTCAGTTACTCTTTCTTTCACATGGAACTTTTTCCACTGCCTTGTGCTCAGCTCACTCTTTCACTTCATTCAAATCCCTGCTCTGATAGCAGCTCCCTAGAGAGGGCTTCCAAACCACCCTGTGGAAATAGCACCTTCCTCTCTATTCCCTTACTCTCATAATTCTTCCTAGCACTTATCACTCAAAGATGTTATAACACGTACCACTTATTGTCTGTTTCCTTTACTAGACTGGGAAGTTCTATAAGGGCAACAGCTTGGTCTTTTCACTGTTACTGCCTAGCATCTAGAAGATTGACTATCATGGTAAGACTCAATAAGTGAACACATAAACGAATGAATGAGTGAACGAACATCTAGAAAGAATTACAGAAATCATTTGTCAAGAGTGTAGATTTGCCTTGTACCAATGCCATCAACAGGTTTACTTTCTTTTATACCTGTTTCATTTTGATCTCTTAAAATTTGAAAATTTCTAAATTAACCTGAGGTAAGGAGGTTAAGCATACATTTCAGATGCAAGTATTGTTGGCCTAAACTCCTATATATGAAATTGTGGTTTTATTTTTACACATTTTTACAGATATTAAATTTTTTGACCCCATCACCAGCATCACCGAATCCAATTTGATTTTACTTTCAGCTGAGTCAGGAATGGCTGTCTTTAGGGATGAAAATTAGTCTTTATATTCTAATGCATGAAGGCTAGGAGGAGCAGTGTATATAAATAACATTGCATGAGGAGTTATTTTTGTGATTGTTTTGAAGATTGGAAATATGGTCATAGGGGTTCTTTTAATGTCTATATAAAGCAGAACCAAAAGGTCAACCAATGGGAAGAGAGAAGATTTTTTTCCTTCATTCCCCCATGTATCTTTGCCCTTTTGTACTGTAAATTGCATAGGCTGGCATTTAAATGTGCAATGTCAAAGGCAAAGCGCTTGCCTTCAACCTATGCTAAAGGACAGCTGACAAGGGGCAGAAAGAAAAATCCTGCCAAGAGCTTTCAATGCTGAACTTGCCTATCGCACATACTGCCTCTCCAGTTTCTCATATTACAGTATTTACCTTCTGGACAAAAGTCGCCAGAGGAGCGAATTTTCTTCCAACAGAGCAACAGCTATATTCCACCTCTGAGACCAATAACCCCTCCTAGCCACCTCTGTTAAACAAAGACACCAAGGATGATGATCTGAACCATTTCGGCCCTTAAATCACGTTTGTAACAGCAGCTATTTTTGTCCAAGGCTATTTCTACATTCTGCTTATTTGGCTCTCACAAGTAAAATTACTCATCCAGGACTGGGTAGGTGTAATGCACAAATACAAATGGAGTTCAGACACTAATAAGGACATGCTGTAATAATTTCGACCAGAGGCAACTTGTCATAATGGGTAGGGTAATTGTGGCAGTTATTTTCCTGGTCTAGGAATACAAGCCAGCTGGCAAGGAAGGGTGGATGCTCACACTATTGTCTTCCAGCAGCTCAGTAGGAAAGGGACTAAAAAAATCAGTTTGTGCTCACATCATCAAATATGTCTTCAGCTATTGTTCTACATATTGTGTGTGTTGTTTGTCTGTGGGTAGTCAAATCAAGCAGCTGACAGACAAGTTATTTAATCAAGAAGTTGCTAAATCCAATCATAAAGTTTAAAAAAATGTTTAGCTTTAGAAAGAGAAATTAAGGATTATCTACCCAAGTTTTCAAATTTTTCTTTTTCCAGCTTCAAGGTAAGTGATGATGATGACTTTCTTCCATCACCAACACTGACACTCTAAAAGCAGTGATGGTCAAAGAGAAACCTCTTCATGCATGCCCAACTTCCACGGAGGTGCCTACTGAAATCTCGTGTCATCTGACAGAGTGTCCTCTCCCAAGATACTCCTTTCCCCAGGCTGACCCCCAATCTCAACCAAGAGCCATGGATGCTATTCCAACTCCTTGGTTTAAAAAGAAAAAGCAGAAGCCTGGAATGATGAGGGACTTGTTCAAGGTCATGCAGCCAGGGGCAGGAGTAGACCTCACATTTAGTCTTCCAACTGCCAGGAGAGTATTGTTTCATTGCTCATGGCTACTTCCTTCATGGGCCTTAATGAGTGCTTTCTTTATTTGGTGTTATGGACTGATGCTTATGCCTCCCCCCACCAAATTCATATGTTGAAGCTCTAACCCCCAAAATGTTGATATTTGGAAATGGGGCTTTGGGGAGGTAATCAGGGTTAGATGAGGCCATGAGGATAGGACCCTGATCTGAAGGGGTTAGTGCTCTTATGAGGAGAGACACCAGAGAGCATTCTCTCTCCATGTATATGCACCAAGGAAAGGGCATGTTGAGCGCACAGTGAGATGGTGGCTGCCTGCAAGCCAGGAGAAGACTCAGAATGAAATCTACATTGCTGGCACCTTGATCTTACCTCATCACCTCCAGCACTGTGAGAAATAAATTTATATTGTTAAAGCCATCCAGTCTATGGTATTTTGTTACGGTAGCCCAAGCAGACTAATAGATATGGCAGCACAGAATCACCCTAGAATCACCTATGGGCCCCATACCAAGCCAGCTGAATCATAATTTCTCAGGGGGTGATAGAGTCTGGGGCTCAACATATCTAAATCTCTGGGAAAGTATGATTTAAAAACCTGCCTAGATGGGGATGCAATTGTCTATACTGAATATTTCTGAGAATGAAAGGGAGTGTGATTAATAACTATACCATTACAACAGATGCAAACTGATATGTATGTCACCTTGCTCTTGAGTGATCCTGAAGCACCCCCTTGCTCCCAGTTGCTGACGATCACTGAAGCTTTGACCCTGGTTTTGAAATCAGAACAGAGTTCAAGTTCTGATCCCTTCTTGTATAAGCAGTAGGATCTTTTACTCTTGAAAAAAAAAAAGAATATGTGATTCTCTTTGCTCATCTGTGAAACGTGGGTGGTAATTTTCGTCCATTTGTCTTTAGTACCTGAGTGGTTAAAACATTATAATAGAAATGAATGTTGATGTGAATGGGCCAATCTCATATATAAAGGGGAATCCTGAAGTTTTAAGGCAATAATGCAAGCAATAATAATGTGTGGATATCAATGTTAATTTCTATTCTCTTATGGCTTTAATATATAAAATTACAACTATCTCAAGCAACCTAATTTCTATTGTGCTGCTTTTGGACAGAAATCATTTTTAAAGTCAGTTTTTATAGTTGTAAGAAAACAAATGGTTTCCATAAAGTTTAGAAGTGACTCTCCTTCTGTCATGTAATGATGGCAAAGGGTAGCAGCTCAGATACGAGTATCCTTTCAAGTCTTCTTTCCGGTTCTACTGTTTTTCTAGAGGAGATGCCATGACTTTTCTAACAGCAAAACTGTCTATTATTCTCTCAAAACAATTAACACAAAAACTTTTGAATTCAGTGAAGGTCAGAGGATTAATAGGCTTTATCTGCAATGTGTTTGAGAAGCTAGTTAAGACTCCACATACAACAGAGGAGACTGGGAATAAAATATTTAGCTTTTCTCTACATGACCACTGTGAGCAAAAGTGAATAGAGAAAGACAAAGTGATTTGCCTCACTGACAGAAGGCAAATCCTTTTTAAAGGAAATAAAACTAAAAATACTTCTCTTTGACAGAAGATGCTTCCTTTATTTATTGAACAAATGTATTCAGCATCTGCTTTATACTGGCATTATTCTAGGTTCTGCATGTTCAGTATTGAACAAAACAGATATGGTCTCTATTCTTTTTTTTCTTTTCTTTTCTTTTTTTAGCTTAGAGGCAACCTGATTAACAAAGAAATCACATTAAAAATTAATGAAAAGAACTTTAATTGTGGTCAACAAACGAGAAAAGGGAAATATTCTTTGTTTCCCCAAAACATTATTTAACAAAATTGACTTAAACAGACAACTTATTGACATGAAAACAAGCGTGTTATTTAAAGTCATCATAACGAGAAGAAATCCATTTCCCTGTAATTATTTTATATTCATCTACTACAATATTCTTCTTCCAGTTAAAAGAGAGGAAATAACAGAGATCTCAAAATTCTCTGGGGAAGATTATCTGCTAAAATAATGTTTTAGCAGATACGGCTTTTTTGTCTTGCTCTGAACCTTGGTTGCCATACAGTGTGTCATTTTCCTTTATAGTGTTTTGAATGGCTATCTTCTCTGAATACATCATGTTGGGTCAGGTTCCCCCTTATCTCTCACCAGCACTATTTTAATAGATTTGAACTCTATAGTATTTATTAAGATCGTTTTCCAACTAGTATTTCTCTTGGTCTTTCCCACCTGACAGGTTAATATTTGTATGTTATGTATACACACATTTTACACACACACACATACATCATCATGTCAATCCCTTGTTTTTACACTTTCAGTGGCTCTCCATTATCTGCCAAATGAAGTGTCAGTTAGGTATGCCCTCAAAGCTAATAATCAGCTTCCTTTTTAATCAGTACCTGGCTTCCCAATTCTACTTCCCTTTCTTCCCCATTCTGCTCTCTCTCCATGCTTTATATAGACTTTTCTCCATCTTCTTTCCACCTAACCTATATTGCCCCTTTCAGGGGAACTCAGCCACCAGAGGGAAACACATAACCCAGTTCTGCCCACACATCTAGCATGTGACCCAAGTTTTGCCAAACAGTATATTCCCTGGGAATTTTGAGTTACATGATTTTCCTTGGGATTCAGTGTTTAAAGCCTTAAGCTTACAAAAAATAATCTTGCAACAAGGTGTAGAGCGATTACATGAGACTATAGGTAAGCTATAAGCTGCTGAGAGATGGAAAAAAAGAGATCAGGAGAGAAAGCCATGATAATATCCTTTATTCCTCCCCTTGGACTCCCAAGGAAAGTAATCCAATAAATTATAAACTAGTTTGAATTCATGATGAATCAAAATTAAAATTAAAATATTCCCCACAAAATAGTGGGTACTCCAAATATTTTTTAAATAATTAAATAATTCAAGTCCCCATGATCTTCACATGAAGACTGTAATGGCAAATCATTATTGCTCACAGTTTACACAAGAGTAATTTAAGATAAAATAGTTGAATAAAATTGTGCAAGGTTATGTAACAAAACTTAGACCTAACAAAAGAAGCATTTGATGTTTTCAGTACTTACTCCCTAAGGCTAAATTCTAGATTACAAACCCCTCTAATTTCCTTTGTTTACCTCAGTAATGCCAATCATCATAGGTTTTAACACCTCCTGGATCTATAATAGATAGTGCAAATTATAACAGAGAAGATATGTGTTTTCAAGGGGCTTCCAGGAAAAAAAAAATAGCAAAAAGACGTAACAGGAATAAAGTACAGATTATTATGTAACAGAAAGGATAGTGAGCTCTTTCTAACGGCAGTTACTTGAGAAGCTAATACATGTGAAAGCATTATGGGATGTTGTATTATCTCTAATTTGTCTTGGGCTGACTCACTGTGTTTATTAATAGTTTGGAGAGAGAAACATGTTGTTAATTTTATACTCCAGCTATAAAATGACATCTTTTCAAGTTGAAAATCAAAAAGAAAGGCAGGTTTAAACTCATAATAAAATTAAAAGAATCATTTGGGTTTGTTTTCTAGTTTATTTATAAAATAAAACAAATGAGAGTCACCCCTACTTTTAAAAAGAAACAATTTAAATTACATCAACATGATGTTTTCTGGCAAGCAAGTGCTGAATAGACAAATATAGTTTCCTTTCTAAGTCTGGTTAAGTATATACATATTGTTTTCCACTCTCTAAAGCAGACTACCATAAAACAAGCACTTAAGAAATATCAGAGAAAAATTATTTTCCTCTTATAAGAATTCATGCAGCAACCTGAGATCCATCAAACACAAAATCCTTGATACAATTTATCTACCTGCTTGATTTGATAGCTTTTATAATGCTATACCTATTCTAAATCTGTATGGAAATTTCATTTGGTAATGAACATATAGGTTGGAAATAACAGAATCCCAGCATAAACTAACTCGGACAAACAGAGGAATTAACTAAATGATATAACCTAATGGCAGGAGGTCAGGGGATGGTAGTTTCCAGGGACACGTGGATCATAGGGTTGAAATACCATTAAAATTCTACCTTCATCCTTTGCTTCTATGTGTCAGCATTATTTTCAAGATGGGCTGTCACAACAAGGGTGTAAACATAACCAATGACATTTCCTGGACTCACACTACCTAAGCTGACCACCTTAAAAGAAGAGACCATCTTTCTTTTGTCCTTTGTAAAATGTCCATGGACAAGACTCTGGTTCAGCTTGGATCATGCATCCACACTCATGGGTAGAGTGGCAGGTACATCAGTGATGATGATATGAACCCTCATTTGAGCTATGTGATCAAAATTAAAGGGGAGAATCATTCACCAAATGAGCAGGGTGAGAAGAAAAGGTTTAAAATCGTGGCTTTTTTCATCTGCATTATATTTTTACAGGCTCTCTACAAGTAAGGAAGAATAACTCATACATTAACTGGCTTTCTGTCTGTGATTGTATTAAAACCACTTGCTAGCTAAAAGACATCACATGTTGATTGTAAGCTGTCTTTTTGACAAAAACTTGAGTGAAGCTAAAATTCAATTGAAACCACAAATTAAAATTTGCACATACTTATAAAACCAAAATGCTGAAACTGTTGGAAATGAAAGAAATTTATTCAAAAAGCAAATGATTAGAAATGGCAAGAACATGTGGTTAGAACCTCAAGTTAATGACCTTGCTGCACAAAAGGGCTGCCCTGGAGTTATCAGCAGCCATCAGTTCATGAAGCCTTTTACAGCACTGTGGAGACTTTAGATTTTACTCTGAGTGAGATGGAAGCCTCAATAAAGCTTGAAGCAGAGGGAGGTAGGATCTCCATTGGCCTGCGTGCCTCCACAGCTATAACGTGTTCAGCCCCTTTTGACCATGTAGTATGAACAAGAAATAAACTTTGTCAAAGTTGCTGAAAATTTTAGGTTTTCTGTTGTTGTTGTTATTGTTGTTACAGTATGACCTTGCCTACAGAAATAAGAGATGATGGTAACTGAATGAGCGTAGTTCTTAAAGATAGTGAGAAAGGGTCCTCTATGTCAAAGGTGAAGGTGACAGGATTTAATAGTAGGGTGAGGAAGAGAAATAAAGGAGTCACTAGTGATTAGAGACATTTGTGCCTAAGCAGAAAAAAGAATGATATGGTCATTTATGGATAAGAGGAAGATAGCTGAGTGTAGGGAACACATTCTAGGGTATGTGTATATGAAAATTTGAGTTTGTTTTTTATAAACCATATTAATTTGGGGATGTCTAATAGATATTTAAATGGGGATGTGGAATATGAAAATGGATAGATGAGTGTAGAGTTTAGGGAGATATCAGAACTGGAGACATACATTGGAGACTCATTATCTTAAAGATGGTATCAAAACCATGGGACTGTATGAGGTTACATAGGAAGTGAATACAGAGAAAGAGACATAGGATTGAGCCCTGGGTTGCTTCCATTTTTAGATGCCAGAAAGAAAGGGAGGAAACAAGCAAAGAAGACCAAGAAAGAGTGACCAGAATGTTAAAAGGAGAAAGTATTGTCCAAGAGGCTGAGTAAAGAAAGAGGGATCAACTGTCAAATGCTCTTGAGTACTGAGAATTCACATTTGGATATGGTATTGTGCAGGTCAGTAGCACCCTTGACAAGAATTGTGTGGGTTCAAAAGCCTAAATACAGTGAGTACATGAAAGACTGGAAGAAGAGTGTAGAAAACCCATAAAGAGTTTAGCTCTAAAGGGGATTTGAGAAATGGGACAATAATCTGAGACAAACTGCCATCAACAGGATGCGTGTTTTAATATATAAGAGATGTTATAGGGCTTCCCTGGTGGCGCAGTGGCTGAGAGTCCGCCTGCCAATGCAGGGGACACGGGTTCGTGCCCCGGTCTGGGAAGATCCCACATGCCGCAGAGCGGCTGGGCCCGTGAGCCATGGCTGCTGGGCCTGCGCGTCCGGAGCCTGTGCTCCGCAACAGGAGAGGCCACAACAGTGAGAGGCCCGCGTACTGCAAAAAAAAAAAAAAAAAAAAGAGAGATGTTATAGCATGTTGTAGGCTACTGGGAATGACCAGTAGAAGAAGTCAAAATGAATTTGCAGAGGAAAGAATTGCTGGAGACACATCCCTGAGTTAGCAGACGGAAATAGCATATTGTGCACAAGTGAAAAAATTGTTCCTGTAAGTATGAACATTTTAATGTATTGTATTGTATTGTATTGTATTGTATTGTATTCAGCCAAGAAGGCAGAGGCCATAAGGAGATGAATGAAGAATGTCAGTGGATTCCATGGTCAGAGCTCATGAGATCTGTCTTCTAATTTTTATTTTCTAAGGGAACGAGGAAGCAAGGTATTCAGCTGATAGAGAAGGGTGAAAAGGTGAAGAACAATTGTAAAAAGGGGAACAGGGAAATAGTAGCCTCAGAAAAGAGAGAGTGAACTCTTAGGTTTCTATTCCTAAAAAGTAACAGAATCACTTGGCAGCGCCATTTCAGAAGACTCTATTTACTTGAAAAATGTCCACCAAGGCACTGCATATGAGGAATAGTAGAGCAATAATAACAAGTAATATAAATTCCTAGTAATATAAATGTAAATTTAGTGAATATACTTATTTTTAGGGAGAAGAGGGCCTATTTCATCTATTCTTTGATAAACTTATTTCACATGTTCAATGCCATGTTTGGTTTTTTTTAATTTGTCCTTTGATTTGTATAACTTGAGTACCTACCCACCTCTACATCACCATAGTATCTTTCAGGACAATTATTTTTATCTGCCTCTGCTTCTGATGTATTTTAGCATTAGTTTTTTCATTCGTTCATCTTTTTGACTTTATGTTCTAAGATTAATAGAGCTAACAGGACTATAATTGACTAAGATAATTGCTCCACTTTTTTCCTGAAACTGAAATCATTTCTGGAACAAAAAAAAGCTTCTTTTGATTACAGAAGTATTATATATGCTCCTCCATGCCTCCTTCATAAGTAACAGACAAACTTCCTAAAACATAATCACAATTCTTATTTTCCAGCCTGAAAACTTTTGCTGTCTGAAAGCTTTTTTCCCTGACTTTTGCATCATAAGTAATTGTTGTACTGTCTCTTCTACTTTAAGCTCATTGTCATTGGAGTTTTCCTTCTGAGATGTTTCAAGGTATTTCTTTACCCTGAGGGCAATTAATCTTTTTTCAATATATGTTATATATTTTATTTCCTTTTCTCATAGTGTCCTGGGTTTATTCAGACATTAATAAAACATGCTCTGATTAGATTCAGAATAATGTTTTATGCTACAGTAGATAGACAGTAGAAAGAGTGTGAATTTAGGTTATATACAATTAAAGACAGTGAACATTTACTCTGGAATCAACTCTTGACAAGTCTTTTTTTTTTTTTTTTAATCAGCTAGGAGTTTGACAAATGGCCAAATTAAAATCACAATAATAAAAAGACTTCATTTCAAAAGTTAATCCAGACATCAGTTTCATTTAGCCTGATATTTAATTTTGGAAAAATACAGTCTTATAAGTCTCCTTAAATTTAATATAATTATTCTTCTTATAGGATTAAATCTCAGAGAGATACCCACTCTTCTGCTTGAACACTTGGAATAGTAGACTTCACTGACTGAAAAGATTCCCTATATAATCTTGACCATTCCATAGTGTCTTTTAATTTCAACTATTAAGTCCCAACCCTCAGGGATAATAAAGAGTAAGTACACCTAAATAAGAGGGTACATCAAAGTTATAAACATGTTGATGCCCACCCTGGTTTCTCATTTCCATATTACATATCTACATATCCAAAGTACTCCCTTCTGAATATAATCTGGTTTATTTAAAAAAATCTTTGCTTAAATTAAAGACTCTCATCCAAGTGAGAGTCTAAAACTACAAGGTATAGTGGAAAAGATTTCACTCTTCACTCTAGTCCGTAATTTTTTTTTTTTTGCAGTACGCGGGCCTCTCACTGTTGTGGCCTCTCCCGTTGCGGAGCACAGGCTCCAGATGCGCAGGCTCAGCGGCCATGGCTCACGGGCCCAGCCGCTCCGCGGCATGTGGGATCCTCCCGGGCCGGGGCACGAACCCGCATCCCCTGCATCGGCAGGCGGACTCCCAACCACTGCGCCACCAGGGAAGCCCCAGGACCATAATATTTTGATTAATGAAATCTGCAATTTCATTTGCTTTTGGGGGGCCTACATTATATTACATTATCCTATGTTGAGTTGCTTTTCTAAAATACTTAAGTAGTTTCACCATGGATGGTAGCTAAAAAAGTTGTCCCTTATACTATTCTGTAAATAAATTTTTAAAAAATGACTGCTTGAAAAGAACTCTTACGTTGTTGGGGTTTTTTCCCATGTAGTAACAACTCCATTTTATTGTGATTTTATTATACTAATTTAACTTTGAGGGAATCAACTTCACCCTTCCAATTTCAGTCCAAATATGTTGGACAAAGTTTATTTAATTGTTCTGCTTAAAAGATAGGACCTATGGCCTAAGCTAAGACAATCAGATTATTCCTTTACTCTCACCACAAACGTTAGCTCAGGAACCGGTCCACAAGGACCAATATGACTCAATCCAGGTTTTCTGTTTGAGCTCTCAGGAAGCCAATCTATTCTTTTTCTCATAGGACATGAATAAGAGAGGATGTAGGGCAGGCAGTATCTGATATGGCCAATTTGCAATCACATGGGCCAATATCAAGGAAACAGAGTCTAAAAGTGAGGAGAGATAAATCTCATCCTAATGATATCATTTGACCCCTGAGTCAAATGAACTCGAAGACACTTTACTCTAGAACTGTATTTGGATAAACCAACAAATTCCTTATTTTAGATGGTCTGCCATTTGTGAAAGCAAATATCTTCAGTGATAAAGCACTGTTAAAATTTTATGAGTTCCAGTTTCCAGCCTGTTTAAAAGTATGTTAAATGCATCTAGGTCAAATACCTTATTACATAAGTCTGTAGCATCCCTGTTCTAAATTTCTAACAGATACCAATCTACGAAAAGAGACACAATTTCTAGACTCATGCCGTGATCTTAGTGTGAGCCCTTGTACATGCTCTATTGTGATAGTGGACATGGTATATTATAAATGTCTATTTGCCTCTTTTCTAAGGTCTTTGAGAGCAAGTGCCATGTCTTTTATACTGACCTATCTCCAATATTTAGCAGATTTACTTGCAAATGTTATGCACTTATTAAATATTTGTTGAGTGAAAGAAGGAAAGCATAATTTCTACAAGAAAAAAGAGAATCAGACTTATAGTATATGTTCTTTATTTCCTCCTTTCTTATCCCTGTCTGCAATATGATCTCAAAGGAATTAGGAAAAAAAAAAGAAAAAAGAAAAGAAAAGAAAAGAAAAAGACACTAAGGCAATCTACAATCGGCGTTTCCTAGAGTTGGAAAAAAAAAACGTTTGCAGGTTGCTAAAGACAGCGAGCTTTATTTGGTGAACTTCGTACTGACTTTGCTCCATCACTAACTGGTAAGCATGGCCAAGATACTTAACTGCTCCAATCCTGAGTTTCCCTTTCTATAAAATGGGCATTATAATACCTACCTCAAGAGTTATAAATTTAACTGTTATTACTATGACTTTAAAATATCTTGATAAAAAGAATTCATATTGGCACGATTTGCTAAATTATTTTTAAAATACGCTTTTGGAATCCCAGGAGAGGCTGGAATTGAAGGAGATATTATTTGGAAATTTTTTAAGCTTTACTTTTACTGAAAGAAAAATCTTGTAGGCTTTTAGGATACAGAATACAAAAAAATTACTGGATATTTTGCTTCTATATGCTTAAATGTATATCTCAGGCCACAAGGGAAACTCAGGCTATGTAATTCCCCAACAAATTGGTCAAAATCCTCCCATCTATTAAAATTTTAAAAAAAGAAAAACTTGTTTCTAATATCTCACTTCCTGTACCACTCTGTGTAATCTTCTCATTAAAATTTAATTTATGGTGTTTGCAAAAGACCACTTTGCTTTAACGTTAAATTATTTTGTTTCTTTTTTCAGAAAATACTTCATTCTGAATATAAACTGCAATTAAAATAATTTATCTAATACGGGTACAGGAAATACTTAAATATCATTATGGATGCATCCAGGGAAGAAATAGTCATAGTCTATTTACTCATTCTTCCTCATATGTATTTCAATCCGCCTTGTTGAAAATACTTCACAAATCATAACACAACTCCCTCATACTCAAGTATGAGGGCTGATTTTGTTTCTGTCTTCAGTGAGAGGGCAGTCTGGATTCTCCATAATAAGCATTAAAAATACTATTAAAATAGTCACTTTGTATACTAGTTTACTTTTTCCAGGGCTGAATAATTTTTAATATGAACATTTTCCCTTTCTGAATTTTAAAATGTATTTAAAAATTCTTTTTTAAACCAAAATGCCTTTATGTCCTTTCTGCATTGAGCCCAAACACACTTTTTCATTGTTCAAACCCAAAGCTAGAACATGGGGGATTATCTCAGAGATCCCACAGCACATTATGACATTAAATCCCTTTTACTATCTCTGAAGCATTTTAGCTTCTATCCGGCTAATCCAGATGTGATATAAGAGGTAATCAAGGATCATAGTAACAAGTCAGCCGACTTTGCTGTATTGTTTCATTACAAAATCACCTACCCTCAAAAGAATAAGCAACTATTGTCTTACATGATTTCTATGACTACAAAACACTTGAAAATGGATTCTCTTGCCTTCAAAGAAATTCAAGCATTGTAAATGTTTTTAATATAGTCAAGCTGCCATCATCTGAACTCTGACTTGCAGTCTAGTCTATCTGGGAACTAAAAGCTAACTTGAAAGTAATCTACCGTTGCCCTGTAATTTTGGAGCACCCCGAAATCAAGGCTTGGAATTACTAAGTAGATTAGGTCCTATTTGTGCCAAATTCCCGATTATTTACCTGTTGAACAATTTTTTAAATAATTTCATCTAGAATATACATTAATATAATTGCCCAATATCACTAAAAAGTGTGTGAAGTACCTGTATATTATAATTGATATTAACTGGGAGATTACCACAGAATATGTAGAATCCCCCCCCAGAATTATTCTAGATTTCAAAGTGTCTAACAAATAATGACAAGCTGATGCATTTGTCAAATCTTGCCCAAATGCTTATGTACAAAATTCAAATACAAGATACCTTTCTACAATCAAGTGCTTTTCAAATAGAAAAAGATGGAATGAGCATAAAAAGCTATAATCTTCTCAAAATACAAGTTTGGAAAACAGAATTTTACTCTTTTAAACTGAAACTTAACCATGAACACATATGAAAGATACTATATATTATCTTGCCAATTATATCTGTACATATAAATATTTCAAAAAGTTACTTTTAAATACAAACCAATGTATTTTCATGGTCTGTAATCTGCCATGTAAATTACTTTGGGCTCTAGTAGCTAGAACAACTTATTACAAAAGTTTTATAAAGTAAAACAGATGATAGTCTATGTCTGGTAGGCATAGAATTTAATGATATGTTCAAAGCTATAAGCCTCTATAAAGGATTTTTTTGCAATTTCTCAATGACAAAAGAAGATCCTATATAGAGGAATCAAGTAGCTAAAGGTTTCAGTTTGTTCAGAATTTAACAGTATCTGCCCCATCCAGTAACTGAAAATATTCTATGGTAATAGATATGATTGTGTCATTCAAACAGCACAAGCGTCATGAGCTTTATACTTGGATTAATCTGATCTGGTTAACTTATCGCCACAAAGATATTTTAATGTAAAGTTCTCATGGGGTATTTTAACTGAATGAATGATTCTTTAAACACATTGCTACAATACATTCACAAACTTACCTTTTGCCATTAAGTGAACATCAACAACACTTAGATATATCTTTTTCTAAAACTGAGCCTTTCGATTCAGAATGTATTTAGTATTGGAGTTTTAGTTTTATCACAACAGCCTCTTAATCTTATACTGTATATCTTTCTAAGATGATCTAGACGAATTCCTCTTCATAACTGGAAAACACCAACTTTTTACTGTTGGAGTGTCTGTGGTGTTATCTCAGAAAAATGCAGATTATTTTTTTCCCCCATGAGCTCATCAAACAATGAATTCTAAATTATCTCTTACATTTCCACTTATACTTCATCCCTTTAAGCATCAATCTCTCACATTCTGTTTATGTTTATCATAAATTCACCTTCCAAAGCAAAACTAAACAAAAAAGACTCTATTCCTTATACAGCCACACACACACCAAAAAAGAAAGAAATTCACTACTTTCTTCTCATTTTTGGATTTCCATTCCAATCTGGCTTTATCTCTTCTCTGTGCTTGTCTTTTCTGCCCTCACATTACAACTTCTAAGTAATATTCACCAAGTTGATAACTTCTTGCTTCTTGAAACATACATTTCTGAAATGTCTCTATTACCAAACTCCTTTGCTTTTCCTTTAACCTCTCTAGCAATTCCTTTCAGCCCCTCTTACTTGATTTTCCATTATCTAATGTCTAGATGTTGGAATTCCCCAGGTCTTGATTCTGTATTCTATTCTCTTTTTCTTCTGACACAATCTCTCTGGGTGATCTCATCTACTCCCAGAACAATAACTGTGATCTATATGGATAACTCTCTATGGATTCACTTCAGAATCTCCTCTGAGTTCCAGACCCATATCTCTAATTGACTGTTCAGAGTATGTGGCTGTGGATTAATGTCCTGGCCCTGACATTTACTACCTCTCAATTTTATAATGAGGGTTACAATAGCTTATTTCCTGATTTATCATAAGATTGAATGAGTTAGTATGTGTAAAGCACCTAAAATAGTTCCTGATACAAAGTTTGGACGATGCATCACATACACCTGAAACAACACACTCAAAAGGAAGCTCTGAATTTTTTCCATCACGGCTGTTCCCGTATAGGCTTCCCTATTTCAATAAATGACACCACCTTTTCATTGGTGCACCTATTCTCTTTTCTCCCTCTAACCTATTATCTAAATGAGAATATACTTGTATTAAACACAAATCAAAATATTTTCTCCACTGCTGATACCCTTCAAGAGTTTCCCATTACAATTTTAATAAATTCAAACACCTGCACATGTCCCTGCATATCCTGACCCCTTGTATGTCTTCTCATACAAATCACACATATACACATACCACACACACATGCACATACCATATTCACACATCACACAAAGATGTCCCCACCAATGGCTGGATCCTTCCAATACATCCAATTCCAATTTAAATGTCTCTGAGAGAGCCTGCTGTAACAAGCTTTCTATCTAAATAGCTCGCTGTCCCCACCTATTGTTTCCATTGTCATTGCCCCAAATTTGTTTCCTCCGTGTCCCTTACCCCGAGTTGTCGACATATGTCTTCTTAGTCACTGTGTGCCTCCCGTATCAAACTGCAGGTCTCGTTAGAGTAGGGCTTATGTTGGTTTATCGACCTTTAAGTGTACTCACCCCCTAGCACAATATAATAGGCATTCAGTGACTATTTCCCGTAGGAAAGCATGCAAGAATAAATGAATGAGTGAATTAGTCCTTTTCTAGCAGCTTATTTCAGAAAAGCTAGTCTGGTTTTTCAGGATCCTTCTTATCATTTATACTTTTATTTAGCTAATTCTTGGGGGAAAAATCATGCTGCTACAGTTTAGGTAAAGAACAACATAAACTACATTTGTGTGTCTTTTGAGCATTTTAAATTGCCAAATTGTATCATGTTGCTTGATTGAGCCATCTTTTTCAACTTTTAGGGGAACTCAAAGATAGGTTTAGTCATTGTACAATTCAGGTCTTCAAAACCATTTCGTATATGAATTTTATCTTCTAAAACGTTTCTGAAAGTGTCTTTATTATAGATACCTTGGATAGCCTCCTTCTACTTCCATTCTACCCTCCCTCCAGTTGGAAAAACTGCAATGCCAAAAACCTGTCTTCTAGACTCCCAGCATGTTTAATTTCATCATTTAGATGCACCTATAGGAGACTGAAAAGCAGGAATGCTTTAGCAAACAAGGTCGCTTTGATGGGAGTAAGTGGCTGAGGCTGGCCTCAACATTTTCAGTATCTAGTCTGTGGGTGCAAAGAGGCAGGTGTGGAGGCAGCTTTAAAGAACAAAGCAGCTTCCTGGCCAATTGATAGTCCTGGGTGCTCAATAATCCAGTGTAGTCTCCTGACATCAATCCTTCTAGTCCTTTCAACAGCTGTGTGTGCATCCAGTTCCCTGTACAGAAGTCTCTCTGCTTATATCAACTAGAGTGGTTTGTATATCTAGCACGGAAGTCTGATACAAACATAGGAACATGTTTTTTAAAAGTTTTTATTTCCTTTCTTGTTTTTTTTTCTCATAGCATTTCTTCAGGGTAAAACATACCTCATAACATTGTAAAAATATCTTGGTGATTTTTTTTTTCATTTCTCTCAATGTTTTTAAACGACATATTTGGGCTTTTTTTTCCACCATGGACAATTTCAAATATATACAAACAAGAAATTATTATAATGAATCTCAGTGTACCACTTACGCAATTGCAATTCATGGACTGGCGATTTTATATCCTATAAAACCCCACCCACATTTTCCCTAACAGATCACTACCAAAGTGTGATTTACAAGTTTCATGCAGCAGAGGCTCTTTTATCAAACCTTAGAACTTAAGCCTTAGATTCATTTGCACCTATATAATAATAAAATATAAATATAGTAAAATAAAATAATAATATATAGATACATTATATGTTCTATAATCATAAATAATATGGAAGTTATTATAAATGTAATAAAATGCCATGATAAAACCCATATATAAAATAAGCATCTAGGCATATTTTACATCTTGTAAATTTGCTACTATTTGGGACTACAGTAATGATATCAGATGTTCTGCCATATTCCTCTGACTACTTTAGGAAGAAATAACATATGTATCACGGCTCTTCAAGATTTCAGGTAATTCTCAATTTTCCCGCGTAACCTCTAGAAATTTTTACTACTTTCATAAGTTTCAAACTGGCTATTTCTAAAGCATATTGCTCTCACATGAAAATATAGTTGGAGAATTATTAAACTCTAAAAAGAAACATGAGTTAGAAATCAACACTAATTGAATCTCTCTGTCTCTCTCTCTCTCACACACACACACACACACACACACAATTTTGAGTATTTGGAAATTAAGAGCTTGCAAACTAATAATTTATGCATATTTTAATCAGGAATTTGAACTGATTTGTAAGAGCCAATAGTTTTGTGTATTTAAAAGTAAAAATGACATATAAACAAACTGAAAACTGATTCCAAGAAGGACAAGCTTGTTTTTCAACACTTGCTGAGCAGCCCTCCCCTGATGTGCTGTGCAATCACCCAGTTCAGTCTCTGCTTCAATGGCTAAGCACTGGCCTTGCAGGAAGGGATATTGGCATAATCATTCCTCTTGCCAGTGGTGCACAATCTCACTCTGACATGACTGCTGGGCTAATATCACAGGTCTCCCAGTAGCAGAGAAGTATCAGATTTTCCCATTACTCTCTGAACAGAAAAGTGGTGTGCCCTTCCCCTCAAAAACAAAATTCAAATCAAAACAACCACCACACACACACCATTGTGTTTTGCCAAAAGCATTTTTCATGATTTTGCATTTTCACACCTATGATAAATACTTTGACAATTACAATTCAAAACTTTCCTCTGCAAATACTTTAGTAAAACTGATGGCCCAGGAAAAACTTATTTCTCTTTAGCACTCAATCATATAGCTGTCACAGATACAATGACCCAAGCAACCAGTTTCTCAGCATGATCACGTGGTCAGAATTGTGTTTTCACTTTCTTATAAGATACATATTTCACCAGGAGAATAAAGAATGTTTTAAATAAACAAAATAAATGAATGTTCAATAATAAAATTAATAATAATTCCAATGCAAAGTAATCAGTAATCAAGTCCCAAACTCAAGAGAACACATGGCTGTCTCTTCCTGGATATTTTATGAGCCATGCAATCATGTAACTCTCAGTATTTTACAATATTTTTACCCTACTAATAGCATGATGTAGGGATTTCCTGTAATTCCTATTTGCTGCTTACTAAGAGTAATCAATGTCTAGTTTGCCATCTTATGACCTTCTTATTCAGTGTCCTTCACCACATTTTTTTTCTAACGTATGCTATTACTTCCTAGGAAGGGAAGTTTTCACTAATGGCATCCAGCCCAGTCTGCTCTCTCCACACCATGTCCTACCTTGAAGCTCTCTTCAACTTCACCTTCATTTAAGCTTACCTATTGACTCAGTTTCTATGACAATGTTTTCAGCTTATTATCACACAGGGAAGATCTAGAAGTCTCATTCACTTTAAGTGTTAATAGCTGAGAGGAATTCATTTGTTACCCCATGCACACAGGCCCTAAGAGATTTGCATTTTAATAGAGGACAATTCTTTCATAACTCAAAGGAATGGAATATCTCTAATGGTGGAATTTCAAGCATCACTGACACTAATGGAGGAAATATTTGGGGTGAAAATACTTATCACCAAACCATAATACTTGAGACAACTACATATCTTTTCACCTAGATTTAAGCTTAACTTGAATAAAAGCTGATATTCATGCTTGAACAAGAGTAAAAGCAGAACTAAATTTAAAGCAAAAATCTAAGCTGTTTCTTAATGGAATGCATTATTATCTTTGCATTCTTTGCTTCTTATCTTTGCAAAGTGAAGTTATACGATGTATAACTCAATTTCATTATGTCTTGAAAAAGATGGCCTTAAAGTTCTCTTCACCCTCACCAAACTTAAGACAGGCATCTTCTTGTCCTTTGGCTCCTGACCTCCCTTTTCTTAGAGCATTTACTTTAGAAAACTTGTACTTGTAAATTCTCTCTCTGATCTTTCAAGATATAAATTTTCTTAAAAGCCTCCTGCCAGTCTTACAACCCATGTGTGCCTTTCTCAGAGGCCTGGGAGCCGCCCCTTTGAAATGTAATCATCAAGAAAGATAGTACTTCTATCTCCCAGTTTCTGTGGGAGGGTAGGAACCTAACTCCCTTGGGTGCCTTGCTCCAAGTTGTAAAACTACACTCTTGACATGAAAATAAGAGAAAGTTTTCTCTTCTTTTGAGTCAGGCCAATCAGCAAACACAGATGGCCTACAATCCTCCCACCCCTTTCCAGATCTTAAAAACTCTTCTGCTTTTTGTTTCAGTGAAATTGAGTTCAGAATGAGTTCTGGTCTCTCTCCCCTATTGCAATAGCCTTGAATAAAGTCTGCCTTGCGTGTTTAACTTTGTCTAGTGCAAGTTTTGCTTTGACAGCCTGGACATGGACAGACTTAAGTACCTATATTCAATTTGTTTACATTGCCCCAAGATTCCTTTATTAACAAACATCCTGAACATAATCTGACTAAGGAAGCAAAGAAAGTACAATACCTTTTTTCTTTACATCCATGGCAGTTTCCTTCTCAGTTTTCATTTTGACATCTTCTTTTTCTGGTAGTAAAATGAGAAAATTATAAACATCTGTTTAATTATCATATATTTCAGGGCACATTTTACTGCCATTAACATCCACTTCACCTTGTATAGAGTGATTCTACATTAGAGTCATAGTCATGTCAAATATGAGTGAACTAGCACCTTTGTAGCAGAACATTGGTTTTGGTGTGCTATCCCTTCAGGGAAGGAGCAAATTTTTGCTAAGGTTAAAAAAAAAAAAAAAAAAAAAAAAATTCATGACAGTATGAACATTAGATGGCATTGTTAATTATGATACAATTCAATTATGATACAATTCAATTCAATAGTTTTTCTAAAGGACATTAAAAGGAATATATTGAATGTTCCCTGGGCTATCAGGCCACTGCAAGCATGTCAGAAGCTGAGAAATCTCTTGGGCTCATTTGGGACTTCAGATGTGCTATTTGAAAATAACCATTCAAAAAAAGAACAAAACATAGCAAACCAACTAACTACTTTCTTTCCCATACATTCAATAATTTATTTTATTTATTTATTTATTTATTTATTTATTTTTTGTGGTACGTGGGGCTCTCACTGTTGTGGCCTCTCCTGTTGCGGAGCACAGGCTACGGACACGCAGGCTCAGCGGCCATGGCTCACGGGCCCAGCCGCTCCGCGGCATGTGGGATCTTCCCGGACCCGGGCACGAATCCGTGCCCCCTGCATCAGCAGGCGGACTCTCAACCACTGTGCCACCAGGGAAGCCCAATAATTTGCTCTTTTGATAGACAATTTTATTAAACTAAATTAATTGGATAGTAAACTTCATATTCATATATGTAATCAAGTAAAGTAATGAAGTAGAATTGAGCACCACTCCTAAGAAAGAAAAAAAATAATCAGTAACAAATTTTTAAAGTGTTTAGGCTTGAATCTTCTTTTAAAAATTTATCAATCTCTACTTTTTTGGAATACTAACAAACAAATTAAATATATAAATATAATATATTTATAAATATATAAATATAAATTTTTTAGTAACAATGACAATAAAATTGTTAAGGGGATTTCTTTCCTAGAAAACAGTAGCTTTACCAGTAATATTACAAATGGATACTAATTAATTTATGTATTAGCTTTTAAATTCCTTACCTTTCTTTTTTGTTTCAGAAGTCACTTTATTCTCAGCTTTCTTCTTTTCTTCTTCTTTTTCTAGAGAAGAAATTTTAAATATTTCCTTTAGGAAAATTTAGTACAAAAGGAAAATGAAGTTTTGAATGAAGGATTACCATTAAAGTCAATTCTGCCTCCAGATAGTTTTGTGACTTTGAGCAAGTGATTTAATCTCACTAAGCCTTATTTTCTTCATTTGTAAAGTAACAGTACTTCCTTCAAAGTTAGATATGTTTTCAAAGCATTCTGCACAGTGCCTGGCTCACAGTAAGTGCATAAAATTGTGGGCTGTTAATACTGTTTACAAAAAATGAACAAGATAGTTCGAGCTTTCTGAACCAAACGTTTGTCTAAAGTAAGATATTAATGTTGAAAATTAAAATATAATTTCTGAGAAACAATGCTGCAGGTAAGCTAAAAGAATTATTTTTTGTTTCCTTTTCATATGTTCAGTTTCATTAGAAATAATACATTAGGCCATTAACAATATCTATTTTGATTTAACTGTTTTTCAGATCTGCCTCTTGTCGACAGACATTTGGATTCTGGTGGCATTTATCTGGCACCATATTGGGGACATAACTTCCACTGCCCTTTCTGAGTGGCCATATCAACCAGCGTGCTCAGACTATATTTGCACCCAGAGGTTGCTGTTAAGTCTGGATGACACATAGAACAGTTTGACAGTTTGTGGTACCTCTAGACTTCTTTATGGAAGATTTCTGTTTCAGAGATCTAAGAAAATCTTGGTCTGAGGGGCAGAGGGAACTTCAAATGCTGCCCAGCAATAGCCATGTAACAACTAGACATCCCCGGACATTTTTCTGGTAAGTGTTCTCATTTTAAATAACAAAGTCATGTAGAAGTACACAGTTGTTGAAATGGAATATTCAGTACTGTTAGGTTTGAGGCAGCTACAACCACAGTTAATGTTGGAAACTGACTGATTTTTATCTTCAGTTAGTAATGCGATTTACCTTATATATGAAATACTTTTCTCTTTGCCATTTGTCTCTCCAACTCAAGTATAAAATGCCAGGCATTCAAAGATGTTCATTACCCAGAACTATTATGAGATTGTTACTATGCTGAAGAAATTCAATGTGTACTTCTAGTATCAATGCTTAAGTTGCCTACTAACGATGGCATCTTATTAAAT
Organism: Orcinus orca; assembly: GCF_937001465.1. Lineage (NCBI taxonomy): Eukaryota > Metazoa > Chordata > Mammalia > Artiodactyla > Delphinidae > Orcinus > Orcinus orca. Next base: position 37,840,072 of record NC_064570.1, on the reverse strand, counting down.
ATAGGAATTAATTCATTCCCTTAGGTATAGAGATTTTTTACCTATGAGATCAAAGCCAACACTTTCTTGCAGTGTCAGAAGTATAATTTACAAAGAACCTCTTTTCATGACTCCTAGAGATAAGTTAGTGTTGTAGGGAGAAATATATTCACACTCTGTCTACAGTGTACCTTTACAGCTCATCCAGTCAGAAATAGTCAAGAAGTCAGATTTTGATAGTTCTAGAGTTAGAAATAAACAAATGGAATTCTACTTTGCCTTTTCCTAAAGGTTTATACATATTAAATATGGAAAACGTCTTTAAAATTCTGAATAAAGATACTTTTGATTTAAGTATCATTACTTTCAGCTTCTGTGGGAGAAATTTTATGTAGCAAGGACTTTTCCATCTTATCTAAATAAATGCATATGCCAGACAGTTGAACTGGCATTTGCTAAACATCACCATCTGATGTCATGTGCTAGGAAAGGAGTTAATTAAAATACAGATTAATTGTAAATATTTCTTAGCCTATATTAAAAATCAATGCCATAGCCACGATAAGATCACAAGTTAGTATCCAACTTAGTATCCGAGTCTCTAAGTTTCATAATGTAGATGAATAAATATTTCATTTGAAAGTTCGTGCCAATTAGTTTATCTTATATTAAACTTCAGAAGGAAAGTAGGTATTTGAGGCCAGAAGATGGAAGACATTCTTTTCATTTTTTTAAAAGAGAATTGTCTTGTGTAATAAATTCTACCCTTTATATTAATATAGCTGGGACTTTATTGTGGTGATACAGTATTCTTGCCTTAGTTCAGACTGATTAATGCTTCCATTATACACTCTGCCTGTGATTATGGCCATACACTGAAGGAGTCATGAATAAGAACAGAAATCCACAAAAAGCAGGTATAAATAATGTACTTTAATAACATTTTTATGAATTAGACTTTTAAGCCGTCATTATGGGACTCACTTTATTCGTGGTTAATTCATTTTAAAACATCAACTTCTGAAGATTCATGCATTTCTTCAAGCATGACTGTCTATTCTTTAGGTGATTTGGCAGCAGTGAAATTAAGCTTTTCATTTATATACGGCACAACAATTTAATTATATCCTACTTGGATATAAAGTAACCCATGTTTCTTATATGAAAACTCTCCTTCCCTTGACTTTTTTCTCCTTCAAGAGTCAACAATACTCCTCCCTTTGCACTTGACTGTGCACCCACATATCCAATTTCCTCCTCATCCTCTCCTCCAATTTATTTGCTGTTTTGTTAGTAACAGCTAGAGAAGAGTTAGGACATTTTATATCATTGATTTTCAGAGGGTTCACAATTAAGTGTGTCTATAGAGTGTGAACTTATCGGCATACTGCCTTTCTCTGAGAAAAGTGTCATAAGCCCGGAAATGACGGCTCTATCTGGCAGGGATCACAGGAAGGGCTGGCTGAGAGAGAAATCCTCTCCACAATGAGCAGCTCTGAGCCACAAATATGTTATTAGCTTCTGCATAAATTAACATCAGATGAAAGAAAAATTAAATGACTTACTTTTTACTTTCTAAGCCCTTACAATGGGCTTTTCTCTTGCTTTTAAATGTTTTTATGCCATCTCAAAGCCAGAGAATCCACAATAGTTAATTATAATTGTTAAGCTTTTGAAGATGCCTGTTCCTAGCAAACCGAGCAAACAAATGCAAATGCTTCATTTTCATCTTATGTTTGTTCCTTCCCTTTTTGCCTTTCTACTGTACAGATTATCCAAAATTTACATGCTTTTCTTCTAACTCACTCTGGCCAGGGTTGATGTACTCTTGGTCCCAGTCAGGTTCCCTTCATAACAACTCATTCTAGCACACCTCGTCACTGTCACCTTGTTTGTAAAGAGTGGCAGAAGCTGGCCTGGAACCCCAGTCACAGTATGATCATGGAAAATTTCACATAAACAGATAAGTTCAATTACACCAATGATTATCAGAGTTCTCCACTGTTATCTACAGAGGGGAATAGAGCAAGAGAGAAAGCACTGGTGCTAGCATGGGTGACCTTGGTCTGAATTCTGTCTCTAACCCCTTCTGGTTGTGACATTGGCAATGTGCTGTGACACACTGAATTTCATTTACCTCTTTTAAAAAATGCAATAGTAAAATCTACCTTGCCGGCTTATTGTGAAGAAACTGAGCAAAAGTGCCTGGACCAAAGTGGATGTTCAAAAAAAATAATGATAGCAATAACTAGCTATTACTATATTTTAGAAACAATCAAAATCTGCCTACATGTACTCTTCAGTAATTTTTCTAAGTGTGACATTTATTAATCTGAGTAAATGCACATTAATTCTTATTTTTCTGTGTTGAGGGAGGCTGCATCAGGAATATTTTATATTGTGAAACTTTAAGAAAAAAATACTCAAGTAGGAATTAACATGTTTATGAAGGGGCACTGTGCTGGAATGAAGTGGATTCCGGTTTCAGTTTTGCTATAATTAGTAGTTTTTGCCTAATGCAACTGTAAGGGAATCTTCTGTCTTCAACCACAAAAGTCAGGGGAATGAGGAGAATGTAGTTAAGTCCCTCTTCACCTGTCTATGCCTTTATTCCCCAAATGAAGTATTTATTTCCTAATTTTTCTGAGAACAGTTAACGTAAAAAGCTTTAAATCTGTAAATAGCTGTTGTACACTCTCTGGCTTTGCTATGGCTTAAAGAATTTTAAAGCTAGAGAAAAGTCCATTTTTAAGCCTTAAAAATGAATATGTTTATATGCACACATGGATATATGAATACATATATATGTGTATATAATGTCAAGTGATAATAAGGGTCAGAAAAAAATAAAGCTTGGTTTAGTGGATTAGAGCATGCGGGAGCAGATCAGAAGTGGCTTTTTCTTTTAAGGTGGAACGGGAGTAAGCCTTTCTGAATGAGTACCATTTGAAAAGATTCTTGAAAAAAAGTAGAAGAGTTTTGGCTATTGAGGAGAAGACTTCTCCTGCAGAGGAAAAGTATCTGCCAAGACCTTGAAAGAGAAGCGTTCGAGCTATATTCAAAGCAGAGCATGGAGACCAGAGCGGCTGGAGCGGAGGATGCAGGAGGAGAGTGAGAAGAGGGGTGGCCAGTGATGTAGCAGGGGCCAATCACACAAACTCTTGTTCATGATATGAATTTTCCATTTTGTTGTGAGTAAGGTAGGAGGCTGCTGAGAGGTTTCAAGCAGAGTAACTATACTGTGATAAATTACGTTTTAAGAGGAACTTTGGCTGTTGCTGACTGGTTGGAGCCAAGTACCCCACTGGATTTTTTGATCACACTGCAATGAAGAAGACTAAGAAAGTAAAAGGATTCAGTACAAATATCCTTCTTCATGTTTTCCTCTTTTTTCCCAAAAATTTCCTCTAAATTTTATTTGGGACTCTTGAAAGAATGTAACATTATAGAAACATGGTGGGAGTACCTCAGTTTACATTGTGCTTACGTTGCTACAACAGCAAAGCTCTTCAAGGACTTCACTTGAGTTATCTGGCATAACTAAACTGGTTTTTCAGAACCTGAATCCAGTCTTTGCCTTGACTTTTCCTTTAGGGAATGCTGAATTATTCTTAGAAGTCAGCTCTTCTCATTATCAGCTACTAACAACAAAAAATTCACAACCAGAACTTGTAGAGCATCTTCCACTGACTTCCCAGAGACTTTTACATAAACAATTTATTCACTTAATCAACACATGTTTATTTAACCTTATGTCAAACCCTTTGCCAGGGTCTAGAGTTTTAAACTATTCCTTCCAGGAATTTTAGGTATGAGACTAAGAAGGGATAAAGTTTACAATTACAATATGGACTTAGGGACATTAAAGTCGGAGTCTAAGGGAGACAGCAGAGGCCCAAACCCAAGAGCAAAAAGTGTGAGAGCTGCTCCAGGGAAAAATGGTATGTGAATTCTGAACTGAGTATGGCAAGTGTTACTATCAATGCTGGCTGGAGGGACTGAGGTGCCTGCTGAGTGCCCAGTCCTGTCCTGCAGATAAAGGCTGACAACTCTTAGTGATACAATACCATTCATGAAGTAAATGTCCCAAAGAACTCCAGAGCTAATCAGTGTAAATCCAAACGTTTTCAAGATACCAGACTACATACAGTTCTTTAAGTTTCAAAAAAGATTGTGGAGAAGTGATCTCAATAGTTATTTTATGTGATCAGAGCAAGGCAGAAAAAAAATGTATTAGTTTTGGTTTAATCACACTGATTTTAAGGTGATAGGAAATTATACTGTAATAGAATGTTATTAACAGAATACAGCACATGACCTTACATGCATTAGTATATACTTAGTTCTGAGATAAAAGTCAACACATCCTTCAACCCATGAGAAAATGGGCTCAGGAAAGATGAGTAACTTGCTCAACTTCACAAATCACATAAGTGACAGACAAGGATTTAAAACTAAGGATCACTGCAAACTCTGATCTTTCCTCTACAACATGGAAGAAGAAGTTTGAGGTAGACTTATTCTAACAAAAAATTGCAAACGAACTGAGGCACAGACAGAAAAGTGCCATTTTCTACCCTCTCTTTGTGACACTTATCTTTCAGCTCTCTCAAGCCAAAGTTCTCTGATATAACGACAATTTTTTTCTGTTTCTGAATTTAGTATGCAAAAGGGAATGCAAAGAGAAAGATTATTTGATACATTTCAAATTGCAAAAAAAGTTTCTTATGTTAATTAAACTTCATATTTAAAGTGGATAAGGTAGATTTCTCCCAAACCTTTCAAAAATGATAAAAGCTTTTTAGATAAGTGACTGCATTACTTTTGATGGATTAAGTTTATATAAATGAAGGTGGCCACAGCTCTTCTTTTTCTTTCTGGTATTTATTTTTCCTCTCAGTGCTTTTACATTTCAGAAAGCAAATGCTCAATTAAAGTTTATTGACCTTTACGCTCAAGTGAGAAGCTCTCAATCCACACAACTCATCTCTGCATAGCTCCAAAGAGAGCATTTTGTATTTTGTTTTTCTTGGATTTTTTCTTTTTTGGGTGCTGCAGCCATTTGGAGATTTTCTAAAAACTCTTCTAACCCTAGTAAAATTTACTTTTTATGCAGAACCATTACTTGCTCAAGATCTTTTATTGTAAACTTTTCTAATGCGTCTTTCTACAAGGGTAAGGAAAATATAAATATAAGATTCATTTCTAATAGCTGTTCATTTTCAAAATCATATTATTTACATATAATTACTTTTTTCATATTTTTATCTATATGCTTTTTCTACATTTCTCTGTAGTTGGAAATGAATTGCAAAGTACTTTGTTGCATTTAAAATGTCAAGAATGAACAGAAACATCAGAAAATTGAGCTTTTCCTTTTTGTGACTAAATTATTGATATTTAGGGAAAAAGTTGGTTATCATTCAAAATCAAAATATACATTACTCTAAACTATCATTTCAAAGATATGGCTATTTTTATAACAGGTCTTTGAGAATTTAGGTTTGAGTTACTAAACAAATTAGAAAGACTCAATTACCCAAAGTTACTGGTATATTGGGGACATTTATAAGTCTGATTCTTAATTGAAGACTTTTATCTTAAAAATATGCCCAATAGATATCAATATTCATAAAGGAAATAAATGCCCATTCAAAGAGTACAACTTTTCTAGTTGTAATTGTTTTAATATATTGAATTCAGGTTTATTTCAAATGATGGACTACATAAATTCCCTCATCTTTCATAAATTATATCAAACCATTAACACAATTTTTGTCTTCTTCCTAGTATAAGGTCTATTCTAGTAGATTAAAAATTTTTACACAAAATTCTCACATAATTGAAACAAATATCTGTCACTGTTTATTATGTGAACAATTGCCAAGACCCCTTACTCCATTTGGATAAAACAGATCTGGCTTTAAAGATGTAGCCACTTTTCTCATCGGTTCTAGAGAGGATGAATAATTTCATTGGGAATTCTAATAAACTTATATAATAGAAACATTTAGGTCAAGCTGACACAAATAGCAAATAAATGTTTTATAAAGAAAAACTGGTACTTGTAAACTAGAGCTTTGGAGGGACCTGGTTCTTTCTTATAAAATACTTCAGGAGAAAAGTTTGCTGGCACAAGAGGGTTCCAACTAGAATTTCATAATAAGAAAGCTATTAAAAATCACATTCACTCTTATTCACAAAACTTCTCATCCCTAACTTTCTCTTTTGTCAAAATGTAGGGGAAAAAACCCCTAATTTTTAATACCAGCATGAAAGTTATGAAAGATCTCTTAAGAAGGAAGCTGGCCCTGATCAACAAAAAGCTCCTTACCCTTCCCTGATTCTTGGTTGTCATCCCTTGATCTCCAGAATAAAAATTTATTGCTACTAGACAGTCAAATCAGACAGACATCCCTCACCATATTGTCAGATGTATAGGGGAAGAGAAACAAAACTTTTTTCTCTTATTATGGGAAAAAGCTAATGATTTCCCCCAAAACTATTTTTAATCAATAATGGAAAATCGAGACTATTATAACAAGAGAGAAAAGTTCTAAGTTTGGAGATGCAAGTTTCTAGTGAAATATATTTAATGTCTACTAAAATGTATTTATATTTCATAATCTGTGGAATATATTTCTTTACATTTTCCTTTTTCTTGACACTTTTCCACCTTTTTGTCTTTGTGTTTCTTTTTTCCCCCTAATTTCTCAACAGTCAGTTGTTAAGACTTATCTACTTTTCCATGATTCTAAGCTGAATTACCCTTGTTCTAACATATTTATTACCCCCAACAGAGCTGAGTTACCTCATGCCTAGCTCTGCACAGTGCTGCAATCAAAAGAAATGAGAGTCTAAAATTCCAGGGAGGTTTGAAGATAAGTTTAAATCTTTTTTGAAGTCTCTCAAATAGCTAATGTTGTATGACCCAAAGCAAAATGTTCTAAAGGTTCTCTCCTTACTGGAGCTTCCCAATCCATCACAGCATTTCCTCCCAAAAGCTTCTCTCTCCCAAGGGCACGCTAAAAACTTACTTCAGCCCATGCTGACTCTCCTATTCCCTTCTCTTGACCTTTCTTCTCACTGTCTAAATCTTATATTTTCTTCTGGGTAATAACCCGTCCTATTCAAACATGAATTAATTAATTATTTGAGCCCCTTCCAATTTTTTGGCTCACCCAGTATATCCTGAGTCCTGAGCAGAACATAAACACTCAGGAGCTGACCAGGCATACCTAGAATATTCCTTAGGCAATAAAGTGGAGGAGAAAAGCTGTGAATACTTACGTTAATATTTGTGTCCTCATCACACATGTAAGAAATAATTAAAAAAACACTTTTACAAATCACTGAAAGGTGAAAGTTAAATATAGTTTGTAGTTTAGTTACTAGTGTACCAAAGTTAATCTCTTAGTCTTGGTAGGTGAATCATGGTTTTATAAAATCCTAACATTAGAAGAAGCTTGCTGAAGAGTGTATTAGAACTCTATATATTATCTTTACAACTCTTCTGTAAATCTAAAATTATTTGAAAATAAAAAGTTTAAAAACAACAAAATATTGGAAATATTTCAAGACTCTAAAATAGAGGATTCATTTTTCCCCTAGAAGTTGTGATTAGCCCCAAAGGAAATGAAATAAATATGTAGAGGGGAAAAATGAGTGAAATAAAAGCCTCGAGCATGATAAAATTTTGGAGGTGGAACAAACTTTTGAGATCATTTATTTCAAAAAATATAACTTCACAGTTGAAGAAGCTGAGTCTCAGAGAGGTTAAAAAACTAATATGAACAACTGAATCTTTAGTTCAGAACTCCTGATTGCTATACCCTCATTTATATGTGGCAGAGAGTAAACTTAGAGGCAGAAGTAGGTCACCATGATCTTCTAATTGACAAGCCGAAAGGTTTCTGGCCAGTTTTGTCTTATCCTTCTCCCTGGGGCTCTTGGCCCTGTTGTTCCCTTTCCTCCCTCATCTTTTCATCCTTGGTTTTCTAGTCTGTCTTCTGATGGTGTTTGTGACGGTTAATTTGACTAGGCCATAGTAACAGTCACTTGGTCAAAGACCAGTCTAGATGTTGCTATAAGGTAGTTTTTAGATGTGATTAACATTTAAATCAGTAGACTCTGACTAAAGTAGATTACCAATCAGTTGAAGGCATTAAGAAAAAAGACTGAGGTCCTCTAAGGAAGAAGGAGTTCTGCCTCTAGCCTGCCTTTGGACTTGAGAATACAGTATCAACTCTTCCCTGAGTCTCCAGCCTCTGGCACGCCCTATAGATTTCAGACTTGCCAGCCCTCAAAATCACATGATCATGTGAACCAATTCCTTAAAATAACTCTCTCTCTCTCTCTGCCCCCTCCTCCCCTCCCCGCTGTGTGTGTGTGTGTGTGTGTGTGCACGCGCGTGTATGTGTGTGTGTACATACATCATATTGGCTCTGTTCCTCTGGAGAACTCTGACTAAAACAATGTTGTTCCCCACATTTTCCTTCTTGGATGCACTAAACCTCACTCACACTTATGACTGAACTGCCATTCAGTTATATCCAAAACTAAGATTTGTATGATACAGGGTATTTTTAAGATCAATTGTTCCTTGGGAGCTCAATAAGTATTACTGGGAAAAGAAATGTTTCTGTGACCACTGAGTTTAAAAAGAATTAAACAGTTTTCTGACAAGAATTTCACGGCTCTTTTAACATACTTGTGTACATTGTGACTGTCCAAAAAGAAAATATGATGTGGACCCAAAGTATTATGTTATAAATTTTTTTCACTAACAGTATCATAGAACTAGAATTCCCCATAACATACTTCAGGAAATGCTATGCTTGGAATAAGCTTATGACTTCAGCCTCTGCATCTCTCTCATTTGTGAACTCCAAACTTCTATCTTCAGTTGTCTGCTGGAGATGACCACTTGTGTGAATCCCACTCAACATGCTGCCTGACATGTGGCAGGGTCTTCATTTTCTCTCCAGGTCCAATATCCACCCTGACCTTTATGGATTGTGTTAACCAAGGATTAACACAACCTCTGGATTCAGGTTAGTTTGGCCAATGGGAGCAACATCAAGAGATAACAGAGCAGGAAAAAAAGAGAGAGTTGGGCATGTATTCTCCAATTACCCACCCTGGCTCACTGAGAATATTATATATATCATTTTACAGATTGTTCATGATGTGTTCTTCTACTAAAGGACATAGTTTTGATTGGGCATCTCTCTCCTAGAGTTACAAGGTTTGGGGGTTTATAAACCACTCTATTCCCCTGCCTCCTCAGGCCTAGGGCTGGTAAAGGCTTCCTGCATTGGCTAGCCTTGGGGTGCTTCACCATAACTCTGCTCAAACCTTTATAAATACTACATTCATTAAATACTCTTAATCACCTATTTTGAATGGTCCAGGGACCCTGATGCACCTAGCAAGTCTGAACTCATTATCATCTCCCCAAACCTGTTCTTATTCTTAAGTGCCATTCATTTATCCAGGTCAGATAAGACTTTAGCAATTATGCTCAGCCCTAACTTTTATTGCTGGTCTACGATAATGGAATAGACTGATCCTGGAGTGACACACCTGGATTCCAATTTCAATTATACCACTGTTAGGACTGTGTTATCTTGGGCAATTTACTTGATTCCTCTGATCTTCTCTGTAAAATGATATAAATCATATTCACTGCTTGGAATTGTTTTGAGGGTTAAATATGATTGTTTAAGAGAAAAGTCACATAATTTTCCCCCATGAGCAGTAGCCTCCTAAGTTTTTCTTGTCTCCAAACCCCCAAGCCCCACCCCTCACCATCCACACTTTCTATAGCTGACACAATGATCTAAAATGCAAATCTAATCATACTACCCTTCTGCTCAGTTGTTTTAGCAGGCTCACGCAGTCTCTGAGGAAGTGTAAATGATTCAGTTGTGTGTACAAAATTCTTTAGGATATGACTGGGGTCCTATATTAAGAAATTATATAGAGTTTCACGTTTACTGACTAATGTCATAAATGAAATTACCATATTATCTTTACAGATACCAATAAAGAATTAACATAAAAATTAATGATTTACTATATATACAAGAGAAATTTCCTGATTAAAAAAATGATAATGATAATAATAGTAGCTAATGGCTGAGTACCTAATTGTGCTAAGTTGCTATATACCTTGTTTCATTCACTCCTCATAGCAACTTTCTAAGTAAAATAGGTACTAAAAGTAGTATGGTTTATCTGTATTATCAAAATTTATAACTAAAGGTCAATCCCATTAAAAATTGCCCAAGGATATGAGTTTATTTCACCTCAAAACAAAGAAAAATATTGCATTGCCCTAAAGTTCAAGATTAACTGTGTCATAGAGTTAATGGAATAAGAACCTGGGCCAAAATTCAATTTTATTATTTTATGCTTTTTGCTTCTCAGGATATGTCTCAATGAAGAGCTAAGACAATAAAGTTCTCAGTTTAATAGAACGGTAAATAAAACGTTACTAGCTCCTGTAGAACACTGTCCTCGAATGCACCCTATGGTAAGAAATCATCTTGTAGTAAGTTTCCTATATTGCTCCTTTCTCCTCTGCACAAATCCTACCAACTTACTCTTTATGGCCCAATGCAAATCTTGTGATTTCACCTCACAGCCTTGCTTCACACGTATATCATCTTCCTCCTAACTTTTATAGCCCTTATTATCTGTACCACGCACTTTTGAACTCCAGAAAATAATGCTTCATAGTATTATCCATTTCATAGGGACATGCCTGGTTGGCCCAAGTGTGACATCTCTATCTAAGCCACGGCCATACCTTCCTCACACATCTGTGGTAGCTATTTAAACACTGTGCCAAGCCATGGAGTCTTCACTCTGCTCTTAATGTAGCTTACTACTAATGCACCAACCTGAAAAAAATAAGCTTGAAATATCTGGGTGTGAAAGCAGAAAAGACCATTTAAATTCAGTCCCCACAGTTGACAGGTGAAGAAGTGGAGGCCCTAAAAAGTGAATCGATTTGTCAAAGATAATACAACTGATTAGTGTCAAAGTTGCAGTTGGAAGCTGGGATTTTAGTCTTCTCTCTAGAGTTCTCTTGCCCACTGTTGGGTGATGGCATTTATATTATTCACGACTGCAATACTAAGTTAGTACCAGTTACATGTTTATTCAAGAAGATGATAGGGTATACAGTATTCATTCACCTTACTTTATTCGGCTCCATTAATGCCAACTATATGTTTGTAATTCAATATTAAAAGTAATTAAGTATAAGATATATAACTAATAAGAGATCACATAACCTCTTCTTTCCACATCTTTGCCACAATAGATGAGGTGTGGCCATTTTACATTAAACGTCCGGTAATTACATGTGGATGGAAGTCTTTAATTCTTCAGGAATCAACAACATAAAATGTGGTGTTTGGTAGTGGGGGAGGGGGTTGTGTTGACTAGGAGGAAAGAAAAATTTTCCAGCGTTGTTGATTACAGGACAACAGGATGATATCCAGTAATCGTACTTATACAAAGATTTAATGAAGCAGCTTTTTTGATGATTGGGGAGGGGATGGAAAATGTTGCCTGAAGCTGTCTTGTTTAATCACTGAGGACTCTCTCGGAGAGCAGTCAGGAAATAATCTCTCCTAAGAAATACAGTTCTGACAAACATTTGCTGATAAACGGGCTCTCACGCTAAGGGTTGAAACCACCTGTGATGTGAATATAATAAGGCACCATTTGATGAAGGGGGCATAGATCTGTCTCATTTGTGGAATATATGGATAACTATAGTGGCCTTTGGAACTTGCAAGCCTTTCAACACCAGTGAGAGCTCACAATAGACAGAAGAATTAATTCGTCACAAAATTTAACACTGTTGTGAAAGATCGTAAGAATTACTATTATATTGAAGGTGGCTCTCTATTTAAGTTAGTTCCAGTTAAGTTATGTCCATAATAAAATGCAAATTGACAACAATGACCAAAATGATTGCCTGGGGTGGTCATTATACAAGATCTTTTCAATGCTATTGTAGCCAATTTCCCTGGCCAAACGCCAAACATATTCTAAAACATACAGTAGTAGGAGTCAAAGAAAACAACTGATTTAATATACAATTAGTCTTTATACCCAAAGATTCAAAGCAATAGAATTTCATTATAGTGTACAAAGTGTCTGGTATGCGGAGAGGAGTGAAATTCTAGGAAGGCCAGACACAACTTCCAGGCATTAGATAAGTGACCCAAGATAAGAAGTGCACAGATACTTAACAGAATGAGGCCAGTGTTGTGAGAAACTTATTGTTTTAAGTGCTATGAAAGCACAAAGGAAGCTTTTAAGGGCTTCAGAGATGTGTAGAATGCTTTCACCCATAACAAAGTCCATGATTTTTTTTAGATTTCTGCTGATAAAATCCTAAATTGTTTCCAATCTCCTGTGAGCAAACTTAATAATCTAGCCTATATATAAGCCCTCCTTTTCTTTAAAACATTAAAATGCAAAATACGTTTAAGTTCCCACATTTTGACCTGTTATAACTGTATTCCTCAAATCAAAGGGCGTAAGTTAGTGCCACATGTAAGTTCCTTTTTACATAATGCCATTTTCTTGCAACTTGGTCCTAAGGAAGTTCCAGACTAAAATAGTGCATCAAGGACTGTGCATAATCAGCCTCACTAAAAACAGCTTGATTAATACTAAATATGTCCTAGTTCCTAATCAATTATGTTAATGAAGGCACAGGCAGCACATCTGCAAGCCCTGACAAAGCCCATGATCTCAGCATCGCCTGATAACGTGGACTCCTTGGGAAGCTGCTTAGTACCAGCACTCTCAGGGCAGACTGTGTCTTTCTGCAGATAAAAAGTGGATACTACTGACAAAAGCCTTGTAATCCTGCAACACTGTTAGGTTATTTACTTAAACTGTAGTGTTGGGCTCCAGGATGAAATGTCAAATAAAATTGCTCTTTAAATATAACAATAGAACCTAAGGGTCCCACTTAACAAATGACACATTCTTTTCCAAGTGACAGACTGATAGGCAAAACATTTGCTACAGGGTGGTTTATGAATCTCTTCCAGGAGGTAAACTAGGGTCAAATATTTGAATAATCTATCAAAATCTGCCTCAAATTGGGGAATTGGAGCTCCCTGATTTATGTCTGTCTCACAACAACAACAGAATTAAAATCTGATGAAACTTAAAGGTGACACTATTATTTATAGGCTATCTCTTGTTCTGTGAATATTTGGGCAGTGAGATGGTCACTTGTCCGTTTTTTGTCTAATTATCTCAAGTCACATAAGCTATTATAGTCCAAATGCTAAAAGAATATAACTCTGATCTCTCCCTCTGTCTCTCCAACTATAAAGTTTTTCCAAGTCATTTACTTACTAGCTAGATAAATGATACATGTCGGTAGTCAATAATGAGAGTACTTAGAGTTTTTGAAGCTTATTACCTTCAGTACAAGCTCAGTGATATGTGAGTTCAGTTAAGAAAAATAGGTAACTAATACTAAAATTTTTTAAATATTTAACTCATCAATTATAAGCATGTACAGAAGATGATGTAAGTTGGGAATTTATAGTATTGGAAAATCAGGTATCACAGAAATGAAAAAGGCAAAATCATTGATTACTGGAAAAGAAATATTTAAACAGCTTATTAAACTAAACAAATTATATGAGGTAAATATTTAAGTTGCTTTACTTATACATTAACTAAGCTTAGAGGTTACCAAGTGCTATGGACTGAATTGTGTCCTTCCAAAATTCATATGTTGAAGCCCTAACACCCATGTAACTGGATTAGAAGATGATTAAACTTAAATGAGATCATAAGGGTGTAGTCCCGATCCAATAGAACTGGTGTTCTACTGAGAAGAGGAAGAGACGCCAGAGTGCTCTCTCTGCTATACGAGGACACAGCAAGAAGGTGGCCATATACAAGCCAGGAAATGATCTCACTAGAACCTAATCATGTTGGCACCCTGAGCTGAGACTCCCAGCCTCCAGAACTGTAAGAAAATCAACTTCTGTTGTTCAAGCCATCCAGTCTGTAGTATTTTACTATGGCAGCCCTTGCAGACTAAGACACCAAGGTTGATCAGGAATTTAAGAAATTATTATGTTAAGAAGAAACTGTCTTTACACAATTGTAACACACAGGAAGTAAGTCTGGACCCAAGTGAGTGAATGGGAGAAGGAGGGGTGAAAGCCAATGGAGACAGTGGGAAGCTCACCCTATCTAAGATGATCACATCCAAAAATCAATAAATAAAAGACCCGTGTGGGGCAAATAAATGTGTCTTTAGCTGACTCGGATGGGAGACGAAAGTTTCAAACCTTGGACTGTATCTGGACTGTTCTTTAAATATTCAAGAAGCATTGTTGATTTGGACTCTTGGAGCGAGACATTACGTGAACTTTTCATTAAATCATGGTCTCTAATAACCAAACAAATTCTATTCTTCAGATTGGTACTGACACAGTACTAACTTGCAGATTGTATGGGATTTTTATTTGAAACTTGCAACTGCTAATTCATTCAATTTGTAGCTGACCAAATCAAAATATTTTACATACTATGTAATAGGTTATTACAATTTACAAGTATAATGTAACCTTTCCCCCAATTCCCAGTGGTATTTCTCTTGCTCTCTTTTGAGACTTTCTACAATGCTTAGTTAGGTATGTGGCTTGAAACCTTTTGCTTTTTCCCAGACAACTAGCAGTCAGAATTTCTCCATGTGTGTCATTCCAGTCATTCTGAAGGACATTTGGCCAACAATAGGTCATTTAGGTAACTAATACTAAACTGAAAGTATTTTTAGGATTATTCAATTGCTCTCCACCTTCCTCCTAAATCACTAGGGATTTACTATACAGATGAGTTCCTGGACCAGCAGCAGCAGCAACACTTGGGAACTGGGTAAAAATGAAGAATCTAAGGCCCCACCCTTGACCAACCAAATCAGAATCTGCATTGTCAGAGATCCCCAGGTTATTTGTGTGCACATTAGATTTTGATAAACATTGCTAGCGTACTCTTGACTGACATCAGAACACGATACTTCTATCACAGAACTGCATGGAATCTAAAGCACAAAATGTCATGTCTTCATTTTACCAAAGTTGCTGATGTCTCAGAACATCAAGTTAGAATCCTCTAACTCCAAAGTCTGCACAGTAACATGATAGAAGGATCTCTGGGTATAGAACTAGAAATTCAGGGCTAGAATCCCAGTCCTGCTGTTCACTAATTTAGCAAAAAAAAACTGCAAGCTTAGATTTTTTAATCATTAATAATGTCTACTTTAAAGCGTTCTGAAATGTCAAATGTGAAATGCATGTAAGTAAAGCCAACATAATAATATTCTAAATAAATGTGAGTTGAAGAGAGCATAGCCACAGGCATAATTTGGTCAGGATCTGGCCAGAAAAGTAGATAGAACATGCTGGTATTATAACATAAACTTAGAAAAATTTCACCTGCTCAGCTTCTAAAATCCTTCCCTGGCTGCTGACTGTAATATAAATAAATGTATTGCCCAAAATATAAACGTATAGCCAATCAATTGTTGGGTCTGTGGTCAATGAGACAATGCATCTCTTACCAAGGCAATCAGACTTAATTTATAAATAAATAAACTATTTGAAGCAGGCTACCAAATTCAGATGTTTGGTGTAAAACGGTTGGATGTGTAATAATTTTTACACATAAATATAAATCAAAGTTTCTTAACATTTAATGTGTACAAGGCTCAACTAAAGAGTTTGTTAAAAATATAAATTTTCCTCTCTGAATTGCCAGATCTGATTCACTAGATCTAAGATGTGGCAGGAATATGCATTTTCTAAACAAGCTTTACAATTGATTTTAATGCTGGTGATCTACAAACTATTCTTTGGGGACAGTTGTGTTAAGCCAATAAAATACATTTAAGAAATTCCTAAGTTCATCAATATCAAATATAATAATAAAAATTGCAATTGTTATAGTTTTATTCTACATTTACAGCACCTCTCTGTGGTAGTGTTATGAGTATCAGTATTTCACTAATAAAGAGCCTGAAAGTTTAGGTATCACATTAAGGTCATCCAGGTAGAAAAGGGTAGAACCAGAATTTGGACCCAGATCTGTTTGACTGTAGAACACAGGCTGTTAATCACTATATTATTTCCAAGGCACAGAGTTACCACCATCTTTCTAAGAAACAAGAAATTATCAACAGGGCTTGGGTCATCTTTATAGGAGGGGTTTGGAGGATATATGAGATGAACTGAAAATCTCAGCCGTTTTCTCGTAGTTATTGGAGATTCATTTGGGAGTGGGTTTAGGGGAGAGAAGATAAATAAGGTATAGAGGAGAGAATAGGTTACATGAGTGTATGATTCCTGATAATGATCATATGATATTTTCTTGAGTTCTATGTACAGGAATTGCAAGGCATATCCTTGTCCATTTGTCCCTATACTTTCTGGCTTGATTTCCAGGGTATGAAGCAGGTCATCCTTCTGGAAGGTGATGGTCACCAATATAAAATCTTAGGAGGAAATTTTTGGTGTTCTAAAAAGGAGCAAATTGTAATTTTTTGGAAGAGTAAACTGTAGCTTAGACATACTAAAACTATTTGAGAAAATATGGATTTTGTTGTTGCTGCTATTGCTATTTTGCTTTGTTTCTCTATATTCTATTTTATCTACAATAGAGATGATCTTTCGAAAAATAAAATAAAATACTTGCCTTCAAGAGCTGGTGATGCCAAAGTGGGTCCAGAAGCTTGCTCTGTTGGTAATGGAGGTGGTATGGCTGGGCTTTGTCCTGTGCACACAATGCAGGAGTAGGTATTGAACAAAAAGTGTTAATAAATTTAATATGCACAACTAAAATAGCTCTAGATATGTCCCCAACATGCATAATTCATCATCCAAAGTATAATTCATATTATTATGCAATAAGAAAATTGTTATTAGGTGAGATCTTTAAGTGGATACATACAAAGATTCAGTTATCTTCAGAGTCATTTCTGAAAATATTTCTTTTCTTAGATGTATACACAATGTCAAATATATCTACTGGAATTCACTAATGGAAAACCTACACGCAATCAAATAAAGCAATTTATTTTCAATATGCACTGCAAATTATGGAAACTAAAATCACAGAAGCTAAGAGGAATCCTAATATATAGAGAAATCACCATTTTTTTCATTTAGCTAAAAATTCTCAAATGATATAATAAAGGAATGAAAGAAGGTTAAAATTCATAGGCCTTTTGATATTGAACAGGTACATTTTCTCCTGCCGAAATAAATGACCTGCAGTTAAGTAAATAATGGGCCAAAGGGAAAATATATTCAGTTTTATAGAAACTTGAAAGCCTGCCTCAAGTCTCTGGGCTTATTATGCACCATAAAAACCCACAATCGTTTCTGAGTACTTCCTTATCCCAAGTGATTTCTTTAATTAACCAAAAACATCCCAGCCATGAACTGTAAACATTAACTAACATATGATCTCATATGAAATGCTTGCAAAATGTTTTATCATTCATTTTCATTCCATAAACTCCTGCTGTGTGTTTCTTTTAAGTCCAAGAATCAACGCGGGCATATGCACCTTCTAAAATCTCACTGACAACTAGATATTATCAAATGTCAGCAGACCTGTCTACTTACTGGAAGTCTTCCTTTTTTATAATTTGTCAAAATTAGTTTGCTTTGGTGAATTGTGCATTAGCAACCTGAGTTACACACACACCACCTTCTGTGGTGGCTAGAAGGGAGGAATCCCAGGCCGTCAAGCTGAGTAGAAGAGGTTAGTCTCCACTCATCATAGGACTTTCTTCTAGCTGTTAGACCCATCCAGGTTGATTCTTGAGCATGTTCAAGTATGCACAAAAGCAAAGCATATTGTTCCATGACATGCAAGCCATATACCTAGAAAAGTATCCATCCATATTAGTATTAATTATTTTCCTCATGAAAGCAAAGATTTGAAGAAAACATAATGCAACATGGAATTTCCTTTTTCAGTAAGCAAAGGTAAGGATGGGCAAACTAAAAAAGGAGTTTGATCCACATTGTTTTTCCCTGGATAACATTTATATACTGCTTACTATGTGCCTAGAACGATCCCAAACAGTTTTGATGTATTGTCATTTAATTTTTACAAGATGCTTAGTATGTAGGTATAATTTTCATTTTGCAGTTTTAAACTCAAGTGAACAGGGATTCAGGTGCTCAGCTCCTAAGAAGTGGATTTGAGGTGCCGAAAGCTCCTCTCAGACTTCCTAAGGCAGGCAAAGGGTCATCACATGTAAGGGGTCATCACATATAAGGGGTTCTGCAGCTGGAGAGAGACAGAGGCATGGAGCTTCCACCCTGAGTTTCCACCATCTTTGTAAGTCAAATGGATGTATACTTGGGGAGATTCACTCCCAAATCTTTCTTGAGAGCTGTTCTTGAAAAACTGTTTCTAAAATAGGATGGTATTTTGTAGTTTGCAAAACCTAGGGAGAATCTATCAAAAGATTGAGGAAGGAGTCAATTAAATAACTAAAGCTTAAAATACAAGTGACCATGAATACATATAAATCGTTTCTGAATACTAAGGCTTTCAAAAATATCTTCATGGAATCCTGCCTGTTCAAACTAAACTGCTTTCTCTCTTGTCAAATACTTTCTTGAACAGTAGTGATGTATAATCATAGTCTTGATAAGCAATTTAGGAATTTATTTTTAAATGTATTCAATTCTTTCCCCAGGGAATAATTCATAATTTAGACTACAAAATATTCTTATATTTTCCTGGAGGAACTATGAGGTCATTATTTTATATATTTTTTTAATTTAGTGAGCACTTATTATATCCCAGCACTGAAGAACCATTAAACCCCAACTCTGCCTATAAGAAGTTCCCAATATAATGGCTAAAATAGACTTACAGACAGATCATTATAATACAGTGTGAAGATGGGAAATAATATACACAGAGGGGATGTCACAGAAAGATTCTCGCATTTAAAGGCCTAAAAGGAGATTCCCAGGTAAAGAATGGAGGAATAGAGGGAGGGATTCCGGAGAGTATCTGGTGAAAAAAAGGCCTGGATGCCAAAATACATAGACTATTAAAACGATCAAACTGGTGCTTCTGCAGCATAAAGTAAAATATCCAGTTTATATCAGAAATTCTCTACGACTGTAATCAGTCGTAGAGAAATTCTCTCGCTGTAATCAGCGATATTACACTCCCTAAAATGGCTAACTGCATGATGGTGATGCAGTGGATGAAGTCGGGAAGTAGCACCACAAGAAAAAAGAAAAAGCCAGATGTCCATTTGCCTCCATAGTGACAGTGCTAGGTAGCCCTGGCAGGGGAATTACTAGCTCAGGAAAAGTTATTGTTTTGCTAGGGGTCACCAAAACAAATCAGGCATGTCATACTTGAGAATGACACATGACTCTCTAGTACTGACTTACAGAAAAGCCTTCTTTTAGAGAATGCTATTGAAATCAGAGAATGCTATTGAAATCAGAGACCATTTTGATATATGAATGAATATATACAATATTATATGAATATAATAATTTATGAATTTATATGAATATAATGTTACATTAATAATAGAATTTTATAATGATAGCAATGTTGTTTAGTATAAAGACTACATGGTTGTAGTCAAATAGATAAATATGAGAGTTTCAGCTCCAACACTTACAATCTGTGTGAATTTGAAAATTTCATGAAGTACCCAAGCCTTATGGGCCTTTATAAAATAAGGAGAGTTTTCAGGGCTGTTGTGAGGATTAAGTGATGAAGCATCTAACACACAGTAAATACTCAAAATATTCTTTTTCCTACAATGTATTTACAATTTATATTCCATCTAATTGCACAAGAGGACTTGAAACAGACTTTTGAAGTAAGAAAACAAAGACATAACAACAGATAAAATTAAACATGACAGAAATAGCAGAACTCATTTACAGGAAAGAGGCTTATCATTTTATTAGGAATATATTTCTTTGGAATTCCTGAAGATTGTTACTCTCTGAAGGGAGAATTCAGGTTGTTGAAATTTACATTGGAACTCTAAAGGTGCCCTTCATTTTACAAGCCATTACCCCTCTGACATTCAAACATAGTGAATGGCTTTTTGTTCCTTGACTGATTTTGGTTGGCTTATTTCCATAATACCTGAATTGCATGTTTGTAAGCTGCCAATATTTTACTGTTCTGAGTTTTTTGTTACCCAAGTTGTCATGATTGTTTAGTCAAATTCCACTGGGGATAGTATACAGTGTGCATTCCTTCTAATATTCTAAGTTACAGATGTTTTCTTTACTTTGCTAGAAAAGATGAATGGAATTACTCAGAATCTCAAGTCAAGAAGGAGGCTTGAGCAGAATTCAGGTAATGTGAAGGAAAAAGCAATTCACTACACTAAAGTTTAATTTATCCAGTTTTTTATCAAAGGAGATTTCCTCGTTCTAAACCATTTCTAGGCAACTAAAGTCTAGCAACTAAATCTTGAAACAAATGTTGAGGAGATTTTTTTATGCTAATGCATGAAAGCTATTTTACCTTGGGCCTCCACTGCATTTTCCTAGAGGTACTGAGTTCACCCAGAAGACTACAAACTCTTTGAAAGGCCTCCCGTGCTGCAAACAATGAATGGCCATAGATCTCGTGACAGAGAAGGTGTCACTCTAGTAAATGCTGAGTTAAAATTCATTTACATCTTGAAAAATTAAAAAGTATGAATAATTACAAATTCCTATCCCAATTCATTCTGTCAGCATCATTAAATCATTTGTGAATCTGTGACTGAACATAAAATGGGAAGATCTGAATTTAGTAAGAAAATTATTGTCAAGTGTGTTAAAGCAATAGTATTACTTTTATTTATTGGCACAAGGTTCCTAGACTGACATTTTTTTTTTTTTTTCCTAGACTGACATTTTTTTAACATGTAGAATAATATTTTCAAAGTTTAGCATTGAACAAATACTAAAATAAAATGAAAATACGGTTTATATTTTAGGCTGATACATGTAATTGTGCTAGCGTCCTTATTAAAATAGGGACACGTTGATCTTCAAGTTTCCTTACTGAGTGTCTCTTTCTCTGCCTTGGATTTTTGGACCACTTACAAAATGGAGAGAAGGGACCGGAGGAATTTAGAGCGTCAACCACTCCTCCCTTTCCCACCCTATTTATTTAAAACAAAATTATGACACCACTAATATAATAATCCCAGACTTGCGAATTTGACTATGAAATGAGGAATTAGGAATCTGAAGTTCAGGAGTTTGTATGGGGTGGATGGATCAAGGTTTTTACTCCATTCATAGGCATCTTTATACCTCCCACTTATGTACTGATATGTTCTAAACATGTACTTTGCATTCCTTGTACTCAATCTTGTGAAGGGTATGCGTAAACAGGCAATCATCACTTAACTGAGGTCTCAGTTGTTTTAAGGTAAAACAAGAACCGTAATGTCTCTTCCAGCTGGGTTGTTGTGAGTGTTCCTGGGCATAACTGTACAAACGACATCAGTGAGGGACCACAGGGAAGACAAAGAAGGACCCTGTTGTTATGGAGCTTACATTAAAGATGAAGGGAGACGGGCGATAAACAAGCAAGACAGATAATTTCTGACCTCAGAAAGGTAGGGACATCAAAACAGAGTGGTGAGGCAGAAAATGACTGTGGGAAAGAGATGACACTAAATTGGTTAGAAAAGGAAGAATGGGGTCAGTACTGAGCAGGACTCCACTAACCTATGAAGATTTGTGCAAATTAGAAAAAGTCTCCTTTCTGGGTATGTGCTGTCCAAGGTGGCAAAGTCTGAACGGGAGGGCTTGCTTAGTGCAAAATTAAGAGGCAGCTCTTACCCTGGTCAGTTGCAGCTCCAGTCCGAGTCTTGAGGAGGAGAGAAGAGCAGGGGGCCTTTGTGTAAGTACACAAACTGCAGGACAAGTGCGTAATGTATGAAGTGGCTCTGTCTCCAAGGGGGAGACACTTGAGTTCTGACTTGAACACAAAGAAGCAAACCTCAGAAGAGGTCCAATAGAAAGATTCTTGGCAGGGAAAGGCAAGTCAAAATGCCCAAGTTAGGAGCCAGCCTGGCTTGCTTAAAGGTCATTGGTGCTGGAAAGCAGAGGCAAGCTCATATCAGAGCACTCTCGGCTGTTCCAGTGAGTTTGGATTTGTTCTAAGGGCAGCAGTAAGCTTTTGAAGTGTTTTAGTATGACATGTAGGTTTTTAAAAGATCATCGGCTGCTGTGTGAAGAGACACAATGTTTGCAGAGGAAAGCTTGTGAGAGGCAGCAGAAGATCAACTGATGACTATTGAAATAACCCAGGTGAGAGATGACATGAGCTTGGTCTAGGTGGTTGCAGTGGAGATTCAGTTGTTTGCGCAAAAAATGTGCATGAGTACTTACTCAGTACTAGGCACTTTCCTAGGATATGGAGTTATAGCAGTGACCAATATAGACAAAATCACCTATTTTGTGGAGCTGAGATTCTTCTGGGCAGAGAGAAAAAATATCAACGAAATAAGTAAAATGGAAATCAGTATCCTATTAAAAATGTATCAAGGAAGGGTAATAAGGAGTGCTATTTAGAGTAACGGGTGGCAGTTTTAAAGATATGGGCAATGAAAAACATAGAAATTATAGATAAGTGGATGGACTCAGAGTACATCTTGACACAAACCCAATAGGATTTTTAAATGAATTTGATATGGTAAGTGAGGGAAAGAAATCAAGGATGACTGACAATTTGGCTTGAGCATCTGGGAATGAATGAGAAAAGTAATACTCAGATAAGGGCAGGAAATTTCCTGTTTACTCAGCTAGATGCTGTTTATGGACTAATTACTTAGTCATTGTTGTCACTTGAATTATGTAGTTTTCAATTTTGCCAGAGGACTTATATAGAAGACACTGAAGTTGAAGCCATAGTTACTTTGTTGGATTATTGCAAAAATATATCATATTGGTAATTAATTTTCAAGATTTTTTTCATGATTTTAGAAAAATTTTAAGCAAATGGATTCTTTAGTATAAATTGGCTATGCAACCCTACTATAGGGTGTTTAAAACACCATAAGCTTCAAGTTCTTAGATCAAAGAGCATCCTCCAGGCCAAAATGTTTCTACTGGAAAGGTTTCTTTGCATCCTGATAAAAACCTTCCCTAATATTTCCATGTGTTATTATATATTTGCATATTTGCTTTGATGAAAAGCAAGGAATAGTTGCCAAATACATATTTCATTCTTTTTTTTTTTTTTTTTCTGCGGTACACGGGCCTCTCACTGCTGTGGCCTCTCCTGTTGCGGAGCACAGGCTCCGGACGCGCAGGCTCAGCGGCCATGGCCCACGGGCCCAGCCCCTCCGCAGCATGTGGGATCCTCCCGGACCGGGGCACGAACCCGTGTCCCCTGCATCGGCAGGCGGACCCTCAACCACTGCGCCACCAGGGAAGGCCCATACATTCTCTTGATTAAAAGTGATAAAGGTAGTATTAGTATGTTTTCTTCTTCATCTCCAATTTATAAGGTAGAAATAATTCTTCCATGGAAAAGCCAACTAAAGAAAGGAAATAAGATTGATTCAAGATCATATCATTGTTCCATTTATCCTTGTACCTTGATTATGACAGAATACCTGATGCCTGGGACTTAACAAAAATAAATGCACAGAATCATACCCATAGAGTTTTGGGGTGTGGAAGAGATCTTTGAAATCAGCTATTCCAACACCCTAATGTTTCAGGTGGAAAAAAATGGTCTCTAGAAGGAAAGGTGGCCTAACCAAGGTCATGCTTCAAGAGCATTTAAGATAAAGGTTTTTCACTCCATTTCATTTTTCTATTTATTGAATATTTATTTGGAAGGTGAAGATAAATGCTAATTATTTTATCTATTGGCATAAATGACTCATAACTCTTAGAAGATCTTTAAATATTCACTTCCTAAGATGAAAAGTCTCATAGTTTTCTTCAGCGGTCAAGTTCTATTTAATTAGGTACTAAATTGACCTCAAGTAGCACATTTAGTTACCTGACCTCATTTTGACAATTCTAGATAGACTGTC
This sequence comes from Orcinus orca, assembly GCF_937001465.1. Classification (NCBI taxonomy): domain Eukaryota; kingdom Metazoa; phylum Chordata; class Mammalia; order Artiodactyla; family Delphinidae; genus Orcinus; species Orcinus orca. Next base: position 37,815,972 of record NC_064570.1, on the reverse strand, counting down.
TAGTGGAAGGTTTTCAAGACTTTCAGAATTACTATTTCTTCACTTTTCCTAAATAGTCCCTTCTAGCTATCCAAATTATATCTCTGTCAACCCCAGAGCAAATCATATTTATACATAAGGTGAGGCAACAGGCAGACAGTAAAGATGGGAGAAACAGACAAATAGGTAATATGAATTGTATGTTTTTCTTTTAGTACAAAGGCCAAAGCTGATAGGAAAAGAGATTAATGAGGCATATCAGATGGACTGCAGTCTCAATTTATAAAAATAAAAACTGTCTCATGTACTTAGGATGCAAATATCCTACTTGCCATGGAGTCATCCAATGAAATGTCTTTCATCTCTTCTTTGATTCCCTCTACCCACGCCCTTCACAATCTTTATGCTCCCAGAGTACCCAGTGTACACTTTATTGTCTGATTCTCAATACATTTGTTTATTTACAAGTCTGTGCTGGGATTTTTTGTTATTGTTGCTGTTTTTGTTTTTTTTATCCTCATTCAACTACAGCAACTTGAGAACAGAATCTGGAATGACAATACATATTTGGTAAAGGAAAATGAATAAAGGAGAAAATGAATGATTATATGAATGAATGAATAAATGAATGTTGCTAAATGCTACTCTGTTATACTGTTTCTAGAGTGTTTGAATATGAACAGAGCAAATCACAGTATTTTTAGTTCTTGGTAGAGTACAAAATAGTTTCAACAAAATATTAAAAATAATAAAATTTTACTTATTTATTTTTTGGTTTTCTATTTTTCAATTATTTATAGTTCCAGACCAAAGTATTCATTTTCTTTCTGTGAGACTCTTTACCAAGTTGTTTATGAGTACCAATCTTTCAATGAAAGTGAAACATTAACACTTTTATCCACGATTAGTGGGAAAAACTGAGCTGAAAGTTCAAAGATTTAGAAAGGTAGCTTCATTAGTTAAACAGCTCAATCAAAATATAACACTTGCAATATATTCTGAATCTACAGTTACCCTCAAGTGGAAAGACTATGAAATTACCCATTGTGGTATATACTTCAAGCTTAAAGAATTATGTCCCTACATATGTAACTTGAATAGGATTTTAGTGCCAGAAGAAACAAGAATTTACTGAGAACACTGAAACCCAAAGAAAATGAACAACTTGCTAAATTCACCTAAGTGACACATAAGTAGGATCCATGAGTGCGGATTCCCAATGTAGTGCTCTGCACAGCAGCATGTTGTCTTTCTGTCTGCATTTATTTTAGAGATAGCAAAGAAGGACAAGCAATGAACAAAATATATGATGAAATCTAGAATAATGTTAAACAATTTCAATTCAGTACAAATGTTATGTTGTTATATTATGCTTTAGAATTCTATAGTCAATGACATTCATAATAATTAAAAGAAAATAGATCTTAAGTGCAGTATCCTATATTATGGCGTAATGATATTTTTAATGGATGTTTTAATCCTTGTTTCATTTGAAGATGATTTGAAATACAAATTAACACATGTTTTCGACCATCAGTTATGTCAATTCAATTTTCAAAGTTACAATTAATTCAAATTAGGTCTCTGAGATGCTGTTCTCCAATGTCAAACATGTTTAACATTCTTTATCAAAATGGAGATGCCTATTCTCTAAGTGAGTTGAGTGACAGAAGTATAACAGTGGCTTATCTTATTAGAAATCAATTTTTCCATGACATATATTCAAAATATTATGTTTAAAATTTTAAGGACATAATTGAATAGAATTAAAAATGGATAATTTTTAAGAAAAATTACAAAATTTCAATAAAATTTTGAGTTAAAAATCTCAAGTTTTATTTATATCCCTAAGCATGCCCCTACCCCCATCATATGCTAACTTTCTGACTAATGAATAATGAGCTATTATTCACTTAATTTAATTGATCATTGCTACTAAAACAAAAGTATCAGTTCTAATAAGGTTGTTGTCTACCAACCAGGTCATTATAACATGTCATATCCCTAAATATGAGTACATTCAATCTATCATAGCTCTCAAGTCAAAATTTAATACTTCAGGTTTTATATTTGGTTTTACTTTTCAGAGATCCAACACACTTTATTGATTTATTCAAAGACTGAAAATCAAGTCACAACAAATTATTGATCATTGGGACTGTGAGTAGCAAACAGAAAGTTGAGAAAATAAGAGAAAAGATGGCTCCCAAGACAAAATCATTACATTTACAAAATGCATTAAAATAACTTTCAAGTAGAATAACAAATTCACTTCTTAAGAGGTAGAAGGCTTGACATTTTTGTAAACTATCTAAACATGGAAAATAAATAATGTCTCCTTCCATCTCATATCTTTTATGGTTGTTTGACTTGAGGATTCTACCAAAGATGTTATTGACAGAGAATAGCTGGCACAGTCAATTGCTAACTCAATTCCTAAACTACTAGAATCTGTTGTTTTCATTCTCAATAACATCAGGACCTACCAACAACCTTAGAGATAAATCTACTCTATGTTCTCTTCCATCTCAATTTGCTGTCACTCTAACCACTAAGAATAAAATTCACCTAAAAATGTAATGATGGAATTGGATGATATTTTTTCAGGCCTTATGGCCAGCTTAATAGACACCCAGGAAATTTAAAAGTAAACCATAATCCAAGATTCCTCCAGTAATTCTGGTAAGAAGCCATCTGATCTCCTGAGTATGGAGTCACAGTCCACTCTGCTTACACTTTCTATACCAGATTCCCTTCACTGACAAACCAACAAAGGCAGCTAATAATTAGCAGCAGATTGCCTGCTTTCTTTGGCAGTTGTGTTGGCAAGATTTAGGAGAACATGTCAAATTTACACTACAATGGAAATAGAAATTGTGAGTTTGTTTTAAATTACAGAGTAGAGAAAAGGAAGGGAAAAAGAAAACCTAAGAAGCAGTGACCCCCTTTTCAAAAAATATTTATAATTCTCCCTATAGTGCTGGAGACAATAGAGACAATAAGCATCTATCCGAACAAATTCTGCAACTTCCTCTAGGTTCAATTTCCTCATCTATGAGGTGGGAAACTTAAACCCACCTCCTAGGTTCTGGTGAGAATTCAGTGAATTCCATGTGCAGCACTTAGCACAGTGCCTGGTACACTGTTAACTCTCAGTAAGTGGTAAATCTTTTCTATCGTCAATGTTGTCATCACCATCTCTAATAGTCCCCCAAACTCTTTTAAGGTTAGACACAGAATAATGTCTGGATGACTTCCTCAGTTTTTCTTCAGCTCTAGGCAAGCCATGTTTTTCAAGGTTCATTGTGTATTTCCTTATCTTCAAATACAGGGAGGTACTTTTTAAAGCTATTGTATGGCATTTGAAAAACAGTGTTGCTTCTCTTTTATACAGAGATCTCATACATACAAAATAGAATCAGTCTGATACCTTTCAACCACCCCCTATAGCTATTTCCACACCACACAGAACTTGGCAAAGGGACGGGATGCTGCCATTGTCCTATTCTTTATGTACACCTGTAGGAAAATTGCTTTCCTTTTTTTCCCCCATATTGTCTCTAACACATGAAAGTAGTCCATGGTTACAAGCATTTCAAAGAGAGATGAAAAGCCTAAGGAAGAACCTAGAGTCAATTAATAAAGAATCTTCTGGTTTTGGAATTTACCTCAGGAAGAGAAAAAAGGGGTTGACATTTTGTTTTAGTGGAGAATTTTCTACTGGGTGCTTCAATAAAGATGATAAAACTCCGTATCTTTTCGACTACAGGCAGGTAACATAAATTTAAATATTCCAATGCTTGTGCTTAATAGATAAAGGATAAAATGGAGACATGTTAATAATTATTATGTAATAGGCTTAACACCACAATTAAATTCACAAATACATTCTCAACTGAATGACACATCTGGAAATCATCCAACTTCTCTTCCTGTTTTAAATTGTGTATAATTGATATTATTTTGTCATTTAAAAAAATACACACTGCTTATCCAGTGTCTGCCAGGAGGCTATTTATAATTTACACAAAAAATATTCCTCTGGGAAAAAAATCATTATTAATGTAATCATTGTCAAGAATAATAGAAAATGGAAAAGGTTTACATCTTATGTAACCTCATATAAGACAAGATTAAATCATCAGTTTGTTTTTCACCGGATGTTTCAATATGAGAGTGTTGGTGCTTTTTCTATGTCTATTTCTAAGAGATTCCAGTTGTTACAAACCTTGTCTACCAAACACGTGCTCGTTACCTAAACAATGTGAGTGGTTGGAAAGAAAATGGTTTATAGGTGACGGTTTTTTCTTCAGGAGAGCACCATGTCAACCACAAAGCAGAAATATTGAATAAAAGAGAGTAGTGGGGATTTGAGAAATGTAATATAAATAATTAAGTGTGCATGACAAAGGACAGACACTAAAGTATAATGGGGTCTAATCTGGAAGGACACAGTGCAGTATAGGTAACAACTACATGAGACATTACTTTGTTCAGTTCTTCTCCTGTATTTATTTCTCACTAGGTATTGTAAATAAAAAAAGTATACCTAATTATATCACTACCTTTTCCCTCTTGGGTTGAAAAAATTGACCACCTAAATAAGGATAAATACTAAACTCATCGTAAACAACTAATAATAACAATCAGAATAAAGCTGAAGATAAACATTGATGAAATACTAGGACCTCACCTTTATCAAGCCTGTTCCAGCCTCTGCGGTTCTTTCTCCTCTAGGTGTTTATAAGTGAGTATAATCTGCATCATATCGTTTAGTCTTTTTTTTTTTTAGTTTAGTCTTTAATTAGTACCTTCTTCCACTTTTCTCCCCAAGCTTCTTTATACTGTTCATTGTTTTATTTGTAATAACTTCTGACTAGATCGTTACCTCCTTCTACTTTGAAACTCATGTTACGACCACCAGCATTGAGTACATTCTAGGGGTTCAGTAACTGCTGGGAGACTGACAGGACGACTTTCAGCATATCAACTTGGATGCTGAGGAGGAGGTAAATAGGCAAAACATATTATCTTCAAATGTGGAATAATTATTACTACTATGTGGGAATAAACAGTATTAGTGCCTCAACATAGAATATTTTAGAAAACCAAAACATAAAATACATTAGGCTAGAATAGCAGTCATAGAACTGATCAAAAAATCCTGAGTGACTGGTTGAACAGTCTTCAGCCTATAACGTTAATGTTAATATTGCAAAATTCATTATTGTCTTCATCTTGCACAAACATCCTATACGGGAATAAAAGCTATGGACAAGGAGTATTTGTTTACCAAATTAGATCTCTCTGAAAGTAGCTATATCAAACTACTTAGTTTATAATTAGTTATATCAAAATAGGCATGGGGCATACTTATTTCTATGTTTAAAATAGGGCTGCTTTTAAAACTAAAAAATAAAATAAGACTTGCTTAAGAAAAGGGTTAAGAACTATGCATTTAGTTGAATGGTTAGAAAGCCCTAAATTCCTTATTCTTTATCTTCTGGGCCACCCAAATGAACCTTAGAATAGCACTAGGGGAATATATTTACATAATCACTAGAATGCTTTTTTAATCTGCGCTCTTGCATATAAATGACAGATAAGATTATTAAAAGACATGACACATTAATAAATAACACCTAATTAGTTTGATAATTCTTTGATTAAGCCCTAATTTTCCTTGCTTCTCATTCAGCAATTCAAATTACTCTGTATTATTTGTTCCTTTTCAGACTATTTTAGAACAAGCTTTGAATAGTCCCGGTAGGCTACCTGAGAAGGAATTTATTCTTATCTGACAGCAGGTCCATGCCATTAATAGTGACAAGGCCAGACCAGAACGACACTGTAATCAAAGTTCCCTCACAGCAAAGACATTCCTCTAGAATCTGACACCTCTTTCAAAAGGGCTGGAGACAAATTCTGAGAAAGCAAGAAAAATGAAATGTTAGGTCTTCAGTTTGTTCTCCTTACATGTACAAAGAGAAAGTAAAGTGATATGAACATTATACTGTGGGGAGAGAATTCTTCTTATTTACTGGCCTTCTCCCCAAACCTAATGCCTTTTATCACAATGAAGCTGACTGAGAGAGTAGTAGCAGCATCAGAGGAATCATGGCCACTCAGAAGTGCTTGTATCTATTTCTGCACATTCTAGCTATTTATAATGACTAGAATGTTTAATCGATTGATTGAGACAACTATGAAAATTGGATACATTTATCTTAAATAGATTGCCCATACTTCAAATAATCAGAAGGCACCTTTCATGGGGCCAAGTCCAGGAACTATGCACGCCTGTAATGAAGGGTAGGCTCTCTCTCTTTTTTTCTCACTTCTGTGTAATTCTATATGCTGCCTGCAGTTTACTGACACACACAGCAAACCCAGCTTTGTTAATTCTGAGCCTCCGTCTCTAGAGATACTACCAATAACTCCTTTAAGAATCTTTACACAAGGCCTATTTGCAATGCTTAGAAACCTGTCATCTTTCTAAATAACAAGATTATTTCTAGGAATGAATAAAGAGGGCTGCTCTGGGATGATCATCAATAATTTTTTTTAGTGACATAAATATTATACATCATGAATTCAATTCAATAAACATAGCATGTATCTGGCAAGGTATGAGGCAACAAGGATTTCAAGGAAAATGTTTCTTGAAGGTGTATATAGGGCAGTAAAGGAAGACTTGCTAGGGAGAGGATGATATATAATATACGATAAATCGGAAAGGTAATATGAAGTGGTGGGTAGAAAACCATAATTTTGCTATATTTGAGCACCACTGCTACCACTATACATCTAAATAGTACATATTATAGTCAGGTAGTGTTCTAAGTATATGTGTCTATGCATGAATTATTCCATTATTACCCTATAAAGTAATATCTATTATCCTATTTTAAAGGAGAAGTAGGCATCACGCATACTTGTTCACTGCTATATCTACAGAATCTAACGTGGTTCGTAGAACTCATCTAGATGACACTTAAACCAAACTCATTAATGCATATAATGCAGGATTTTTTCATATGAACCTCAATATAACACTATAAATTATGTATTATTACCCACATTATATAGATAGTAGAACCAAGGATAGAAGACATCAGATGACTAGAATGGGCAAAATTGGTGTAGTATGCTGTTGATGTGGTTCTAAAAAACTAAGCACTTGGAAAGCTTTGGCCTTTCAGTGCACTTTGACCATCTGCTCATGTATTCTGCAACAATCCCATTATCCACCTCATTTGACAGGGGAGGAAATGGAGACTTAAAGAGATTGATTAACTTGACTAAAGTTATAATTTCAAGCAAGTGTCAGGGCCTAGATTTGAAACCATGCAGTCTGGCTCTGGAGTCTGTATGCCTAACCACCTGTTCTCACTGCCTGTAATGTTCATGCATTAAATGGTTACTTCTGAAGAAACAAAATAAAACAATGCAAAACAACAGAAATCAGCCAAAGAAGAAAAGGAAGCAATTACTGTCTGTTAGGTTATAAACAGGTCTGGTTCTAGCACTTTCCTTCATACACTGTGGTTTTGACCGACAGTCACACATATTTCACTTTTCTTATTTATATCTAGACCTCATTTAAGTTTCTACCTTTTGCGTGAACTTAAATTGTCAAGATAGTTTGCAGTATTTTGAGTTGCAATATTAATTTCTTAAGTCACTTATACACAGTTCCCATCACCACCCCCATGAAAAAATGGCTTGTGAAATATGCCCCAACTTCCTTCCAAACCATGTTTTAGACTCAACACTTTAGCACTATTGCACAAATTTTCTTGTTTTCAATACCTTAAGCAGAGGGCTGCCTGATCACACTCTCTCAAATACTGGTTTTGTGTCATTGTTCTACTTTAAATCTTTCAAAGATTCTCTTCCATGCCAGATATCAGCTGTGCCTGATTGACCAAGTGTCTGTAATCTGTCACCACAAACATCACTTCTTATGCCCCGTTTCTAATCTTAATTTATCCCCTATCCAGTCTGATATCATCATTGTCATATAAACATATCAATTTCACATGCCCTATGTCCTCATTCATTTTCTCTTTCATTCATACACAAAGCAAGCCCTATGTATTCTTCAGCAGTTAGTCAAATAATATCCATTTTTCAAGTTCTAGATGTACATTATCTCTCCTGACACCAGAAATCACGGATGTCTCTCTGAAACTTGTAACATTTAGTGCCTGTATTATGCAATCTCTCAAGTTTAAACTTTTTTCTACTAATTAGTTCCTTTCTTCTCTTTCATCTACACCACTTGTTAAAAGAGAGATCATCTTTAGTATTCTTATGTCCTTTATTGTGCTCAGTTTGGGACTGCTGAGCACGCAGAAGATACTCAGTGCTTGTACTTTGCCTTATTTCACTCTGTCTCCAGGCAACCTCATCTCCACCACTGACCTCTCCCCGAAGCTCCACACTTGATTCTCTAACTGCCTACTTCAGAGCTTTCTGTGAGAATTAAATGAATAAAGTATGTGAAAATATACAGAATGAACCTTAATATTTAGCAGATGCTTATCAAATGACATCTGGATTGGAATTTTCACTTATTCCCCTTTTGCAACTGAATACCACATGTGGCTTTAAGAATAAGTGAGGGCTTCCCTGGTGGCGCAGTGGTTGGGAGTCCGCCTGCCGATGCGGGGGACGCGGGTTCGTGCCTGGGTCCGGGGGGATCCCACGTGCCGTGGAGCGGCTGGGCCCGTGAGCCATGGCGCTAAGCCTGCGCATCCGGAGCTCGTGCTCCACGGCAGGAGAGGCCACAACAGTGAGAGGCCCGCCTACCGCAAAAAAAAAAAGAATAAGTGAATTCAGTCTCCTACTTCTCCAGCTCTGCCCACTCTAGTGGGCACTCTCTTCCTTTACTTCCTATTTAGGGCATCTTTTTGGGTTTTCAGGCCAACAATCTCTGAATAAGTTTTTACTTTACTTTCCTATGGTATCAATATTAATAAATCCCATATGTCTACTTTTGTGATATTTCTAAAATCAACTTAGTTACCTTCATACCACCTCCCAAGATCAAGCTTTACTTCCTCTCCTCGGACTTACTCTAATTGGTCCTTCCTATTTCATTCTCTGAACCATCTTGCACAACATTTCCAATCTTGTTTCTCTTTCTAGGTCCCTAAGTGCCAATCAGAGTGAACCACTGACAGTTCCCTAAGTCTTGGAAGCTGAGAGATTTCATCTTAATCCTGAGGGCCTTAGAATTAGGCAGACCTGGGTTTAAATTCTTTGTCCACACAGTGTATGACCTGGACAAAACACTTGAACTCTCTGCCTAAGTTCTCTCATCTGTAAAACAAGGATGATAACACACTACTCTCAGAGTTTTATAAGGATTAAATACGATTTAGCAAAAAGTAAATACTCAAGAATTGACAATCACAAAAGAACATCTCAATATATTGTGATTCTGTGCCTTAATTATTATCGCTTTAGCCTTAAATGTCTTTATCCTTAACTTGATATAGGCATACCCTACCAATTTCTCAAGGTCCATTTCAATTTTTACCTCTTCCATAAGATTTTCTCTGAACTTTCACACTAGGAGCGCTATCATTTTGCTGTAAATTTCCATAGTAAAAGAGAAAGCAAAAAAAAAAAAAAAAAAGAGAAAGCAAAAAAATTTGGGGAAGGACATGTACATACATTATCATTTTAAGAATCTTAAGAAATGAATTTTACAAAGAAATTCTCCAGACTAAAGACCCAAAACAAAACCCCACAGCAAAGTATTTAAATCCTGGCTTGTGTGGCCCCCACCTTTACATTCTCTCCATTGGGTCCCAGTGTACTATCTGGGTCCACTGAAGCCAATCTTAGTGTTTTTGTTTCTTTTTTGAGCTATTCTCACTATTTGTAGAGACTAATATTCCTTGTCTTATTTTTTCTTATAGAGCTTCCAAAGAAGATCTATAATTAATTATTTTTAAACAATAATTAAAATTAATTAATTTTTTATTTTATTTTATTTTTTTAAGAAGATGTTGGAGGTAGGAGTTTATTAATTAATTTATTTATTTTTGCTGTGTTGGGTCTTCGTTTCTGTGTGAGGGCTTTCTCTAGCTGTGGCAAGTGGGGGCCACTCTGCATCGCGGTGCACGGGCCTCTCACTATTGCAGCCTCTCTTGTTGCAGAGCACAGGCTCCGGACGCGCAGGCTCAGTAGTTGTGCCTCACGGGCCTAGTTGCTCCATGGCATGTGGGATCCTCCCAGACCAGGGCACGAACCCATGTCCCTGCATTAGCAGGCAGATTCTCAACCACTGTGCCACCAGGGAAGCCCTAAAATTAATAATTTTTAAACAATAAAACTCATTCTATCTTGTAATTATCATGTAGCACCATTGGACAGTTTAAAAATCACACATTATGGGATACTCATGATCTTATTTTTCTCATATCTTGAACATTTTCTATTTCATCAACTAAGGAATTATTTCATCATTACTCGTCAATTATTCCCAACAATGCTAAGGAGAAAAAAATTAAGAAAAGAGAATAATGATGGAATTGTCCAGAAGGATGATGTAGTTGTAAGATAAATCATCATTATCTCATCATTCAGTTTTTTCATTGTGTTGACTAAAGTTTTGCATCATCATTCAAGACGGTATAAAAGCCTGGAGACATTTTTACAGTCTACTTTTAGTTTTACTTAATACAGTTTAGAATTTAGAGTTTTTATTTTCCATCCATTACTGCAAAGAGAAGAATATTGACACACAAAGCTTTTTATTGGGTGAATCAGAAGATGAATACAAAAAGACAGACAGCAATACACTAAACCTTAATGATTAGGGTGAAATTGAAATTGACTGTTCAAGTGAAATTTTAAACTATGAATCTTCACATGACAATGAATTTTCTCAAACCCAACAATCAATGAGTGAACAATATATTTCAAAGGACAAAAAGGGAATATGGTATTCTCATCTGGTTAGTTCTTCAACTGGGACTTTATCATGCAATATTTTGTGGCAAGAACGTGAAACATCTCATTTCGTTAAAAGGTTATGTTATAGTACTCATTCATCTTTTATAAAATCTGAGTGCCAAAATTTATGTTTTTTAAGTGTACAAATGCTAAGGAAGTCAGAAGGATTAATAATGTATAAATTTTTCAATTATTGGATTTATCATTCCAATTAATGTTTATAAATCTAATAATAAAAATGTTTTAGAATTATGGAATCAAGATGACATCTTTTCAACAAAATTATGAGCCATCAAAAATTCAGCTGTTGCATTTTGGTGATGCAAGTTCTGAAAGAATTTGAAGTAATAGCATCCTAGAGTCTATTAAAGATGTGTTTGAAATCTAGAACTGGTATCTACAAGGTGGATAAATTGTAGGTTTACGAATGATAGTTGACGAGCGGCTTTAGTTCCTTTTGGAAGATGTTTCCAATTGGGAGTGTACACACCTTCAAAACCAGGTAATTGATCAAATAAACATTTAACTTTGCTATGTTTAAATTTGTATCACAATTTTCACCATTCCTTTAATCTTACTTCTGTAAACAATCTTTAAATGATTTCAACTATTAAAAACATTAAGAGGTCCAAATGATAAGTGGAGATAACTATTTGTTGTAGCATCCTGAGATTAGCTTGTACATTTTCTGAACCTCTATTGCATACCTATCAAGTTTTCCTTAGTTATAAAATTATTTGTACTATGTCTTATCTCTTTTCTGGATTATCAGCTTATAGAGAGGATTCAACAAATGCTTACTGAGTAAACATCAAAACTCCCAAAGCTTTTGTTCTGTGAAAATAATTAGATGTTTGGAACTAAAGTGAGTATGTTTTTTAGTAGCAGGATTTTTTGGAGAAGAGCAGAGCAAGGCTAAATTTTACCTACTCTTCTCCAATACAGCCAACTGAGCTCTGAAATACACTAGATTAAACCATTGAATAACAGTGACTATAACGCAATTACATTTGACCTCTTCTCAGCAGGATCAAACCAAAAATGCAGTTAAGCACCACTGAAGTTCAAGAAAAGGATCTTAATAAAATGAGAGTACTAACTTATTCCTTGAAGCTCTTTCTAGCTATGGACTTAAAACCCATAGAATTGGAATGTGGGCTGCCAAAGAATACCTTATTATAGTCAGAAAAGATTTTGATAGGTGAATACCTTCAATTTTAAGAGAATAAATGACACAGAAAGTAGAATAAATTACCTTGACATAAATTCTTGGCTCAAGTAAAAGTCAGACAGTAGCTGGAATTTCAATAGTTGGATAATTTCTAAGGGATAAACTTTAGCTTGTATTGAACCTTAATCATAATGGCTACAGAGATGAAAAGCTGAAAAAAAGTGTTAAAATTACTAAGCGAAAGCACACTAGCCCTGGTCCTTGTACTGGACATTTAAATTGATTTCTTTATCTATAGTAAGTATAAAGGGGTCTGTGAGCCATGTGATTTCTTACTCATAGAAATGTGTCTCTTGTTTAATTTCGTTGACTCTGTCTGGTAATGCATGCAATTTATTTGGCCCAAGTGGAAGCTGATGAAGAGGGAGTATGAAAATGCCTAGCAAAATCATGATGTCTCTTTTTAAGAGTCTACCTAAATGAATGAAACTATCAGTAAGCTGTCGCTTAAGAAAAATGTGCTTAGCCACAAAGTATGGAAAAGGAAATTGGAGTTACTGGAAAGTTGATAAAGATTAATAAATCTAAAGGCTTCTATCTTGACCATCTGTACTATAAATTTATAAAAATAAACAAAAAGACAAAAGACACTGTAAATTGAGTCTCAGAGTTGCCACCAAAGTCTGCTTTGACCAGTTTTAATAGTTCTCTTATAAGACTATTAATTTGTGAAGATGTATGCACCCCTATGTTCACTGCAGCACTATTTACAATAGCCAAGATATGAAAGCAACCTAAGTATTCATCAATAGATGAATGGATAAAGAAGATGTGGTATATATATATATATATATATATATATATATATATATATATATATATTCAATGGAATATTACCCAGACATAAAAAAAAGTATGAAATCTTTCCATGTGAGGCAACATGGATGGACCTGGAGGTTATCATACTAAGTGAAATAAATCAGAAAGAGAAAAACAAATACCACATGATTTCACTTATATGTGGAATATAAAAAACAAAACAAATGAACAAACAAAATAAAACAGAAACAAACTCATAGATACAGAGAACAAACTGGTGGTTGCCAGAGAGGAGGGGTTTGGGGGATGGACGAAATAGGTGAAGGGGATTAAGAGGTACAATCTCCAGCCATAAAATAAGCAAGTCATGGGGATGTAATGTACACACAGGGAATATAGTCAAGTGTTGCAAAAACTTTGTATGGTGATGGATGCTAACTGGACTTATTGTGGTGATCATTTCATAATGTATAAAAATATCAATCTCTAAGGTGCACACCTGAAACTAATATAATAATATTGTGGGTTAATCATAACTCAATAGAAATTGAAAAATAAAAAATAAATTAAAAGAAAGAAAATGACAACTAGACACTTTAGCCCTAGAGGAAAAGTGGGGGTCATCAGCTTCAGGACAGCCCCCATGTGAAGACGGGATCTGTCTCTTTCTCCTTCTCTCTCAGTCTCTCCCTCTCTTCCTCTTCCCCTCCCTCCTCCCTAAAGTAGGTTAGGGGCTATTCAAAATGCATCCTATTACATTGAACATCTACACATTCAGGAGATCTAATGGTGGGGTTGTTAGTTATTGAAGGGCAGCAGAGAAAGTATTTCTTGAAGAAAGGAGCTCTTCAATGTCCATAATATCCCTAAAATTACACATTGTAGACATATGTCTACTCCAGTTGCTCATAGTTTTGGCCTTAGTAGCATACACTAATTTTCCAGGTTTAAACAGAATTTTCTTAATTTTTCAACTTAATATAGAGTGTGTCACTATAAGAGAATTTTAACTAGATACAACAAAATGATCTGATCCCTATAGTTCATTCTGCCTAATTAAGATGGTCCCTGTAATTGAGGTGGGGATTGTTTCTGGCCATAGAATACTGCATATTTACTGTAGAGAAAGAGCAATTCAGTTCATCTTCAGATAGCTAAAAAATTTTAAGACAATATTAGTCAGAAGTATTTTATTTGATGAGATAAAAAAGCAACATGTGAGGGCTTCCCTGGTGGCGCAGTGGTTAAGAATCCGCCTGCCAATGCAGGGGACACGGGTTCGAGCCCTGGTCTGGGAAGATCCCACATGCCGCGGAGCAACTAGGCCCGTCAGCCACAACTACTGAGCCTGCGCGTCTGGAGCCTGTGCTCCGCAACAAGGCCGCGATAGTGAGAGGCCCGCGCACCGTGATGAAGAGTGGCCCCCGCTCACCGCAACTGGAGAAAGCCCTCACACAGAAACGAAGACCCAACGCAGCCAAAAATAAATTAATTAATTAATTAATTTTTAAAAAAAGCGACATGTGAGACATCATGGCATTAGCACATTTAACAAGGTTTTTCAAATCTGAACTGTAATTTGGGCTACTTTTGAGGGTGGGACAATATTATCCAAAAAAAAGGAAACTTCATCCCAGAGGGTAAAATCAAGTTGTAGTTTAAAAACTCATTACCAATAATTAATAATGAACTCTAACTAAATAATAACAGGTATTCCACTAATCCCAAACAGAAGCAGATGGCAGCACAAATGTTTTATAAATACTGGATACATGCAGAGCAATAAACTTGGCAGGAATTGTTTTATTCTGTAATTGTCAGTCAAAGTCTATCACTTGCATTTTCTCTAAATTAACATGCCCAGATTAAATCTTGTTTCTGATTCCTTATTTTCCAAAATGCAAGCCATATTTAGTGCTTTCTCACTTCATCTTATGTATTGTCTCACCAACAAAAATAATATTATTAATTTTCCTTCTGTACACTTATGAAGCTTTATATAATTTTTTATATGAAACAATGGGCATACCATACAGGTTTCCATTCTCTAACTTCTTCCATTCCACCCTCCCAGATAAGATATACCGATTTACACATTCTTTTTCTTTTTTTTTTGCATCTTAATGATTACATATTCTTTAATTTCTTATACATTATGGCAACAAACCTTCAAAATCATGAATGTAGGTAGATGAAATAAATTATGAAGGCAACTAGAAAGTCAATAAATGGTATCAAGAAATCTAAAACCATGGCACTTGGGAATTATTTTCAAGAGTTTGAATATTACATAGTGCTAGAGATTTGAACTCATGACTGTTTAAAGAATGTTTACATATGACTTTAGAAGGGAACTTTCTGTATGGCTAGTAGTGTGGAGGCTCAGAACAGACCTCCCCAAGATGTGCCCCTTTGACATGTGGATTATTTTGAGCTAGGGCAACAGAGATCCTATAGGCTCAAGAGAAAACTACTGCCCCTCCCTTAACAACCTATAGGGATTTAAATTGGGATTTTTTTCCCCAGAAAAAGAGTTATTTATAGGAGATCATTTTTATCTAAGTGTCCTTATCTGTATGGCAGGACAAACATCTAATTACCTAATACCTGCTTTTCTTTTTATTGTGCTGTGAATTACCCTCCTGTCCTTGAGAGCCCCAGGCCCCTATCCCATTCCCTAGCTCAGGATGGCAATATATAGCTCATTTTACCTTTCTGTCTGTGAACTCTCCGGTATGTGAGGTCTCTGAGCCTCTTGTGTGAGTGTGTGTGGCAGGGCAGGTAATTCCTGTATGTATGAAATTAAATTTGATGTCTCCCTGTTAATCTGTCTCATGTCAATTTAATTTTTAGAACCTAGAAGGCTAGAGGGAAGTTTTCTTCTTCCCAGTTGGTTTAGTTGGTAACATAAACTTCCCTTGCTGGACTCTGCTCGCTCCAAGGCTGCTGCAGCTGAGAGATCCTGAAACATCTAACAAATGGTAAGACTCTTTTTAAAAAAAAAAAAAAAAAATTTAATTAGCAGGAGAAAATATTTGTAGAGCTAGTTCCTTGTACTTGGTGACCAGTAAATTTGGCAGAGAACTCTTGACTTTATTGATCCATTTCCTCCCAAAGACGGGCGCTGTTTTAATTTGTATCTGTCTCCTTTTGTCTTATTCTTGGTCCTGAGAGCTCATTTGGCTTTATGACCAGTGAGAATAGTCTCTCTGGGTTCTGCCATCTATCAATATAAGGTGGATGTGCCTACATGCATTTGCCAGTCAGTCAAACAGACTAGGATTTAGAGCAGCTGTAGCCAGTTGGTCCTAAGTACAGGTATCAACCTTGGCTTTGACTAGCATCTCTTTGTCCAGGCATGCCACTTCTCAGGGGAGCTTATCATAAGGGTCCCAGTCCATAAGGAGCCATTTTCATCTCAACCTTTGTTGCTTTGTTAGTGCAGGCACTACATCATCCTTACTGCCTGTGCAACAAAGATCTTTGCTTTCTTAGATGATTTTTGGGAGTGAACTTTTTGGATCTTATGAGGGCTGCATCTCTTTGCACTCTCCTTTGGGGACACCTCTTGCATCTATGGTTAAACCATAGAAAGACTTATTGGTTTCAATCACTATTAAGATACTACTTGCCAATTATGGGTCCTCTGAATTGGAAAAACTTCTAAATTGGTAAATTTTTAGAGAGCTGTCATCATAAACAGATGTTTTATTGGTACCTATGGGAAGACCAAATTAAAAAGTGAATACAAAGAAATATAAAGGCTAGCCTTAAGAACTACCCTAATTAAAAAAAAAAAAAGTTTCAAGAAGCCGTCTCAGCTTTCCCTCATGGATCTTACAGATGCTAATAAAAATATTATGTTAATTAACAAGATAATGAAAAGAGATTGAGGGGAGAGTCAAGGGACCCTTCCAAACAAGGTGAAATTTTTTAAAGAGTTATTAAGAAATAAAGTAAATAAAGCAAGTATTGAAAGAGATGGAACAAAGAGAAATCAGAAAGAGAAGCGTCACAGGACTCATCCCTGCAACGTGGAAATCTTTAGATAGTTATTAAAACTGAGATTGAGGCAGGAAAGATAGGACTGGGCCCAAGGACAGGCTCCTCATGTTAGAGAAGGCAGATAGCTACATGTGAACAGAGAAAGGGGGACATGGGCCAAATGGCAGGAAACCATACATCTTGTAAATAATAAACAGTGGGGGTCCTTGAGCAGACAAAGAAAAGCAGGAACCTTCAGACTGACAGGAAACCACATATTTTGGGGTGATAAGTGTCCTGGAGGCACACAAAGAAATGTGGGAAAAGGCGGGACTCTCTGGCATCCCAAGGTAACCTTTTGCTTAGTATGTTCTCATCACAATAAAATTAGCCTTGCCGATAAGAAGTTCCCATCATGCACCAATGCCATAACACGCCCCACCAAGATTAAATAAGGAAAAAAATCCCTCCTCCCCTCAGGAATGAAAATCAGGGAATAAGACCCCCAAACCCTCCCTCCCCAATGAATATTCTGCCCCTTCATTTCTACACCCCACAGAACCGGCTTGCCAAAAGAAGCTCAGAGAAGCTACTCATCTGATACTGCCAGCTCTCCCTTTGAGAGCATCTTAAGCATCCTACCACTTAAATAAAGCCTTGCTTTGTTTTCTTGACCTCCCTGTCACCTCTGAATTCTTTCTGTGATGAGACAAAACCTACCCTCCAGTAACATCTCTGGCGAGGAACAGCCAGGAGAATTCGGTAAGCCTCAGCCTCTTGCCTCCCTTGCGCTTGAGAGGCTCTGCCTGACTTCCCGCCATTTCTCTCTCTCTCTCTCTCACTGTCTGTCGCATTTTCAGACCATTGCTGCCATGATGTGCGCATAGGTCCAGCTCTAAAAGCCACTAGGACAGTCACCACGAGAACTCTCCCGCAAGAGGATGAGTCAGACGTGGAACGGACTGGAGAGAGGATAGGTCTGTCCGCCCACCTCGAGGCAATTGCCACGCAAGAGTTTTCGGCACACAGGTAAAGGCATAACACCGCCCCCTCCCCGCGGCTCCCGTTACAGGATTACTATCGGTCCACCTACGCCTATCGTCTCTGCCTCCCTATCTCACTCTTTCCATTTTTCCTTCTGCGCCATACTCGGCCGGAAATGGGGGGAAAGAAATCTGCCAGGCAGTTTCCAACCTCACCGCTAGGTCTTGCACTTCTCATTGTGCAGGGCAAGTCAGGAAAAGTTTCCGGGCCTTCTCACAGGCAGCTAGCGACCCGAAACACAGGAGCTTTGCCCCCTGGGTTTGCCTTATCCACCATTTAACTAACGGTCCTCGGGTTCAATTGTGTGTCGATATAAAATGCAGCCTCACTCACACTGCAGGAGAGTTCGCACCGAGGCGGTGCCGCAGTCCCCTCGGGAGCTCCCTCGGCCACAGGCGGTCTGGGTGTCACAGGCGGCGCTTACGGGAGCACGTCCAGGTGGCCAGCATTCGCTGCCGCCTCAGTGCGCGCTCCCGGGGCTCCGCCCCCTCCCCTAAACTGGGCCTGTCCCTGCCCCCGCTCCCCGCCTCGCCCTGGGAGGCAGGGGCCTCGCCCAGGGGTGGGTAGCGCACATGGCCACGCCCAGGGGATACGGTGTCCCCATTGCGCTTTCCTCCTCTGGGTTGATGGACTGGGGGTGTCCTCACAGGGCCGCCGGGCCCTCTGTCCCCTTAAGTGCAGATATAGTGCCTCTGCCTGATGCCACCGAATCCCGCCCTGCACCACTCCGCCCTGGCCCACTGGATGGAGGGGGCGGGGGGACTGAGACCCAGGGGCGCTGCCCACAAAAGGGAAGGGAAGGGCTTCCCTGGTGACGCAGTGGTTGAGAGTCCGGTTGCCGATGCACGGGACGCGGGTTCGTGCCCCAGTCCAGGAAGATCCCACATACCGCGGAGCGGCTGGGCCCGTGAGCCATGGCCACTGAGCCTGCGCGTCCGGAACCTGTGCTCCGCAACTGGAGAGGCCACAACAGTGAGAGGCCCGCATACCGCAAAAAAAAAAAAAAAAAAAAAAAAAAAGGAAGAAAAAAGAGAAGCTTTTTCACACACCACCTCCCTTAAGGCCCAGGGCCTATTTTCATAAACTTACCACGCTTTGAGAGAAAGGATTGTTCCCTAACTAAATAGGTCCTAGAACAATGAGGCTGTCTGTTCCATGGGAACGTACCCTGGAACACAGGGATTAATCATTGTACTTAAAATCTATAAAGAAGGGGTTTCCCTGGTGGCGCAGTGGTTGAGAGTCCGCCTGCCGATGCAGGGGACAGGGTTCGTGCCCCGGTCTGGGAGGATCCCACATGCCGCGGAGCGGCTGGGCCCGTGAGCCATGGCCGCTGAGCCTGCGCGTCTGGAGCCTGTGCTCCACAACGGCAGAGGCCACAACAGTGAGAGGCCCAAGTACCGCAAAAAAAAAAAAAAAAAAAATCTATAGAGAAGCCTTCAAGGAAGGCTTACTCATCCTGGGTACCAAGGATGCCAGGATAGGACACAGGCCCCAGCAGGACTGCCATAACGGGGGTAGCTAATCCCCATTTTGGCTAGGGTCCATGGACTGCGTGGGCTGGGAGGCCTGGAACCAGCCCTATCTTAGGGAGCCCCCACGGGACCTCCTAAGGCTAGTGCTCCTCTTTGTTACAGGAGCACTCTCTCCCCGAAGGAACTATGGGAAACACCTCCATCCCCAAGGACTCACCCCTCAGGTGCATTCTGAGTCACTGGGGCAAGTTTCCTCTAGATGCTTTAAAAGAAAAAAAGCACATTTTCTTTTGTAACACAGCTTTGCCCCATTGAGGACGATGAGGCCTGGCCAGAGAATGGAAGAAGCCTCAACTATAATACCATCTTACAGTTAGACATTGTTGCAAAAGGCAGGGAAAATGGGTAGAAGTTCCTTAGGTTCAGGCTTTTATGGCCCTAAGAGAGAACCTGGAGCTATGCAAGTCCTACGTTAGGGAACCTTGCCAGCTGGGAGCCTTTCAGGCTGTACAAATGCCCTCTCTAGTGGCACCCCTGGAGGAACACAAGCCCCAGACAGACGACCCAAGCCCCAGCACTCTTTTACCATCTTCAGCCCCTCACCTGCCGTATAAGCTTCTTGACCCTTCTGTACCAGAAGTGCAGCCAGAGCTGCTTTGCCCCCTTCAGGAAGCAGTAGGCAGGCCTCAGGGAATTACCAGAGTCTACACCTCTTTTTCTTTGACCTCAACCAGTGCCTCACTCACTTGGGCAGATTCCAGGAGGACCCCAGCCGGTGCACCAAAGAATTCCAGGGACTGACTCTCTCCTTTGATCTTACCTGGAAGGACCTAAATATTGTCCTTTCCCACTGCTGCCACACTGAGGAAAAGACCCCATATTTGGGCACACGGTCAAACATGCTGATGGATTATACGTTGCCCAACTTCATCAGCACCCTGTGAGCATGACAGCAGTACCTCTAATGGATCCCAACTGGGAACCCAATTGGAACTATCAGCCGGGTCAGCCTGGTATCACTAGAAGGGACCACATAATCCTTTGCCTTACTGAAGGGATGAATTGATGCATAATTAAACCTGTTAACTATTGTAAGGTTAAGGAGATAACCCAAGGCCAAGATGAAAATCCAGCCCTATTTCAGACCCGACTGGTAGACGCCCTCAGAGGGTATATGAATGTAGACCCAAACCCTTTTGAGGGACACATTGTATTTACAACCCACTTCACCAGCCAATCAGCCCCTGACATCCATCAGAAGCTTCAAAAGCTTGCCATGGGGCCGCAAACCCTCTCAACCTTCTTATTGATATGGCCTTCAGTGTCTTTAACAATAGAGACCAGGCTGAGGAAGAAAGGAAGGAACAGCATGACTTAAGAAGGGAAGGACAGCAAGCCAGGCTTTTGGCAGCTCTCATGACAAGACCTAACCACCTCCTGGTCACCCCAAAAGTACCAGAAGACCTCTGCCAGGAAAGGGAGCCTGTTTTAGCTATGGGAGCCTCAAACACTGGAGCAAGGAATACCCGGGAAACAGTTCCCAGCCTCCACCCAAGATGCCATGCCCACTCTGTAAGAAGATGGGCCACTGGAAGAGGGAATGCCCCCAGCTCCGAAGGGAGCGAGGAAATTCCCCCATGCTGGTCATGGCAGTGGTTGATTGACGGGACCTGGGTCCTCCCAAGGCTCCCGAGAAGACAGTCATCATCGCACGGGAGGAACCACGGGTGACCACTGACGTGGCAGGTCAGTTTGTCCAGTTTCTAGTGGACACGAGAGCCACTTACTCTGTCCTGACTTCTCACACTGGGCCCCTTGCCCCCAAAACCTGCTTTGCTGTTGGGGTAGAAGGTAGGCCAAGGCTAAAACACTTCACCACCCCTCTCACTTGCACCTGGGGAAGGACCCTTGGAACTCACAAGTTTCTTGTCATGCCTAAATGCCCCAGCCTATTTATTGGGAAGGGATTTTCTCTCAGTCTTATTTGCCCTAAAAATTAAAACCAAGGCCTATTAAAGGCTGGATTATGCCTTATGGACAGTCCAGCCCAAAATATTTCCCCCAAATTAAAAAACAAAAAACAACTTATAGATCCAAAGGTCTGGGCTCAGGGAACCCCAGGGAAAACAAAGTTTGTCAGTCCTGTAAAAATCACCTTAAAAGAGGCTAATAACTTCCCTTCCAGGTGTCAATACCCTCCCTGTCCAGTAAACTCTCTTTTTCTCTGCTCTTTTGCTTCTCAGGAAGTCATGACTCTATCCTAACGGTCCTCCTTGTTATCCACATCGTCACAGCTCCAGCTTACAAACATCCACTATCTGACACCATGAATGTCACTGCTAAAGGAACTAACTCATCTGACTGCTGGATCTGCCCCACGACCACACCTCCCCAGAGGACCTACGTACGTCTCTTTTAGGACTCCCCACCTCTTGAGGGACCCGATGGGGCTGACAGCAAAATACGCTGGGTTCTCATTTACCACCCAGTGTGGGAAGGAAGGAAGGACTGGGGCAGGAACCAACTGGAAGCCAAACTCTCTGGAACAGATAACCCTCCTCCAAATCGGACGGAAGGATATTTCAGCTTTTAGGCAAAGCTAGCCTCTGTTTTACTGGTATTAGCATCCAGGGACAAGAATTACGATGGCTGAATGAAACATACTACAATCAAACACTAGTTTTCAGTAATCACAGTTGGGTAACAGACACCAACCAGACTGCCAATATCCAATATGTAGGGAATGTCACTGTCTGGTGGAAGAACCTAGTGACTGGAATAAAGAAAACTAAAACTCACAATAAAAGCATAATATCAATAATAGTTAACAATACACAAGAGAAAGCCAGCATAGGGATTAGACAATATTCAGGACTAATGTTTAATATAACTAATAACTATACTCAGATATACTCCAATTTCTCCCTGTTAACACTGCTGTATCGAAACCTGAGGTGCCAAGGGAAAAAAACCCATGGCTTCAGAAAACTCCACTTCAAATGATGATGCAACAAGGGTTTCAACCCATCCCACCTGAAGATGAGGACTATCAACATCCACTGCACGAGGGTGCTGCCTCCTTCTACTCCCCACTCTATCTCCACCACCGTAGAATCCCCAAGACCCCTATCTCTGACCGACAGCAAGGAGATCTGCACCCACAGGCAGCAGGGACAACGCCCATGCTCAGGTTGAAGCAGTTACAGAAGATGGACCAACGCTTTACCCCTTAAAAGACTTTAAGGGGGCTTCCCTGGTGGCGCAGTGGTTGAGAGTCCGCCTGCCGATGCAGGGGACCTGGGTTCGTGCCCCGGTCCGGGAGGATCCCACATGCCGCGGAGCAGCTGGGCCCGTGAGCCATGGCCGCTGAGCCTGCGTGACCGGAGCCTGTGCTCTGCAACTGGAGAGGCCACAACAGTGAGAGGCCCGTGTGCCGCCAAAAAAAAAAAAAAAAAAAAATTTTAAGAGTCCAGACTCCTTGAAGGGGTAATGTTAGAGAAGGCAGATAGCTAGATATAAACAGAGAAAGCAGACAGGGGCCAAATGACAGGAAGCCATACATCTTGTAAACAGCAACAGCTACTCAACTGATACTGTCTGCTCTTCCTTTGAGAGCATCCTATCGCTTAAATAAATCCTAGCTTTGCTTTCTCGGCTTTCCTGTCTCCTCTCTGAATACTTTCTGTGATGAGACAAGAACCTACTCTCTGTTGACACTCATGTATAGCCATTAGGCAAAAAGGCAAAGCCACTTCATTGTCTTGCACTTAATGAGATCATGAAACATGGAAGAATGGCATCAGCCCCAAGAACATAAATTAGATTCTGATTAAGCTTTGTGACATCTGAATAGGGAACCCTGATCACAAAACCCGCAGAGCAAGACAGAGCATGTGCAGTAAAAATGTCCAGGCTTCAAATGACCACTATACAACGTTCCAGGGTGGCGCTCAACTGGTAAGGGAAACCTTAAGGGAAAATAGCTCTCAGGATGCACGTGTGGTGGCTTCAGGAGCCCAGTGCACAAGAATGGATGGATGTGATCATCGCCCCGCCTCAACTTTCTCATCAATGAATATTCTGCACCTAATAGAAAAAACTCATGCCTATTCAAAGGTTAAGATGAAATAAAAAGGGAAATCAGAAAACCCGCGGGGCGCTCCTCACTTGCGAGGACACCCACATTCTTCTCGGAGTGCATACTTTCGCCTCTTAATAAACTGCTTCTTTGTTTTTCTTTATGCTTCAGTCTCTGTGTGTTTTCCATTGCATTCCTTGTCCAAAATTCTTTTTGGACAGGTAGAACAAGACCCTGAACCTTTAATAAAGCCATCCAGCATCAGGATGAATAAAACAGACATTGATGGGGTTACCATAAAGGTTTTTTTTTTTTTTTTTTTGCGGTACACGGGCCTCTCTCACTGTTGTGGCCTCTCCCGTTGCGGAACACAGGCTCCGGACGCACAGCCTCAGCGGCCATGGCTCACGGGCCCAGCCGCTCCGCGGCATGTGGGATCTTCCTGGACCGGGGCACGAACCCGTGTCCCTTGCATCGGCAGGTGGACTCTCAACCACTGCACCACCAGGGAAGCCCTACCATAAAGGTTTTAATATAGCGCTACCAAAGGCTGGGTGGCCAAGGCGGCCCCCTGTTCATCCACCAACATTAAAGAAATCCAAATAAGTTCGTCTATTTATCCCAGTTTGGAGAAATCTGAAAAGCTGAAAGACATCGATTACTATGAGAATTGTGATCAGCAATCACTAGGGGCAACAGGCCAGTTAATTAAGTTAAAGATCGACAGAGGAGCCAGGATTCCTTGGCTTAACCCCTCATTGGGGGCCCAAAGCCTTTTGCAGAAGAGTGACTAAAATGGTCTGGGGATAGAAAATAGAAGTTTCCAGGAACCCCTTGACATGGTAACCCTACGAACTGGTACCAATACCCACTGATGAAGTTCTGACTCAGGCTACATTTAGATTGAAAGAATATAGAAATGTAAGAGTTGACAGGATTATAAAAAATTGAATCTTTAAAAAAGCTTTATGTAAAGAAATTATGCCAACTTTACCTGAATGCTTTATGGGAATAGTATTATGCCTGGCTGGGAAAATTTCCCCCACCCAATATTGTAAAACCAAAACTTACTCATGAAATCTTAATGGAGGCTATAATTAGTAATGTAAGAGTTAATGGAATTAAGATAAAATTTTACAGGAGAATTGATATATTTGAACAGGCTTTATACAAAACAAT
The DNA here is from genome assembly GCF_937001465.1 of Orcinus orca. NCBI lineage: Eukaryota > Metazoa > Chordata > Mammalia > Artiodactyla > Delphinidae > Orcinus > Orcinus orca. The sequence continues at coordinate 37,791,272 of NC_064570.1, read as the reverse complement.
TGCATCTCTTTTACCTGATTGTATTATGGGGATGGTCATTTTATCTTACTGGGGAATGTTTCCCCTACCTAGTTTTGTAAAACAATCTACCCTTCAAGCAATATTAATTGGACATGCCAACAAAATTGCCTGAGCAGAGCATGAAAATTTTTTGATTTAAATCATAGTCAGAAGTCTTCCTGATATAAAGAAGCAAATTGAGGACGATGTAGTTGGATGGTTGATCAGCCTACAATCTTACAAATCTTTGCAAAACTGTAAATTCCATTCTAGAGGAAGTTCACATTCCACCTATTCCTTTCCATAGATCCCAAAAACCTCTGCTATTTAACTCAAAAGGCTAGTAATCTCTCTAGGAACTCTTATCTAGACCATCTCCAATTCTTTTTTTTTTTTTTCATCTCCAGTTCTTAATACTGAATTTTTTAAAAAATGGAAAGGGGGCTTTTAAAATACAAATTGCTGTATAAGCACCCTTGCCCAAAATTCTGGTTCAAAAAACACTTTTAATGAAAACTATAAGGTATCTCTTTTATGTCTATTTATATATATTTATGTATGTATATTATAGACACGGTATTTTTCTGCCTCTGAGTGGTATTACCAAAATTAATTATAAAAGAGCTCAATTTAACTGGCTTAAAAACACACAAGCGCTATTTAAGAATAGTCTCAAAGATATAGCAGACACTAAGCCAAATGTTTTTCAGGTTCACGAGAGCTATGATAATTTTTGGTAAATAAAAGCTAGTTTAAGTTTGTTCATTTAATTAATACAGACATGCCTTCAGAGTTATCAGCATTAAGCACAGTATTATACGTTTGTTCTACTGAGGTTTACTAAAAGTCAAATAAGGTCATATTACCTCTGTACTAAATTTGCCAGACAAACAACTTCAACAGAAACAACTGAAGATGATGGCTAATTGCTTTAATGTTTCCTAAAATTTTCATGAGTAATCTAAGTATGATTGTTAAGAACAAAAGTATTGAATGGATATAAATGAATAAGAATTTTTAGATAACTTTTAAACAATGATTGTTTTACGGTACATCTACTTAAAATAGTTTCCCAAATCTCTCTGGTGACTTGAAACCTTAGAGTTTTGCTAAATTAAGTTAAATAATGGAAATTCACTGAATACCTAGATCATTTCCAAATAAGATAAAATATTGAGCATTAATTACTCAACATAGTTTTATCTACTTTTGTCTTTTTATAATGTAGAAACTAAAGATGTTTGGGTTTCTTAGTAAACATGTCTTCTGCTTTATCTAAGGATTGTATATAAAGTAGCATACGTCTTTAGAAATTATGAAATATATTCATAAATTTGCCAATCCACAGAATGTTAATGTAAAAAAAAGACCTCTTTTTGCCAGAATTTTGCCATTCCAATGTCCTTGTACATGCTAATAGTTGCTCCTGAATCAGAGAAGTAAAAATGGGTAAACAATAGCTGTAAATTATATAAACATTTAGGGCTACGGGAAACTCAGAATGGCCACTTGGTACTTTGTGGCTCTGTGGCAAACCCCATTTTTTGGTTTCTGTATTCCTTCACCCACCATAGTGCGTTTAATATTACTCAAATTGTAAATACACATTGCTTGGGAGACTTCTATGAAATTGTGAAAACAGTCTACCAGCAATGTCTGACCTGTCAGAGGCCTCAGACCTCCTCACACTGAACCCTTTAAACATCTGCAGCTGGACTTCATTCAACTGCAACTTAGTATGGGTTATCAGTGTATTATTGTTATTGTATAATGTTTTCAAGATGGGTTGAAGCCTTCCCTTGGTACAAGGCTGATGCCTTCACAGTGGCAAAGAAACCGTTAGAAAATGTGTTTCTCACTTGGGGTATACCTTTCACAGTCTCTGGTGATCAAGTGATTTGTCCACTTCACTGGGCAAATCATTTGAGCCTTAGTGAAAACCTTGTAAACTTCTCGGAATTATCACCATCCCTGTCACCCTCAATCATCAAGCAAGGTTGACAGAGCTAATGGAACAACTAGACTCAAGCAGAGCATGAATTAATTACATAAGACTGAATGAGCTGATGAATATGATTATAATTTTTATGATTTTTTGTCTAAAATGTTACTGTTTTTTAATCATTGTCTTCCAGATATAAAGAATTGTTTAACTTCGCTACTTATGACTTACAGCAAGTTGGTAAATCATAAACAGAATTAAAACATTTATCTTTTTCTCCCTACCTAATCCCTCCAGAACTTGGGAACTCTTAGCATTTTAAGGATTTTTTTTTAATGGCAGTATAGTTATTTGCATAACTTCAATAAGAATCTTTTCTCTTTCTAACAGGACAAAATTGAAAACATTGGTTATATTACCAGGGCTTTGATTGGAGTCTCATATTTGAGGGATACATGCATAGACTCAGATAGGACCAGGCCACTTGAAGGAGCTAAGATTTGCTTTAGGGAACCAGTAAAGCTCCTGGGAACAGCCTGGTGCTTTACTTACAGGGTTGTCAGCAGCCTCACCGGGTGAGTAAGGAAGGTCACTTCCTGGCAAGTGCAGGAATCTCAAGATATTTTGGGGACCTTGAGAAGAGAGGAGTTCACCCAAATCTATATTTGATTTCAGGCGAAGGCTGATGACAATTTCCTGGCTTGACTATCCTGGCTTCAAGAGGCCTTTAAAAGTTCAATCTAGAGATTTCTCATGAAAAGTTCCAACAAAGCAGTTTAAAAGAGTCTATATGACCACTCACTATTCTTACTGTACTTATGTAAATAATCAGACCCAGTTTATTGAAACTAGACTTATTTTGCAAACAGATTAGTCTTAATTTGTCTATATTGGATAGATATGAGGGTGATTTTTAGAGAGGAAAATTATGTTTCAGTGACACACTTTTGTGGTTATTAGATTCTATTGCTGTCCATTGTCTTTTAAAGTTTTGTTTTCTACCTGTAAACTTGACTGCTCCTGAACTCTTCTAGTTTTCACCAATATTTGGCTACAATTCTCCAAACTAAGGTTTCCAATTTTTCTCCCACCCTTTTGATTTGGAATCATTGAGAACTAAAACTGCCCTTTTCCCAAAGCCATGCAAACTAAAGTTGGACAACTTGATATAAACTTCACAGAAATCACCATAACGGCTCATGCACTGACAATCTTCATGCCTGTTGCTATGGCCAATCAGAAAGATCGCTAGGCATATTCAAACTGCAAACCTGAAAAAATCTATCAGATTGTCACTACCTGCCCCCACTCCATCTGAAGATGTCTCAAGTTGGATGCTTAGAAACTTTCTCAACTGCTCGCATTCAGAAACTGGGCCGATAGTCTACTCCAATCACTATTATTTTTCTTTTTTTCTATATACTTGTCTCTTATTAAATATCTGATTGCTTTCACAATAGGCCTAACTTTAGGAGCCTCATGAAATGAGACACAACTGGCTCACTGAGATGACCTATCCTCAGGACCAAGAGAGTGGTTCAATGAGACAGAGCAATCTATCAACTCAAATTCTGAACTGTGAAACTTCTTGGGGAAGTTCCAAAGGAGGGAACCCTGGGGGTTCAGAACAGACCTCTCCAAGATGTGCCACTTTGGCACATGGATTATTTTGAGCTAGGGCAACAGAGGTCCTACAGGTTCAAGAGAAACTACGTCTCCTCCCTTAACTACCTACAAGGACTTAAATTGGAGATTTTTCCCAGAAAAAAAAAGTTATTACCAGAACTTTATGTAAGTGGCCCCATCTGTATGGCAGGGCAAACACCTAAGTGACAATATCTGCTCCTTTTAAAATTGTCCTGTGAATTACGCTCCTGCCCTCGAGAGCCTCGGGCCCCTAACTCGTTTCTTAGTTCAGGATAGCAATGTATACCTCATTGTACCTTTCTGTCTCTGACCGTCTCGTGTAGGGTTCCTATGCTTATGAAATAATTTGATTTTCTCCTGTTAAGCTCTCTCATGTCAATTCAATTCTTATAGCAGCTAGAAGAACCTAGGAGGGTAAAGGAAAGTTTCCTTCCTCCCCAACAACAGCAAAATTCTCCTTAACTCATGCAGAGGTGTTTTTTCTGGTCCTTCTGACCTTAATCCATTGTTGAATTTTCAGAAAGAAACGAATGGCATTGTGACTCCAAAACTGTGAACATAACTCACTGCCTGTGATAAGGCACGGTTATCTGTGCCCTGTGATTCTCTTAGAAACTGTACTGTATAATCAATTAGTAGCTACTATGAATAATTTAAGTGGAACAAAGAACACATTATTTTCTTCAGATGATGGCATTTAAAAACTCATGCTCATCAAGAACACAGATTCATCTTGTGTGTAAGTAAATAGTTAATTGATATCTTCAAGTTTGGTCTCTTAAAAAAGCAAAATATGTGTAGAGTATGAATTTCTTAAACCATCACAGCTGAAAAAATGGGCAACAACCTGCTACCTAAAACTGAGTTAATGGTATATAGAGATAGGGACTTGTCAATGTTGATACGTTCACTTTACGTGGGATGCTCACCCAGATGGGCTGTGGTGAAATAAATGAATTAGAGAATAAAGCTGTAATAGCACTTTGTTGTGCATCTATTAGATGCTTTATCAACAACTTTGTAAGTTTATTACTGTAATCCCAATGTATGAACACTGAAGACCAGATGGAGTTCAATGATTTGCTGAAGGTCCAATGCTAGAAAGGGATGGGGTCAAGAATTATATCTGTATTTGTGTCCAAAGCCCTCTCTTTTCACTATATTAAACTACCTTCCTCAATGCTTCCATCTAATTTTATTATGATACTATACACATACGTTAATATTAATCATTTCTACCAAATGAGTAATTTTATTTTTCAGTGTTTTTCTCCTCATTTCAGTTTCTAACCCAATAAGAAAGTTAAAAAAGAAGGATAAGAAAGTAAAAAAAGAAGTAGAGGAAGAGGAGGAAATTAACTTGAATGAGTTACTAAAATTAAGTTTTCCTGAGAGCCAAAGTTCTCACGATCTTCTAATTTTCCAGGACCTAGATGTGTCATATATATATTTTAGATATAACATGCCCTTTTGCCATTATATGCATGAATTATAATTGTACATTTTAGAACGATTTCCATAAAAATAGTTAAGAAAACAAAATATAGTTTGCTTTAAACAATCAGCTTCAATTATTCTAATGTAAATTAGTTCCTACCTTAACAATACCATCTTCCTAGAAATGTTCCCCCAAACATGAACATAGACTATCAGTTTTTAAATCTGAAAAAGGCAGAGTACAAGCAATCAAATTAATTCTTAATTAAGATGTTAGTAAAGAATCCTCTGTTACACTCTAGGCACCATTTAAAGACAGGAGAGATGATAGATAAATTCCTTTAAGTAAAAATACTTCCCCACTGTGTTGACTATTAACTCCAGGGTTGACTATCTCCATCAATAGTAGTTCTCTGGAGTGGTTAACCCAAGATCATATGCAAGTGAGAAAATCAAAAAAGATTAAATATTTGAAATATGATGGATTTTAATATGAATTGTGTTCACTACCAAAAAAAGAAGAATGCTTTCATTGTCACATGTCTTTTATTCTAAGTTTACCAAGAATAAAATAAGATGATTCACCTCTTCACTCTAAGATATTATTAAAGATATTAGCATTTTTTGTATATAAAGATATTAGCACGTTTTGCTTTCAACCGACTTTATTTGCAACAGGCCATGCAGTCATAGCAAGTAATATTAAAGGCCCTAATGCCAGTTATTACTTCTGGTTTTCATTGGTTTTATTCTAGATCTGCACATGCATTATGCAACGTTTTTTAAAAATGAGCATAACAGTTTAGTACATAAAAAACAGACAACCTTAGAAACAGACTATTAAAAGAGACAAATAAAAGGACTGTTTGAATACCTGGTTTTAAATCCCCATGGGCAAATATGTCAATCATATATCGACAGAATGCATACTGATCTGACAAAAGTAGAAAGAAAAAAAAGCAGTGAAAAAAATGTCATTGACACCTTTCCTTTTTCCTAGGGAAAGATGGCTTAACAAAACAAACAAAGTAGCATAATTCTATTTTAATTACTACAATATTTTCTGTGAAGGAATAATTTGCACATATATGAACACATGGGAAAAATAATAAATTTAAGTTTCCATTTATTCCATACAAAAAGAATAACCTTAAAAATTGAAACAGACTAGTTCAGAGTAATATTATAGTGTTTTTAAAAATCAAAACCTTTTTCATCAAATTTATTATTAGTCATCATATTTAATCAATTTTTCTCATTGTCTGTATATATACTTCCAGTAATGAAACAAGTTTCACAAGAGGAAATTGTTTCCAACTTGGAATGTTTTACCAAATATTCACTCCCAACCCTTCACCTCATTGTCTAAATGAAGCCACAGAATGTTTCTTGAAAAGGCAAGCAGGAGGGCTAACCCCTTTGCAACTTGTCAGGGGTCTTCTACGTGGAGATTCTCTTCAATTAGAAGAGGAAATCCAGAAGAACAGACTTACAGCACTAAATAACATGATTCTTAAGGTAATTGATCGGGTAATCTTTATTAGAAGATCATCTTATGATCTTGATTAGTATATGGTCCATGGAAAAAGTAAAAAAAAAAAAAAAAAAAGAGAAACAACATAGGATTTGAGCTTTTAAGGCAGACTTTGTCAAAAATTATTTCAGGAGTTCGTTTTTTCATTTCCTTCTAAATTAAAGACATTGTACTGAACTTTAAATTTTCATATAACTCTAGATTCTGCCGAGGTCATTCCAATCCAAATTTCAGTTGATGAATCATTCTATAAGCTTTACCGTATCTTCTTTAAAGCTTGCAGATTATTAAATGCATCTTGTTCAAAATGATTTACAGTTAAATGTTTCTAAATAGGCATCTTATTAATTCAATAAATCCAAAGGCAGCTTTAGGATCAAGAGAGTTTATTGAATTTATACAACATGACATACCCTTAAGTGCTTTAAATTATGTATATCAAACCTATGAAATAACGAAACCTGTTATTATATAAATACACACACAAGGATTTTTGTAAACCTCATTGTTTTTAGAGTATTTACAGTATTTTTAGAGTAATCCATTTTATTATGAGACTCCACCTTTGAAAAAAATGTACTTATTGCAGAAGGTGTAAAAATATAATTCTTTTCATTAGTACCTAAATGAGTAGGCCAAAACTCATAAAGTTTCAAAAATTTGCATGGATTTTGATTGTTGAATTGGGTCTCACTTCCCCATGTGTGAGGTGGGGAGTGGGAGGGAGTTAGCTCTCGGATCAGCCCAAGAATTTATTTGCTTCTCAGTGTACTGGCAGTTATAACAGGGGTTTCTGATCCCAGGACCTGGGAATCCTATGATACAGGCGAGAAGATGAAGGTAGAGAGTATTTTCTCTTTTCTGGGCATAAACCTTTTCCTTAGCAAAATTGTAGAATGAGCCATTTGACTCTAAGATGAAAAACTGTATTTCCCTTAAATGGCAAACTTGAGGTTGGGCAAGGAGGACTTCCTAAAATCAGCAGGCTTTCTCCTTTGTTTCAGTAGTTAATGTGACTGATTATTTTAGATGTGCCCTTCCTACAACTCTAGAAGTAGTTCTCAAAGGGCAATTTAAATATCAAAAAGATGAGGAATTTGTTAAAATGCAGATTTTTTGGCCTAGTCATGCAAAAAAAAACCTTACAATTCGATGGGTCTGGACCCTAGGAATATGCATTTTTGACCGACTCCCCAGAGGAATAGGAATCAGATTAGACCACACTTTCAGAATCATTGATCTAAAATTGCTCAAAATTTCTTTTCTCACAACGTTTCTAGTGGTATCATAGCCCTCAGCAACAGCAATGGAGAAAGTATGTACCTTAGAAGTTTAGAATGCAGGGACTTCTTGAAATTTGAAGGGTTCGGACTATCCCCCAAAATGAAATATTGTGCTCTGCCCCAAGCTGTGATAGAATGTTTATATACATAACATGTGGAATAGTTTATTGAATTAATTAAAATCTTCATGCTTCAGAGATTCTTCTTTAACTGAATGCTAAGAGTGTAATGATGCTATTACCAAATTATTACCAAAGTAAAATGCTTATATTTCTTATACCAATATTTTCTGGATCCAAAGTCATTTGTTTAATTAATGCACCAGTAGTCCTACAAGTTTCCAATTTAAAAAAGAAAATCTCTTATGAACTCAAAGAAGGTTAATATTTTTAATCTAGAAAATTGAGTTACACCACGTAGGAGGTTTCTTTTATATTTAAATAATGCTGTGAAGTTGCATTCTAATGGCACCAACATATCAATAGGAAGATAGAGAGTATTGTTACAAAATTTAAAGTTAAGAATTTTCTTTTTTGGCTGCACCACAGGCATGCAGGATCTTAATTCCCCTACCAGGGATAGTACCCGTGCCTCTTGCAGTAAGTAGAAGCATGGAGTCCTAACCACTGGACCACCAGGGAATTCCCAAAGTTAAGAATTTTTAAATATTTTAAATTAGGATGTCCATTTCCACCTGTCTTGTGTGTTGACCTTAACAATGTGTAAGAACTCTAGGCACGTATGTGTTGGGCAGTCCCCAGTGTGTCTGCTTCATCTGTCTAAGGATAAAGCAAAACCAAGTCTTCCTGATTTTGGAAAATTCATTTTAAAGAAATGCTTCTTTAAATCCAACTCAAATATTCAAACAGGACATTTTTTTCCTAAAGAAAATCTGAACTGTTCTATCATTCTTTCATTATTATGTGACAATAATTCACATAAGGTAATTTCATATCTCGTCACCACTTCTTATTACTTTTTTCCTCTAATGAACATCTTTCTAGGAATACCACATGCTGTCCATCTCTCCCCTTCCTGATCCTCAGGGACCAGTGATGGATGTCATTCAGCTGCTGCCTTATTGGTATTCCCTGTGGAGTAGCAGCTGAGAGAAAATGCATTCAGGGTGTAGGATGTTAACAGAAAATAAATTTTAAAAAACCTCTAATGAGAATGGGGCATATGTGGTCTGGTGCTCTATGGCAGATTCACATTAGCTACAATTTCTCTGCTTGCCACAAACAGTTGTTAAAAAAAATAAGAAGGAAGAAAAGAAAGAATGAGCATAGCAGTGGGGAGGTTTGATTTTTTTCCTTCCCCACAAATTTGCCAGAGACCATCAGAAAATCAGAGAGCAATGCTTGATCGTGCTGACCCTTCTTACCCTACTTTAAACAGATTAAGAACGGTCCATAAAAACCAGATTAGGTAATATATTAGAGTGTGTTTAAGTTTACAGTAGGCACGTACAAATATATGAATCTTATTCCTGATGCTTTAGTAGAAATAGTGTTTATATATACAATGTTAAAAATAACCATATATGAATGTATATGCATGTATACTATATAATAAAATAATTGCCAATAAGTGTATTGCTGCATGTAAAAATCTGTGTCCCGTGAATAAAAGACCTATAGAAGCAATTTATTTAAGAAGAACTATTAGAAATCTATAGGAAAAGAATGTCAAATTCTTTAGGTCTAACTTAAGCTAAGCAAATAAATAATCCCTTGCCTAAAGGAGAACCAACTCAACAATTTTACTAAATCATCAATACAAGAGTCTCAAAATCAAAGTCACCTCACAAGTAGATTATTTAGAAAGCACTATGTCTTTATCATGTTTGAGTTAAAACTATAATGCAGTTAGGTTTTTTAATAAACAAATGCTGTTAAATCATAGCTTAAATTTTTTAAAATGACATATTTATGTGTCTGATCAGCTATTTGAGGTAACATTTTCATTATTTACCTAATAATACATTTATCTAATTGATGGTAGATCTCAATAGAGAGCCTTAATTTAGCAAATGCATTTGTTTAGCTGATAAAAATCACATTTGTGCTTTTATTTAACTCTAAGTGATATCTGAATGTCTTTTAATAGATAAATAGCTCTTGATATGAAAATGAAAACAGTAGATTGAAAATGGAAAGGTAATATAATGTTATCTTCAATACTGATTACTGATAGGAATAAAATATAGTATATGTGACCCAGACATATTATTTGGAAATAGTTTAGTGATGTGTCTTCATCAATAAAATATGGCCCCCAAATAACTAAGATACTAAAAATGAACATCCAAAAGTGTACTCATATTCCTAGCTGCTAGATAAGTATTTTGGTACTCCCATATATAACTGGAATGAATTTTTACATACTGTATTTATGGACAAAAAATAAAAATATGCTTGGTACGTTTAATCTGGTTTCATGTGATTATTTTCTTTTTTGTGTGATTATTTTCTTTCTTAAAAGGCAATCTAAAATGCAAAGTATTTTAGGATCTTGATAATAATTTTAAATAAGCATATAAGTGAATCAGAAGATTAATTTTCCTGTCTTCTATCACAATAAAATAGTCTATTCAAAATATTTTCTCTTTATTTACTATATTTTTCCTACCCAAATTATTGCATAAATAACATACAGCTTTGTTAGAGATGATAATTAATATTTTTAATTGATTCAAGGCAATATAATCATCTTTAAAATTGAAGAAAGGTTTTTGGGCTCCAAAGATTTAATCACTCATATGCTTTAAATATCAGTATTACTTTAAAATAAAAGAAAATTAGTTAAATTAAAATTTTTGTGGACTACTACAAAAAAAATCTCTTCCTTTCTTCTTTCCTTCCTTCTTTTCCTTTTTAAAATAATTTTCAAAAAATACAACTTTTCCCTCATATAAATAAATGTTTCCAAATATTACTTGTGAATTCAGGGGAAAAAGTGATTCAAAGATAATATACAAGAGTGAATTGCAAAGACAAATGCCATATAATTTCACCTGTATGTAGAATCTTAAACAAAAAGAGTATAGATCGCAAATTTCATATCTTGTTTTTACCTTATAGTGGGGAAAATTATCAGTTTCACTGTCCAAATAGCTTACTCAGTAACAATATTTTTAATTTCTTTAATGCAAATCTTATGGAAACAATTCCTTAATTTTAGCCCTCAAATAAAATTATTAAAACTCTCAGAATAAGGACAAATTTTATTTTGCAACACCCCTAAAAAACATTTATAGGAATAGTCTATACAGAGCAGATCCCACATTCTGTGTGGGGAAGCTCAGGACTGTAGCAACTTGGAACCAGGAGTGGATTTAGGGAAGGAAAGATTCAACAAGGGCCAGAGATGTGTGACAATACAGCCCTCAGCTGACCTCTTAAAACTCCACCCTTTTATGCTTACAAGCACCTTTCTTTAAAGAATATCAGGTTTACATTCCACCTCCATGTAAATGCTCTATTTCTATGAAGTACGGATGTTAAGTTTTACATCACTCTTATTGAAAAGCAGCACAATATGTAAGATACAGAGCTTTCTATGGTGATAAATTTAGTCACTGGACAAACTGGATTTAATAATTCAATGTATATTCTAAATTATATGCTCTTGCAGAGCTACAGGAATGTGTGGATACTTTTTATGATACTTATTCTATATGATTTGAACATACACCCCTTAATAAACTCCTTGAGAATTGTCAGTTTCCTGCATTGCTGTTCTTCAAAGAGTACACAAAGGACAGAGTATTTGTCCTTTAAATAACTTCAGATACTAACTCAAATCCTCTTTTAAAAATGTTTCAAAATGCATCTTTAGGTATGTGAACATAGTTTAGTATTTCTATAAACAAATTTTAATTCCCAAATTATTGTATTTCCTTTCAGGTATATTCACTTATACAAGTCTTTTACTCCCACGTAAAGTCTGATCTTGGTCTTTTTTCAGTTTTTAATTTCACTGCATCTGTTTCTTGCCCAATACTCTCCTAGAACCTCTGGCCACCTCCTCTGAATGTTTACCTTTCTGTTCATGCTTGGACACCACTGCAGCATCTTTCTTGTCCTTCTCTTTGGGCTTAGGTGATGTTTTCTGTGCTTCTTTTACTTTTGCAGCTGTTTGCTTCACCTTCTCCTGTTTTGCAGCTTTCACTTCCTTTTTAATCTTTTCTTCAGTCTTTTCTCTAGTCTTAGCTTTCTTCTCTTCTGTATGAGTTAAAGAAAAGTTGAATTTTATATATATATATATATATATATTTAACCAATGCAGCATTTCATCTTTCATTGGTTGTTAAGAACACTTTTAAAAGAAAGAGAACAGAAAAACAAAACAATTGTGTCACTGACATAAATACTTGTGACTATCATTTGATTTTTATATAGTTTATGAAGTGGCATGTTAGATTACTAAAAAAATGTAACTAACTTGAAAGTTGGACTCTTTCTTAATTTGTACATGAAAACATTACTTTTTAGGTAGTCAGGAACTAAGTATATCAACAAGGAAGCATTTGGATTCTGAAGGGAAGTATATATATAGACATGTTCAATGAAAAGCCATGTCCATACCAAAGAGCCCAATAAGAGACCTTTTAAAATGATATGATCATTTTTGTCCACAACTGAAATATCTTAAAAGTCATTCAAGAAACTGAATTGTCAACACAATATTTTTTAAAGGTAACTATTATGAAGGCAAATGTAAAATTATTTGCACTGGTAATGACTAATAGAAACAAAACAATAAAATCCATTAAGGGATAGCTCAGACATTCAGTCTCTAATGATGTGACTTTAAAGCGATGGAAAGAGAGCAAAATTAAGATGTTGGCTCCTGCTTATCTTAATTGAAAAATAATAATTCAGGTGACTTTTAAAGCCCTTAAATATATCCTAGAAAACAGAAAGTGCTATAAATTAGCATATATGTGAATATATATGAATTATGATACATATACATATATTCTATACATTCATATTTTATTCTGATATTATTACATGTATTGGGGGGAAGGGAACTGGGAATGTGAACTAATCAGTCTGCAAATCTTTCAATTATTTTAAAAAAGCAATAATAATATAGTACATATTTGTGGAAAGTGTTTGTAATAGAAGTTGCATATTGGACATTATTTATTCTATGGGATCACACATAATCACTAGACTTCATAGTAAGTCTACTATAGTGTTGGACCCTCTAATGTCATTTGCCCATGTAATGGGTAGCCTTTATTGTGACTCATGTTGAAGAATCTGATGAAAATATTATAATCAAGTCTCTTGACTTTAGTACACTAAGCTAGGATTTGAGACTAAGACAAGATAATATTATGAAGTCCTGCAAAGAGAAGAATGAAAATGCTAATGCTTGATGCTTGTGAAACCACAATATCACCTGTGGTGCTGCATTTAACTGAATGGACTCACACCTCCCAAAGCACTGTTAAACTTCGCAGGGAAATCTTGATGCTGTGTTAGGGGTAGGGGATATTTCTATCAAAATAAATTGGGAAACACTTAAGCTAAACTGGTTTCTTTACTATGGAATTTCTCAAAGCTAACGTGCATTAAGAATCTTCAAGGAGGGAGATTATGCTACCCACTGTTTCCCAAAGTTACTGACCATAAAACTCTCATAGAAGCATCACCCAATTACTCCACAAACTTCCAACATCTTTGTGGCTTCTGTGACTACAGTCAACTGGGGATTTTCTTCTACTTTCTTTAAACCTTTTCTAAGTTTCCTTTACTGCTTTCTGCTCCTTCCTACAGCAGACACATACATTTCTATGACTGAAACCATCAGCTCTGTGCAAATGACTTTAAATCAACATCATTCCAGGACCCCACACCAAAATATTTATTCATTTCTGCTTGGAGAGAAAGTTCCTCTGAGATGGCCAACAGCACCTCAGAGTCATACAATCCACATATGTTCACCTAACAAACCCCTCCAGAGAGCCTAGCATGACCTAGGCTCAGAGCCTGCTGCCAGTGGTCTGAAGATTGGCAGGACAATGTTCCTATCTGAGGAAAGCTGACTAAAATCCTGTGATACCCAATTAAAAAAATATGAAAACAAAACAAAACCACAAAACCCTCTGATATCTGGCTTCATCATTTCTCCTCTCATAGCATCTTTCCAAAAGTTTCTTCCTCCAGTAGGCTACTTTCTTTTTTAAAAAATATCTCATGTATTTTCCACATGTCAAATATTACCAAGCTATACTGTCTATGTTTTTCATATTTTACACACATATAAAATCCCTTTGTGCTCAAAATTCATATGCAGCAAATGACTCTGCCATTGGAATTAATCATTTCTTCACCCGAGATTAAATTTGTCTCAACTTTTTTTTAGGTACACGTTATTCCCTACTATTTATCTTGTATTACAGATGGCTGTTCACATATCTGTCTTCCCTACCATACTGAGAGCAACTTGAGGATAGGAACTATATTATTCATTTTTGTAGCAACATAATGTCTAACTAACACAGTGCTTTTTTCAGAGAAAACAAAGAATAAATGTTTATGAATGAACAATTTTGTTCATGTTTATGAATGAACAATCAAGAAGAGAAAACAGTAATTGTTTCACTATGTTCAGATCATGTGTACAACATACTGACATATAGATTACATATGTAAATATGTGTTTAGAAATGGGCTTGAAACAACCTGGAAAATTTGCCAACTGTTTTGTTGCTTATACTTTTTATATGTGAAATTATTATTTTGGTTACCCTAAATGGCACCTAGCTACTTCTTGTAGGTAGCAGTTGATTTAACCTTAGCTTTGTACTATGAAATTAAAGATATGTGAAATTAAGATCTACTTTTAGTGCCATTATAATTTATAAATGAGTAAAGGTAATTTTCTTAAACACAAGACTACATCTAAAACAAATTCTTTTTTTAAAAAACAAATTCATTTTTATCAGTGGTTTTAAGTATAAAAATAACAAATTTTTCTCTATCTATTTTAGACATTTTTAGTGATCTTCATCTTTGAAACAGATAATGTTGCCTCACATTTAAACAAAAATGGGTGAGAACTCAACAATGATGTGGCTATAATGTGGAAAATACCATAAAATTAAAGCAACACCCAACTTATATTTATTTTTATCAACCTGGGTAGGTGTTCTTAAATTTTGTACCAAATACTTTTCCTGATTTTTCTCAAAAAGAATTTAAGTGACATCTGCACTTAGGAGTTCATTTAGGAACAAAAAAGCAAAAAGAATTGTCATGTTCAAATCACCCAGCTCAGTTTAGGGAGACATTTAATTTAAGACTTTTATCAAATGGAAAACAAATGGTCTAACCAAAAGAATGACATCAGCATATTTGATCCAACTTTGGAATTAGTAATAACTGTTAGCATCTGAACCAGAATCAAAATGTCTTAAAGTAGGGAAACCGCATTACCCAATAAACATACTAACATACTATACATTTTGGGAGTTAGGAAATAACCCATTTCAACTCTCATTCATTAAGGAACTACCAGTTGCTTAACTTTCTCTCTCTCTCACTTATATTCTTATTAAAGTATTTGTGATTTTCAGCAGGCTGGGCTGACTCATGATGGCCCTTAATGATTCCCACCTTCTGGTATGCATACCCTTGTATAATCCTCTCCCCTTGAATATGGGCTGGCTTATGAATTTGCTGCTAACCCACAGTATGTGGCTTCCATGATTACTTTACATAAGATTGTTATTCCTGTCTTGCTAGCTAATTTGCTCTCTTGCTAGCTGATTTGCTCTTGCTGGGTTTGATGAAGCCAGCAATATTGGTGAGACTCATGTGGCAAGAAATGAGGATGGTCTCCTGCCAAAAGCCAGGAAGAACTGAGACTCTCATGCAACAGGCCTTGAAGAACTGAATCTTGCCAACAGTCATTTAAATGAACTTGGAAATAGTTCTTCCCCAGCTGAGACTTCAGATGGGACTGCAGCTCTGTCTAACACATTGATCTCAGTTTTGTGAGACACTGTAAAGCAGAAGACTGAGTTGAGCCATGTCCAGATTCTTGGCCCACAGAAACTGTGAGATAATATATGTGTGTTGATTTCAGCCACTAAATTTGTGGTAATTTTTTACACATAAAGAAATAATTAATACAGTATTAAGTAAATATTTGTTAAAGGAATAATGGATGCTTGAAGGACTTTATTTAATTATCTTTGGAAAGAATACTTGATTTATACTCACTTGGGGTTTTGTCTTAGTTCAATTACATACTAGCTTTATAATCTGGACAAATTGTTTTCTCTCCCCAGAAGTAAATTTCTTCATCTGTTAAGTTAGGTAATTAATTGGGATAATCTCTAACATCCCTACTAGCTTTAAGTTTCAATTCATCCATCTTAACTTCAATAAAATGATGTTTGGTTACCTCACAGAAACATTTAGTAAAAAATATACCTGCCTCAAATATCTAATTATTTTACATTGTGTAGATAAACACATTAAATTTTGAAAATACATTCCAATTTTTATCTACATGCTTAGACCCTTGAATATATACTAGATTTCTAAAATATACTGATCACGTAAAACCTATATTTTAAAATACGAGGAGGGAGCAGGAGATAAAATGGCCAAGTAGGAGGACACAGAGCTCACCTGCCCCCATGAACACATCAAAAGTACATCTACATGTGGAGCAATTCTCACTGAAAACGAACTGGAGACTGGCAGAAAGACTTTTTTACAACCAAGCCTCTAAGAAAGATACACACAAAATCAGGTAGGAAGAGAAGCAATTAGGTTGTGACCTGTACCTCTAGAAGGGGACACAGAAGAGGAGAAGGATTAACTAGGCTTGCAGATAACCCCCTAGGGAGTGAGCAGTTCGAAACACATATCAGTCACAGCAGTCCTCGGGTCCGACACCAGGAGTACCAGTCCCCTTAGCTGGTTTGAAAACCAGTGGGACTGACAGCAGGGCTGTAAGAAACCTAGACTCTGCTCTGGAAGAGTACACACATGCTCACTTACTCCTGAAACAAAGCAGAGGAAGCAAACTGAACTGTCTGAGATTCTAGCCGGTTTCCAGCGACTACCCCAGCTCATGCCCCAGCCTAAGCTGAGTACCCACTCTAGCCAAGTTTGCTCTGTGGTGCAGTTCTACCCTAGGGCAAAGGCTGCCACAGCTGAGGAGAGTGCATGGTTATAAAGGATAGAGCCGGCTCATCTTAATTGGGTGACAGCAGTCATTCCTGGCACTTATGGAGGCAGCAGATGGGGAGTGGACCAGAATTCTGACTGGGGTGCTGGGACCACTCCAGCCTGCACCCTGAATAATGCTGAGTACACACTCCAGCCCCTCTTGCTGCAGCACTGCTCCGCTCTGTGCTGAAGGTGCCAATGCCCAGAGCAGGGAGAGCACACACTTAGAGGGAACAGAGCCAGCTTGGTCCCAAACATCAGGGCTTCTCCTCCAGCAACTTGGGACCTGATCCAGTCCCCAATAGGGGGGTGCTAGCCTCTGAACAGAGGAGAAGCCCAGGTTCACACCTGGCTCTGGCCGTAGACCCTCCATCTCCAGCTCCACATCCTACCACGGTGAGAGCTGCCTGCACAACATGGGGGAAGATGAGACTCATGCTCATATCAGATTCAGCCCTCCCACCAAAGCCACTTGGCACATGCAGACTATAGGGGCACTCCCACATAAAGACACCCCTTCAAGACTGGGATAGGTTACTGTTTCACCTAATTTCATAGAGATAGTTGAGAAGCGAGAGGAATTTGTTTTAAATGAAGGAACAAGAGAAAAACTCTGAAAAAACATCAAATGAATCAGAGATAAATATTACCAGATAAAGAGTTCAAAGCACTAGTAATAAGAATGCTAACTGAATTAGTGAAAAGAATAGATGAACACCATGATAATTTTAGCAAGGAACTAGAAAATATAAAAAAGAACCAATCAGAACTGAAGAATATAATAACTGAAATGAAAAACACACTAGAAGGAATTAACAGCTGACTAGGTGATACAGAAGAATGCGTAAGAGATCTGGAAAATAAAATAATGGAAATCACCCAATCAGAACAGCAAAAAGAAAAACAATTTAAAAAAATGAGAACAGTTTAAGGGACCTCTGAGACAACATTGAACAACCCAGTGTTCACATCATAGGGGTCCCAGGAGAAGAGAGAAAGGGGTCGAAAATGTATTTGAGGACATTATGGCTGAAAACTTCCTGAACCTGAAGAAGGAAACAGATATCCAGGTACAGGAAGCACAGAGGGTCCCAAAGAAGATGAACATCCAAACATATCATAATTAAAATGGAAAATATTAAAGATAGAGAATTCTAAAAGAGCAAGAAAAAAACAAAGAGTCGTACAAGGGAATCCCTATAAGGCTATCAGATGATTTTTCTGCAGAAACTTTGCAGGCCGGAAGAGAATGACCTGATATATTTAAAGTGCTGAAAGTAAAAAACCTACAACCTAGGATATTCTATGCAGCAAGACTATCATTTACAACTGAAGGAAGATAAAGAACTTCTCAGAAAAGCAAAAACTAAAATAGTTCATCAAGACTAAATAGGCCCTAAAAGAAACATTGAAGGGTCTTCTCTAAGTGGAAAAGAAAAAGCTACAAGAAATAATAATCGATAGGAAAAGAAAAATCCCACTAGTAAAGGCAAATGTATAGTAAAGGCTGTGGATCAACCACTTAAATAAGCTAGTACAAAGATTAAAAGACAAAAAACTCATGAATTCATCTATAACTGCAATAAATGGTTAAGGTATAAGCATGAAAATGTAAAACATGACATTAAAAACACAAAACGTGGGGCACTCACAGATATAGAGAACAAGTTAGTAGTTTACCAGTTGGGAGAGTGAAGGGAAAAGGGGCAAGATAGGAGTAGGGGAGTAAGAGGTACAACCCATTACATGTAAAGTAAATAAGGTACATGGATACAATACAGGAATATAGCCAATATTTTATAATAATTTTAAATGGAATATAATCTATGAAAATTTTGAATCATTATGTTGTATACCTGAAACTAATATAATATTGTAAATCAACTATACTTCTATAAAAAACATTAAATTTTTTAATTAAAATTAAAACATAAAAATATTAAAAAGACAAATATTGTATGACATTTATATATGGAATCTAAAAAATAATACAAATGAACTTATTTATAAAACAGAAAACAGACTCAGTCATAGAAAACAAACTTATAGTTACTAAAGGGCAAGTTGGGGAGGGATAAATTAGGAGTATGGATTTAATAGATATACTTTTCTATATAAAAACTAGATAAACAAGGATTTACAGTATAGCACAGGGAACTATAGTCAATATCTTATAATAACCTATAATGGAAAAGAATCAGAAAAATATATTTATATATTTATGACTGAATTGCTTTGCTGTATATCTGAAACTAATACAATATTATAAATCAACTATACTTCAATAAAATATATATATAAATAAAATATGAGGAAGCAATTTGAATTTAGTAGATAAGACTGAACTATCAGAACCTGTATTTTTCTAACATCAAACGATTTGTAGACAAACTTAGAATAAAAACTAGTTGATGTAATCTTCCAAAGTTTATAACATTACATTGATATTCTAACTGATTTTTTCTTTGGTGTATTATCAAGACAGTTAAGGCCCTCAATGCTTAAAATATTGATCAGGTTGATGCATTATCCTTCTTGGAAGAAGAAATCCTTAATTTTAGTGTTCTAAAATTAAATTCAAGGTGTAATACTGATCCAAACTCTAAACCAGATATGTTGCACTGGTTTCCTCTTGTTATAGTAACTACCACAAATTTAGCTGCTTAACCCAGCAACCATTTAATATCTTCTGGTTTCCACGGTTCAAAAGTCTTGCCATAATGTGGCTCAAATAGGTTTTCTGCTTAGGGTCCACAGTGCTAAACTCAAGTTGTCAGCTGGGCTGCATTTCTTACTGGATACTCTGGGGAAGAGTTGGCTTCCACACTTACTCAACATGTTGGCAGAATTCATTCCCTTCTCACACTTTCCATGTACCTCCCTCAATTTCCAAGCCAGTAGTGAGGGCCCAAGTCCTTCTGACACTTCAAATCTTTCTCTTCTGCCCCATCTCTATGTTTTTAAAGGTTCGCGAGATTACACTGAGCCCTGGATAATTCAGGATAATCCCCGTATTTTAGATCCACCTTAACTACTTCTGCAAACTCCTTTTACCATGTAATGTAACCTAGCTCAGGGGATGCCACCAAGGGATGAAGGTAATGGGGACCAAAATTCTGCCCCCCACATATGGGAAAGCTCTTCATTTTCTTCTCACATTTGGAGATGCTCTATTATTTTAAGTATTCAGTTTTATTATTATTTTAGATATTAAATTTTAAGTGTAAGGCCAAATTAAATTTTATGTAAAGGAAATGGTGAATGCGTACAATCATCCAGCTACCTGTTACTCAAAATGTAATCTTTTAAAGTAAAAAGTATAATTTACCTTTTGCCACTGTCTTTGTTTCTGGTTTTTCTTTTTTCTCAATTTTTTCCTTGTGAATTGCTTTAACAGAAAATTTTATATTAGTATACACTCTTAATAGATTTCAAGCATTTTCTTTACTTCAGTATTATAGCCACCAAAATCATAAGCTAGTTTGAAGATTGATGACATTAATGGGCCCAATTCAGGAATAAAATATTATTAATTTAATAAAAACTGTATAAAACTTAATTTAAAAGACTTGGCATTAAGACTTAGAAAGCATTTTGAAAGCTAGTCTCACCCTCCTGTTTAAAGTTATCATTCTAAGTAGAATTTTAGAATAACAGCTTTCAGGAAAGACAAACAGAGAGAGTAATTTTATAAGAATTTGTTGAAAGATACATCATTTTATCAGGAGGAAGCACTGTCTTTACAATTAAAAGAAATAACTATCAGGACTACAGCTTTGATTAAGAACACTGTGTCTCAACAAGGACACAACTGACTTTTAGGGAACAATTTCTCAGTATGAGGGATTGTCTTATGCACTGAAAAAATGCTTAGCTTCCCTGGTCCCCACTTACCAAATGCCCGTCATTCCAATGACATTTTAACAACCAAAATGTTTCCAAATACTTCCTAAGGGAAGCACCTATGGTTGAGAACCACTAATGGGTTATAAGGTAACCATCAAAGATTACTGATTGAGTGCAACTTCTTAACTGAATGGTACTTCACATGATACCTGAAACATTATACCTTCTAGTTGTTTATGTAATAGATTAATAACAATAATCAATAATTGTTTATAAAACAATATAAATTTATTTTATCAACTTCTATTTTACTTATATAGACTAGTAAAATCTTGTGTCTCTTAATGGTTTAAGTAAAGGAGTTCTGAGAAGTACAACAGTATGAGCAGGTTATCCTCATATTTCAAATGTATTAAACTGCGCGGTTTAGTAGTTTCCCAAATCACCATACATATTTCAACATTTACATAGTATTTATTAGAGAATAATAATGAGAGTTAAAGAAATTATGGAAAATTAAATGATAAGAGATTTTAATTAAAATAGTTGGGTTAAGGAAAGAGCCAAATTATTAGAGTGAAAAATTGGAGCCCTAATTATTTTCATTTCTCTAACTATATAATACAAATACTAATGTCAATCAGTTTTACTTGTATTATAAAAGGAAAATGATGTGCTTAAAATATGTATTTAAATAATTATTCTTTTAAAATACAGTCTATGAATGGTTTCCCCAGAATTTTGGAAAGATGATGTAAGCCTCATAGAAAGCTTAGGGCACAATGTCCAGTTGAAGTCCATGAGATCATGGCGGCTGCAGAGTTACCAAGACAGCAGTTTCCTTCCCCTCCAGGGTTTCAGCCTTTCCACCTCTCAGCCTGGCCCATAGTCATCTCCACTACCATTTGGGGTTATGAGTAACAGTTTGGACAATATTCGCTGAAGGAGGGCACAATTCACTCAAGGTCATTGGGCTACAGTATAACTTAGCTCATAAAAAGCAAACTCCTTTAATTGGTATACAGTAAATAAAAGGACACAAGTGTTTTGTTTCTGCTTTTGAATTTGGACAAATTTCCTTCAAATGTATAATTTAGGGGCAACAAATTCTCAATTATTTTTCAATGAAAAGTATTTAGCCATTGTAAAGATGGAAAGAAATCACAAGAAATATCAGATTATTTCATTTAGTCAGAGTACACAGAACCTGATGCCGATAATTCTATATAAGTCAATAGCAGGTAGGAAATGGACACCTGTTTCTAGAACAAAGAAGATGGCTGTATTGAAATTCATGGATATTATCACAAAATAAACATTAATAAAAGAACAACTATGTAATTCATATTTTCAAATGTGAGTTTAGAGTAAGGAAGAATGAAGCATGTTTCAACTCATCTGATTCCTAAGCATTGTAAAACATTCTAGCTAAGTGGAATGTTTCACAAAATAAAATTTCTCAGTAGGTTATGTGTATTGTGGATACATAAATCAGCTGAAATTTAGCCTAAATATCCTAGATGTGATCCATTCTAAAACAAGAGCAATCAAATTAAGTTAGAACTTTATTTTACATCATATGTTAAAATAGATTTTTGATGAATTAAAGTTAAATGTGAAATATAAGCCTAATTTTTTAAACTTGAGGAATATTAGTAATTACTGAATTAATCCTTGGATGAAGACTCAAGAGCAGAAAATACCAAAAGAAAATATAAACATATCTAGCCCCATTAAAAACTTAAGAACTTAAAACACATACATATATCACACATATGCACTCACACATGTTTATTCACACAGATAGAAACCCTTACATTAACTACAAAACTAACTATATAAGAAATATATTTGTAGGGCTTCCCTGGTGGCGCAGTGGTTGAGAGTCCGCCTGCTGATACAGGGGACGTGGGTTCGTGCCCCGGTCTGGGAAGATCCCACATGCCGCGGAGCGGCTGGGCCCGTGAGCCATGGCTGCTGAGCCTGTGCGTCCGCAGCCTGTGCTCCACAACGAGAGAGGCCACAACAGTGAGAGGCCCACATACCGCAAAAAAAAAAAAAAAAAAAAGAAATATATTTGTAAACGTAACAGATCAGTGATGTACACCCAAATGACACATACATGTATCATCAGGAGAAATGGGCAGTGAGTGTGAAGAGTTATACAAGAAATATGTATCACTAAAAATCACATTCAGATCCCTCAATCTACAAATAACAAGCAATTAAAAGATATAGTGGAAGAAAATATCTCTATTTAAATACTATGCAGCTTTTTAAAAAGAATGAGGGAAATATCTATTTACTGATATGGAAAGATCTCTAGGGTACATTGTTATAAAGACAGAACATAGGACTAAATTTTGTGTAAAAATAGGGAGAGACAATAATGTATATTGTCTTCTAAATGCATAATGAATTTCTGAAAAGATGCACATAGAGCTCATAAAAGCGGTTTACTGTGTGTATGTGTCGGTAGATAAGGAATGGGATCAGAGTGTGTGGGCAAGGCAGGAGAAAGCTTTTTGCAAGGTACCTTTATGTGTTAAACAATGAGTGTGCATTGCTTATTCTAAACAAATAAAAACTAAAACAGTTTTAAGTCCAGTCTAATATATAATCACAGAATGCAAGTTAAGGTAATAAAGTACACTTCCTTACCTATCAAATAGGCAATTATTTTCTGAAATAATATCCTCATTGTTGGCTAAAGCAATCTCAGAATTGCCAGGGGAAAAACTGATACATTTCCAGAAAGTAAATTGGTAACAGTTTGAGAGTCTTAAGTATTTTATTTCCTTCAACCAAGAAATTGTTCTTTTCACATTCAATTCTAAGGAAAATTATCATAATACAATTTTTAAAAATTAATTCATGGTCATCTAAGTTTGGACACAAAGAAGAAATGGTCAAACGGTGACAGACCAATGAGTAAAAAACCACAATAAGAATAACTCCATACCTTTCTTTTCAGGTTTTCCTTTTTCTTTGTCTTTTTCTTTCTCTTTGTGTGTAACTGGAAAGAAATACACAATATTTTTCATTTAAATAAAAAGAATAAAAGATAAGATGATTGAATGGCAGTGTTTGATGTCAAAAACTTATCTACTGCCTTTGGAAATCTTTCTTTAACTAGCATGAGGTTTTACACAGGTTTAAATGTTAAAATAATTATAGATATTTTAAATTTCTATTTTTATTTCATAACCAAGGACAAACTCATACCAAAACCAGGTCTGATTGCAAAGACTACCCCTCAACTTTTCCAAATCTTTAACTTCAATTTAATGAATTGGAAAAGTTTTAAAATGTATTATGCTATCTGCCAAAGAAGCCCAGCTCAATACTGGAGGAACACCAAAACTGTGAAGACAAAAATACAGAAAGAATCTTCTGAACCTGAGGCAAAGAACACTCAATCTAGATAGTATATGTTTATCTTCTACAGGAGATTTCCATGCAAGTAGGTTTTGAAAATATACTGGAATGAAACTGGAATGACACCAAACCCTTTCAAAGAAAACAAAATTTAATTCAATATGAGCTATGATTCAATTAATTAATATAGTAGGGCTCAAATTTAAGTTATAATCTTCCCCCATAATTCAGTCATAGCTCTTATTAATGGTACCTCCAATTATCCAAACTAGAAACTTGGGACTCATCCAGGATTCATCTTTTATTTTTCATTTTTGTCCACTTGCCAAGCTTTTGCAATCCTACCTATTAAATATTCCTTTTACCCATCTTCTTCTATCCAATATTACACTCCCTACTTATCATTTATTTACATGAAAATATAGAAAGAGCACCAGCTATGTGCTAAAGACTTCGCTAGGCAAGACAGACTTCATCCCTATCATTATGATGTCAACAAGCTAATGGACGATGGATACTAAACAAATAATCCCACAGGTAGTTAATTGCAGTTAGAATAACTGCTGTGAAGAAAATATTCAGGGTAGCATATCAATGTATAAAATGAGACCCAATCTAGTCTGTGTGCTTGGGGAAGGTCTGCTGGTAGAAATGATATTTAAGGATGTGAAAGATGAGAAGAAATTAACCTAGTAGGGGAGTAGGAAGGAGAAAGGGGAAAGAGACCATTTCAAAAGTGGGACTATGATGTCCTTCTTGGGCATATTATTATTATAAATATTATTACACTAATATCCTGAATAGTGTCTTGAACACTTATATTTTGAGTTTTCTGAGTTTCAGAGTAGCCTTTCTAACATGAAAATCTGATCATACCATTGATCTTATACAAGTGTTAGTATCTCCCTCATTGCTTAGCATGGTAATCTGTCACATGGTAGGTGCTATATCAAATATAAAAATATTTCATTGTTTCAGTGATCTGACATTTGCTTATCAATCCAATCTTACCTACCAGGAATTTCCCCTTGAACTTTACATTCCAGTTATAACAAAATGTTTGGGAATCCATAAACATGCCACATGCCCTCCTAATGCCTTTGCATCTCTGCTTGTGCCTTCACTTAGATTTCCCACACCCACATTTCCTCTGTTCCATGTACCCTTTCAGTCCTGGCTCAAATGTCTCTTCCTCTGCAGAGGGTTGGTTGATATCTACTTATTCCATATGCCAACTGCACCATGTGCATAATTCTATCTTATCCATTAAGTAATAATACAGCAATTGTTCATAAATCTGACTCCCAAGAAGGTGAACTCTCT
Source organism: Orcinus orca (assembly GCF_937001465.1). Taxonomy (NCBI): domain Eukaryota; kingdom Metazoa; phylum Chordata; class Mammalia; order Artiodactyla; family Delphinidae; genus Orcinus; species Orcinus orca. Next base: position 37,765,679 of record NC_064570.1, on the reverse strand, counting down.
TTAGGGGCTATGCCATATTGTTTTATTTTTGTATCCTGGCTCATCACATGGTGTCTGACTCACAGTGGACTCTTAATAGATATTCTTGAACAAGGGAAATTCTAAAATATTATAAGAAGAGCTATTTTCATCTTCTAGTACAATTCTATTTACTGATGATTTGTATGGATATAATACGCACTGCTTGCTTCCAATCATTTAAATATTTTACAATTTGTTAAAACTTCTTTAAACCCAGTGAGAAACAGAAGAGAAAAAAAAAATCGTAGATCATCTAGACATTATTTTTCCTTTCCGCATTCAATGGTTCTTCTGGGTTTTCTAAGTTTCTAAGTTCAATATAAAAATCTCACAAAATAGGAGCAGGACATCAGCACTCACACATGGCCACAGATAGCTTACTTCGGTTCCTTTGGATCACTATTAATTAAGCTGAAAAGCAAAAGAAAATCTTGGCAAAAACAAAGCCTCTTTTAAAGTTTCTCTAGGGGAAAGGAAGTTTGCATGAGATAAGCTGTGCTTTCGAAACGCTGATTGGCAAGACCCCCAGGAGAAAACCTAATCTGTGTTTCTGCCTCTGTGAAGGACCAGACCTCAGCCACCTCCAACAGCTGGTTGTCCATTCCACTAAAGGATTTTCCGATTGACGCGTGCATGGGTATAAATGGGAGAATTAATACAAAATCAAAAGAGCAAGGGGTCTGAATTCAGGCTCAAATTAGCATATTAATGCCTTATTCCTGTTACCCTGGGGAAAAATCCAGTTCCTCGCAGTCGAAGTTTTGATTTACAGACACAGTGCTGTATGCTGGAATTTCATTATCCTCCTCAGAAATGGTACCATAATACTGCTTAGTGGAGCAGCTGGAACCACATGCTCTAGGGAGCTGTTCAACATGGCAGGGAGCCACTGAAGCTTCTTGGATGGAAACTTCAAACTTTGGCAAGACTGAGCTCAAACACTAAGCTTTGAAATTGCTTTTATCAAAATAGTGCCACCATCAATAACTGCCTTAATAATCCCTCTAAAACAAAAATAATTTGCTGCAACAATTACATTTGCTCATGCATCTCTTTGCTTAGAACTCACAGAAGTTTTCATATGAAAGAAGAAAAAAGTACCTTCCTCGTCACCAGCTCTGTTTGGTAAGTTACATCTTAGCTAGGATCGTTTTAGCTCAGGACAAAATAAGCTTGTTGCACCTGCTAGAGCTTACTTTGTTTGTCATCCTTATTTACAAAAAACAAAATTCCCTTCGGCATGCTGATAATTAAAAACAAATGGAGTACACAAGTTGGAATGGCCCTGATGTTTGCCATCTGAGTTGGCATGGCCCTGCTGTTCCTGCACTTGCCCAGACTCTGACCTTTCCCTGGCCAGAACACTCAGCTCAGCTCAACTCTGAAGCACGTCTCTCACCCTCCCCATATGTTCTCTCTCCAGTACTCTGCCAGCTGTGCTCTGTGCTTTCACAGCTCTTGGCCCTGGCAACCCCCCAGGCGGGCTCTGTGTCCTTTTCTGAAGTGTATCAGAGCTCAGAGTGCGCCTGACCCTGGGTTCCTAATGGGCAAAACACGCTCAAGGGGCCAAGCAGCAGGCATTAGGGGCCAGGTTGTCAGAATCCTTTGCAGATCTCTCTGCTCTGAGTTCAAAACTCAAAAGTGTTGGCATCAAAAGTTTTAAAGTACTGATTTGTATAGGCTACTCTATTCTTCAATTGATGGTTAGCAAGAAAATTTAATTTAGTCAAACTTGTATTTGACTTCAGAGCTATTGGACTGGACTAAGCTTGAGTGTCTGAAGCAAAAGGAATTGGATAGATAAGCATGTAACAACTACACCTTTGCATTAGAAAACACTTTGGGGAGCACAGCTACCTGTAATAGATTTTGCTGATTTTTCCTTTAATTAATTTCTCTATTTCTCAGATTTCTGGCACTGCTGTTGAGAGAGGTATTAGCCCTGAAGTGGTCTATAAATTTTAAATAGGTCAACATTTTAAACAGTTTCATAAAATTCATATACACACGTTTCAATTCATCATTTTTTATGAAAGAGCAAGATACATATTCATTTTAAACCATTTAAAATAATTATCCTTTAGCCACCACTAAACAAAAATGCCAGATGTATTCTTGGTTAGTGTATATCTCTGTGTTTCTTTTTTCTTTTTTTGTCGAATTTCCATTCTGTGCTAAGACAAAATGATCTACACACTTTATATGATAATGATGAACTCAGTAGAAAAGCATTCTTGAGTAAAGAAAATTCTCAAAGATTGTATTATTCATTCTTCTTAAAGGAAGAATTTATCATTTTTACTTTAATATAAGTACACAATTTTAGAGCTGATAGGAACCTAAGAGATCTATTAGCCTGAAGTTCTTTGTCCATTGATAAGAAAATACAGCCGCATAAGTGTCCATGGCAGAGTAGAAGAAGAATTCAGTTATTATGTTGCTAAACTAGTACTCTCCCCACAAGATTATGCTGCCTTGTCCATCCCACATCCTGGGCAGACTTGTTCTTATGAGCCGAAGTGTACTGACTAGATTCTCCAAGCATATTATCTACAATCTATCCTACAATAATGCACACACTTCTTTTTCATAATAAAATTACATTTGTTTATGTATTAAAGTGAAGATTAGGCAAATTACCTAAAGTTACAAAGCTCATCTGATACATATGCTTTCAATCACAAAATAGATTTTTTTAATTCTAAAGGATTAGTTTTACTTTCAAGTCTGATTTAATTGTATGGGTAATTGCCCCTTCACCTGGGGCTCCATGGCCATAGAACCATAATGATTTCCTCATAAGCAAACAATCGCTATGCAGAAGGAGATACATAGCTTTGCATAGGGCCTTCCGTTTTCATTTTACAGGTTTATCATTCACAGCAGCCAAAGAAGAAAATAAAATATATTTTGTACTTTAAGGAGAAAATTAAGCACAGCTGAGAGAAGGCAAAAGTAAATTTATACAACACAGGCTAACTAAATTAACCTGTGGGCTCTGAGAGCATTTTCACAAAGGGCTCCAGGATATTTAGATACATTTTAACGTCCTGCCCTCTTTGGCTTTTGAGCCTCATCTTCAGCCCTACGCCTTTGCCAGCCTATGATTCCGGTCCTATAATTGTCTCTCAGAAAGGATCCTAAACCAGTCAATCAGGATGAGTGTTCTCTATTAACCCTTTTGAAAAATGTTCCCCTGACTTTGTGCATGTGATACTGTTATGGGTTTAATTACGTTAGTGAGAAAAGATATGCCGATGTCCTAACCTCCTGTACCTCAGAATGTGATCTTATTTGGAAATAGGGTCTTTACAAGAGGTAATCACGTTAAAATCAGGTCAGTAGGGTGGCTCCTAATCCAATATGACTGGTGTCCTTATGAAAAGGGGAAATTTGGACACAGAGACAAATATGCACAGCAAGAAGGGACAGAGATGCAGGGAGAGCACCATTTGAAGGGAAAGGCAGAGACTGGAGTGATTCATCTACAAGCCAGGGAATGCCAGCAAACGCCCCTGAAGCTGGGAAAAGCCTGCACATTCTCCCTCACAGCCCTCTGAAGGAACTAACCCTGCTAAAACCTTGACTTTGGACTTCGAGCCTCTCTAACTGTGAGACAATACATTTCTGTTATTTTAAGCCTCCCAGTTTTTGGTACTTTGTTACAACAGCCCTAGGAAACGAACACTAACACTAGTCACTGGGCTTCTCTTGTGCTCCTTTAACCAAGTTCCCACCTGGTTCCTTGAGGACTGACCCCTGACCTAGCCATCTGAGTTGGCATCTTAGTTCCCAGTATGGTGTTTGGAACAAAGTAAGTGCAATAAATAAATTAACGTGTATTATTGCCTAACAGCTATAGCAAGTTTTTCTATTTACACCATCTGTCTGCCAGGACACTCCCCCGTTCCCACCAACTGGCCCACTCAGATGTTAACTACATGCCATTCATCAGCACACACTCTGCTGTGTAAATTTCCTCACTGTGCCTGAGGGGTCAGCTCTTCAGCGAAACACCTGATAACCTAGGTGGATGTAGCAGACACCTATTGCTCTGAATGCCTAAAAGGCCCTACTTTTGGCTAGGAGCCATCCTAGAGAGACAAAATTCTCTCATCTAGTTATATGTTTATCACCAGGTTCTAGTCTTTTCTGGTTTACTCTGTTCTATGAGTATACTGACATGTTTAATAGTTAAATAGAAGCCTAAACGGTGTCCGAAGCCAACAATAAAATTTGCAATTGAAAAAGAAACAAGACAACATGCAATAAAAGAGTAACCACATGGAGGGAAAAAGCAGAGGAAAGTAAAAAAATAAATTACTATTTTTCTCTGGAGAACTGAGTTTTGCTTGTATCTTTCTTTTTTTGCACTTTCCAAATTGTCCAAATTAATCTGTGTTACTTTAACCTATACTATTATACATTTATTGTGGGTGTTTATGATTACATGTTACAGATAGTTTTTGTTTTAATATGGAGCTCACTGCCAAATTCTTCAATTGCCTCTGACCAAATAAATTTGACGTTACAATGGCCCAATTAAAGCCACATAATTGTATACACTTGAAAATAAACACAGATTGTCAAAGGAAGAGTTCTCCATAGAAATCAAGTAAATATTAACAAAATAGAGAAAATGAATGCTTAATTCATTCATTCATTAATTATTTCAACATGCATTGAATGTGTTTCATCTGTTTGGCACTTTGCTAGATATTAGAATGATTTTTAATTTAATATAAGGACACAAATTCAGAGCTGATAGAAAGCTGAGAGACCACCGAGCCTGAATCTCTTTGTTCACGAATAAGGAAACACACAATTGTAAATGTCAACATCAACCTAGAACATATAAAAAGACAAACACAGTTCCTGCCCTCAGTGAGCTAGATCAATATACTCACAATTAAAATTTGGTGTCAAAATGCTTTAAAGGCTGAAAGCAAGGATGTAACTGTAGCAAGGAGGGAGTACCTGAATGCCCACAGAGTGAGGGACAGCAAAGGAGGCCTACTGAAGGAACAGATGTTCCATCTGAGAATCAAAGAAATGAGCAGAAGCCTGCCAAGTGGCCGATGGTCAGAGAGAATAGGTATATAAAAGCACAGAGTTATGAGACAGCAGCAGTGCTGGCTTAGGAATTGCCCAGAAGTTCAGCCTGCCTATGGCATGGGAGGTGTTGGTGGGATGTGGAGTGAGGTGGTGAGGGGAGCAGGGGGAGAGCTGGGAATGCAGGGGGTGGATGAGCTTGCAGAGTAGGGAAGGTAAGTGGCAAAGTGGACAAAGCTGACCACTGGCTATCTATCAGTGATCATATGATGAGGGCCTTTTATGTCATGACAGTGTGGCTTTTATCTCTAAAGCACTGTGATGACAACAAATGGATTTAAGCCCGTGAGCGTGATTAGCATGGCTTTCAGGGGTTAATGCAGGGAAATCAGTTAAGAAGTAACTGTCATAACCTAATTGGGAGATGACTGTAGAGGGGATAGTAATGGGAGAGGAGAGGTGAGAATAGACTAAATTATAATTAAAAGAGAGGATGACAAAGGGCCATGCAGGATTGGACTTTGGTATTGAAAGAGACCAACAAGTCTATGGCAGGGATTGAAACTCAAATGCCTTCAGAGATAAAGCAGATAAATAAATGTCTACTCCAGTAGTGATGAGAGTGGAGGAGATTGGTGCAGGTCCCACCTAAAGACATCCAGGTATAAGTTATGTTAACATACTTGTTGGTCAAAGAGAACCTCTGTGGGATATACTTGAACTCCAGGCTAGGTGCTTAATTGAGAATATTAATGAGATGGCTACTCATCTGAAGAGGTTGACTTGAATTCTAGCCTTACCTCCCAAACATTAATGGAACCAGGATGGAGTCTGCACATGAATATATATATATATTTTTAAACCTATCCAGATGATTCTAAAGTCCAGTCAGGATTGAGTACCACTACTGGCCAAAATGACTCCTGGCTTTTTAGCTTGAATAACTTGGATGAATCGTGATGTTAATTTTCAGGACAAAGAATATGGAAGGATGAAGACATTTTGTGTGATAGAAGTTAATATATCAGCTTCTGCATAATAGATCTCTTTATACTCTGATATTTGCTGGCTTCTCTATAATCATTTCGGGTTACTATTACCTTGGATATAATGTATCTTTTCTTATAAGAGTTCAAAATGCTTTGATAACAACTTAAATTCCTAACTATCCATCATATATAACCATAACTGACAGAATGTGGCATAGAGAAAACATGTGTTTATCTAGACATAGGAACAGCTATGAAACCACATTTATTTTCACTGAACTACTTGGGAATAGAAAGCAGGCATTATTCTATTCTACCTGTATGAGGAAACTAAGCAGTAAAATGAAATTTTTGTTCATATGCACACAAAAAATTGTGGAAAAAAGTATCTCTGAAGCCCATTTCACTGTTGAACAGCTGAAGCTCCATTTTCTCTTTCTTGAGAAACATTCACTTTCCCAAACTATATTTGATCTATTCAGGAAATATATTCAGGTACCAATCTCTAGCCCAGCCTTTGAGGAATTTATTTTAAACTTCAGCCAAATGCACTGTTTTAATTATGCAAGACTCACTAGTTTAAAAAACCCTCTCTACAGCCCACTGCTCAGTCTTTTAACAGCAGGATTCTAATAGAGCCAAGTCCAAAACGCAAATGGTACCATCTGCATCACAACATCCACTCCAGGAGCATTGCTATTAAATTAGTAGTACAGTCTGCAAGATAAAACAGCAGACTCCCCAATCATGTGGAACCAATTGAATTTCTGTTTAACCTCCAGCAGATAGAAACACATAACCAGTTCAGTGATGGCTAGCTTAGTCAATCCGTACCCAAGAGCTGTGTCCAATTTCCCTGACCAAAGGAATTAAGAACGAAAAAAAAGGGAAAAGGAACAGAAATAAGACATTAGTTCCCTGAGTACAAATATAAATAGGTTTCAGTTGAGTAAACTTCATTGTCCCTGGTTGTATAAGGATTGGCTGACCAATCAGGAACTAATTCAAATATTAGGATTAAAGACATAATATCTGCAGAATGATTTGAGCTCTTCACAAAAAGGAAGTTCATGAAGTATATTAAAAAAGAAAACATGGTATTTTAATGTAGATTCACATATTGGTATAATTTCAGGTTAATTAGAACTTCTATTATTTGAAACTATTACTGGCAACTTTGATGTTTGTGCAGGTAATTTTGTACTAGTCAGTTTTTGACATAATAAATATTAGACAACATTCAATTTTTATCCTAGGAAAATTCTTTCATTTTCAGCTCTATTACACAAATACAGTAATAATGAGATTTTAATTTTTGTCTTAACTCACCCAGTATCATGTGAGACTGACCATTGGGGAAACTTGGGCATATTTAGAAACATGTCCTATCGAATGTTTGTGCTTCCTGTGAGTTTTCTTTTTAAGTTTTATGACTACATGGGTCACTCTTAGAAAAGTGATGCTTGTAAGATGAGCAAGACATTGCTGGCCATTAGTAATATCCCTCTAATGCAAGATTTCAGTTACTAGATTTAGTTGAGTTGAAAAGGATATTAATCATAATGTTGTCACTGTCCATCTACCCCTTGAGGCTGAGTAAGCAAGCTCTGGGGCCACAGCAGTCTTCAGTGAGATAGTATAATGACTGCATTTCTATGACAAAGATTTTAAAGGTATAGCATGGCATAAAAAAATTCCAGTTAAAAAAAATTGAACTCTGATCTATTATATTAACTGATTAAAGAAGGAAAAATGTTTGCTAATAAGTCAAAAAATATGTTTGTGGTACTATCTCAGTAAGCAAAAGCCAACTGTATCAATAAATAACTGAAAGATTGTAACACATTTTGAAGTTATTTTGATTCCAGTAATTAAATATTATATATTTATACCTGCGGTTTACTTAGAAGTAAACTTACTTAAACACTATCAACAATTAAAGCAAAAGAGCACAAAATATGAAAACTTTCCATTTTCTCATGTAAATATACAAAATATATATCCTGAATAAGAATAAGAATAAACACAAAATTTAACACTTACCTTTAGTTTGTATTTTCCTTTCAGTTTTCTCCTGCTTCTCAGTCTTTTCTTTGTGTATTTCTAGGAAAAAATAGGATATACTTTTAAAAACTCTTTTTGAAAATGTGCAAAATATAAATCATAGCTGTGACCTAACCATTATAATTCCAGCATGAAGTCTAAATTATTTTAGCCAACAAATTTAAAGGTATCTAAAAGGAAAGAGTCATTGTAACATATTGCCACATAAATCCCTCATTTACTGAAACAAGGAAAAAATTGGAGTTACCTAAAATTTAGTTATTGAAAAAGCTTAAAAACTTAAATCAATAAATGTTGCCACTGTTTTCAGTGCTAAATCTGATCACAAATTATAATTATGTTCTATTTCAATTACTCTCAATGTATATTAAGACTCCTTAGTAAAAAATATCATTTAGATTTAGGAAGATTTAGTTTTTACATATTAAATTAAGAATTTGTGAAATGAACTGTAACAACTATCTAATAGGAAATATATCTCAGAAGTATTGACTCTAAGCTATGTTTATAATCAAAATTTGGCATTGCATTTAACCAATAATTACTGCATGAAGATATGACACATTTCATAGAATGTTAGTTGTTACATTTTTTCTAAATATCAGGTTTTAACAAATATATTCAATCTGCTGCCAGTTTCAGTAAACATACATTGCCAAGGCTTAGAAAATAAAGTTAATTCTGAAGTTGCAGTTAATTTGGATAGAAGTAAATTTGAGATTAGAGTTTACAAATATGATTACTACCTCTGAAAAGTGACTTAATCTTAAATACCATGGTTTTTCTTAGAAAAATGCTAATGAGTTTTACTTATTTATTTATCACAACTTTATTCCACAGATGGTCTGAGATGGTGCTAATTACTGTATATATTCTAAATTCTCCATTTGTAGATTTGAATTTGCATTTTTATAATTTTTCTAGAAGTCTAAAATCAAGACCAACTATAGGAAAATCCTAAATATCTTCAGAAAAGACAGTTACTGACTTTCATTCACCAGTTAAAGAGATAATCACCACTGTGAAGATTTCCTCCCCTCCTTTTCCCCATTAATCAGTCATACTATTTATAAGGCCACTCCTCTACCCTTATCTCATCCTTGACCTTGAAAATGGCAATAGAGATACAAAAGAGTTAAGATATTCAATTACATTTGTGAAAAAAAGGCTTCAAGGTACCAGGAAAGATATCCCAAGGGCTTAGAAACATCCAGCTTCCAGCTTCTCTCCTTCTCCTCATTATTATTAGTAGTAATCTCCTCCCTATGTCTCCAAATCCTACTCCAAAGCATGGTTCTTCATCTTAGCATTATTGACTTTTTAGATTGGGGAAATTGTTATTTGGAGGTGGAGTGGGGCTACTCTGTGCACTGTAGAGTATTTAGCAGCATCCCTACTTACTAGATGCTTCTAGCCCCCATCCCCATCCCCAGTCATGACTATAAAAAATGTCTTTAGATATTGTGAAATGACTCCTGTTGGGAACTTGTATCTTTAGAGCAACAGTCCAATCACTCTTTGTCACTGTCTAGACCTACATTTTCCAATGCAGTGTCCACTAGACATGTGTACATATTAAAGACATGATATGTGGTTAGTCCAAATTGAGATGTGCTATAAGTGTAAGTACATAATGAATTATGATGACTTAATATTAAAAAGAATGTAAAATACCTCATTAATAATTTTTATATTAATTACATATAGAACGATATTATTTTGGACATATTGAGTGTGATGGTTTTATTTATATGTCAACTTGGCTAGGCTACTATCCCAAATCATTCAAATGAACACTAATCTAGAAGTTGCTGTGAAGGTATTTTGCATATGTAATTAAAATGCCTAGTTCATTAGCTTTAAATAAGGTGGTTCTGGATCATCTGGGTGGGCTTGTCTGATTCCACTGGAAGGTCTCAAAAACAAGTTTGAGGTTTCCTGGGAGAGGGAAGAAATTCTTTGGGTGGATGACAGCGTTGGTCCATGCCCGTGGGCTCCAGCTCACCCATGATCTTCACTTCTTGACTGCCTGTCCTATGGGTTCTCATTGGCTCGGCCAGTCCCCACAACCACACAGGCCAATTCCTTGTAATAAATGTCTTAATATACCTGTATAATTTCCTACTTTTGCTTCTTTGATTAAGCCCTGACTGATATTTGGGGTTAAATAATACATGTTATTAAAATTAATTTTGTATTTTTCTTTTTACATTTTTTTAATGTGGCTACTCAAAAAATTTTAAATACTTATGTGGCTCACATTATACTAGTTTTAGACAGTACTTGTCTGGTCCTAGGGGTGGGCAAATGACCTTTTCAAGTCATCTACAGGGTTAAATTTTCTACAAGTTAATTTAAAAAAACCCTCAGAATTCTCCCCTGCCAATACCATTCTGCTTCCTCCCTCCTATTTAAACAAACAGAAGCTATGGAGAAGATTGTGGCCTTGTATAACTCAGCCTGATAAAGTAAGTAAAATGCCAAAGATTTAGAGTAGTCTTTGCATGTGCTAAGGGAATCATCCTTAAGAAATAATTTCTTACTCCTGTTAGGGATTAATTTGAATGTAGAAATGGGATGAAATTTTCTAAATTAAAAATTTATATGAAATGTTACATCTATTGTGATTGAAAAAGGCCTTAAATCTGTCATTGAGAATAATATTTTTCCTTTAGAGGGGTGTGTGTGTGTGTGTGTGTGTGTGTGTTTATATTCCACAGATATCCACTGGGTACTCAGAGGAATAAAAGAGAGATTCTAGAACTCATACAGGAAGATCAGACACAAGTTAGAATCTTCTGAAGGATTAGGTTCAAAAGGCCATTCTGCCTGGGTAATCCTGTCAGAGCCTCCTAGCCTAACTTAACTGGGTAAATACACTGTTTAGACAAGGTGGTGGTTTATGGAATTAGACAATCCATGTTGGTTCATGATGGGGTTTCCTGCAAGGTAGGTGAAAGCTTGCACATCAGAGAACAGAAAAAATAACAGTAGTAGAAGAAACCTGGGTTCCCCTTAGCCTTAGCTCTTGTGCACCCAGCAGCAGCCGACCAAAAGGGAATGAGCTCTAGATTATGACCAGAATTGTAATGAGCAGGGATCCATCCTGGAGGGGAAAAACATAAAGTGAAAGAAGACAAATCTCAAAAAGATTGGGATGCAGATCACCACTCAGGAAAAGGCAGGAGGGAAACATATTCCCTCCACTTTTCCCCAAATACACGAAAGGGAGGTAACCTTAAAGTGGGAGGTAAGTCCAGGAATGTTGGTTACACTTCATAATAAGTTTCACTTAAGCAAAAATAAAAATAGATGAAAGTAAAGGAGAATTAGACTTTAAAAAATGATGATAATTTTTATGTTCATTGGTGACATTGGCTTGTAATTTTCTTTTTTGTGGTATCTTTGTCTGGTTTTGGTATCAGGGTGATGATGGCCTCACATAATGAGTTTGGAAGTATTCCTTCCTCTGCAATTTTTTGGAATAGTTTCAACAGGGAAGGTGTTAACTCTTCTCAAAATGTTTGATAGAATTCGCCTGTGAAGCCATCTGGTCCTGGGCTTTTTTTTGTTGGGAGTTTTTAAATCACAGATTCAATTTCAGTACTTGTAATTGGTCTGTTCATATTTTCTATTTCTTCCTGGTTCAGTCTTGGGAGATTGCACCATTCTAAGAATTTGTCCATTTCTTCTAGGTTGTCCATTTTATTGGCATATAGTTGTTTATAGTAGTGTCTTATGGTCCTCTGTATTTCTGTGGTGTCGGTCGTAACTTCTCCTTTCTCATTTCTGATTTTACTGATTTGGGCCCTATCACTTTTTTTCTTGATGAGTTTGGCTAAAGGTTTATCAATTTTGTCTTTTCAAAGAACCAGTTTTTCTATTGTTTTCCTCGTCTCAATTTATTTCTGCTCTGATATTTATGATTTCTTTCCTACTACTAACTTTAGGTTTTGTTTGTTCTTCTTTCTCTAGTTGTTTCAGGTGTAAGGTTAGGTTGTTTATTAGAGATTTTTCTTGTGGGATTAACAATATACACACTACTATATATAAAATAGATAACCAACAAGGACCTACTACTGTATAGCATGGGGAACTATACTCAATAGTTTATAAAACCTGTAAGGAAAAAGAATCTGAAAAAGAACATGTGTATATATATATATACACATATACACATATACATATATATATATATATATATAAAACTGAATCACTGCTGTATACCTGAAACTAACACAACATTGTAAATCAATTATACTTCAATAAAAATAAATAAAAAATGATGACAATATATTTCAGAGTGTTTATTTTTTTGTTATAACAAAATTCTTTAATAAGTTTTATAAAAATGAATATTTAAGAATAATTTTTTCACCTTGAATTGTTTTCCTTTTCCACTCCCAATGAAAATACAAAATTATCAGCACCCACACACATATACACCCAAAACTACAGTGACATTCTCTACACAGAACTATATTATAGTTTAAATTGCTGAAAAATCAAGACAGTTCTAAGAAGTGGTTGCAGGGATGCGTTTTTCTTCCAAAAACAGCTGATATATAGGGAAGCAATTTACATAAAGTTCTGGTCAATGGTTGTCAAAAGTTTCTTAAAGGTTGTATTTCAACTAAAAGAGGATCCAAATTAAGGTTCTCCCTACTCTCACCTTCCTTTGCTAACACCCTTTCAAGGAGTATTTTCTTCCTGCTCCTAAGAGAAAATAAATTTGAACTTTTAAAATATTCTGAAGTTTTCATGCACAGTTGGAATTTGGGGCAAATGTGTCCAGACCAGCCAGCATTTTCTATAGACATCAACAAAAGCAGGCACTGGGGATTCTGTGCTTTGGGTACAAACCACAGTACAAGGATCCTGGCAGGAAACACGTGCTGAGATTCCTCTACTCTTTCAGAATTTTGGGGGCTGGGGCTTTTGTACCTCGAAAGTTCCCCCAGGGTCCTGCTCAATTTCACAGTCTCAAGAATAGTCCCAACTTTCTATTTTCCTGATTCTGCACTTCAGCTTTATGTAAACTAAGACAGCCCCACTGCTCTGGGCAGATCCACTCAGATCTCTTATAAGTGGGAGTTATGGATTAAAACACACACACACACACACACACACACACACACACACACACACAGACACAAATCTCTACAGCTCATGATGAAATATAATGACTTACATAGACGTTGTTTTGCAGGAACATCATCAACTATTTTTAACTGATGATCACTTGAAGACTGTTAGTATCTCTGTACAGGAAGTGCAGACAAGCACAGCTAACCTTGTAAAGTCATACACACATACATTTCTTTGCTTACAGAAGACAAAAGAAATTTATTTCTGATGATTCTGAAAGGGAGCAGATTTCACTACCTCAAAATTTATCTCTTTGGCATAAGGATTATTTTTCAGCTAAATGCAATCAAATCCCAGCAGGGGCTTCCCTGGTGGCGCAGTGGTTGAGAGTCCGCCTGCCAATGCAGGGAACACGGGTTCGTGCCCCGGTTTGGGAAGATCCCACATGCCGCGGAGCGGCTAGGCCCGTGAGCCATGGCCGCTGAGCCTGCGCGTCCGGAGCCTGTGCTCCGCAACGGGAGAGACTGCAACTGTGAGAGGCCCGCGTACCGCAAAAAAAAAAAAAAAAAGCCCAGCAGGAAAAGCTGTTAACCTTCCCCTCAACTGCCTAAATTTACATTGGAAAGGGGTCCTGTACCAAGGAGAGAGCTATTACCAGAGATACCAAGAAACTTATCTGCATAACATGACACTCTTTGTTTTCCAAACGCCTACTCTCCCTTCCTGTGAATAGCCTTCCTTCCTTTTGTATACTCAGACCCCTCCTATTTTCCTTAGCTCAGGATGTTATTTATATATGTCTCAATTACCTGGCTGCCCTTTGAGTCTCATATTTTTATGGGGCTCCCGTATGTATGAACAATGTTTATTTTTCTCCCGTTAATCTGTCTTATATCAATTTAATTATTAGACCAGCCATAGAACCTAGACAGGAAGAAGGAAAAATTTTCTGCACCTACAATTCAAACTTAAGGATAAATTAAATGTCTCTGCATGTTTCATTGCAACATTACATTTTCTTTGGGGATTGTATTACATCACTATGGTCACTGTCTCTGGCTAACAGATGTCCAAAGAATCCAATGTAGCCTCTACACAGTGTGCTAGTTCTGTCTCCTTACACTTTAGCCAGGAAATGATGACCATTCAGGCTCCTGCCCAATTGAGTAACAGCATGATACCAATTTAGACTTCAGAAGGATATTTTTCTCATAAGCAGATGATGCCTAATTTTTTACCCTCAATTATTCTTGCCCGCAAAGAACTATTTGTGTAAGAATGGAAAATTAAATGTAAAAGAGTCAAGTCAGTAAGTGGAAATTTATTGCCCTATGGTTTTCGGCAAACTTCAAAGAAAAATAAAATTTCTTATATTAATACTATCTTCTAGTTATTCAATAATTTCTATAGACAGGTAAATGCCTCTACCTTATGCAACATAACAGTAATGTATAGTAGGTTAAATTTCATTTAACCTTTTGCATTCTTTAAGAACAGTTCACTTAAACTGAACCAATTCTGGATACAAGGGACAAAGAAGGTCAAAGTGGTCATTATTTACCTCCAAATGTATGTGCTTTGCCAATAGGTTAGAGTCCAACCTGAGAACATGATAAGTCTCAGCAACAGATTCTAGTTGGAATGATAAGCCATTTTGGTAACAGTAAACCTCAAAGATTGTTTTGTGGCTTAGAAAGCACAGAGGTCAAAGTATCTCAATCCAAGTGTGAGACTGTCCAAGGTCCTTAAAGGTACAATGGTCAATTTGAATTTTGATAACTGGAGAAGGGAAAAATAAATGAAGAGTGACAGCTCAATGTGTCAGGAAGCAATGAAAAGGATCCCTTTGTTTTCCTGAGTTATTGGTAACCTTACCTAATGTATCAGTTCTCCACTAGTGTTTACTCTGTCCATTATGATATGAGGGGCACTCAAGAGAAGGGGCAAGTTACTTCCAAAGAAGATGGGAAGTGTATTCTGACTTCTTTCACTAGTCCTGGTTTTCCCCTATCCCCTTTCTCATTATCTGTAGGGAAGTATATGTGAATATGAGAAGTGGAGAAAAGAGTAGAAGTCTCCTTCTAGATACTTATTGTTATTATTCATCTCCCATTCTAAAACCAATACTTCATCATGCTAGGCTTTATTTTATTTTATTATTTTTTTAAACATCTTTATCGAAGTATAATTGCTTTACATTGTTGTGTTAGTTTCTGCTGTATAACAAAGTGAATCAGCTATACGTATACTTATATCCCCATATCCTCTCCCTCTTGCATCTCCCTCCCACCCTCCCTACCCCACCCCTCTAGGTGGTCACAAAGCACCGAGCTGATCTCCCTGTGCTATGCCCCTGCTTCCTACTAGCTATCTGTTTTACATTTGGTAGTGTATACATGTCAGTGCCACTCTCTCACTTCATCCCAGCTAACACTTCCCCCTCTCCATGTCCTCAAGTCCATTCTCTACGTCTGCATCTTTATTCCCGTCCTGCCCCTAGGTCCTTCAGAACCATTTTTTTTTTTAGATTCCATATATATGTGTTAGTATACTGTATTTATTTTTCTCTTCCTGACTTTCTTCACTCCGTATGACAGACTCTAGGTCCATCCACCTCACTACAAATAACTCAATTTAATGCATTTTTTTAATTAAAGGAACTCAAAGAATGTAAACTCTGGTTTTCATGTTTTATAACTCAACGGTGATAACCAAAAAATATACCCTCCTAAATCAGGCTGTTTTTCTAAAGTCTAATGCCAAATAAGCAATTGGGTTAGAGTCCAATGTCTCTGAAGAGGTATTAGTCTCAGCACCAGACTTGTGAAGTGCTGGGAAACAAGAGAAGCAGATATAATAATGTATTCTTTTGCTGAGAAAAAATAAAAAATTAGTATTATTTAGAGTATTCATTATTTCTGGATTGCAATGGTCATTAAATGATTATTTGAATAATTGTCGTACAAAAGATGGCATAAATCAATAGTATTCTAGTGTAATTAAAAATGCATTTCGTGGGCTTCCCTGGTGGCGCAGTGGTTGAGAGTCTGCCTGCCGATGCAGGGGACATGGGTTCGTGCCCCGGTCTGGGAAGATCCCACATGCTGCGGAGCGGCTGGGCCCGTGAGCCATGGCCACTGAGCCTGCGCGTCCGGAGCCTGTGCTCTGCAACGGGAGAGGCCACAACAGTGAGAGGCCCGCGTACCGCCAAAAAAAATGCATTTCGTTATGAAAATCTAGACATACATAAGCTATTAAAAGATCTATACAAAAATATTGTCATCGCTGGCATGTATTAAAATGCAGCTTAGTGTTTAAGATAACTAATGCTTGAGTCAATCTGCTTCATTCAAATTTAATTCTCATACCTACTAGTTGTGTGAACTTCACTTCCTCATCTGTAAAATGAGGTTAATAATAGTACCTACCACATAGATTTACATGAGGATTAAAATAAGTTAAAATGTAAAGGATTTAGAGCAGCACCTGATATCTAATAAGCATCATGTAAAATATTGGCTATTATTATTATTACTTGTCTCCCTCACTAAATTCTAAATTTGATGAGGGCAAAAACTATGTCTATTTTGTTCCACAGTAAATTTTCAATAATAATTGGTATATACTAACCACTTGATAAATATATACTGAATTAAAAAATAAATGTTTAAGCAAGATTATAAGCTATCAACTCTTGCACAATATAGAAAGTTGTGGTAGATAGTATCTCACCAGTTCTTTAAGACACGACGCACAAATGATTTAAACACTAAAATGAGTGTGGTTGAAAATTTGGGACAGTAAAATGTTGCATTTCTCAACCTTTTTACTTTCTATTAGAAATGTTGGAGAAAGTTGCAGAATTTTACTATTTGTGGAAATTTAAAAATGTATGTGAAAGGTATTGTAAACTGCAACACTTGTACAAAGGGTAGTAGGGTTTTTTTGTTTGTTTTTTTGTTTGTTTAAAGGAACTTTATTCATAATTGCTAAAACTTGGAAGTAACCGAGGTGTCCTTCAGTAGGTGAATGAAGAAATACATTGTGGTACCTCCAGACAATGGAATATTACTCAGCAATAAAAAGAAATACACTATCAAGCCATGAAAAGACATGGAGGAAACTTAAAAGCATGTTACCAATGCATTTTTAAAGCATTTCTTCCTACAGTGATCAATATGGGTGCCAATAAGTTAGGGTTTTTTAATATTGTTTTTCTGGAACACTGTAAAGCTAAATAATAATAAAATTTAAAACACTGTGCATTTTTAATATTTTGCCTTAACTTATCCACAGACGTTTATATAAAATATATCTATAAATTGACATTATATAATTGACAATTATGCCTATAATAAAATATTGACAGTCAAATATCATGTTCATTTCAACAGAAAAATATTGGGACAGGAGTTAAAAGTGGGCTATGCTATTCCACCTAACTTGAAAGGGTTCAAAATTTCTATTTCTTTTGTTCTACATGTTAGGTAGTTAAAAAAAAAAAACAAAAACAAAAACAAAAATTACCAGTGATTCTCAACTCTGTGCATCAGATTCAAATGATGTCTTAACTGGACTTACTTTTTTCCACAAGAGACCAAACTCTCGTGATTTTGAAAAACGGAACGTACAGAGTTGAAAAGAATCTGGAATACATATAAACCTAACAGTTTCTCATTCACAGGCTTCTCAATTACACACCCAATCTTATTTCCAGATAGGAATGCAGCAACCCTGAGAGTATTCTTGCTCCAACAGGAGCTACTTAAAATGGTTGGGCCTGAGTCGAGCTGTCTCAGCCTTTCTTTTTTTTTTAAATTTATTTTATTTTTGGCTGTGCTGGGTCTTTGTTGCTGCACATGGGCTCTCTCTAGTTGCGGAGAGCGGGGGGCTACTCTTTGTTGTGGTGCATGTGCTTCTCATCGTGGCGGCTTCTCTTATTGCGGAGCATGGGCACTAGGCACACCATGCTTCAGTAGTTGTGGCACGCGGGCTCAATAGTTGTGGCACACAGGCTTAGTTGCTCCGCGGCATGTGGGATCTTCCTGGACGAGAGCTCCAACCCACGTCCCCTACGTTAGCAGGCGGATTCTTAACCACTGTGCCACCAGGGAAGTCCTGTCTCAGCCTTTTTATTCTCCATGATGTTGGCACCAAAATTTAATCCCTTGCTTTCATCGGCTTGCTCCTTCAGGCTCCAGTGTTACCAGTATCATTTCCATCACTGTGGTTCCAGTTTGCTTGCCTTGATAGAAATGAGCTCTTTTGGGCCCAGGGTTCACTACAGCTGCAACTCCTTAGAGAAGTAAGTCTCTGGATCATTCATCAAATCTCTCCTCAGCCTTTTTCATTCTGATCCCATCACCAAGCCTCACTGTCTGCTCTCTCTGCGTTTTGCCCCTTGTCCTCACAGGTCTGATCAATATTGGGAAAGACAACCAGAAGATAAAGCAGTGAGTTCCTTGAGCAGCCTGAGGGCAATATGCAGCAGTGCAGTTATGGAGCCGAGTTTTAATCTAGACTTATTTAGAGGCGTAGTCCAAAGATTAATGTATCTACTTAACAGTGTTACTAGGGCCAACCTGGTAACCAGTATTCTGAGGCTACGAATTTTAACAAGTTTAGTCACCTTTCCATTCTCCCTCCTTTTTTCACTCACAGTATTTTTCAGACACTTAAAGTTCTGCCTGGGGTAAGGCACCGAAACTGCCAACAAAGACGGATGTAATGAAATCTCTGGCACAGAAACATGTCCATCTATCTTACTCCCAGTGACGTGATACAACCTTCTGAATGGCCTAATCCTAAAGTCTTGAATATTTATGAAGCTCAGATTCCCTGGTTCTTCCTTATTCACCCTGACTGCAAAGAGCTAATGTGGATTTCAATAAAGTGAGAAAAATACACAATGAAAGAACTGAGTTTAAATTTACTGGGCTCTTTTCAACCCCAGGAGCTTTAGGGAAATCTTAAAACACGATTATAAGGAGAATGTAATTTGTTTTGCTCTAAGTAAAGAAGAGCTTCTTCCTCTGCCATTGGCATGCATCAGGAACAATTTCACAGAATATCAGCCTTCATATTTGGGTCCTGTTCAAACTTCAAGATGGTTCCTTAGTTCAAAGAGCAAGTAGTTGGAAAGCAAGGAAATTCAACATAATGTACAGGGGATTTTGGCTCTTTCCACAAAGGCAAGTGATAATTTAGTTCATAAGGCCACCATGTCCCCAAAATTGAAGATCAATTTTTCCTTCCCAAAAAAATGAGTATGTATCGGTCCGAAGGACTAAAAGTATTCTTTCTTAACTTTAAAGCTAGATGTCAGAAAGTGACATTATAAATGTAATTTCTTGTTAAGAGACTATTATTGTCTCCTAAAATTACATATTTCAAAGAACATAAATGCTGTAATGATTATTCTTACATACAGACTTATTATAGACTAAGGTTTAAGTAAGAATAAACTGTAAAAAGAGATAAGTATATCCATTACGTTGCACTTAGCAATGTTAGTACAAAAAATTAAAAAGCTCTATCCCCAGTAAAAATTATCCTTTTATGAATGTTTACATAATCTGGAAAGTCCACATCACATGAATGTTAATACAGAACTATGAAAGAAAAATCGTATTAGGTTTGTGAGAAACCAGTATCTTTTTTTTTGAAAAAGAAATAGAAAAATGCTAAGCTGCCTATGCTGAATAGACATATATTTTTAACTTCGTTTTAAAATACACTGTTTATTTAGCTCCTCTGCCCATTTTTTAATTTGGTTGCTTGTTTTTTGTTGTTGCTGCTTTGTTTTGTTTGTTTATTTTTTAGATTCCAAGAGATACAGAGAACAAACTGGTGATTACTGGGGGAGTGCGAGGAGAGGGCCAGACGAAATAGATGAAAGGGATTAAGAAGTATAAACTTCCAGCCATAAAACAAAAAATCACAGGAATGTAATGTACACATAGGGAATATAGTCCATAATTTTGTAGCAACTGTGTATAGTGATGGATGGTAATTGGTTTTACTGCAGTGAACATTTCATAATGCATAAAAATACTGAATCACTATTTTGTACACCTGAAACTAATATAATATTGTATGTTAATTATAACTCAATAAAAATTGTATAATGTAATAATTTAGGATAAAATGATATTGCTTTATATTTCAATTGTAATTCTTGCTTTAGGTATATTTCATCTAAACTTTGGTGCTGCCGCTCACTTACTTTGAAAATGTTTGCCATGTTAACTAATGGGCAAAGACAGCCTTTGTTTTCAAATTTCTTACGTAAATCAAACTTACCCTTTTTCAAAAAAATATAATTTTGCTTTTCAGTTTAAAAAAAATTTTAGTGTGTATTTTGAGGAAATTATTATGAAAGTAATAAATTTTGCAACATATTTAAATTATTTGGATTTAATATAATACCTTTATTTTACAATAAGTTATAAAACAAGACAAACCAATATTCTGCTGCACATTATTTTACTTGAACTAATGTCAGGTACCATATAAGTAAAATTTTTAGTTGTTTATGGAGCTAGGAGTATTTTTAAAAATTTGATATTCCTGAAATATACATGTTAGGGGGATACCAAATTTTGATGTTTTACTCTTGGGAATAATTTTTAAAGTTGCAAATATAAAAGAAATAACTCCAATAATTTTGTTAGATATCATGATAAAATTTTATAATTTTATCGGCAAAGTAGAATATATATTAAATCTATACATTTACATATATATATTTATTGAGCAGCCAGCTGGCATACAGTGGGGTTTTTTTTGTTAGTAGGAGGTAGAAAATACATATAATAAAAAGCATATAATGAATAAATGATACATAATATATTATGTATATATATACATACAAACATCTATATATATATATACATACACATAGTGAAATGGTTCTGCAAATAGTATATAATTTAATTTTTTGTCAATAGGTACAAAATATTAAACATTTTATATTAAATGATATATGATAAGGTTTGACATCAGTTAGATTAAGTATTTCATAATATAATTAATTACATAAGGTAAGTTTTAAATTTCTTTTTGAACAATACAGAATTATTCTGAAATGCATCAGAAATGTGACATCCATGGGTTTATTCAATGCATTGTTAACAGTCTGGTTGCCTTAGAAATATTCAGTTATATTTAAAAGAATTAGTGTCACTAACCTACACTGCTTTGATTGTTTCAAAGTAGTTTCAAACCAGTGACACTCCCTAGGAACAAATATTGAGAATAACTGAAAAGAACTGCTTACATTTAAATTTTTAAAAGCCATTTTTAGCTTTCAGTATTTCCTATGGATGTTCTTTCTGTTTTGCTCTCAAGGGAGTCTCCCTCAAGAGCAATGCACTCTTTCACATTATTCAGCTAAATAAAAGGCAAAACCATTAAATGAAACTTGCCATTGTTCCCATCTCCCCGCTCTACCTTATCTCTGACTTCAGAACATCCCATCATGACACAGAACACCTGAGTATCAGCACCATGCCTCTCCTTTAGCAGATATATGCAAGATAGGACAGGAAGGCCTATTGGTCTCTTTGGTTGGCATTCTAGCAATGTGAAGATGTGTGAAAGACACTTCTTTATCTCGTAACATATAAGAATTACTATGATAACCTTGGATATGTTCTCAGGCAGATCAATTTTAGGAAAGAATACAAATGTAATTTGATTCCTTTGATGCTATCCTCACTCGTTTATCCCTTGGAAAGTGTGGTGTTAACATGTCCATGATAGGTACCCTGGTGTGAAGAATGCTACTCAACTGGCTGATTCTAGGTAAACAAAGCACACCCACCCTACATAGCAGAGAATTGTTCCAGAATATATAATTTACAATGGTATTGGTTTTCATAGTTATGTTTTAAGTAATTATACAATAAAAATGTAATATTTTATAATGATTCAGTGCCTTCAGCCTGCATCACGGAGTGTTTGAAATAGAATTTAATATTTAAAAATTTTGACAAGCTGAAAAGTAAATATGCATGAAGAATGTAAAGACACTAGGTACTACACTTAATACCCTAAAGCTATATTTATATATAACAACATAAGCCACAGAAGAACAGATTCAAAAATTTCAACCATATTAATAATCTGTTTAATAATCAACCAGGCAACCCTGAGATTATTTGACTGTACTGTTATTCCATATCAAATTAAAACTGCAAACTCCACCCATAAATAACAAGGTAGCTAAATTTTTATTTTGGTAAAAATAGCAATAACTGGACAAATGAAACCAACATTTTAAGCACATTTAAATAAAATGCTTCATATAGATACAGGACAGTCGAATAAACAATGTCACAGCCTGATAATTAGGTAATATAAAATGGCTAAATATCATTGAATGTGTCTGAACGAGAAAGAGTACTAATGAAGAGACTAATAAAGACTCATTTAGACAGGTGAAAATCAAATATTTTAAGAGGATATAATTCTAGATTATAAAAAAAAACCTAAAAAACTTCTTAAACCACAATTTTAAAATATAGAATTTGTAAAATAATTCATCATAAGATAGAGATAAGCTCATGGAATCTCTTCCTTAATAATAACATTAAAAATATACTTTTAAAAGCAGAATATGTATTAGAAATGCTTTGTAAAATATCACGTACTGATTTAAAATTCATTGTTTCTATGACTCTACAAAAGAAAAGGTTTTAAATAAAAAATAATTGTAATTAAATATATTTCTTTTATAACTAATGTTTATTACAGCCTCTGTACCCAAGGTAGGATGTATAAGATGTTGCTTTAAATGTCCACTTTCTCATGTAACTCTGTAAATAATAATATTAAGAAAATATATTCAGGTGATTTTAGTCAATTCTCCTTTTAGACATTAGTGTACATGGTTTTAAATATATATATCCTTTAGACTGCTTTAACTACTGATCATTACTGACATTTTTTAAAAGTATCTTAAACAACAATTTAATAGTTTTTCTGTTGATTTGGTAAAGCAATACAATAATTAAACAGTTTTGCGTGTATTTGCAATTTATGCTAATCATTTCATAAAACTTAATTTTAAAATAATCCCACCAGAAAATTCAAATAAAAAGCAATGAACAGATTCTATATTAAATACTAGATATTGATTTATGGAGAATATTATCTTATATGATATTCTTGTAGAATTTATTTTATAAATAAGAAAATATTTGTTTTTCACTCTTCCATATCCAAATGGAATAAATATATATACAAGCTGTAATTTCCAGACCATCACTGGTAACTCATTAGCTTAAACTTTGACTATGTTCTGGGCAGTATCCATTGGAGATCAGCTATAAAAAGACTCTGCTTTTTACCTCAAGAAGTTTATAAACTAATCTAGATTCTCCATACCTGGATTTGATGACTTAAGAATGTCCTGAGTTCTTGGGTTCTCACCATGGATTTGTGAGTAGGGCAACCCATCCTTTCTGCTCTCAATAGCTTCATAAACACTTTCATTTCTGAATGGCGGTTCCACACTTGAGTTTCACTACTTTACCTTTTACTGGGCAAGTTACAGATACAAATTTTCCAAATTAACATACACTAAGTAGATTTTATCCCAAACAGTGAGGTTATCATCATCTGTCAGGCAAGGCGGAAGCTCCAAATTTGGATCCTATTGCTTGCTCACAGTAGGTCTAGGGAGATAGCAACAGAGGCCAGCAAGTTCTCCTCTGTAATAAATACTCCCAAGAGTTATTGCCCAACATGTGCAGCAATAACTAACTGTATTAAGTCTGGCTTTTATGTTTCTATCTCATACCAAATATACCTCAGGATGGTATCCTTTGCTCCCTATTATTCCTTCTAGACATAATTCCTACCCCTTCCTGTAAAAATCTCTGAGGCTTTTGCCCCACAGTTATAACCCCTTTTTCCCAGTCATATTGCTCCCATCTTTTGGATTTATGATCATTCCATTCAGTGACTGACGACATTGCTTATTCCTTCAAGGAATCCCTGTAAACCACAGCCAAGCACACCCAGATGACTCTGCGGCTTTGGGATGACACATAGTACATACTGACTGCATATGCCTGTGCCTTCAAGATTATTATCCTCCACACTATCTCAGCTCCCTGTCCAATAGATATCACCTAAAATTGAAAAATAATACTGACAATAACATAAGAAAAAATAAAAATTTAAAATCTATATATTTGGCCACAGTGAGAATAATAAAGATCATGGGCATCCTCATCTTCTGGGCCATTTAGAAAACTATAGAACTCACCCCTCATTCCTGCAATTCAAATTCACATTGATCAGTGTGTAGATTGATTTGCACATCTACTGAAGAAGGTATTTATTAAATAATCAACTTAAAAATGATGGGATTAGCTTCATTGGAAAGAATCGAGTATTTCTTTTCTTAACTATAAATCTTAATCTAACCATTAAACAGAAACTCTACATTAAAAATAAATTGTCTGTAACAAAGTAAAATCTATTTAAGTTATGGTGAAAATCAACATTACCATAAAAGAAAAATACTTTTTTTCAAAGGTCAACACAACTAACCTTTTTTTTTCAAGGGAGGCTCCTCTATTTCTCCTAAACCAAGGCAAAAACAGTAAATTAGAAAAACTTACAGCAGAGCATAATATTGCCTATTTTCCCATTTTCTTTCATTCATTTTTAAAAAACCATCTATTAGTTTTGATAATAGTAGTTCATATATTACTTTGCCTTCCAAATTCCAATTTTTAAGTATACACTTTGCCTATGTACATTTATTTGAGATAGTTTCACTTTTATGAGTTCAATAAAATTGTGGCAGTGATCCAAATTATACATTATAGTTCGTATATCATGTTCATTTCAGTCCTCTATTGTTCATCTCGACCTCTCACAGGAGCCAAAAAATACAAATTCAGACAAAGTCAGAAAGGACTAAAATAATAAGAGCTTTCCTGGTAGTCAAGGCTGAATATGTAATTTCTGATGAGTAAGGCTGATCTTAAAAATGCCATCTAAAAAGCAGAATTACAACGCTTTGTTCTTTTCACATCCACTCAATAGCAGTTTACATGTGGTTTAAGTTTGTTATTTCCTTTTGATCATCAATACATTCTAGAGAGTAAATAGTTTAGTTGCATAATTGTTGTGACATTTAGAATGTGTCCCTCCATTCTACACCTCCATTTGATTCAATTAATTAACTTTCATTGTGATTTTAGTAGGATTGCCTTCTCTATTTGACTGTAAATATGAATTATATGTATAACGTATTTATACGTATATTTAGTTTTCAAACTTGGGAAATAGCAGCCATTTTTTGTTCCTGAAGAAGCATATAAATGTGTTTCTATTGTGGTTCTGTAGGATCGTATAATAAGTCCCTCTCTACTATAATGCTACTCTAATGCAGCATTTGACATCTTTGCCATAATGGCAGATAAGCTATAAGATGAAAGCCATATAGAGACCAATTTACTGAGTTTGGCAGCCTGTTGATAGGCTATTTGCACTCTGAAGTGTATTCATTTTGGTTTAGCCTGACCCAAGTGCTCATGTGTGCTTAAACTTAAGCAAACTATTGTAATGCGTATCAATCATCGGTCCTAGCAGTTAGATATATTTCTATGCTCTTTGTACCTTTATCAGTGTCCTTGTCTCCATCATCATCTTCTTCATCACCCTCAGACGAGATGATGTCAGACAACAAAGAAAAGAAGCCATAGACCCAGTCCGTGGTTTCCTCCACAGCATCATGTACAAGTTTTAGAGGATCTGAGCCAATCTTGGAAATAGAGCTTGCTAAAAGTAATTAAAAACAAAGAGAAGTTTTGTAATCATTCCCAAAGAAACTAAGAAAAGCTGCTTTTCCTGATTTATTCTTTTAACACATTTGAGTTACTTCTAGTAACTTCAATGGATAGAATTAGGAAAAACTGAAGTCTGTAAATCTTCCCTTTCTTATATCCTAGGAGATATAAACTGTTTGTGAAATAAAAGATTAAATAATAAAAATGCAAGCAAGAAAACAGACACATTAGGGATTTCCAATATGTTGTTATTCTCATTCTAGTTACATGAAAGTTGCTCTGAAGGGTTAAGGGTAGCCTTTAAGATCTGATTGAAGAGGTGATATATCTAGAAATATGGTTTAAGTTGCACCTGATTTTTCATCAATCTGTAATTAAATTTTTAGATTTATGTTTTCCTTAATTTTAAAAACTAAGCTTTTCAGGGATTCTTCTCCCTTTGATATCTTAAGGGACTAGAATTATATCAACATATTATACTTTCTAAGGGTTAAGTATGCCAAAATTAGGTTTTTACTCTGATTGAGATAGGAAGTCATTGGAAGGTCTGAGCAGAGGAAAAAGTGATGTGATTTATGTAACATTTGCCATGTTGAAGATTGAAAGAATGCCTGGTTGGAAACAGGGAGATCAGTAAGAAGCCAAATGAAATAATCCATAATCCAAGGGAAAGAAGATGGTGATTTCTATATGGGTGGTACCAGTTTGTGTGGTGAGGTGTGATCAGATTCTGAGTGTATCTAAAAGATAGAATTACTGTATAGACTGACAGTATGGCTGTTGGATGTGAGAGAAAGAGAGGGGTGTGGAATAACTTCAAGGTTTTTGGTTTGAGAAACTGGAAGGATGAAAATACCATTTACTGAAATGGGGAGGACTGGAGAGAAACAGGGTTTGTTGCCCAGAATATTTAAGTAGCTGAGTTTTAAACTTGTTAAACTTGAGTTGTCTATTGGAACTCTATGTGGAGATGTAGACATTTGTATAGCTCAATATGTTCTACAAAAATGAAGTTCTAGCTGAAGACGGAAACTTGGAAATTCAATAAAGAATAGAAAGCATTCAAAGCTATGACACTGAATGTGATCACTAAGGGAGTGGACCTAGGAACACACCAACATTTACAAGACAGTGAGATAAGTCAGAGAGATGAAGAAGAACCAGCAATGGCTTCTGAGGAGAGAAGAGAGACAGACAGAGACAAAGAGACACAGAGGGAGATTAATTGAGAGGCAGAAAAAAAGACAGTATAATGTACTAGATATCAAGTCAAGAAATTGTTTCTGTGAGGATAAAGTGAGCAGTTGGCAAATGTTGCTGATAGGTCAAGAAAGATGAAGACTGAGAACAGAGCTTTAGATTTAATGATGAGGATGTCACTGGTGACCTTCAAAGGGCAATTTCAGTGAAATACATTCAAGACTAAATGGGAAGAATTTAGAGGTAGTAAGTATATTTTACTGTAAAATGACAGAGATTGGGCAATAGTTGAAGGACTAGAATCATAGTGGGGTTTCCATTGCTTATGTTGTTCAAGTGAGAAGAACGTTCCATTTTTATGTTGATGGGTAAGATGCCATAGAGAGGGACAAATAATATTAGAGATAAGATTTCTGGGGAAATTTTTAATTTCAGAGGATTCACGACCCATCACAAGGATGCCAAGTTACAACTGGTCTCAGGGAAACCTACCTCCATGATTCAGTGACAACATAACTTTACTCTTTGGACCTTATTTCACTGCATTCTGGAGAGTGTCATGTGAGCAAGATATGGTAGTCTGAAAGGTGAGATTAAACCTTAGAGAAAGGAAATGAAGTGGAATTTTATAATTGCATTTGAGAATTTTAGAAGAATTATATGTAAGGAACTGGACTGGACTGGTACCATTAAAGGCATTTTTAGCACTAGTATATTTTATATCTAATGGAAGAATATTGCAAATGGGATTTTTATGATCTGAATAGATTGAGACCATTTCCCCATTCCTCTTCTTTCTAAGTGTTCACTGAGGAACTTAACAATAAAATCCAACAAAATAGATATCAGTTTAATTATCCTTATGCTTAAATGCACTATATATACACTTTGCAGACATGTATATTGCCTGGTTCTAAGATAGTCAAACCAGGTTATTTTCATGAAAAAAATATTTTGCTACCTTGAGACCAGCTTCTGATTTTCAGGCACATGTAAAACAACTTTAAAAACATATATAGATATGGATATAGATATATCTTTAAAAAGATAGTAGTCCTCAAGTTAATTCTTATTCCTTCTCTAAGACATCACATCCAAATTATAACAGTGGGGATAATATTATACAATGCAACTAAACCCTTTATAGATGTTTTCTTTTTTAATCATACTTCTCTACCTTTCATGTTTCCATGAGTTAAATTACATACATTAAAACAAGGATCATCATAAAAATGGTAGTAGCTAACACTTTTAGGATGTATATTACCTGCCAGGTACGATTCTAAGAACTTTATGTATACTAACTCACTTTTTCCTTTCAAAAACCCAATGAGGTAGACACCTCTATTTTAAATATAAGAAAACTGAGACAGAGGGAAGTTAAATAAAATACCTAAGGCTGCATAGCTAGTAAGTAACGGAGCCAGATTTTGCACCATCCAGGGTATGACTCAACTACTATGCAATACTGCAATCAAAAAGCAAACAAACAAACAAAACCATGAATTTGCAATTGGTTCTGTAGTAAGATGTTGGATGAGAGATTCTGGGAGGGCTTTTCTTGCTTTTAAAAGGGAGAACAAGGACTTTGCTGCATGAGAATATAAAGCCTGGAACTGCTATAGCAGCTTATAACCATGAGGACTGACTCACTGAGGAAGGCAAAGGCTAAAAATGAAAGAACTTGAGTCAAGTGCAGCTCTCCTACCTAGCGCTGAACCATGCCATACTGAAGCCAGAGACAAAAGGAAAAATCAGTAACAATGCTTCTGTCTTTATTTAAAATTTTGATATTTTGTTCATCCCAGATTTTTGCATTAGTTGTTTTGGGTTTTTTTTGCGGTACGTGGGCCTCTCACTGTTGTGGTCTCTCCCGTTGCGGAGCACAGGCTCCGGATGCGCAGGCTCAGCGGCCATGGCTCACGGGCCCAGCCGCTCCGCAGCATGTGGGATCTTCCCGGACCGGGGCACGAACCCGTGTCCCCTGCATCGGCAGGCGGACTCTCAACCACTGCGCCACCTGGGAAGTCCTCATTTTGCTATGTTTAAATGCCTTCTTTTATAAATGAGTGAGTACCAGGATACTGCCATACTCAATAACAGATATTATATTTTAAAAGTATAAAAACTTAAAAAATAGTTGTATGTAATCACCTGCCCTGAATTACATAAATGAGTTAACTTCAAAATCAAGCGTCTCTGCATAGATTTTCCTTCCACTAGATTTTTAACATAGACCATATACAGAGGTTGAAATTCCCTGTAACCTTTTATCCTTACCCTCAGTGAACACTCCTCAGAATATGGCAAAATAAAAAGCTGGATTCATAAAATTCCCATGGTACTTGTAATATTCATCACACTATGAAAGATTTTTACTTATGTTTGTGGTGTTGGGGCCTGAGGACAAAATAAGAGGTACTCAGGAAGAAAAAATGGGCGAAAAGTAAAGGAAGCAGTGGAATCTGGAGCCTGTGAGGGTTGAGAGAACACACTGGAAACTGCATCAGTCCTAAGACCTCCAAACCCTTCTCATGGAGTTAAATATGTACCTAGGCCAGGAGTGAAGAAGACAAAGGAAGCTCTGGGAGGTGCTGGGGTCGCTGCAGGAGCAGCTGCTGTCCCATGCCAACAAGGTGAGTCAAGGGATCAGTGACAACAGGCGTGTGCAACTGCCCCTGGTCCCCTGCAATGACCTCCCTGGTCATGCTTGCCTCTGCCTCTCAAATCTCTCACACAATGATCCTTCTGGCTCACACAAACCCACAACCATGCAGGGGAGGGAATTCTAGAAAACATGGTTTTATCCTAGCCAAAATGACACAATACAAATCCACGACACCTTCAATAGTTACCATTTTACCAGTTTTATTTATATTTCTTCTCTCCCACATTTATCTTTTCTTTTTTCTAGTTTAGTAAATATTTTAAAGCAAATCCTAGATACCTAAATTCTTAATCCCAGATCCATAAATACTTCAACATGCCTGTCTGTTCCATAATTTGTTTGATAGTTTCTTGTTTGAG
This sequence comes from Orcinus orca, assembly GCF_937001465.1. Taxonomy (NCBI): domain Eukaryota; kingdom Metazoa; phylum Chordata; class Mammalia; order Artiodactyla; family Delphinidae; genus Orcinus; species Orcinus orca. Next base: position 37,735,429 of record NC_064570.1, on the reverse strand, counting down.
GCACAAAAAAATGTCCAAAGTAAGTTTTGTATCTTTCTTTTGCCAAGTATGGAATCAGCCACTTCTTGAAGGAATCACAGCTCCTTTTATTGGGAAATGGTATTTTGAGACCAAAATTTGGTCAGCAGGGGTGCTCATTGAGTTGGATTTGGCCAAGAAATATGAAATTTCAGTCATGTGTTTACACTGACATTTCCAGGTAAAATCTGGAATTTTCACACACCATTTTTGCTATTAAACTCACATTTCTTCTCTTCTGTTGAAAATCTGATTTCTTAATGATATCAACTTAATTAATTACTTCATTTTTTCCTACAGTATACCAATAACAATTTCAAATAAAATGACAGCAATACTACTAATAACAATAAAAACAGTGAATAGAGTTTTAGATCTCTTTTCATTTCTTTTCCTCATTGAACTATATCATACTAAGGACAGAGAGTCAGAATTGTATGTTTTAAAGTTATTTAAAGTAATTATTTTCTCTGGTTATGCAAATAACTTGATATAGATTTAGGTTCATTTGCTTCAGTGCGTTTTCAAATTTTAGTGATTAATTTTAATTATTTAAAATTTTTTAAATTATAAAATGACATTTACAAGTTCCCTAAGTCAAAACCATTTAAGAGCACATATTAAAAGTTTTGTTGTCATCCTAATCCCTTGCTATACTGTCCTCTTCTTTTGACGGCTACCTAATTTTGTTAATTTTGGCTTATACTTTCATTATTTCATATATTTATTTCATATACATATTTATATTTAAAGGAAGACATCTAAAATTTTAAATAGGGGAATAATAAAATGAGATTTGCCATTTACAGTAATCTGGCCACAGAATGAGAAAAGAGGAAGAGGCAAGATTAGAGGCAAAGAGTAAATATATGGCTAGTGTAACAATTTTGGGGAAACCAAGGCAAGAGTTCTAGAGACAAGGTACAGAGTATAGAACAGAATCAACAGATGTTTGGAAAGTAGAATGAGTTCTTTTTGATCGCTGAACGTTCATGGGTAGTGGGGAAAGAGGAAAGTATGTGAGGAGTCCCACTTTTCTGACTTAAGAAACTGGATTTGTAATCTAGGAGGCTGACCTGGAAAGAAATATTGGGCTGGCCAAAAAGATCGTTCGGGTTTTTGTACCATTGTATGGAAAAACCCGAACGAACTTTTTGGCCAACCCAATATAACCAGCTCAGTTAGGAATTTTGAGTTTGATGTTCCAAATGAATGTCAACGCAATTAGAAAAATGGAGAGAGATTAGGGTTAAAGATATGGACTGGGAAGTCATTATGTGTGAAAGTCAGTTATAAGCAAACTTCTGGGTAAGTAGGTCAATTAAGGGGAAAATAAAAATGCTGATGAGCTGATTTTTTTTCAAAATACAATAGCTTACTGACTCCCATGGTGGGAAAAATGCATTTTCCTAAAACTTATCTTGCATGCTTTAATTGTTTTGAACCGTGTCACTGTTTCTGGCCTCTGCTTCTGACTATCTGGCCATTTTAGAGAAGGGTTGATCCTGTTATTAGATTAAGAGACAGATATTAAAGATAAGCAGGCTAAGTATGATGGCAGTTTACTCATCACTTGTATGGGCAACACAAAGTCATCGCAGCTAAAGCAATGGAACAAGGTGATATTGTCTAAGAGGGGCAAGAAGCTCATGGTGTCAAAGAAGAGTTAAAAAAGTCATAAGAGGACACGGTTTTAATAAGCAAGTGCTGGTCAACAGTTCTAGTGCTGAAAAGTTTAACCAAGACGAAGATGTTAAGCATGCAAGTTGTTCTTTTGTTCATTTGTTCGATTTTCTTCATTAAGAAGTCAAGTGTGTATTTGAGACACTTCAGCAGAGTGATAGAATAGTGTCAGATTGTCTCTTTGAGGGGCTTGGCTAGAGGGATAGAAACAAAAAGGTTTGTAGCTAAATAGAGATATAGGGAGGTGAGGGAAATTTGCTGGTTTTTCCAAGTTAGAAAACACATAAACATGTAGAAAGGAAGGAGGGAATAGAGGGGAGATTGTGAAGATACAGGAAGGAGCCACATTGAAAGCATACCTTCATGAGGCCCTTTCCTCTCATACACACCCAGACACACATATTCCTTTTTTTTTTTTTCGGTACGCGGGCCTCTCACTGTTGTGGCCTCTCCCGTTGCGGAGCACAGGCTCCGGACGCGCAGGCTCAGCGGCCATGGCTCACGGGTCCAGCCGCTCCGCGGCATGTGGGATCTTCCCGGACCGGGGCACGAACCCGTGTTCCCTGCATCGGCAGGCGGACTCTCAACCACTGCGCCACCAGGGAAGCCCCCACATATTTCTTTAAGAGTGATAAGCCCTTTTATAAAACAAGATCTTCCTGAAGCAATAACTTGTACTTCTCTGTTAAATTAATTAAACAAGGAGGCCATTAGACTGAGGTGGCTCTAATACCTTAGCAGCCTTTGACAGCAAACAAAACCTAAGCCTTTAAGCGTCTCAAGGTTAAGAAATCAAACCTAGGACAACAAGTCACAAAGAGCCAGCTAGCCTTTCCCAAATAAGGCAAACACTTAAGCTGTAGCCAATCAAATGATTTCCTTGCTTTGCTTCCGCCTCTTCTCTGTAAAAGTTTTTCCTGAACTCCTGTCAGCAGAGTGCTCCATAAGCATTTTGGGTTTGGTGCTGCCTGATACAAATCAATTTTTGCTTATATTCTTAAAATTCTGGATATGCCTCAGTTTATCTTTTAATATCCCAGATAAACACAGATTCCCAAAACATTGTCATTTTCTCTTTCTCTCCCTTTCTCTCTCCATCTCTCTTATCTTCTTCCCCTCTCTCTCCTACCTCTGATCTCCGGATACTGCCCATATTAGATTGCAATGATCAGGCTTCTCCATCCTTTAGTGAGAATCATACAAAAAATAAAATAAAATGCATCAGATTCTAAAAGATAAAACCCATTTGAATTACAATTTTGAAAAAAATAAAATCCTTGCAGATGTTAGATATTTAGATGAATTTAAAGAAAAGAAAAACTAGGATCCTGATTTAAAAGCAGTTTTGGTGAGCTAATTGTTTTATTGACTGCACAAGGAAATGACTGTCAGTTTTCTAATCTACATTTGAATAGTCATAGTGTAGCTCCAATCCTTGCCATTCAACATCTGAGGCATGAGCATTTTCCTTCTGATTTTTAACATTTTCTCAATTGAAATTTTCCCATACTCATCTTTACTATTAACTAACTTCAGTATTTTAGAAATGTGCACTTGTGTGGAACCCTAATGAAATTAAACACAAGCATCTTTAGTTTTAATTGTGTGACTATTTCAATATTTAAAAGTTTCAAAATATGTTTCTAAGTTGTCCTTTGCTGTTCCTCAACTGCTACTTTTTAAGGCAATAAGAAGCATTAATGCAAATAAATGTACATTTCACCTCTCTTTCTCAATATGACCCCAATCAACCAATTTTTTGCTGGCAAAACTGTGTTGCAGGTGTTTAAGCCTGGAATATTTCCAGCTAGCTGGAGTTAGACCCATGTCAAATAAAGGGCATTTTACATTCTGAAACAAAGGTCACAAACAACTTTTGGCTTCTTTTATTCATGTCAAGCATCTGTATAAAAATGGAAGAGTCTTACTATAATTTTATTAATAATCATGGTGTGGATGTGATTATATTAATTGAAAAATTAACTTTCCTTCCTCCTCTTAAAAATGTATATCTTGGGCTTCCCTGGTGGCGCAGTTGTTGAGAGTCCGCCTGCCGATGCAGGGGACACGGGTTCGTGCCCCGGTCCGGGAAGATCCCACATGCCGCAGAGCGGCTGGGCCCGTGAGCCATGGCCGCTGAGCCTGCGCGTCTGGAGCCTGTGCTCCGCAACGGGAGAGGCCACAACAGTGAGAGGCCCGCATACAGCCAAAAAAAAAAAAAAAAAAAAAAAAAAAAATGTATATCTTAAGTATAAATACAATCCCAGTGTTACATGTATTAACAAGGAACGAGAAAGCAAGTTTTCTGTAGATTTATAGATTTCTATAGATTTGTTTCCAAGCTAATAGGATTAATTTCCTGGTAGCACAAGAACAGTCAAAATATCATAGTACTCCAGTTAGATGACTTACTTGGATCATTATGTTATCAATTTAGCAGACCAGTGAAAAAGAAAGATATTAGATTTGGGATTCATACAGCAGTTAGCATATCCTGACTACGTACTGAATAAACGTGTATTTCATCAAGTCAAGGATTGATTTTGGAAACTCTTGACTATATTATATATGCTCTTTAGCTATTCTATTGCTCAGTGTTAGCCAAAAAATAATTTTTTAAAAATAAATTTATTTATTTTTTATTTTTGGCTGTGTTGGGTCTTCGTTGCTGCGCGCGTGCTTTCTCTAGTTGTGGAGAGCAGGGGCTAATCTTCATTGTAGTGCAAGGGCTTCTCATTGCAGTGGTTTCTCTTGTTGCAGAGCATGGGCTCCAGGCACAGGCTTCAGTAGTTGTGGCACGTGGGCTCAGTAGTTGTGGCGCATGGGCTTAGTTGCTCCAGGGCATATGGGATCTTCCTGGACCAGGGGTCGAACCCTTGTACCCTGCATTGGCAGGCAGATTCTTAACCCCTGTGCCACCAGGGAAGTCCTCAAAGAAATAATTTTAAAGTTTTTTTAACCACGTTAAAATGGAGCATGTAGGGCCATGAATTATTTTCTTACTATATCATATAAAAATAATAAGCCATTTCAGAATGGCTAGAACATTCCCTCAATGTGAAAATAAAATAGAATACTTTAATCATTGGATTACTATTGTGTAATTGGTAGAATCTATGTATATTCAAATGATATTTAAAATTGGAAATCATGTAGTCAATTCATCTTTTTGAAATATGCCTATTCATCTTTCTGAAACATTGAATAAGCTTAAAGTCATGAAGAATAAATTAAAATAATACTAACTACAATTTATCTAACAATTACTATGTGCCATTCAAAATTCCAAATGTTTTGTATATATTAACTCATTCAATGCTCACAGAGCCATATGAAGCAGATACTCTTATTGCCTACAGAGAATGAAACTGAGGCACAGGGAAGTCATGTTCCTAAGGTTACACAGCTACTAATTGGAGTCAGGACTTCAACCCAGTACTTTAGCCCCCAGAGCCTGCATTCAACTAATTCACTTGGGTCTTGAAGTCCACGTGTTCTTTTATTATTACTGGTGTGTAGTTTTGCTTGTTTGCTTGCTATATATGCTTAGCAGATAACTCCTGTTAAGCTCATACAAACTTTACTAAACAATGTGTGCCAGGCAATAAGCAGGTTAACAGGAATATTAAGATAAATGAGACAATCCTACCTTTGAGACGCTTAAGTTTCAATCAGAGAAACAGAGGTTTAAAAAGTAAATCTTAACACTATCAAAATCATCATAAACTATAAAGAATGACTGCTCATTACTTAGCATTCAGAGTGTAAAAAACACTACCACCTTTTCCTTTATTTATTTATTTATTCATTCTTTCATCTCAACATTCATTCAAATGTTTATTGAGCTCACAGTGCTAAACACTTCTAAGCACTAGAAAAATCAAGCAAATAAAATAGTCATTTTCTTTGCAAACCTAACAGATCAGTAGAGAAGAAAGATATTAAATAAGTAACCACACACAATCAAATGTATGTAACTTGTAATAAGTGCTGTGTGTAAAGAGTAAATGATGGAGAATTAGGATAGAGTGACTTGATTTACACTGAAAGTTCAGGAAAGGTTTCTCTAAGGAAGTGAATCCAAACACAGCACTAAAAGATGTTTAATAGCTGGACCATCAAAAAGTGGGGTATTAACGTACGGTATGATTTATAATTGTATCCATCTAGATACATGTATAAATATAAAGTCTCCTTTGCTAAGGTTCAAATGAGTGGTATAGAGCATTGGTATCAAAGTTGGATTTCTTGACCTTGAAATCTGCCACCAGCAAAAACCTGGAGCCCAACGTCGAATTACCAACTTTTTATTTTGTAAGAAAATGTCATTTAAAAACTGTAACAGGAGAAATATCTGTCATTATCATCATTTCAAAAGAGAATTTTAAGACCAAAAAACGTAGGAACAATAGAATTAAGGACACATCTTTAAAGTGGATATATTTTTCTTTATCTTTTTCTTCATTTCATGAAGAATCAACAAACTCTGATTAGGATCTGGGAACCATTGGACTATAAAAACTTCTCTTTCCTTGAGGTGTTTATAAGCAGATTGGAATTAGGTAATGAAATGCATCCTTATAGATGTAGTGACCAAGAAGACCAAACAGGCCTGGGACATTGAACAGAAAATGTAGGATTTGAGATAAGACTTGAATCAGAATAAGAAGCACAAAAATATCAGCTATTCTTGAAAACTCAGTACACATGAGAACTGATAAAGTCTAAAATGTTGCATTTAGTGTCCCAGTTTTCCAAGTCTCCTAAAATGTAATAACATATTCACACATATGCAGTCACACAGGCATTTCTATATACACACACACACACAGACACATATACATATATATATATAACATTAAATGTTAAATTTAAACATTCTGATTGACTTTGGGTCTTCCCTGAATCACTTTGCTCCTCTAAACTCATAGCCTGACAAACAGTACACCTGTTTTACTGGGCTAAGTGCCAGGGGAAAAAAAATATCAGGGAAATTAATTTTTAAGAGCAGTAGATAAATGGCACACCTCATTAGAAAGTCTATTTAAAAGGCACATCAGGAGATGTCTGCAAGACTTTCATAAGAAATTGATGCTTCCTACCATCATATTCTTGCTGCTCTCTTCTCAGATTACTGATCTTACTTCCTGGTAATAAGACTCAAATTCAAGTTGCATTTAATGAGTGCCTCCTATGTGCCAGGCGGGTATGTTTTACATAGATTATCTTATCTAATTCTTTCAAAATTGTTTTGAAATAAGTATATTTTGCGGAATGCCTGCAAGAATTACTAAACGTGCTTTGAGACCCCCTGGTACAGCCATATAATGATCTTCCCTTCTTATGGATGAAGATGCTAATAAATTATGACCCTTGTTTTTAGGTAAGAAAAGCCACGAATTACTACAATTTATTCACGTACATTCTGACCTAGAGGAAAATCATTAACATGCACCAATAACTAAGTTTGTAGTCATTTCTTTAGAAATCCTACTTGCTCGCATTTATTGTTTAGAGAGAAAGTTGTCTCTTTGTAAATAAGGCAAAGAAGTCTGTAAGGAATGTCAACAAAAGATCACGAATTCTGACCCTGAAAGAATCATTAAATTATCACGGCACCCCACCGTTTTCTGGAAGGACTTCCTGGCTGAGTCTACAGAAGCTTGGGGGCGATGCCTCTAGCAGCCTTTGTGACCCCCTAGGCTCAGTTATTAAGGAATGAACATTACTCTGCCCCTCCACCCCAACTTGGGGTTTCGGAAGACATAATATCCAGGTGATCAGACACCTTGGTTTTTGCCTACTGTCCTGAGGTAAATATTCATAGCTTTCCATTTCACACTCACAAGTGTCCTGTTTTGGATGATAAATTATATAGTCATCCTATGGGGTGGTTTTGTGTGCTGTCAAGTCACTAAACTTGAATTACATTTCGCAGAATTCCCTTACATGAATGCTCCAGGTAACAGTTGGGTACAAGAGAAATTTGCACAAGCTTTGGAAGGCAAAATAGAAGTAATAGCCATTGTTTACTCTCTGAAGGTTGATATAGGGCAGGTGCTGTCACCTCTCATGCACATTATGGCAGGTATGCTGGCTGGTCTTGACGTGTGACAGCAGCAGGCTGCATCTCTTCCAGTTCCCACTGACTGGCCCTCCTCCTTCAGCATCTCCTTCAGCAGGTGGAGGGCACCAGCTTATATTGCAGCTCACCCACGTCATCGTAATTTGAGGTGGTGAGAGTCAAATGAGGGTTCCAGGTTGTCCTTTGTCTCCCCTATTCTTTTTCCATCTGCCTTTTTCAGTGATGGGGTTCAGGACATGCTACCCCAAAATGTGGCACCTTAGCATATTGAATATTTTCAGCTGAAGGAATGGAAGAAATAGCATGTGCAAGAAGAACCTTCTGACCCTCCCCTAAAGCAGGTCATAAAGACCTCCTGTGACAGAGGCCCTCCCTACACCCAGAGGAAAGGAATGTCCTTATCCTCAAATGCACAGAGGAATCTGAATGAACAGGACTTACTGTGTCCCCCAATCTGCTACACTTAGCTCAGACCCTTTTTCGTCGTGTCACATTTTTTCACCGCTTTCCACTTATCACCAAACCTAGCATAAAAATGCTCAGGTTTAACTGCCTCTTAAGGGCTTCATTTCCTTATGAAGAAAGGCTCCTATGTCCCATAAAGCTTATATTAAATAAACATGAGCGCTTTTCTCTTGTTAATTTGTCTTTTGTTAGAGGGGCCCCAGCCTAGAATTTAGAAAGGGAGAGGAAAAAGATATCTTTTCTCCTCTACACTATCTTCCACTCTGCTGACTTCTGACCCTGTACCAGATAAACTGCAACAGCCTCACCTAGACTGCTTAATCAGCTCCCATGAATGCATAAGCCATACAAAATAAATTCCCTATTTTACATCACTTACAGTGACTTTACTCTCATCAAAGTCTGACAGATAGACCATAGCATTGTTCGAATAGTATTTTAACATTATGTTTAGTAAGAAATGAAGGGTAGGTGGAATCTCTTTCCTAGTATCTGATTTTTGTGTCCTAAAATTTGTCTTATTTGAAAAGATGAAGTAAAGTCACAAATTTTGCAGACCAGAAACCAAGGTGCCATCCCCATTTTACAGACAAGAAAATATAATTTCTTAGTCATGCTAACTTGTAGGTTATAGAGATATCAGTGAACCCAAGTCTTCTGAAATAAGCATATGAGTGAACCCAAGTCTTTTGAAATAAGCCAATTCTATTAGGGCTTCACAAGTAGATTGTATACAGATCAACCAGATCAAATTCAGAAAATAGGGAATTGTGAAGATTGGCTAGAGGAGAATCATTCTTCTCAATCCCGTATAGTACTTGCTTATGAAAATAGGTTTTCATTTCTATGTAAACATTTTTTAATATCTTGGAAGCATTCACCTACTTTTCTCAAGTGTCAGAGCCCAAGGACAGGTGCTCTCTCTGGCTTTCAGAGCGACTATTTCTAGTATGCTTTCTTGTACCACCAACCTTGTTTTTTAAACATTAACGACACATATGTCGAATACTATTATGTGGTACAAAAGGCTCATCATGGTAATAATATTAATCCCTGGTAAATGTTTGAAATGTATCAATTAAAAATAGCATTAGAAACACAAGAGGATCATTTACATTTTGAAACTCTTAATGAAGCAAATGGTATTTTTTCTGTGAAAAAAACATTTAAAAGGCAAGTTAAAACTTAATAAATGGAGAAAAGAAATCAGAATTTTAATACAAGTGGATGTATCCCATTCAACCAGTGGTTAATACAGGTTTTATGCTATAATTATATAATGTCCTTGAATTTATTATACTCTTTTGGTTCTAGAAGTTGATCATTCAAATTTTAATTTGAATTTCTTATTTGAAGAATTAATATATATGTCTGGAAGAATTTTAGCTTTGAGACTTTTTAAAATTTCAAATCCATTGGAGAATATTTGTCTTCTGAAATATGGCTTCAGGTTGCCAGCCATCCCAACACACCATCTTTCTCTTTGCACCTGTTGTAATTACAATCTTTCTTTGTCAATTAGAGTACTGAATGGTACTTCCTTAGATCTAAGTATTTATCTTAAGATATATAACTTGGCAATATAACTTTCTGAGAGTAAAATATGTGGTAGCCAGCCATCACAGTGGCCCCCAGTGATTCTTGCCTGTGGGCATTCCTACCATTGTATAGTCTCATCCAACACTGAATAGGGTTGATCTGTTATGACCTAAAGGATTTTGCAGAAATGGCAGTGTGGGATTTAAAAGTGTAGGTCATAAGGGGCATTGTGGCTTCTGCCTTGCTCTTTCTTGAGTCACTCAGTCTAGGCGATGCCAGTTGCCATGATGTGAGCACAAACCAGCATTAACTTAAAAGCTGAATGAGTGAGACATCTTGCCAACTGGTCCGCAACCCCAGAAAAAAAATTTCAGATGTCTGCAGCCCCAACCGAGGTCTTCTCTGCAACATCAAGATATACCCTAAGCCAGAACCACCGACATAAGCCATTCCCAAATTCCTAAGCCACAGAAACTGTGTGGAGTGATAGATGTTTATTATTTTTTTAAACCTCTTACTTTTCCGGTAATTTACTATGCAGCCATAGATGACCATTACAAAATATGACAAGTATCATTTTTTTTTTTTTTTTTTTTTGCGGTACGCGGGCCTCTCACTGCTGTGGCCTCTCCCGTTGCGGAGCACAGGCTCCAGATGCTCAGGCTCAGCGGCCATGGCTCACGGGCCCAGCCGCTCCACGGCATGTGGGATCTTCCCGGACCAGGGCACGAACCCGTGTCCCCTGCATCGGCAGGTGGACTCTCAACCACTGCGTCACCAGGGAAGCCCGACAAGTATCATTTCATAAACATATTTTTTTCATTCTAATTTTATTAAATGTACTTATTAGTTTTTAAAGTGGGTCAAAACCTGACTGGATGAAATAAAAATTTTATGATAAATATTTCTTTCTTCCTAAGGTAAGGAATTGTTTCAAAATCAAAATATCACCATTATTCATTCCTTTAGGCAATATATAGCAGAAAACTTGCTATGTGACAGACACTCATGTACAGAGATGAATAAGAGAATTTCTTCCTTGAATAAGGTTAAGTTTTTGAGTGAGATGGACAAGTAAACAGATATTAACAATACAATGTGTTAACTGCTGATAATACAGGTGCCTGTAAGGGACTAAGAAAATGAAAGCATGGTACAGTGAATTTTTCTTAGGAAATCTGGAATTCTTTCACAAAAAAGGGATGAATTCATCCTTCAAGAAAACTGAGGAATGAATCTCTTACTAGTGATATTAAAATGTATACAGGGGAGACCTTCAAGATGGCAGAGGAGTAAGACGTGGAGATCATCTTCCTCCCCACAAATACATCTACATGTGGAACAACACCTACAGAACACCTACTGAACGCTGGCAGAAGACCTCAGACCTCCCAAAAGGCAAGAAACTCCCCACGTACCTGGGTAGGGCAAAAGAAAAAAGAAAAGACAGACACGAAAGAACAGGGACAGAACCTGCAGCTCTGGGAGGGAGCTGTGAAGGAGGAAATGTTTCCACACACTAGGAAGGCCCTTCACTGGTGGAGACAGGGGGCGGATGGCAGGGGGAAAGCTTCAGAGCCACAGAGGAGAGAGCAGCAACAGGGGTGCAGAGGGCAAAGCGGAGAGATTCCTGCACAGAGGATTGGTGCCAACTAGCACTCACCAGCCCGAGAGGCTTGTCTGCTCACCCGCCGGGACGGGTGGGGGCTGGGAGCTGAGACTCGGGCTTTGGAGGTCGGATCCCAGGGAGAGGACTGGGGTTGGCTGCGTGAATACGGCCTGAAGGGGATACTGCACCACAGCTAGCTGGGAGAGAGTCCAGGAAAAAGTCTGGAACTGCCTAAGAGACCACTGTTTCGGGGTGCACGAGGAGACTGGATTGAGAGTACCGCCTAAACAAGCTCGAGATGGGCGCGAGCCGCGGCTATCAGCACAGACACCAGAGCTGGGAATGAAATGCTAAGGTTGCTGCTGCAGCCACCAAGAAGCCTGTGTGCAAACGCAGGTAACTATCCACACCTCCTCTCCCTCGAGCCTGAGCAGCCCGCCACTGCCAGGGTCCCGTGATCCAGGGACAACTTCCCTGGGAGAAGACACAGCGCACCTCAGGATGGTGCAACATCATTCCGGCCTCTGCTGCCACAGGCTCGCCCCACATTCCATACCCCTCCCTCCCCCCGGCCCGAGTGAGCCAGAGCCCCCGAATCAGCTGCTACTTTAACCCTGTCCTGTCTGGGAGGGAACGGATGTCCTCAGGTGACCTACACACAGAGGCGGGGCCAAATACAGAGCTGAACCCCGGGAGCTGTGCGAACAAAGAGGAGAAAGGGAAATCTCTCCCAGTAGCCTCTGGAGCAGCAGATTAAATCTCCACACTCAACTTGACATACGTTGCATCTGTGGAATACCTGAAGAGACAATGAATCATCCCAAAATTGAGGCAGTGGACTTTGGGAGCAACTGTAGACTTGGGGTTTGCTTTCTGCATCTAATTTGTTTCTGGTCTTACGTTTATCTTAGTTTAGTATTTAGAGTTTATTATCATTGGTAAATTTGTTTATTGATTTGGTTGCTCTCTTCCTTTTTTTAAATATATACATATATTTTTTTTTCCTTTTTTTCTGAGTGTGTATGTGCATGCTTCTTTGTGTGATTTTGTCTGTGTAGCTTTGCTTTTACCATTTGCCCTAGGGTTCTGTTCTTTTTTTCATTCTTTTTTTTTTTCAGTATAGTTCATAGCGCTTGTTATCATTGGTGAATTTGTTTTTTGGTTTGCCTGCTCTCTTCCTTCTTACTTTCTTTTCTTATATTACTTTTGAATTTTTTTATTTTTAATAACTTTTTTATTTTAATAACTTTATTTTATTTATTTATTTTTCTTTCTTTTTTTCTCCCTTTTCTGAGCTTTATGGCTGACAGGGTCTTGGTGCTCCAGCGGGGTGTCAGGCCTGTGCTTCTGAGGTGGGAGAGCAAAGTTCAGGACATTGGTCCACCAGAGACCTCCCAGATCCACATAATATCAAACAGCAAAAGCTCTACCAGAGATCTCTGTCTCAATGCTAAGACCCAGCTTCACTCAATGACCAGCATGCTCCAGTGCTGGACACCCTATGCCAAACAACTAGCAAGACAGGAACACAGCCCCACCAATTAGCAGAGAGGCCACCTAAAATCATAATAAGGTCACAGACACCCCAAAACTCACCACCAGACATGGACCTGCCCACCAGAAGAAAAGATCCAGCCTGATCCACCAGAAACCAAGCACCAGTACCCTGCACCAGGAAGCCTACACAACCCACTGAACCAACCTTACCCACTGGGGGAAGACACCAAAAACAATGGGAATTACGAACCTGCAGCCTGCGAAAAGGAGAACCCAAACACAGTAATTTGAGCAAAATGAGAAGACAGAGAGAAACACACAGCAGATGAAGGAGCAAGGTAAAAATCCACCAGACCAAACAAATGAAGAGAAAATAGGCAGTCAACCTGAAAAAGAATTCAGAGTAATGATAGTAAAGATTATCCAAAATCTTGGAAACAGAATGGAGACAATACAAGAAAAGTTTAACAAGGACCTAGAAGAACTAAAGAGCAAACAAACAATGATGAACAACACAATAAATGAAATTAAAAGTTCTCTAGAAGGAGTCAACAGCAGAATAAATGAGACAGAAGAATGGATAAGTGACCTGGAATATAAAATAGTAGAAATAAATACCACAGAGCAGAATAAAGAAAAAAGAATGAAAAGAAATGAGGACAGTCTTGGAGACTTCTTGGACAACACTAAACACACCAACATTTGAATTATATGGGCCCTAGAAGACGAAGAGAAAAAGAAAGGGACTGAGAAAATATTTGACGAGATTATAGTTGAAAACTTCCTAACATGGGAAAGGAAAGAGTCAGTCAAGTGCAGGAAGTGCAGAGAGTCCCATACAGGATAAATCCAATGAGAAACACTCCAAGACACATATTAATCAAATATCAAAAATTAAATACAAAGAAAAAATATTAAAAGCAGCAAGGGAAAAACAACAAATAACACAAAAGGGAATCCCCATAAGGTTAACAGCTGATCTTTCAGCAGAAACTCTGCAAGCCAGAAGGGACTGGCAAGAATATTTAAAGTGATGAAAGGGAAAAACCTACAAAGAAGATTACTCTAACCAGCAAGGATCTCATTCAGATTCGATGGAGAAATTAAAACCTTTACAGACAAGCAAGAGCCAAGAGAATTCAGCACCACCAAACCAGCTTTACAACAAATGCTAAAGGAACTTCTTTAGGCAGGAAACACAAGAGAAGGAAAAGGTCTACAATAACAAACCCAAGACAATTAAGAAAATGGCAATAGGAACATACATATCGATAACTACCTTAAATTTCAATGGATTAAATGCTCCAACCAAAAGACATAGATCGGCTGAATGGATACAAAAACAAGACCCATATATATGCTGTCTATAAGAGACCCACTTCAGACCTAGGGACACATACAGACTGAAGTGAGGGGATGGAAAAAGATATTCTATGCAAATGGAAATCAAAAGAAAGCTGGAGTAGCAATTATCATATCAGACAAAACAGACTTTAAAAAAAGACTATTACAAGAGACAAAGAAGGACACTATATAGTGATCAAGGGATCCATCCAAGAAGAAGATATAACAATTGTAAATATTTATGCACCCAACATAGCAGCACCTCAATAAATAAGGCAAATGCTAACAGCCATAAAAGGGGAAATTGACAGTGACACAATCATATTAGGGGATTTAACACCCCACTTTTACCAATGGACAGATCATCCAAAATGAAAATAAATAAGGAAACACAAGCTTTAAACGATACATTAAACAAGAACTTAATTGATATTTATAGGACATTCCATCCAAAAACAACAGAACACACTTTCTTCTCAAGTGCTCATGGAACATTCTCCAGGATAGACCAGATCTTGGGTCACAAATCAAGCCTTGGTAAAATTAAGAAAATTGAAATTGTATCAAGTAACTTTGCTGACCACAACGCTATGAGACTACATATCAATTACAGGAAAAAATCTGTAAAAAATACAAACACATGGAGGTTAAAGAATACACTACTAAATAACCAAGAGATCACTGAAGAAATCAAAGAGGAAATCAAAAAATACCTAAAAACAAATGGCAATGAAAATACGACAACCCAAAACATATGGGATGCAGCAAAACCAGTTCTAAGAGGGAAGTTTATAGCAATAAAATCCTACCTCAACAAACAAGTAACATCTCAAAGAAACAACCTAAACTTACACCTAAAGCAATTAGACAGAGAAGAACAAAAAAACCCCCAAAGTTAGCAGAAGGAAAGAATTCATAAAGATCAGATCAGAAATAAATGAAAAAGAAATGAAGGAAACAATAGCAAAGATCAATAAAACTAAAAGCTGGTTCTTTGAGAAGATAAACGAAATTGATAAACCTGTAGCCAGACTCATCAAGAAAAAAAGGGAGAAGACTCATATCAATAGAATTAGAAATGAAAAAGGAGAAGTAACAACTGACACTGCAGAAATACAAAGGATCATGAGAGATTACCACAAGCAACTATATGCCAAGAAAATGGACAACCTGGAAGAAATGGACCAATTCTTACAAAAAAAGCACAACCTTCCATGACTGAACGAGGAAGAAATACAAAATATAAACAGACCAATCACAAGCACTGAAATTGAGCCTGTGATTAAAAATCTTCCAACAGGGCTTCCCTGGTGGCGCAGTGGTTAGGAGTCCGCCTGCCGATGCAGGGGACGCGGGTTCGTGCCCTGGTCTGGGAGGATCCCGCGTGCTGTGGAGAGGCTGGGCCCATGAGCCATGGCCGCTGAGCCTGCGCGTCCGGAGCCTGTGCTCCGCAGCGGGAGAGGCCACAGGGGTGAGAAGCCTGCATACCGCAAAGAGAAAAAAAAAAAATCTTCCAACAAACAAAAGTCCAGGACCAGATGGCTTCACAGGCAAATTCTATCAAACATTGAGACAAGAGCTAACACCTATCCTTCTCAAACTCTTCCAAAATATAGCAGAGGGAGGAACACTCCCCAACTCTTTCTATGAGGCCACATCACCCTCATACCAAAACCAGACAAAGATGTCACAAGGAAAGAAAACTACAGGCCAATATCACTGATGAACATAAATGCAAAAATCCTCAACAAAATACTAGCAAACAGAATCCAACAGCACATTAAAAGGATCATACACGATGATCAAGTGGGGTGTATCCCAGGAATGCAAGGATTCTTCAATATATGCAAATCAATCAATGTAATAAACCATATTAACAAACTGAAGGATAAAAACCATATGATCATCTCAATAGATGCAGAAAAAGGTTTGACAAAATTCAACACCCATTTATGATTAAAAACCCTTCAAAAAGTACACAGAGAGGGAACTTACTTCAACATAATAAAGGCCACATATGACAAACCCACAGCCAACATCGTTCTCAATGGTGAAAAACTGAAACCACTTCCACTAAGATCAGGAACAAGACAAGGTCGTCCACTCTCATCACTATTATTCAACATAGTTTTGGAAGTTTTAACCACAGCAATCAGAGAAGAAAAAGAAATAAAAGGAATCCAAATCAGAAAAGAAGCAGTAAAGATGGTACTGTTTGCAGACGACATGATACTATACATAGTGAATCCTAAAGATGCTACAGAATACTACTAGAGCTAATCAATGAATTTGGTAAAGTATCAGGATACAAAATTAATATACAGAAATCTCTTGCATTCTTATACACTAATGATAGAAAATCTGAAAGAGAAATTAATGAAACACTCCCATTTACCATTACAACACAAAGAATAAAATACTTAGGAATAAACCTACCAAAGGAGACAAAAGACATGTATGCAGAAAACTATAAGACACTGACGAAAGAAACTAAAGATGATACAAACAGATGGAGAGATATACCATGTTCTTGGATTGGAAGAATCAACATTGTGAAAATGACTATATTACCCAAAGCAATCTACAGATTCAGTGCAATCACTATTTTTCACAGAACTAAAACAAAAAATTTCACAATTTGTATGGAAACACAAAAGACCCCAAATAGCCAAAGCAATATTGAGAAAGAAAAACAGAGCTGGAGGAATCAGGCTCCCGGATTTCAGAGTATACTATAAAGCTACAGTAATCAAGACAGTATGGTACTAGCACAAAAACAGAAATATAGATCAACGGAATAGAATAGAAAGCCCAGAGCTTAACCCACACACATATGGTCACCTTATCTTTGAAAAAGGAAGCAAGAATATACAATGGAGAAAAGACAGCCTCTTCAATAAGTGGTGCTGAGAAAACTGGACAGCTACATGTAAAAGAATGCAATTAGAACACTCTTTAACACTATACACAAGAATAAACTCACAATGGATTAAAGACCTAAATGTAAGGCCAGACACTATAAAACTCTTAGAGGAAAATATAGGTAAAACACTCTATGACATAAATCACAGCAAGATCCTTTTTGACCCACCTCCTAGAGAAATGGAAATAAAACCAAACATAAACAAATGGGACCTAATGAAACTTAAAAGCTTTTGCCCAGCAAAGGAAACCATAAACAAGACTAAAAGACAACCCTCAGAATGGGAGAAAATATTTGCAAACGAAGCAACTGACAAAGGATTAATTTCCAAAATTTACAAGCAGCTCATGCAGCTCAATATCAAAAAAAACCCAACCCAATCCAAAAATGGCAGAAGACCTAAACAGCCATTTCTCCAAAGAAGATATGCAGATTGCCAACAAACACATGAAAGGATGCTCAACATCACTAACCATTAGAGAAATCCAAATCAAAACTACAGTGAGGTATCACCTCACACCATCAGAATGGTCATCGTCAAAAAATCTACAAACAATAAATGCTGGAGAGGTTGTGGAGAAAAGGGAACCCTCTTGCACTGTTGGTGGGAATGTAAATTGATACAGCCACTATGGAGAATAGTATGGATGTTCCTTAAAAAACTAAAAATAGAACTACCATGCAACCCAGCAATCCAACTACTGGGCATATACCCTGAGAAAACCATAATTCAAAAAGAGTCATGTATCACAATGTTCATTGCAGCTCTATTTACAATAGCCAGGACATGGAAGCAACCTAAGTGTCCATCAACAGATGAATGGATAAAGAAGATGTGGCACATATATACAATGGAATACTACTCAGCCATAAAAAGAAACGAAATTGAGTTATTTGTAGTGAGGTGGATGGACCTAGAGTCTGTCATACAGGGTGAGGTAAGTCAGAAAGAGAAAAACAAATACCATATGCTAACACATATATATGGAATCTAAAAAAAAAAAAAAGGGGGTCTGAAGAACCTAGGGGCAGGACAGGAATAAAGACGCAGACGTAGAGAATGGCCTTGAAGACACGGGGAGGGGGAAGGGTAAGCTGGGATGAAGTGAGAGCATAGCGTTGACATATATACACTACCAAATGTAAAACAGATAGCTAGTGGGAAGAAGCTGCATAGCATAGGGAGATCAGCTTGTTCCTTTGTGACCACTTAGAAGGGTTGGATAGGGAGGGTGGGAGGGAGATGCAAGAGGGAGGGGATATGGGGATATATGTATATGTATGGCTGATTCACTTTATTATAAAGCAGAAACTAATACTCCATTGTAAAGCAATTATAGTCCAATAAAGATGTTTAAAAAATTAATAAATAAATAAAATTTAAAAAATAAAATGTATACAGTACTTGTGATAAACCAGGTTCTGTCCTAAACACTCCAAATATATTCATTTGTATAATTCTCTTAATCTTATTACATATGTACTATTGTATAGATGATGAAACTGAAGCAAAGAGAGAGTAAGTGACTTTTCTGATACCACAAGGGCTATAAAGTTGCAAGATCTGTATTTAATAGCAAGGAAATGCAGCACCAGAGTTCACATTCTTAACTACTTTTTTACACTTTCTGCTATACTGGATCAGGGAATGAGGGAAGGATGGTATGAGCAGAGGCAGGAGGAGTGAGAGTGTATGTTTTCCTAGGCAAAGAAAACAGGTGAGAGCAACAGGAAGTATGGCTGGAAAACGGGGTGCATGAGCGGAATTACAAGATGAAAATAAGGGCTAAGCCAAGGACTTGAATTTCATGCCAAGGAATTTGTACTTGGCAGAAATACTCAATGAAATTTATGTTTTATGAAGATACCTTGGGGGCAATGTTAAAGGGGAGAGGCCTGGATGAGGCAGACAAGAAGAAACTGCATTAGCCCCCTCAAAAGAGAATCAAGGTCTGAAGTGTAGTAATGGAGACTGTGGTAATAAGAGGAGGGAGCAAATTTATGAGGCATGAGAGGGTTGGCTGGCATACAGTGTGGTAACTGATCAGGTGCCCAGCAGATTTAACAGATGACTTGCAGGTTTCTTTTTGCAGGAAATGGATAGATGGTTAGGTCATTAATAAATATATAGAACTGGAGGAGGAGTCTTCACAAAGACGATGTACTTAGCAAACACTTCTTGAAAGAAGTAATAAAGTAGTAGTAATACAGAGGTTATTTTTCCCCTGTCAAATGAAATGCCAGGAACATAGGCATTATCCATAGTAACTAATTACAATGGTCCAAGGAAGCTCTACTGTGGACTATGTGCCTTACATTTAAGTAATCTAATCTGAAAATTTAATTATAGGTAGCTGCTCATTTTATCAAATAATTAAGAACAAATTCATCAGTAATTTATTTAGTATACTTATTAAAATATTAACTTTACAAATATTAGATTTACACACAATTCTTAAAATACACCTACTGTAAAAACTGAAGAACTATATTATATGACCATATTTGGTTCTAAAATTTGAATGAATGAAATTCTAAAAAAGAACAGATGAAAAATATCAGTCAATATAGGCTCAAGGGAAATGAAGTTTCCTGGAGTAATGTAAACAACTGTTTTTCACTTAAAATTCTAGGTCATATTTTATATTATAGGCATTTCAACCGTATATTCTTTTAAAAGTCTGCATTACCCAATATACCAAAACTATTGCCTACTTAAAGCAGAGGTTTATGGCTCTGGATAAATAGCCCTCTTGCTTTGGTTGACATCATGAGACTTAGCTCTACCTGTTAGATGATGCTCACTTTAACCCAGCTACCAACAGTACAGGGGGCAGAGTTATCTGAGTCACACCTCCATATCAATAAACCCAAACTATACAGTTTTTTGACTTTGTGTTATTCATACTTGCATTTCTTTTAACATAGCCATTTCCTGGCATATGTAGTAGATACTTGACAATAATTGTTGAATGAGTAAAATGCCATAACGGGAAGTAGAGGATATCTCAGTATATAGAATGAAACTTACAGTATTTATAGTTTCTGAGTTCTACCGATTCCACTCTTACTGAAGAAAGAACAGGTAGGTTGCAGGGTGCACAGGGCAAATATGAATGAGCACATTAAGAAGCTAATAAAATGTTTTTGCTTATGATACAAAGGCATAAGCATAAACTCATTCATCTATTCATTTAATAATTATTGAGCACCTGACCGATTCCTTCCCTCAAGGAACTCACATGCTCAATAGAGCATGTCAGATGTGGAAACAGACAAATATAATTTTAAAAAAACAGAAAGACCTTGAACAAAGAGATGAACAATATACTCAGAGATTGGATAGGCCATAATGAAAATCTAAATTTCCTCACTTGTGATATTCCTATTTCACTCCGAATCTATAAGAACACATGGCTGGCCGTAGTATCGCATTACAAGTAATTCCTCGAAATTCCTTTCAACATTCTTTATTTTTAGGAAATCGAAATAGGATGTTTTAATGGGAGGAGCAAAGAGAATGTCTGGGAAGGAAACTTGGAGCCAGATAGTGGGGGACTTAAAAATACACAATTTTCCATTTGTCCAAAAGTGTTTTATTTGGGTTGGGTTTGGTTTTATATAGCCGAGTGTAAAATCCACAAATTATCCTTTATTAATGATTGATAAAGTCCCTATTCCCAAACCAAATATCCACCAAGCTTTGGAATTGTTATCCTCATGAAACTATAACATTGAGCTTTTGTTCAGCTCTTCAAATCAGGTTTCATTTGAAGTCTATGAGAACAGGCAAAGATTAGAAGGAAATGTGAAGATGGGAACTAGCCCTTAGTGGCCCTCAGGCATGTTTGTGGGATGCTTTGTTTATTTGCAGGGTGAAGAGAAACAAAGCCAGAGCTGGAGAGAACTCTGTTTCTTTCCATTTAAAAGCCAACCTTCTGCGGTACGGCAGACACTAACACAACATTGCAAAGTAGCTATACTCCAATAAAAATTAATTAAAAAAAAAAAAGAAAAGCCAAACTTCATGGATCTTACCTGAAAAGTTTCTGTAATCCACTAAGTCAAACATAACAATGGCCACAGCTGACCACGTGATGATCAGAGCAATGACCAGAAGCCAGGCTGCTGGGGAGCTGAATGTCGTCACTATATCTTCTGTGACTGTCCTCTTTATCACTTTTCCAGGGGATTTGGGCACAGATCCATTCTTGCTGTCTATCACAGTTGTGGTTGTAGATGCATTTCCTAATCGAACATTGGAAAAGGAGAATTACAATTTGGAATTTCATGTCAAATATTGATGACAAAAACCCCTTCCCCACAAAACACAGACTGTATAGGTATATATAGCTCTTTTATAGCATTTTCTATGGCAGAATACACCTCTTTAGTGGTAGAGCCAAACTCCCTGCCCGCTACCACATTTCACTTTCTCAGCATTTACCCTCCACCCTGATACACATAGGCCCTCATAATCAGCATTCCTCGCCTCCCAAGTTCCATAAGTACTGCCAGCCAGGCCACAAACTATGTCATAATCTTCAATCATTTTTGCATGTCCCTTACCGCCTCATATACCCAATACCATCAAGGGCAATGGCTTTTTTGGTCAAGTTGCTTTTTAACCTTTTTCTTTTATTTAGGTTCATATGTCGTCTAAATACAAGCAAAAATATCCCCTCTGGGAGAGAAACAAAATCAGTGATAAAATAGTTCAAATGGATGAAATTTCTTTTGGATATTCTGGTTTAACAGCATAATTGACCCTCTATTAAAGCCATTAATTTTTATTTGTGAAAGGTGCATAGAAGATCTAAGAGATTAATGTTGGAAAATTTTATTATATCCAGAAACTTTTTATTTCTGCTTACAAAAGTCTACACTTTCAGTTCATGACTGAAAATTCAAAAAATATAAAAAATAGCAAAATAAATAAATAGATAATTATTTGGGTTTTTTATTAAACAATAGATTTACCATCGATAATTATTTGTATTCTCACCATGCAAAAAGAACTGTTGACATATTTTTCTATTTATACCTACTTTTCTGTACATGCAAGTAAATACATAAATATGTTTTATTTATTTCTGACAAGTCATCAACACACTCTCCGTTAGTTTTTTTTACTAGGCAATATATAATAAACATCATTTCTTGCTGTACATATTCCATAAAATACCACTTAAGTGGCTGCATGGCATGTCATTCCATGGCTATGCATAATTTAGTTGAACAGCTTTCTACCCTGGGACATGGCAGAAGTTTTCTCAGCACATATTAATGATTTTTGTATAAGGAGAATTTCCTAAATATAGAATTTCTGGGCAAATAATATAATCACTTTTATATCTTTTGAGAATATATGTATGTATTTGAAAATTAGTTTATTTTTGAAAATAAAAATAATTTGTTTCCTTATCCTTGACAACCCTGGGTACTACCGGTATTCAAAATATGTTCAATCACACAGGAGGAAAATTCTACTTCATTTGCAATTCTTTGATTACTAGAGACAAGCTTTTTTATATGTTTATTTTTCATTTATATTTCTTATCCTGTGAAGTTTTTTGTTCATTTTTCTATAAACCTCCTTCTGGTGGTTTATAAAGTTGTGTACACATATACATATATACATTATGTATATGTATATATTTTGTATATGTATATTTGCATATACATATATGAGTGTGTCTACGTGTAAATGTACTTACATGTATACATGTGTGTATACATGTATGCTTATAAATAAACACACACATATAGGATAGTACCACTTTATCTAAACTTATGTTGCACTTTTTTCCTTCAACTGTTTACTTTTTCTTTTTATGACTTTTTTTTGTTTGTTTTTGCGGTACGTGGGCTTCTCACTGTTGTGGCCTCTCCCGTTGTGGAGCACAGGCTCCGTTCGCGCAGGCTCAGCGGCCAGGGCTCACGGGCCCAGCCGCTCCGCAGCATGTGGGATCTTCCCGGACCGGGGAACGAACCCGTGTCCCCTGCATCGGCAGGCGGACTCTCAACCACTGCACCACCAGGGAAGCCCTTTTTATGATATTTTTATGTATAGAGTAAACATTTAAAAATTTTGTAACTCATTTTTCTTCTGTAAAGTTGCTGCCTTTGCATAACTAGAAAGCGTCCCCTCAATGGAGAGCAGGCATATATGACTATATTGACAAGCCTTGACTCATAGAAAGTTATCTCTAGAGGAAACTTAGAGATTATTTGGAACAAATATATCATGTTTCATTTAAGAATAATTGAAGACCAACCAGAAATTACACAGATGTGGAATAAATAACTGAGTACTAAAGAGAAAAAATACCCCTAACAATCCAAATATTTTTGCCAAAATTACAGCTTAACAATATATTTCATATACTTTAAATATGAGCTACTTTGTCTACAACAATTAAAGAATTACATATCAGGGAAGAGAAAATTTTGATTAATCATATTCTAATATACATAAGTAAATATTTTCAATTTTATCTCTAAATTACATTCCTAAATTTTTTTTAAAAAGCAAATTGTCAAACTTCTTTGACATTAAAAATTAAAAACAAATTTTTCCACTCCCAACCGGAAACTTCTTTGACATTTTTTACAAAATGAATTTCACCTAAATGGAGTTACTCTTAGAATAATCTTCGCCATTATCATCATCACTATCATCGTTACTTTGGCCACTACTTCTACAGGTAGGACTACAACCACTACTATCATGATAAGGAAGGGCTAGAAGTGCAAGATTAACCTTAGAAACAAAGACTGAGGGACTAACTCCTCGATAAATGCAGACATTTATTTCCACTTAATAGCATATACATTAGGCTAAGACAGTTTCAGGGAACCAAAAAAAGAATGCTATGACTTCCTCCATGTCTTTCCTAATCAATTTATTTATTGTAATACAGGAAAACAGGGACACATACTGTAATTTATTCATATTAATGGATCCTGTTTTGCCCCATTAACAAAATTAAGAGAAATGATTGATAACAAATAAACTTATTTTGTTATTGTACAAATGTTATCAGATATGTAACTGAATTCTTTAAAGTACAAAAATAAAGTTTGAATCCTCAAACAGATGTGTGCACTGCGTACTTAAAGTATAAATCCAGTTCATAAGACAATTTTTAGTTGTTGACAGAAGAAATGAAAATACCACATGCAAAATTAAGTACTCTAGTTAATAAAGTTTTCTTCGTTTCTTTACCCATAAAATGGTACTTTCCTCTCCTATATAGAAATAAAATAAATGACATAAAATTCTAGACTGACTAGGGAGAAGAAAATCAAATGCATTCTAGTGTATATATTAGTAGGTATTAATAATAACCAAACATAACTAATACAACTATTTTTAGATGACAATGGTAAATCTAGGCATATATTTTTAAGAATAAAAAGCTGATGAGAAACATCAGTGGTAAAATCATTTAATTACAATTTTAAAACAACTTTAGGTATAAATTAATAATAGTAACAATGAATCTCCTTTCTTCTCTGAAAATCTATGTGAATACATATCCCAAGCTCTAAAATTCAATTTAGTTGAAATGATACCAAGATGGAAAAATAACTTTAAAAAACAGATTTCAGTTTGTACCTGAGGTGGTGCTCAAAAAAAGAAAAATTAGAAAGAACTCATATCATATCCTCTCACTGAATTTCGTGCCAAATTCCCATCACTTCTAATGGCAGTTCTGAAAATGGATGAATGATAGAAATACTTTGAAATGCAATTCAAGACTCAAGTGGGGCTACAAGTGAATCAAATGATTTGCAGGACAGTAAGTGAATTATAAGTGTGTAGGAGAGGCCCACGTGAAAGCTGATATGTTGCTAAACTCCAGTTTTTTAACTTCTGGAAGGCTTCCTACTATCACTATATAGAGAACATGGGAAGAATTGCTTTTGCTCTTTAGATTCACTTCAGTGAACTGTGTGTAAGAGAGTATTTCTGCAGACAATAACATACACACCTGCTTGGTATCTTGAAACTGAATAAATAAACTTACTGAGATTTGATACAAAATTAGTTGAATTCTGGTCCCATTTTTAAAAGACAGAAAAATTTTTATAAGAATTTCTACATTTTTTCCCTTTTTTATCAGGAAATTGAGAGAGTATATAAATTCAGGAAGTAATGCAAGTTCAGAGTTAAAATATGACTTTTAATTTTTTAAAGAACTGATTTTAATATAAATTCTAAATTTTATTTCACCTTACAGTCCTGCCAAAACAATTATGGTACAATATTTTAAACAAATAAAAATGACAAAGTTAACACTAAACAATTTTTTAATCTTTTCTATTTTTTTTTTCATCCTCACATCCTCAAAAATTCCACTTAAGAATTAATCAAGATTCCAAGGTGATGAAAACATTCTGAGTATCCAACAGCAAAACCATAAGCAATTTGAAAGTAACCTGAAGGTTACCCTGCTTAAGGAAAATTATGTGTTGCCTTTGTTATGGAAACACACTAGGTTGTAACTTTCAATTTCCATTCAGATTTACTTATAGAAGCCACACAGTGCCAAGAAGAATAAAATTGAGGGGAAATAAATTGCCTTCTCTGACAGCTGCTCAAGATATATGCAAAGAATAGAGTGTGTAATCTGAGATTATTTAATGTTTGAGAAGCACTTTGGAGATGAAAACAGCTAGTTATTGATATGGTGGAAAAATGAGAGGTAAATATTACTGAGAAATTTGATATGGGTGATGTTTCTTCTTTTATAAATTTATTTATTCATTTATTTAATTTTTGGCTGCATTGGGTCTTCGCTGCTGCACACAGGCCCTCTCTAGGTGCAGCGAGCGGGGGCCACTCCTCGTTGCGGGGCGCAGGCTTCTCATTGTGGTGGCTTCTCTTGTTGCAGAGCACAGGCTCCAGGCACGCGGGCTTCAGTAGTTGTGGCACACGGGCTTCAGTAGTTGTGGCTCGCAGGCTCTACAGCGCAGGCTCAGTAGTTGTGGTGCACGGGCTTAGTTGCTCCACGGCATGTGGGATCTTCCGGGACCAGGGCTCGAACCCGTGTCTCCTGCATTGGCAGGCGGATTCCCAACCACTGCGCCACCAGGGAAGCCCTGGGTGATGTTTCTTGAAAGTTGGCGTCTCACAATTGGAGCAGAGCAGCGAGGATATGTGACAGTACTTTCCATGCCTACTTTTTCATTCCATTCGTTTTGATTTCATACAAATTATTTTGATTGCCAGGTAGCCAGAATCAGCTTCAAAAGAAGTGGGGATCTGCACTGCTATATTTAACATGGATAACCAACAAAGACATACTGTATAGCACAGGGAACTCTGTTTAATGTTATGTGGCAGCCTGGATGAGAGGGGAGTTTGGGGGAGAATGGATACCTGCATATGTATGGTTGCAGGTATGTATATGTACCATATGTATGGCTGAGTCGCTTTGCTGTGCAGCTGAAACTATCACAACGTTGTTAATCGGCTATACTCCAATATAAAATAAAAAGTTAAAAACAAATAGTTCAAAACAAAACAAAACAAAAAAGAAGTGGGGATCTGGCTGAAGGGCCAAGAGACTCTGCTCCATAAAGTAAAATTAGGGCTGCTTATGTAGTAGCTCCAAAGACCGCAGCCAGGTTATGCATTGGAGAATAAATCGTAAGTCTCCTGAAAGAATTCACTTAACCTCATCATGCCTTATTAATCAGATGAGGAAAGTGCCATGCCCACTTGCCCATTATTATTCCTATGGGAATAATACAATACAGTCTCTTCTAGGATGCTCAAGGAAGACACCTATATTCTAGAATGGTATAAATAAAATATTGCATATTCATTTCATAAAAGCATTAATTTGAATTTCACAGTTAACTGTGCGATGTGGTTTGTAGAATACTCTAACACTAAATTTTTTCTTCAAAAATTAGAGAGCAAAGGAGAGCAGGGCAGTATATACTATCAGTGAAAAAAAAAGTTATTTCAAAATTATATTAAGAATGTAATTCCCAGTCACAAGAATGACCTTTGCTATATTTTTAAGTGTTCCAGAAAACAGGCATATAAGTAAGAATTTTGGAGAAACTCTACTGAAAAGATCTTAAAGCAAATAAAGTTGAAAAGTGAAGAATCCATCTTTTAAATTGCATATTTTATTAATCCTAGTGTTTGAAGAATGTCTGTGTATCAATAGCAAAAACAAACTTATAGTTACCAAAGGGGAAACGTGGCAGGGAGGGATGAATCAGAAGCTTGGGATGAACACACACACACTACTATATTTAAGATAGATAGTGAGAAGATAGCACAGCTGTTACAATAGCTGTTTGCTTAGATTGCCTACACCATTTTTATCAGATAAATTATAGGTAGCAAGTTATAAGATTATCAGTGAGGAATGAAATTTTCTTTATACAGTTTTTTATCTCAGCCACTAAAATATTTTTATTTTACAGGAAAGACATGAACCTATTGATATGATGCAATCCTTACTTGTAGTGAACTATGCAGAATAAACAGGTAATAGGATGCTTCTGCTACATTTTAGGATCACATACTCTTTTGCCATTGCTGTATTTCCCCTGACAGATGTGATGAATCCATGCTGGCAAAACAGTAGTTTACAGACTTAAAAAAATTAGTTTCATTTTGAGAATTTTTCAAGTGCTCTTTTCTTGTTGTACGAGAAAACCTAAACGACTAAACTATTGATTTTAGGAAGTCAACCTCTGTAAGAATAAATAACTTTATGAAAATAAATAATAAAAAAAGATAGATAACCAACGAGGATCTACTGTATAGCACAGGGAAATCTACTCAATATTATGTGATAACCTATATGAGAAAAGATTCTAAAAAGATGATATATGTATATGTATAACTGAATCACTTTGCTGTACACCTGAGACTAACACAACATTGTAAATCAACTACACTACAATAAAGAAAAAGAATGTCTATGTATCATATACATAGAAATCTGTGACAACTAAATTATGCTTTTCTAGTATAAACTGAATGAAAATAGACTTTGAGAGGCAAGTTAAATCATGACAACTCACAAAAACAATCTTTATCAAAATAATCCTAGACATTCTAATTGATATGTATCTAATATTGGTAAACCATAGGAAGTAACCTAGAGAAATTTTTAGAAGAATCCAGATTCTAAGCACTTAAAGAAAAGCTGTTCACTCTCTTTCAAGGTAAAAATTGCTTTTGTCTTAAACCGGAAACCCCCTGGCAATTTCAATCATGAAAGCCCTAAACTGCCATCTCTTTCCCCAGATTTAGGGTATGTGATTATTGTAATATTTCAGAGGATGATTTGGCCACCTAATCTACCTGCAAAGATGAAGAGATATACACCTATATTTTGCGTTATCTAGCACTCCTTGCTACCCACTCGCTCCCTCTACCCTTCCAGGAAGTGAATTTCTTTTTCCAGTAGTGGGATTAGAAAGTGAACACTCCCCTAACCCCCAACCATAGGAATGGGTCTTTAAGACAAGCCTGACCATTTAGAACATTCCCTCTTGCCTAAGACTGCGAAGGGATGGGGCAATCAGAGTCCTCCTCAGTTTTCTTGGAACTACTGGAGTTATACTCTCTTTCTGCTTGGTTTACCAAGCTGGTGGGGTCTACCAGTAGCCCTCTAGCCCACCAGTTGAAGAATCTGCTGCAAGATAGAAAGAGGTAGAGTCCAGATACCACTGTGTGGGTTCACGGAGCCAGCTGTGTTTACAGTCAGATTTATCTCTGGACTTCCAGTTATATGAGAATATAAAAACTCCTTTAATTTGGTTGTGTTTGCATTACCAGCCATCAGAAGTTCTGACTGATGCTCTTGCTTCTGCTAGGAATGTAAATAATTATTTTCCTTCATCTCTGTCATGAGGGGTGATCAGTCAGAATGATCTAAATATCCAGATTCCTTTTTTTAAAAAAATTATTTTCATTTTTGAAAGAAAATCTCAAATCTCACTCTTATTTTTTGAGTGGCTGTGTTGTCTTGGTCATAAACGAAATGAGTTTTTTTGGGGGTTTTCAAGGTCAGATTCTAATATTGAAGTGCTCCTTCTAGGAAGAGCTCACTTGTGTTCTGGTTGAGTGAGAGGCAGGATATCTCCCTCCCTGGGCAGTGGGCCCTCGCTGTGACCTGCTAGCCACTTCCCAGTACTCCTTACTGCCAAGTAATAGATGTCTCTTCTTGTATTAGTTCCGGTAAGCCTAGGTTTCCCCTACCTTTTGAACTTTTCATTTTCAACTTAGCAGTTACTCCCCATTCAGGATAATTGTTTTCCTACAAATAGTAATCTGAATTTAAAGGTGAAAAGCAATGGTAAGTGCATAACTAGAATTTACTTTCTGAAACAATATGTATTGAACTCTTAACACATTACAGGTAAAATACATTGGGTTTTACTAATCTAACTTGGGCAAGGATTTCTGATGAATTCCTTTTTTTTCTTTAAAAAAAAATGGTCTTACTGAAACTCCACTTTTAAAAGCCAACTTTTCTTTCAAGAATTGCCTCAAATGCCTCACTTCTTTTGAAGTGAACACTACTGTTCTTCCCTATGATTCTATAACATTTTTTGATTAATACAATGATATGGGTGAAATTATCCCAACTCTTGTATAGTTCTTTTGTTTTCAACAAAGCTCCAGGTTGGAAGTAAGTCATTTACCCTTTCATAGAACTTAGCACAGCACTTTTTTATACAGCGAGGCCCCAACAAACACTTATTAAACATGAAAAACTTCATAAGTTTTGCTAAGCGAATCAGCTAAAGAAAGTGTCATGTTAAATAACATCTATTTCTACATATAGAAGGATGTGTGGTAGGCAGTGATTTCTATCCAGAAAAATAAATACAAATGAAAAAATATTTTTATGACATGATAAAATGTTGAATTGAGATGTATGTTTACTGATAGAAGTAAAAGCATATCTGTTCAGAAATTTTGCCATTTGCAGCAACATGGATGGACTTGGAGGGCATTACGCTAAGTGAAATAGTCAGACAGAGAAAGATAAATACTGTATAATATAACTTATATGTGGAATCTAAAAAATACAACAAACTAGTGAATATAGCATAAAAGAAGAAGACTCGCAGATATAGAGAAGAAACTAGTGGTCATCAGTGGGAAGAAGGGGGAGAGGGGCAATGTAGGGATAGGGGAGTGGAAGGCACAGACTACTGGGTGTAAGATAGGCTCAAGGTTGTTTTGTTCAACACAGGGAATACAGCAATATTTTGTAATAACTATAAATGGAGTATAACCTTTAAAAATTGTATAAAAATTAAAGTTAAAAAAACACATCTGTTCAGGTACATCTCATAAGAAGTGGGAAGTTTAGCTGGTCAACAAAATTAAGTCTTCCACAGAGGACGAAAGACTAGTGGGGCACAGAAAAAGATGTGCAATCTCTTTGACTAAAAAAAGCATGTATTTACTAAATAATGTCAAGAATTAAGCAGAGACGTTCCTTTCTAATGAGGCAATTAAAACTAGCATCTTGAACATTATTAAGGTTGATAAATCTCCAAAAGATGCAACAACTGGGAGAGGTTTCTACAACCAGATTAGGCAGAATAAATGTGCAGATGAATAAAAGTGCTGAGGATCAATTTACACATGTGACGGTGCATTTTCTTAGTCAGCTGGGGCTGCCGTCAAAAAATACCACAGACCACAGATGGGGTGTCTTAAACAACAGAAATTTCTTTTCTCACAGTTTTGGAGGCTGGAAGTCTTAGTCAGGGTGCCAGCATGGTCAGATTCTAGTGAGGACTCTCTTCCTGACTTGCAGATGGCTGTCTTCTCACTGTGTCCTCACATGGCAGAGAGAGCACAGCAAGCTCTCTACTGTCTCGTGGTATAAGGGAACTAATTCTATAATGAGGGCTCTACCCCCATGACCTAACCTAAACCTAATTACCTCCCAAAGACCTCATCTCCAAATACCATCACACTGAGGAACAGGGCTTTGACATGTGACCTTGGGGGGGGGACACAATTCAGTCCGTAGCATGCATGTTTCCGTCTGATTATTAAAAAACTACTCAAAAGAATATTAATATATTTAAGCGTAATAACCATAGTTATTTTAATAGAGCTATATCTTTCATACTAAATTAAAGGAAATCATGGCCATGGAGCCGTACTACCAGTACATGCCCAAGTAGCCCAAATCAAAATGTCAGTGTGTACTACACATAGTGGGATAGTTTAGGGATGGAAATTAATTAACAAGACCCATGATGTGACTTTTTTTATGACAATGGTTTTGACATATTCAATCAGATTCATTTTAGGAAAATAATCCATCCTGACGTCATGAACCCAGAAAGTCTCATGCAAGAAGATAAATCATTTTAGGGCCTGATTTTCTGAGTTTGAAGTCTGGGTATGGAATTCACAGAAAATCTCCCAAATTCTGTGGATTCAGTTTTAGGCAAAGAAAAGTTAGACACTGGTTCCTAGCAAATATGATTTGAACAGGACAGACATAAGATCCATGAACTATATTCAGTTCTTTTGAGAAATTAACTTTCTAGTATTTTACATTTGGGTTGACACATTTTCTTCCTGCGCTAAATATACATAATTGAAATGCTTTTACCTAGCCCCAGCAGTCTTCCTGCTAAATTGCCCCATTGTCATTGAATTACAAACCCAATGAAATAGAGAAGGACTGAGTAATGACCTGCTATTTCAATTTGGAAAGAAATTCTAAATTCAATGCTTCAAAATCATTAGCTTTCCATGATTTGTTGGCTCTAATGTGTGTCTTTTTTGTTTTGTTTTGTTTTTTTTGTTTTTTGTTTTTTTTTTTGCGGTACGCGGGCTTCTCACTGCTGTGGCCCCTCCCGTTGCGGAGCACAGGTTCCGGACGCGCAGGCTCAGTGGCCATGGCTCACGGGCCCAGCCGCTCCGCGGCATGTGGGATCTTCCCAGACCGGGGCACGAACCCGTGTCCCCTGCATCGGCAAGCGGACTCTCAACCACTGCGCCACCAGGGAAGCCCTAATGTGTGTTTTTTACTTTCTTTTCCTTACAGACATTTTCATGGAAATCAACTCTTCCTTGAGAATTAATCATCTCCTGCTGATTTTACCCCACAAGGGGTAGTAATCCTGTCATTCTGGTGTCACAGTAGCTTCTACTTTATTTCCATTAAGAGAGTGTGACAGTCCCCCCAAACCAAAAAGAGCACACTGCATATTCATACTCTTTTCATATAAATGTACTCGGTAATAATATAAGGACTTCATGTATTGTTTCTGCTTAAAACTATAGTCATATAAAATGATTGGTTTCTCATGTTGTATCAGCTACTTTCTGGAAATTTAAGGAAACGCAAGAACTAAGACCTAAATTTCTTTCAAGTTTACTTCTCTGGGTGAGTTTTTAGGCATTTGTTTCATGAATCAACCTGCTTTATTTTTGATATACTTAAATATAAATAAAACTAGACTTGTGCTTTCTAGTTATAAGGAAATTTGTATCCATTGGATGGAAAGGAGTGATAATTCAATAATGTTTTCATAATATTCAGTAATATTTTCATATGTACATGTATATGAACAAGGATATTTTAGAGTATATAACCATTAAGTAGGGACATAACTGATTTCATTGAGTACCCCAGGGATTTTTAAAATAAATAAAACTTATAATGAAATACCTTTATTTTCATTAGTAATATAAATTGACACTTTCTATAGTCACTCCAGAATTAATGCTATTGCCATAATTGGATTAAAAGCAGACACATAGTTTTTTTTTTTGCAGTACGCGGGCCTCTCACTGCTGTGGCCTCTCCCGTTGAGGAGCCCAGGTTCCGGACCCGCAGGCTCAGCGGCCATGGCTCATGGGCCCAGCCGCTCCACAGCATGTGGGATCTTCCCGGACCGGGGCATGAACCTGCGTCCCCTGCATCGGCAGGCGGACTCTCAACCACTGCGCCACCAGGGAAGCCCAGACACATAGATTTTAAAAAAAATTTTATTGCAGTATAGTTGATTTAAAATGTTAGTTTCTGCTGTACAGCAAAGTGAATCAGTTATATATATACATATATCCACTCTTTTTTAAGATTCTTTTCCCATATAGGTCATTACAGAGTATTGAGAAGTGTTCCCTGTGCTATACAGTAGGTCCTTATTAGTTATCTATTTTATATATAGTAGTGTGTATGTGTCAATCCCAATCTCCCAACTTATCCCTCCCTCCCTGCCCTTTCCCCCCGGTAACCATAAGTTTGTTCTCTACATCTGTGACTCTATTTCTGTTTTGTAAATAAGTTCTTTTGTACCATTTTTTAGATATAAGTGATATCACATGATATTTATCTTTCTCTGTCTGACTTCACTCATTATGACAATCTCTAGGTCCATCCATGTTGCTGCAAATGACGTTATTTTGTTCTTTTTTTATAGCTGAGTAATATTCCATTATATATATGTACCACATCTTCTTTATCCATTCTTCTGTCTAGAATTTTTAAATATCTAACAAAGTAAAATATTTAAGAATTTTTGTGAGAAAAAATATATGCTTAGAATTGGATACCATTATAATAGGATATTACTATATTTTGTTTAACTTGAACCCAAATCTTCATTAAGCTATTTGAAAGGTTTAGACAGATCAGAATAACCTAGCTCAAACCCTCGTCTTTCTGAACAGAGTCTGTATATCTCATGAAGAAAATACACATACTGCATGAAGAAAATGCAGCCTGAAAATTTAGAGAGAGAAGATTTGCTGTGTGGTTTTTTTTTTAAATCATCTAATCTATAGGGGAAAAAAAGCAGCTTCCTGTGCCTTTCAAAAGACTTCCAAATGAGCTTGAAGCTCTTTTATGTATTTCTGAAAAGAACATTAAGGTATCCATGCCCATATTTCAAAAATGCAAGCAATTAGGTAAACACAAATAATACTTTATACAAATCTTTCTTCTAAGGAGCACATAGGGTTTTTGAAACAGCTGATAAAGCTGCACACATGACATGAAAGGAAACCGAAACAGAGGAGTTAAAGAGAACCAGTTTTCTGAAGTCTACTCATTATTGGAGTTTTCAAAGTATTATGTATTGCTTAGTCCCTAACATCTTCATCCTCTGAATTGTTTGTCCAAATAGACCTAAAATTGATCTTAAATTGTATGTGAAGAAGATGCCACTCATTGGCAACTAATTTCTCTGGGAAATTAAAGTTCTGATACAAAACAATTTGAAAAAGCAAACAGATAAACAAAATGATGAATTGTTGAACTTTTTCCTTCTAGCCCCTTCACACCCATCAACATTTCAGTTTTTATTGAGCAGAAGAGCAGTCACTTTGTCGAGTATTCTGGAGATAAAATTATATCCTCAGCACCTCAAGGAGTAAGAAATAAATGGAAAATTAGGTCACTGTCCTCTAAGAACCTACTTGGTATTTACTGTTAGGTGGACTTGACTTTGGTTTTGGTGTTAATCACTAGGAGAGTGGAGCCACTTCCCTCAGAGTCAATCCAGGGTCAACTCTAGGTGTTGGAACTGTCAGTATTACATGGAACAGTGAAATTCCCTAACCTATCATTTGAAAAGCTTATCCAAATAGGATTTTACTATTGACAGACACATATTTCTGACGTTAGATCACCCAGAGCAGTTATTTCGGTGGAGTGAGCATTTTTATAGGCTTTATTTGACTAAGTTTATTCAAGCATTACAGCTGCATTAGTATTACCAAGTCATAGCAAATTTGGTAAAATAAGCTTTATAAAATTGTGTTTGCCCTATAGCATGCGTTTTTAGAAACTACTAAGCAGCTTTCCCTTGAGTAACATAGCTCTACAGTTATGCTCTACAAGATGCTTGCCATCCAATGTCTCCCTCCGTTGTAGAAGAGAAGTGAGAAACAATTTAAGGATCATTTTTCTTGCATAAAAAACTCACTTTCCTCTTTAATTTTATAACAAAAAGCATTAAATATTCAAATATGAATATTAAACCCTTTGATTCAGTATTAAAGGAGGTTCTTCAAAGATGGCATCAATTCTATTCTGCATCTTACTTCTGAGGAAGTGTGCCTCCTAAAAAGACTCCACAGATTGTAAAAAGAATCAGATATAAAAAAATTTGCTAAGGCAATTTTCAGGAGAAAATTATAAAGGTTAATACCCTAGTGCTAAAACTGATCATAATTATGTTGCTTTAGGCATATATAGCATCTCTGCTCCAGAGAAATTAAAGATATTCTAGATCAAAATAAGTCTAGAATAATAAAGATAAAATTAAAGACACTCACACAAGCCAGATTTTCTGGATATACATATGTATGTGTGTGTGTATATATATATATGTGTATATATATAATTTTATTTATATATAAAATTTCCTGTGGAAAACTCAGTCATTTCAGAAGCCACAGTGACTCAGAAAGAGCACTTATGTTCCAAAGTTCCAAAGGTCACTGTGAAATTATTCAAGTGATGGCTTCTGGTAGTAATGCTCTTGATTGTTTTTCTTCTGTTATAGAAATGTTAGATTAAAAAATATGTGTATGTGTATGTATTTTGAAATTTGTATGCACAACTAAGCACGCACACACACACACACACACACACACACACAATATGGTAGGTTAGGCAAGCATATGCCATCTACATATTTTAATGAAATGATAGACCATCAAAACCCAAAGTAACGGCAATTAGGTCAGATACTTAATTACTTGTCCAAATTATTCATTTTTCACTAACTTGAAATATTAGATCCTTTTAATCAGATATTTAACTGTTAAATAATTCTATCCTTTATGCCTTAATCCATAAACTATAATGTAAATAAAGACTACACATTTTATATTTTGCCAAAAGAATCAACATGTATGAATGTTACGCTTTCAGAGAAAATTTTCTTGTAGATTATGGGCTTTGTATGATTTAATTATAACATGTCATAAAAAACTTAATGATTGCTAAATTAAAATATTTACAGTAAAAATGTTTCTTCAAAGAATAACCTCTTCCTTCACCAATCCCAGAAAAAGAAAACATTCGCTCCAATAATTTAAAAATGCCGGAAGCATAAATGCAATTAAGCAGAATAAAATCCTGGCTGTAATATTTGCTGATTGATCCTAAGAAAATTTACTCAACAAAATCTACCACCCTCAGTACTCACAATGTGGGGAATCCTTTCAGGTTAATAAACAGCTTAAAAGTCATACAGTGAAAGGTCAAAAAATAGATTTGAACCTTTTTTAGTATTATTTAGACAACATATCTTTAGTATTAAAAAAAAAGCTTTTCAATTTATCACTCAATCGTGAAGAATTCTCAGTTGCCAAATGATCAGATCCCATTCTCTAACAAGAAGGCCTAAAAATTGCAAAACCCAAAACAAACAAACAAGAAAAATAAGTCTAGAATATGATCCCAGCCCAGAATATGCCTCTGTAATACAGAAAGTGTTAAGGTACACAGTCTGTGAGAACCACCATTCCTTATTTATAAAAATGACAATTTTTGAACCCATAGACTCCATAGTACTACCAAAATGTTTATAGCAAAATAGCAACATTTCCTGGTGTCCTACAAATTGTTTCTCATGAAATTGTAAATAATCTATAAAGTTTGTCTTAATTATGTAAAGCAGAACATTTTAATGAAATCACTTATTAATTTATTCAGTTGTTCATTTGTACTTCTCACAGACCTTATGAATAAAAGTCTTTTTAAAACTCATTATTCTGGTGCCTCTTATGAAATAGTATTTTATTATTTTTCATATGGCCCTTTCTATAGTCACATATTTCTCAGATTCTATGACCTGTAAAGCAAGCCATTAGTGAATGGGACAAAATCAATTTGCCCTGCAATGGATCGTGATGAAAGACTGAATAGCTGCTAAGGAGACTTTCCATAAATAGATTTGCAAACCTAAATGAGAAATTAAAAAGCACTTAAGTATTCTTTTTGTCTTTTTTTTTTAAATTTTTTTTCTTTTTGTCTTTTTTTAAAGATGGCGTTTGTTCTTCTGAAAGGAGAGAGTAATCAGAAAAGGACTTGTCAGATTATTATCTTTTTAAAGACATAAAGAATATACCACAGGTCAATAGCAAAAGGTTGGGGATGGAGCATGAACTGGGCACTGGAGCAGAGGTGACTGAGGGACCTTTTGGGTGTCACTCCACCTGTCTACAAGGCAGTCTCTGCAAATGTAAATCAGGGACCGCCCTTCCCTTCCTACAATGAACAAGACCAGCTGAGAGTGAAAAAGTGATACTCTTAACTGTAGTGCTCAGTAAGTGCCATGAAGGGAATGTGACCTATAGCATAGTCCTAAGTGGAATAAAAGGGCTTTTATGCAGGTGACACAAAACCAACAGATCATATCACTGTCACCTCTACCTTTGAGGCTCTGTTACCTACCCTAACCCTAATAATGACAAAAAGCATGCGTACAAAGAATCGCACACACCAAGTCTCAGGCAACTCTGTCTCCCATCACTCATCCCTTCAATTTATATACTATGGCCAACCCAAAATTTCTGTGATTCCTGGGACACACTGTGTCTGTTCTTTCCTCTGTGAATGTGAGTAGTCTGCAGCCTAAGACAGAAATGACTTTATCCAGTTGTCCACCTTACCCCCTACTCCCTCTGCAGGACTCAATTTTATTGGAACACAACCACACCCATTTGTTTGTGTGTTGTCTTTTGTCTATTTCTATGATTTCCTGCTAAGGTAGCAGAGTGGAGTAGTTGTACCCTAGACCATTTGGCCCACCAAATCTAAAATATTTATTATCTGGCCCTTTATGGAAAAAGTTCGCCAATCCCCTCTCTTTGAGGAGAGTAACTGACAAAGTAAGAACTTAAAAATATATGTTAAGTGGTTTTAAAATCAGGAAGCAATTTAAGCTAGCATTTAAAAAATACTAATCAGGCATAGGGGAGGCATATGACATAGTGACATAAAAGTAGGGTGTAGATGGAATAGTACTGGCTTTGAATCCTGGCTTTGGTCTTTACTGGCAACTGTACTTTAGGGTTCACCTATAAAACCAAAATCATTAAAACTACCTCACAGGATTGTCATGAAGAATGGAGTTTTTAGCACAGTGTCAGGCACAATAGCTTACTCTTTTCCCTCTATAACTAACCTTCCTTACTTTAATGTATTGTTGATAATAGTGATAAATATGTTTCCATAAAAATATGGCTTCTTAAAATGTCTCTCTTAGGAGGAAAATTACTTCAGCTCCATCACTCTTTTAGCTCTGTACATGGCATTCTGAAGTACTGAGATTAAACCGCTTTTTCATGTATATGGTAATTGGGGTTATATAACTGAGAATGTAAGCCCTGGAGGCTTAGAGGTTCATTTCTTTGAAGAGACTTTGCATTGCAAAGTATACAACTGATGTTCAACTCATTCATAGCTACCATTATAATAAAGCCAAGAGATGTAAACAATTCAGAAAAGTATTTCTCCAATGAATGTTCAGAATGCATAATGGATAAAATCATGCATTTTCATTCATATGAAAAACCCATAATGTTTTTAATGCATTCACCACCAATTACAAAAAGCACAGTATTGCAGTTTTTGTTTATCTCTGCCATAATTTGGTGCTATTCTTTATTCTAAACAGGCATTAGGTCCCAAAGGATTTTTTCATAAGGTGGTTATTTGGAGCACAAATGTGTTTCCCCATTTTAATTAAAGAATATTATGAAGGTTGGTTATGGTCTCAGTATGCCAATCAAAACCTTTTTAATATTATGCAGCTGAACTGTTGTACAAATAAAACCGTAGACATCCTCATGCTTTTTAACGTGTTTGTATATTACCTACATGAGGGTCTAGTCAGTTTAAGCCTCAGATCTTTCAGAAAGCCTTAGATATCAACTTCCAGGGTGACTTAAATGTCCCTCCTGGATGCTTTCAGATCACCCTCTTTGTACATTTATCTAAGACCTACCTATGTTATATTGCAGTTGCCTGTTTATGTTTCTGAGTCTCCAACTAGAAATGTAAGCTCCTTGAATCTTCTCATATTCATTTGTCTACTTCTAGTGCCCAGAGCAATGACCAGCCCTGGTCACTAAGTATTAGTGAACTGATGTGCCGACCTGAATATCAAATGCCTCACGGTGCTTTTTACGTTGGAGATGCTCCAAACTCGTGTGCTGTGTGAGAGAATGAACCCCTCTGTGCCCTTTGTGTTCTCAGGCCCAGGCCGTTGCTCCCAGGGCACATTTTGCATCTGCTCCTTTATCACCAGATTATCACAGCGTCTGAAGCCTTGTTGCCACGTCAAGAAACAATGCCTTCCCTTCCCCCTGAACCCACAAGGGGTCTGCAGGATGAACACAGATGAACCTCAGCCACTGCCTGCAGCTCTCCAGGAGGAGGGACCCCAGAACAGTGGAGTGCTTTACTGGAAAGGGCACCAGTGGGGGTGAGGAGGGGGACAGGGAAGGGATTTAGGATCAGACAAAGAGGGCCAACAATGGGTCAACAATGGAGTGAATGGGTGGAGAGTCCTAGCAGTGGGGGCTAAGGAGAGGGCAAGGAGGCTTTGTTATGGGAAAATGAGGGAGGGGTGGAAACAAAGATTGGGGGGATAGGAGGGTGGTAGCTGTTCTCAGCTCTTTTGCATCCTGAGTCTTGTTTAGGTGGAGACATACATATGGGGATGGGAAGAAAATTCAGAGTTTTGTGTAAAAAATATTAACAAGTCTGGTGGTGAAGAAGATGGCTGAGGAAAGAGAGCAACTACCATCATGTTCACAGATAATTATAAGTATTGTTGGGAGGTGTTCGTAAGTACAGAACTAACTCTAGTGCCCCTTTTTTGCTTTCTAAATACAAACTCTGGAGAGCAGAATTTTCAGTTCAGCACAATTTTTTCTACTGAATATTATTATATGCATTTATGGCTCTTTATAAATTTTTTTAAGACTAAAATAATTTATTATTTGTACTGCACTTATCAGTTGAATAAAACGAACACAACTGAAAAGTTCCAAATATGAAAATATTTTTTAAAAACTGTGCTACATCCACTTGATTCCTTATCCTTTCCTCACTCTCTTTGCTAACCATACTTGAAAAGTTTATTTGCATTAGTATACAAGGCTGGCTATGAAAGGCTATTTGAAGTATAGCATAATCAAATTTGAGATGATGAATATTAAATATTTGCATATAGACTTTTAATAAAGATCTTAGTACTAAAATTATATATTTCCTGGAGGTACAACATAGACAGAATTCTCATTTTGTAAGTAAAAACATGCATTGCCATTGGCAATTCTGACTTCTAAGGGCCAAGATTGATCAGCTCTTTAAGAACAACATAATGCTTTGTTACACCATCGTTGACACTTCTGCTCACCCTTGCTACATGCCTAGCCACAAGGATTTAAGAATAAAGTTGCAGCCCTTTCTGTACCTTCGAAAGCAGGTTTCATCACGACAGGGACTACGTTTCTTCAACATTAAATCAAGTGTAACAGAATCAAAGAATGGTGGTCTTGGCCAGGGCCCCAGCTACTCTAAATGACACATTTGTGCTAATCAATAGAAGTGTCCCTTCTAAGCATTCACAACTGCTACACCAGAGCTCAGGGCACACTGAACAGAGAACATGCTAGATTTATACTGTGAAAGGAAAATCCAAATGGAGTTGGTATTGGTAAGAGAGCTCTTTAAAAAGGAGCCAGGGGCTTCCCTGGTGGCGCAGTGGTTGGGAGTCCGCCTGCCGATGCAGGGGACGCGGGTTCGTGCCCCGGTCCGGGAGGATCCCACCTGCCGCAGGAGCAGCTGGGCCCGTGAGCCATGGCCGCTGAGCCTGCGCGTCCGGAGCCTGTGCTCCGCAACAGGAGGGGCCACAGCAGTGAGAGGCCCGCGTACCGGGGGAAAAAAAAAAAAAAAAAAAAAAGGAGCCAGGAGGCCACTGAGGAAGTGTATGACTTATGCACTTCTCAGCCTGGATGGAATCTGAGCTTTGTCCACTTATGGTCTTAAAGCAAGCATCCAGAACATCTGCCCAGTGTTCCAGATACTTATGGACACTTACCCTAAATCACTCATCATAATCTATCCCTTAAAGACAAATATGTCTTCTCTTGCATCAGAGTCAATCGTAATTCTTGTCAGACAACTTTCACAACCTTGTGGCTTTTGCCTTTATGAGCCCCTCACTCTTTCTTCCCCAGAACACTCTTGGTTCTACCTGATCTGTATTTCCCAAATCGCAATTCCTAAGACTATCAAATAACTCTTTTCTTATTTGCAGCCTTATGCGTTCCTTGGTTGATAACACCCTTTCTTGCTTCTTCGACCTGGTATTCTTCGGCCGGGCATAACTTGTGGCAGTCCCAGTCTTGGTCAATATGGACAGGGGAACTGTAGGTCAGAAGGTAATAAATAACCATTCAAAAAGTTTTTATTTGTTTGTTGGGCTAACAATATCATATTTTGTGCAACACTTCAGAATTCGTAATGCCAAATTCACATGTATTATTATCAACTGATCTTCCTGAGGGAGACGGGGAAGCTAATCCCATTCTCAGCTGAGAGAAGAGAAAACTGTTGCTCAGAGAGATTATGTGCTAAGTACTGCAAAACAGTGGTGTCAAGACTAGAACCCAGATAGTTAGACTTAGTTCTATCAGCTTGAACTAGAGTATCAACAATAATAGCAAATATCTACTGAGGTAACTATATGTCAGGC
Organism: Orcinus orca; assembly: GCF_937001465.1. Taxonomy (NCBI): domain Eukaryota; kingdom Metazoa; phylum Chordata; class Mammalia; order Artiodactyla; family Delphinidae; genus Orcinus; species Orcinus orca. The sequence continues at coordinate 37,693,516 of NC_064570.1, read as the reverse complement.
ACTGGTTCTAAGGGCTGGGAATACAGTCCCTACTCTCATGCTGTCTATATTCTAGTGAAGTGAAAGTACATTTGAATATGTTTTCAAGGTCAGTATGAATAAAAAGAAAAGGTCCAAGTTTAACTAAACCTATTGCCCTTCCCCAACACAGCTAACTCCAGGAGTTACCCTCCGTCAATCTATTGCCAAATGAAGGAAAAGGAATGAAGATGCTGTTGGCAACAAAGAGAAACTGAGCTCCATAAAGTCGTAATACTTACTATAAACTTCCCCCACCCAGCACTTATGAAGGTAGACTTTGGAAAGGGCAGCTTTCAAAACAAGACTCTCATGATTTCCATATGCCCTATGGACTGGCGACCACAGTCCAGGGTAAAAGTCTCAAAACAGCAACAAAGGCAAAACTTAGTCATTATATTATTTCTCCCATAACAATGACTTCAGACTATTACTTTAGCCAAAGGACAGTGATTATATTTAAAATAAGCATGCAATTTAAATTTATAAAACTATACAGCAATACAAAATTAAAATTTGGCTTTAGGATGTATTATTCAATTTAGCATCACTTCTTATTTAAATTTCAGTTATCTAGAACTCACATCTTTGTTATTCGAAAGGCTAATGTATAACAAAACTGATAGCTCATGGGGCTATTGAAATCCAGTCACAACCATAATCCTATGCATTTTGACCTTTTTTTTTCTTGTATGGTGAGTCAGCCCAAAAGAAATTAGAAAGGTATTATAGAAAAGAAGCATGCTTGTGTTTCTGTCCAAATTTGATTTTTCATGAATTGTAAACATAATCTAAACTAAGATCACAGACACACATCTGGAACTAGGAATGAACAGCCTTATTTAGTCTTATCTGTGAAGCCGTTAGGAAAAATGTAACCACTTGATTTTGTCTTTCAGACCAAATTCAATCCACATCTTATCTTCTACTAACATTTTAGTATAATAAACTATGTTTAAAGCTATTTCCCTCCTTCCAAAATTTCTTTCTTTGTTTTTATACTTGTTTCTTTCTGTATTAAGGTCTGTCATGATTTGTCAAGCTGTCTTACTTTGATATTATATTTGGTTTATTTTACCTCATAGCTTAATATTATAATATGAGCTTAGTTCACTCATTCATTCAATTATTCCCCCAATATTGTGTTTATTCATTCGTACATTCATCCATCAAATGTCTGTTTAGCACTTAACTTTGTTCCAGGCATTGTTCTATGTTATGAGAATACAAAAGATGGATCTAGACTCTGCTCTCCCTAATTTGTAAAGATTTGACATTTTTTACACTTTTCTTATTGCCATTGTCCATATTCCACAGATTCTGAACTCCTTGCTGAGATGGTAACTGGAAACTCCCTTGTGTATCTACTTTGCAACTTTGTTTAAAAATTTGGATCTTTTCAGAAATGTTTACCTTGAAGCACACATTTCTGAAAGTAACATTGGGAATGAACTGAAGTTATCAATTCAAATGTATCCGGTATTAATTTTCTTAAAGTCATCAACTGCAATAGTGTATCCACCCTACTGATATTCTTCTATATCTTATTAAAGAAAATGAGACTAGAGTTAATGCTTTTATCAAAAGAGTAAACACTGCATCTATCTGAAATAAATTGCTGAGTTCTCAGAACATTGCTAAACAAAGTTAACTGTTGAGCAGTTATCATAATTTCCTCCTCTTTCATTTTTTTGATAAATGTATATTGAGCATTTACCATGAGAATCAAGTGTTAGAGATAAAATCAGACAAGACCCAGTCCTGTCCTCCGTTGCTTAGAGAGTGTTGAGGAAAACAGACAAGGAACCACAATCACAGCTCTGCTTTCTAACTGTGGGAAGGTGTCTAACACAAGCCACTGTGAGAACTTAGTGTGAGAAGGACACCTAAGCCAGGCAAAGGGACAGCATGTGTAAAGCTTAGAGGATGAAAGGAGGCTATACTTAAGAAACTGCAGCTCTATTCGTGTAGCTGGAGGCAAAGGCACTCATAGCAAAATGAAGAGAGAAGAAGACAGAGATAGGAAGGCAAAAAATACATTTACAATGTCTGACTGCCCGAATAAGGAAGCTGTACTTTATAACAAATAACACTGTAGGTCAGAGCTGAATTTTGCACAAAAGGCTCTTGATCATATTGGCATTTTGCAAAGTTTATGTTAGCAGGGCACAGGATTTGAGGCAAGCCCCAGAAACTGAATGAAAAATTTTGTAGAAATCCAGGCTTCTTTGAAAAGAGGCTGAACTCTGGCGATGGTATGAGGAATGGAGAGAAAGGGAATGAATTCAGAAATATTCAGGAAATAGTATCTGCATGATTTGACTGCTTTGGTGGTTAGAGTCTTGGGGAGGGGAGGATTAGAGGGGAGGGAAGGCCAATGATTTGGTTATTAGAGTTCTAGCTCTAGAAAGTAGGTAGATGGTGTCAGTCACCAAGACAGAGTATTGAGGAAAAGAAGCAGGTTTGCTGGGGGAAATGATGCATTAACAGTCACAAGAATAGCTTGATAACTATTTGGAGAAAATAATGGTCATAGCTTAGCTTTTAGCGTTTTATAATTATTAATGAATATGCCAAACATTTACACACATACACATATATTTCAGTGCTCGTATAAGGGGACGCAATGTATATATCATTGTTGACTAGATTTGTTTACAACAGGGGTCCCCAATCCCCGGTCCACGGACTGCTACGAGTCTGCGGCCTGTTAGGAACCGGGCCGCACTGCAGAAGGCGAGCGGCGGGCGAGCGAGCGAAGCTTCATCTGCTGCTCCCCGTCGCTCCCCAGCGCTCGCGTTACCGCCTGAACCAACCATTACCCCCACCCCCCAGCACCCCATCCGTGGAAAAACTGTCTTCCATGAAACCGGTGCCTGGCGCCAGAAAGGTTGGGGACCGCTGGTTTACAAAGTTTTAAATTTGAGCAGTAAGATGCCATCACTGTGACTCGTAACCAAGTAGCCAGATAGTATGCTGCTTTCTATTCCAGTTTCATTCTAAAAGACCCTTTATCAAAATAAAGATTTTAATCACTATTTCTATTAAAGTCATGCAAAAAATATGTATGTATATATAAACTCTTTTCAAGGCTGTACAAAACTCCTTTGAACATATTGGAGAGGAATAAGCTGATATTTTAGAAAAGAGCATGAAATGATTGACATAATACTTTAGACTATTAATATGCTTCAAAACCATTTAATGCTGACAGTAAAAATAAAACCTACTTAATAAAAAAGAAAAAAGACTGCATTCTAAAGAAATAAGTAATTGTAAATTCTGACCTTAGTTTAAATAAACTTTTATGCCACAATATGTTTTAAGCCTCCTATTTTATTTTTGATGGTTAATGTCATTGAGTAAAACTTTCAATTTTAACTTTCGGTGACACAGGGAGAATGGGCAAATTATCACTGTGAAAGACAAAGCCCAGCAAAAGCTCATTAACGGAAAATAGATCCTTTCAAGGTCATGGTCATAGGTCAATGTAACCAAACTGAAGTTTATGACCAAGTTTTCCATGAATAAGCAATTTGCTGAATGTATTTATAATGTAAGCAAGATAAAAAGGGGACATTTAAAAAAGAAATCATTTAGTGTTAACAGAAAAAGAAATATTTTAATAATTTAAATATAAGCTTTATTATTTTAAACATAATCAAATACTACTTATTATATATCTGAAAAATATTTTAATTTAATTGTATAACCCATCCACACATAAACATGAGTTTTACACAAATGCATACACACATCTGACCAAATCTAGACTTTTATTAAATACAGTATGTTTTTCTCTTTGCTTTTGTTTTCCTTTTTACTTTGTTTGTGGTATTATTTATTGTCTCATAGATTTATATATATATGAATATGACTATGTCCATCTTTTTAAAAAATAAATTTTAGATTTTCAGTCTTAGTTAGGAAGTTCCTCACCACTAGGCTTTACATATAGTTTTCTAGGTTTTCTTTTCTTTTTTTTTTTTTTTTTTAAAACATCTTTATTGGAGTATAACTGCTTTACAATGGTGTGTTAGTTTCTGCTGTATAACAAAGTGAATCAGCTATATGTATACATACATCCCCATATATCCTCTCCCTCTTGCGTCTCCCTCCCCCAGAGTAACTGTTAATTCAGAGCCAGGCTGTGGAGTCTTCCTTGAGGGTTGTTATAGCTTGTAATTGGTCTGTTCATATTTTCTATTTCTTCCTGAGTCAGTCTTGGCAGGTTGTGCCTTTCTAAGAATTTGTCCATTTCTTCCAGGTTGTCCATTTTATTGGCATAGAGTTGCTTGTAGTAATCTCTCATGATCTTTTGTATTTCTGCAGTGTCAGTTGTTACTTCTCCTTTTTCATTTCTAATTCTATTGATTTGAGTCTTCTCCCTTTTTTTCTTGATGAGTCTGGCTAATGGTTTATCAATTTTGTTTATCCTTTCAAAGAACCAGCTTTTAGTTTTATTGATCTTTGCTATCGTTTCCTTCATTTCTTTTTCATTTATTTCTGATCTGATTTTTATGATTTCTTTCCTCCTGCTAACTTTGGGGTTTTTTTGTTCTTCTTTCTCTAATTGCTTTAGGTGCAAGGTTAGGTTGTTTATTCGAGATGTTTCCTGTTTCTTAAGGTAAGATTGTATTGCTATAAACTTCCCTCTTAGAACTGCTTTTGCTGCATCCCATAGATTTTGAGTCGTCGTGTCTCCATTGTCATTTGTTTCTAGGTATTTTTTGATTTCCTCTTTGATTTCTTCAGTGATCACTTCGTTATTAAGTAGTGTATTGTTTAGCCTCCATGTGTTTGTATTTTTTACAGATCTTCTCCTGTAATTGATATCGAGTCTCATAGCGTTGTGGTCGGAAAAGATACTTGATACAATTTCAATTTTCTTAAATTTACCAAGGCTTGATTTGTGACCCAAGATATGATCTATCCTGGAGAATGTTCCATGAGCACTTGAGAAAAATGTGTATTCTGTTGTTTTTGGATGGAATGTCCTATAAATATCAATTAACTCCATCTCGTTTAATGTATCATTTAAAGCTTGTGTTTCCTTAGTTATTTTAATTTTGGATGATCTGTCCATTGGTGAAAGTGGGGTGTTAAAGTCCCCTACTATGAATGTGTTACTGTCGATTTCCCCTTTTATGGTTGTCAGTATTTGCCTTATGTATTGAGGTGCACCTATGTTGGGTGCATAAATATTTACAATTGTTATATCTTCCTCTTGGATCGATCCCTTGATCATTATGTAGTGTCTTTCTTTGTCTCTTCTAATAGTCTTTATTTTAAAGTCTATTTTGTCTGATATGAGAATTGCTACTCCAGCTTTCTTTTGGTTTCCATTTGCATGAAATACCTTTTTCCATCCCCTTACTTTCAGTCTGTATGTGTCTCTAGGTCTGAAATGGGTCTCTTGTAGACAGCAAATATATGGGTCTTGTTTTTGTATCCATTCAGCCAATCTGTGTCTTTTGGTGGGAGCATTTAGTCCATTTACATTTAAGGTAATTATCGATATGTGTGTTCCTATTCCCATTTTCTTAATTGTTTTGGGTTCGTTATTGTAGGTCTTTTCCTTCTTTTGTGTTTCTTGCCTAGAGAAGTTCCTTTAGCAGTTGTTGTAGAGCTGGTTTGGTGGTGCTGAACTCTCTCAGCTTTTGCTTGTCTGTAAAGGTTTTAATTTCTCCATCAAATCTGAATGAGATCCTTGCTGGGTAGAGTAATCTTGGTTGCAGGTTTTTCTCCTTCAACACTTTCAATATGTCCTGCCACTCCCTTCTGGCTTGCAGAGTTTCTGCTGAAAGATCAGCTGTTAACCTTATGGGGATTCCCTTGTGTGTTATTTGTTGTTTTTCCCTTGCTGCTTTTAATATGTTTTCTTTGTATTTAATTTTTGACAGTTTGATTAATATGTGTCTTGGCGTATTTCTCCTTGGATTTATCCTGTATGGGACTCTCTGTGCTTCCTGGACTTGATTAACTATTTCCTTTCCCATATTAGGGAAGTTTTCAACTATAATCTCTTCAAATATTTTCTCAGTCCCTTTCTTTTTCTCTTCTTCTTCTGGAACCCCTATAATTCGAATGTTGGTGCGTTTAATGTTGTCCCAGAGGTCTCTGAGACTGTCCTCAATTCTTTTCATTCTTTTTTCTTTATTCTGCTCTGCAGTAGTTATTTCCACTATTTTATCTTCCAGGTCACTTATCCGTTCTTCTGCCTCAGTTATTCTGCTATTGATCCCATCTAGAGTACTTTTAATTTCATTTATTGTGTTGTTCATCATTGCTTGTTTCATCTTTAGTTCTTCTAGGTCCTTGTTAACTGATTCTTGCATTTTGTCCATTCTATTGTCCATTCTATCTCCAAGATTTCGGATCAACCTTACTATCATTATTCTGAATTCTTTTTCAGGTAGACTGCCTATTTCCTCTTCATTTGTTAGGTGTGGTGGGTTTTTATCTTGCTCCTTCATCTGCTGTGTGTTTTTCTGTCTTTTCATTTTGCTTATCTTACTGTGTTTGGGGTCTCCTTTTTTGCAGGCTGAAGGTTCGTAGTTCCTGTTGTTTTTTGTGTCTGTCCCCAGTGGCTAAGGTTGGTTCAGTGGGTTGTGTAGGCTTCCTGGTGGAGGGTACTAGTGCCTGTGTTGTGGTGGATGAGGCTGGATCTTGTCTTTCTGGTGGGCAGGTCCACGTCTGGTTGTGTGTTTTGGGGTGTCTGTAGACTTATGATGATTTTGGGCAGCCTCTCTGCTAATGGGTGGGGTTGTGTTCCTGTCTTGCTAGTTGTTTGGCATAGGATGTCCAGCACTGTAGCTTGCTGGTCGTTGAGTGAAGCTGGGTGCTGGCGTTGAGATGGAGATCTCTCGGAGATTTTTGCTGTTTGATATTATGTGCAGCTGGGAGGCCTCTTGTGGACCAGGGTCCTGAAGTTGGCTCTCCCACCTCAGAGGCACAGCACTGACTCCTGGCTGCAGCACCAAGAGCCTTTCATCCACAGGGCTCCTTAATTTGGGATGATTCGTTGTCTATTCAGGTATTCCACAGATGCAGGGTATATCAAATTGATTGTGGGAGCTTTAATCCGCTGCTTCTGAGGCTGCTGGGAGAGATTTCCCTTTCTCTTCTTTGTTCTCACAGTTCCCAGGGGCTCAGCTTTGGATTTGGCCCCGCCTGTGCGTGTAGGTCGCCGGAGGGCGTCTGTTCTTTGCTCAGACAGGACGGGGTTAAAGGAGCCGCTGATTCGGAGGCTCTGGCTCACTCAGGCCGCGGGGTAGGGAGGGTCACGGAGTGTGGGGCGGGCCTGCAGCGGCAGAGGCCGGCGTGACGTTGCAGCCTGAGGCGCGCCGTGCGTTCTCCCGGGGGAGTTGTCCCTGGATCCCGGGACCCTGGCAGTGGCGGGCTGCACAGGCTCCCCGGAAGGGCGTGTGGCTAGTGACCTGTGTTTGCACACAGGCCTCCTGGTGGCGGCAGCAGCGGCCTTAGCGTCTCATGTCTGTCTCTGGGCTCCGCACTTTTAGCCACGGCTCGCGCCTGTCCCTGGAGCTCTCTCAAGCAGCGTTCTTAATCCCCTCTCCTCGTGCACCAGGAAACAAAGAGGGACGCAAAAGTCTCTTGCCTCTTCGGCAGGTCCAGACTTTTCCCGGACTCCCTCCCGGCTAGCCGCGGTGCACTAACGCCCTGCAGGCTGTGTTCACGCCGCCAACCTCAGTCCTCTCCCGGCGCTCCGACAAAAGCCGGAGCCTCAGCTCCCAGTCCCGCCCGCCCCGGCGGGCGAGCAGACAAGCCTCTCGGCTGGTGAGTGCCGGTCGGCCCGATCCTCTGCGCTGGAATCTGTCCGCTTTGCCCTCCGCACCCCTGTTGCTGTGCTCTCTTCCGCGGATCCCAAGCTCCCCCACTCCGCCTCCCGAAGTCTCCACCCGCGAAGGGGCTTCCTAGTGTGTGGACAGTTTTCCTCCTTCACAGCTCTCTCCTGCTGGTGCAGGACCCGTCCCTATCCTTTTGTCTCTGTTTAGTTTTTTCTTTTGCCCTAACCAGGTACGTGGGGGGTTCCTTGCCTTTTGGGAGGTCTGAGGTCTTCTGCCAGCGTTCAGTAGGTGCTCCGTAGGAGTTGTTCCACGCGTAGATGTATTTCTGGTGTATCTGTGGGGAGGAAGGTGATCTCCGCGTCTTACTCTTCCGCCATCTTCTCTAGGTTTTCGATCAAGCCTTTTTTGTTTTATTTTTTATATTTAAGTCTTTAGTTATTCTGAAATTTACTCTTGCATATAATATAAACAGAGGGTTCACTGATATTCTGCTGGATATATAACCAGCTCCATGCACTATGTATTAAATAATATATTTTTATCTTAATTGAAATATTATCTCTGTAATATGTATAATCTATAATATTATTTACAAATATTTTTACGTGCGTAACCCAATTTTTCAAAGAATATAGCTTCATCTAGCCAATCACATCTATAAAATATGAGTTAGATGTACTAGCCACATTGGTTCGAATAAGTATTGTAATAAGTGTATGACTATTAAAATAGACATGTTAATCTTTATGTAATGTAAAATCATCTTGTGTACCATTAGTGGTACATGTGCCACATACTGCGAAATACTAGACCAGACACCAAGATGCACTAGAACCCTGGGGTCTCTGGGAGTGCCTCAGGCAGCACTGGATAAGCTTGTGCTCTGCCTCTGCCTCCACTGAAAGGGTCTGGAGAATTCTCTTCTTATAAAACAATTTCAAACATCACAAAGTTTTTAGAAACAGCCACCAGTGGCTTCTTAAAAACAAACTATTTCAGTTATAGTACTATTGGATTATTATATTAATTAGAGATTACTTAACTGATTCATTCTCATGAATTTTTCTTTAATGTAGTTCTGCTTCTGTTGTAAGGTATGTGGTTCTAAGTCCTGCTAATTTGGAAATCAGAAAGTAAATATGGTTGACAGACTAACTCAACTGGACTTATAAAAGGAGCATCCATGCTAGATGGATATAAACTCCCTATTGTTGGTAAAAGATAAATTAGGTTGTCAACGTTGATATATGCCTATGGAGAAAAGACCTCAGAAAGACCTCAAAAAGGACTCAAAACTGCTATCATATTCTTGCTCTCCACACACAAATTACATTAATTTATAAAATATTATGTCAACATATACGGAATGTAGTTTCAGGATAAGGCCACCTGCTATGACAAGCAACCATCAGTGGTCTCCCACAGAGCCTGCAATCTCTCTTTACATGAATTGTGTTTGAATTCACAAATATCCTATTATATTTGTCTTGTTTCAGCAAGATTCTCAAAAATATCACATGCTTCCCATATAGAAATGACATCTTATGAATGATGTTTATACACCAATATCATAAATTCTGATTTACAACCTGAAAATATTTTTATTTTTTAAGAAAATATTGAATCCTATTTCTTGTTTACTGATAAGTTGCTCGACAACTTCACAGCCTATTATTGGGTTGGCCAAAAAGTTCGTCCAAGTTTTTCTGTAAGATGTTACAGAAAAGCCTGGAGGAACTTTTTGGCCAACCCAATATGTTCTAAACATCTAACTTCATTAGGGACATATTCAGGTCCATGCTTTCAAAATAGCTTTTACTATAAAGAGGTAAGGGCCAATAAGATGCCAAAATATACCCCCAAATTTACTGACTGCAAGTGAAAATAATGATGGCCTGAGATAAATGTAGTATTTAAGAGCACAAGCTTTTACCATTTAGGCAAATCATCACACCTCTTCAACATTCATGCTTCTGGTGTGTAAATCATGACAATAATAGTAGCTATCTTATGGAGCTGTTACAAGGATTAAATGAGACAATATCTAGCAAGTTGTTAGCACAGCATCATGTACATCACAAATGCTCAAAATAGGATTATTATCATTATCATCATTATTTACTGAATCAGACATTTAACTAATCTGAGCTTCAGTTTTGTCTGTAAAAAAAAGTCAACATAAAAATACCCATTCTATCTTACTAGCTCATTGCAAGTACTATCAAAAAGGGCCTTATATGAAAATGTCAGGGAAAGCCCTTAAGTGACATATAAATACTTTCACCATTAGGTTATTGTCACTAAATACCAGTGAATCCATGGGAGAGTATCGTCCAGTGGTGAATCACTAGGTCAGGCCTTCAAGACTTCATTGCTTTCATGTTTCAAGCATTTAGTAAATGGTGATTTCCCTATACTTATATTTTTCCAATTCTAACTAGTGTAAACATTACCTATGGACTGGTGTTCAGAAATACGTGAAGAGTTATTTCTTATATTCTGTCTTCCTTAACACAACTTATATTTAGTGTACTTGATTATCACAGAATAATAAAGAATCAAAGTATGTTTTTTAAAACATGCAAATTCGAGGGCTTCCCTGGTGGCGCAGTGGTTGGGAATCCGCCTGCCAATGCAGGGGACACAGGTTCGAGCCCCGGTCCAGGAAGATCCCACATGCCGCAGAGCAACTAAGCCTGTGTGCCACAACTACTGAGCCTGTCCTCTAGAGCCGGTGGGCCACAACTACTGAAGCCTGCACGCCTACAGCCCGCGCACTGCAGCAAGAGAAGCCATGGCAATGAGAAGCCCGTGCACCCAAGGAAGAGTAGCCCCCACTCGCTATAACTAAAGAAAGCCCATGTGCAGCAACGAAGACCCAACACAGCCAAAAATAAAATAAATAAATTTATATTAAAATAAAACTTTAAAACATGCAAATTTGAAAAGCTTTAGAAAACTTCTCAGAAAAAGTTCCAGGGTAGAAAGCTTAGAGAAAAAATTATATTTTAAGAATTGTTCTTTTAAAGACCTAAATATAAGACCTGAAACCATAAAATTCCCAGAAGAGAACATAGGCAGAACACTCTTTGACATAAACTGTAGCAATATTTTCTTGGCTCTGTCTCCTAAGACAAAAGAAATATGAGCAAAAATAAACAAATGGGACATAATTAAACTTAAAATCTTTCACGGCAAAGAAAACCATTGACAAAACAAAAAGACAACTTATGGAATGGGAGAAAATATTTGCAAATGATATGACCAACAAGGAGTTAATATCCAAAATATATAAACAGCTCATATAACTCAATATCAAAAAAACATACAACTCAATAAAAAAATCGGCAGAAGACCCGGTTAGACATTTTTTCAAAGAAGACATACAGATGGCTAACAGGCAAATGAAAAGATGGAAATCAAATCAACAAGTTATCACCTCACACCAGTCAGAATGGATATCATCAAAAAGTCTACAAATAACAAATGCTGGAGAGGGTGTGGAGAAAAGGGAACACTTGTACACTGTTGGTGGGAATGTAAATTGGTACAGCCACTATGGAAAACAATATGGTGGTTCCTCAAAAAACTAAAAATAAAACTACCACATGATCTAGCAATTCCACTCCTAGGTCTATATCTGGAAAAAATGAAAACACTAATTTGAAAAGATACATGCACCCAAATGTTCATAGCAGCACTATTTACAATAGCTAAGACATGGAAGCAATCCAAGTGCCCATCAACAAATGAATGGATAAAGAAGATGTTGTATACACACACACACACAATGGAATATTACTCAGCCATAAAAAATGAAATTCTGCCACGTGCAACAACAAGGATGGACCTAGAGCGCATTATGCTTAGTGAAATAAGTCAGACAGAGAAAGACAGATACTGTATGTTATCACTCATATGTGAAATCTAAAAAATAAAACAAACAAATGATTTATAACAAAACAGAAATGAACTCACATATATAGAAAACAAGCTAGTGGTTACCAGAGGGGAGAGGGAACGAGGTGCAACTTAGGGGTATGGGATTAAGAGATACAAACTACTATGTTTAAAATAGATAAGCAACAAGAATATATTTTATGGCACAGGGAATTATAGCCATAATCTGGCAATAACTTTTAATGGAGTATGAGCTGTAAAAATACTAAATCACTGTGCTGTATACCTGAAACTAATAGAATATTGTAAATCAACTATACTTCAATTAAAAACCTGGAAAATATTAGAACAAAATGGGATAAGAAATAAATCTATAATACAATAGTTTCCCTCAAAAAATTAGAATAAAATAAAGTTGGGTTAAATGAGGAAAATGTGTCAATATACATCAAAAGCTTAAAATCACATACCTTTGAACCAGTAATTTAAATATTAACAAAGGGATTAATTACGAATTATGCTGAGCAAAGATATTACTATTTCCATATTGTTTATAATAATGAAAAAAAATGTAAGCAATTTAAATACCCAACATAAAAAGACTGGCTAAATAAACAATGTAATGAAACACAATACAGCCAAGCAAATGCTGATGAAAATATTTACTGCAAGAAAAAGATGCTCAATACATTTTTATGAAAGAAATCAAATTACAAAACATTACTCAAAATATTACCTTTATTTCCTTACTTTTATACCTAAAAATATATTACTTGTATATTTAAAAAAGAAGAAATTTACCCTGCCAATGTCAAAGTATTATTTCAAAATAATTAAAGTGTTTGACACTTTATTAATTACATTAGAGGATTAAAAAATTGATAAGACACAGATGATGCAAAATTGGGAAATCAATCACTTCCCCCTTTGTTCTTCTCCCAGCTGACTTGTAATTGGTTCTTTATGATTTTCCTCAAGCATCTCCTCTAAACGGAATCCTTTCCTGGCAATGTTCCCACTTTGGTCTCTGGCTATACTATGGGCTGGTATCTCATTTATATGCTGTCATGGTATTATATGCAGAAATCTTAATCGTTCTTACATAAAGTTCATATTTCTCATTATACTACATTAAAATTCCTGTTTGTTCTCCCCGTTAATCTCTATCACTATCACATTCTACAATATCTAGTTTTAAAAGAGGTGCTCAATACATGATTGTTCAAAGGCTAGATGAAATATAAGAAACTTTGAAATAAAAGAGCAAAATTCATACTAGAAATCATGAAAAAAACTTCTTTCAATAAGTTAAAGTCACAAAATCAATTATTCAATTAATTAATGTTGCAAACCGGAGAATAAAGTGTTAAGTGAAAACTGTAAATGCTCTTACACACAGCTTTAAGTTTTATTTGTCTAGTTGATTCTGTCTATTAACAGAATGATTCCTTACATGTAATAGTTATTAAAGGTATCCAAAAATATACTAAAGTTTAACAAGTGCCATTTCTAACAACACCTTGGTAAATGCCAAGGTATTTAAAATGTTAAATAAGAAAGAGTTGAAAATGAGCACATCAAAGAGCACCATAGCTAAGTCATAGCCAGGAGCCCATTGTCACTGTGAATTCTTTTTCCTTAACACAGGTTTCAGCTTCAAATCAGGGCCCCTCTGTTGCTTCCTGCAGCTTGATAACATCACTCACGTGGAATAGGGAGAGCTTTCAGTCTGATAACTGTCGTTCAAGATGCCCACATATGCACTCACTCTGCAATGATTTATTGACACACAGTAGCCACACTACGTGTCAAGCATTTTGCCAGGTACTTGGGATCAAAAAGTGAGCACATTTCCTTACGGTCTCTGCCTTCATTGGGCCAAGACTAGTGAGTAACAGAGGCATCTATTAAATAACCATACAAATGGAGAATTGTAACTGTGATAAATGCTACAGAGGAGATATATGAATGCTGTAAGACCCTATAATGTAGACATAATCACAGACAGGGACAACTGAGATAAAATCTGAGGGATGAGTAGAACTTAATTCATAACAAGGACACAAAATCCTACTTTTTCTTTTTGCCCAAGTATGGGGACTTTCTGGGAACAAGGTTAAAAATCTAGTCCCTAAGGCTTTTCACAGTATATGACAAAAGAAAAACTGTCACCCTCCCCTGACCATCCAGGTGGGACTCCTGGAGTCCAAATACACCTAGGAAATCAGATTTCAACTTGAAAATGTTTTGAAATAAAAATGTTGATGAAATGACCCACGAAATATTTGATGTGGTAACCAGAAAAAGTAGAGCAAGAAAACAATTTTCCTAGTTAATTCAGCACTACATAATTGTACAGAACTGGCCAATCCTCACAATTAGGTCACTGTAGAAACTGTATTTTAGTGGTACAAGTCCTAATCCATGAGAATCTCACATTTCCAGAGTGAAACATCCCTCGGAACTGTGAAAATTCCTTTGTCCTGTTTCTAGCACTAAAGTTTCTTTTAATTAAATTTTCCATGTACCTAAATGTTGGAAGGGACTGAAATGAACTGAATCCAAATATTATGGTCCCTGGAAAAGCAAAACCATTTATAGATAATTAAACAAAAGCATATTTCACGTCTTAACTCAGCCTCATAAGATTTAAGTCTTTCAACTAAGCCTGATTAATAAACAGCTTTCTGACTTATTCAACTGAAGAGCAGATCCTGAACTGCAGAGGCTGTGGCAGACAGATTCTAAGATGGCCTGTGTAATATCCATCTCCAGATAGTCATGCCCTTGCATAATCTCCTGTGGAGTGTAAACATGACCTGGAACTAACTTCTAACCAACAGGAGGCAGCAAAGTGAAGGGATGTGTACATTACTACCTTACATAAGATTGTGACACCTGACTTGCCTAGGAGACTGTCTTTCTTGCTGGTGGTCATGTTGTGAGTCCTATGTGGCAAGGATAATAAAAACAGCACCTAGGAATTGACAGCAACTTCCAGACAACAGGTTCTTCCAGGAACCAGCAAGAAACTGAGGCCAGTCCTGCAGTCATAAGGAATGAATTCTGCCAATAACCTTGTGAGTTTAGAAGTAGATCCTTCCCCCATTTAACCCTCAAATGAGACCTCAGCTATTGTTGACACTTTTATTGCATGTTTGAGAGACCTTGAAGTAGAAGATCCAACTAAATCATGCCCAGACTCCTAACACAGAAACTATGAGATAATAAATATATGATAATTTAAGCCACTTTGATTGTGGTAATATTGTTACACAGCAGCAGAAAAGTAAAACAAGGGCCTGCTAAGCTGAATTAAACCTAGAAAGATGCAATTTACCTTAGTTATTTGTACAAGTTCTTAGAGCTGGAAGAATTAAATTATTTTAGGAATTTCATAATTCTTGTGAAATATGAAAATGAGATTAGTATGTGAAAGAAAATTGAAATGTCAAAACTTTATGTATAATTGTAGGTTTTACTGTAAATTTTAAGTCTGAAAAGAATGCCAATAATTTTAAAATTGTCAAGAAAACCAGACTGAGAAGAACAAAAGTTACACTATATTCACAAGATGTGAGGGGGGAAGAAAAGAACAATGAAACAACTGTCCCTACTGCAATCTGTATAAGTTAGAGGAATATTATAATCTTTATTATCTGAGTAAAGTGAAACAAAATAATTTTTATATATTATTGATTGCATGTGTGTATGATTCATACATACACCAACACAGATGTATGACTCTTTGGAGCTCCCATAAAGTTGCTTGATCGATACAAGAGAAAATAAATTAATGTTTATATTGTCCTAGTATGTGTCAGGCAGTGTTGGGCACTTTCACATACAGGCATATCTCAGAGATATTGAAGGTTCAGTTCCAGACCACTGCAATAAAGCAAGTCACACGAATTTTTTGGTTTCCCAGTGTCTATAAAATTTATGTTTACACTAAGTCTATTAAATATGCAACAGCATTATGTCTGAAAAAACGACATACATACCTTAATTTAAAAAGACTTTATTGCTAAAAAATGTTAACCATCATCTGAGCCTTCAGCGAGTCATAATATTTTTGATGGTGGAAGGTCTTGGCTCAATGTTGATGGCTGTTGATGGATCAGGGTGGTAGTTGCTGGAGATTGGAATGGCTGTGGCAATTTCTCAAAATACACAACAATGAAATTTGACCAATCTCTTAGTGCTATCTTTCACAAATGATTTCTCTGTAGCATGCAGTGCTATTTGATAAATTTACCCACAGAACTTCTTTCAAAATTGGAGTTAATTCTCTCAAACCCTGCCACTGCTCTATCAACTAAGTTTGTGTAACACTCTAAATCCTGTGTTGTCATTTCAAGAATCTTCATAGCATCTTCACCAGGAGCAGATTCTATCTCAAAAGACCACTTTCTTTGCTCATCCATAAGAAGAAACTCCTTTCATTCAACTTTTATCACGAGATGGCAGCAACTCAGTCCCATCTTCAGGCTCCACTTCTAATTCCAATTCTCTTGCTATTTTCACCACATCTGTAGTTACTTTATCCACTCAAGTCCTGAACCCCTCAAAGTCATCCATGAAGGTTGGAATCAATTCTTCCAAAATCCTGTTAATGTTAATATTTTGACCTATTTCCATGAATCACAAATACTCTTAATTGCATTTAGAATGGTCCATCCCTTCCAGAAGGTTTTCAGTTTAGTTTGCCCAGATCCATCAGAGGAATAAATATCTGTGGCACCTATAGCCTTATGAAATGTATTTCTTAAATCATAAGATTTGAAAGAATGACTCCCTGATCCATGGGCTTCAGAACGGATGTTGTGTCAGCAGGCATGAAAACAACATTAATCTCCTCCATCTCTCTACACTTGGGTGAACAGGTGCATTGTCAATGAACAGTAATATTTTGAAAGGATTTTTTTTTTTTTTCTGAGCAGTAGTTCTCAACAGTGGGCTTAAAATATCCAGTAAACCATGTTGTAACAGATGTGCTGTCATCCAGGCTTTGTCGTTCCATTTATAGAGCACAGGTAGAGTAGAGGTAGCATAATTATTAAGGGACCTAGGGTTTTCAAAATGGTAAATGACCATTGGGTTCAACTTAAAGTTACCAGCTGCATTAGCCCCTAATAAGAGAGTCAGCCAGTCCTTTGAAGATTTGAAGCCAGGCATTAACTTAATCCTCTCTAGCTATGAAAGTTCTAGATGGCATCTTTCTCCAATAGAAGGCTGTTTAGTCTACACTGAGAATCTGTTGTTTAGTGTAGCCACCTTCATGAATTTATCTTAACTAGATCTTCTGGACAACAGCAGCAGTACTTCTACACTTGCTGCTTCACCTTGCACTTTCGTGTTATGGAGATGGCTTCTTCCCTTAAACCTCATGAATAACCTCTGCTAGTTTCAGACTTCTGCAGCTTCCTTACCTCTCTCTCTCTTCATAGAATTGAAGAAAGTTAGCGCCTTGGTCTGGACTAGGCTTTGGCTTAATAGAATGTTGTGGCTAGTTTGATCTTCTATCCAGACCACTAAAACTTTCTCCATATCAGCAGTAAGGCTGTTTTGCTTTCCAATCATTCATGTGTTCACTGGAGTAGCACTTTTAATTTCCTTCCAGAACTTTTCCTTTGCATTCACAACTTGGCTGTTTGGTGCAAGAGGCCTAGATTTCCACTTGTCTTGGAATTTAATATGCCTTCCTCACTAAGCTTAATCATTTCTAGCTTTTGTTTTAATGTGAGAGACATTCCTTTCACTTGAACACTTAGAGGCCACTGTAGCATTATTAATTGGCATAATTTCAATATTGTTATGTCTCAGAGACTGGGGCACAGCTGATCAGTGGAGCAGTCTGAACACATATTTATCAATTAAGTTTGCCATCTTAAATAGGTGCTATTTGTGGTGCCCCACAATAATTACAATAGTAACGTCAAAGATTATTGATCACAGATCACCATAACAAATATATTAATAATGAAAAAATTTGAAATATTGTGAGAGTTACCAAAATGTGACACAGAGACAAGACATGAGAAAAGGCTGTTGGTAAAATGGTGCTGATAGACTTGCTTGATGCAGGGATGCCAGAAACCTTCAATTTGTAAAAAAATGCAAATTTGCAAAGGGCAATAAAGTGAAGCTCAATAAAATGAGGTATGCTTGTATACACCCTATAAACTGTCATTATTATCTTTCTGTTGTAGAAAGATAATAAATAAGATAAGAAAACTGCACTTCAGAAAGATGAGTCGCATTGTGAGTACAAGGGAGAGTAAGAGTTTAAATCTATGACTCTCTGATCCTATACAGTGTTTTCACCAAACATTCTCAATACACAGAGTTGGTAGTTAGTAAGCACAAACACATCATCAAGGCTGACATTCCTTCTGATTGGCTTGGGGTGTTCATTTTTATGTCAGTGCCTTTGCTTTGTCTGTAAATACATGTTTGAAATATCACATCTACACCTTCTCAAAAAATAGTTTTATTTGAAATTTACAGGTTAGAAATTAATATGACTAAAAGGCTGAAAAATAGTGTACAGCATATGGAGAAACATCTTTTTCTCTTCTTGGCTCTTCCAACTTAAGTAAAAAGCCGAGAACAATGTAAAGTTAGTGTTCTAAAAGACAAAGGGTCACTATAAAGAGAATGGTGACCTGCTATTTTCAAGTTCAAAAATAGAAGAGGAAATTGTGTTAAATCTTAATAGGAGAGATTTAGGTGAGGACATCTTGACACAAGTATTATTATAAAAATAGCTAAGGAAAATGTTGAGTACCCTTGCATGAAAATATTTAACTATAAGATAGATATTCATTTTCTTTGACATTTCTTATAGTATATTTCTGCTTAGGGACAGGAGAAAGACTTGAAGTAGTTTCCAGGCACATAATTTTATAACAAGAATAACTCTTGTATTTTAACATGAAATTGCTTGAAATGACCTTAAAAACTGTTTCAATTCTACTTTCTTACAATTCTATTTTATCATAATGGTATTTCTTTCTCATCATAGAAATAAAATCAATAACTGAATCCAGGATAAGGGTAAAATTAGATGCACTGAATAACAAGGAAAAGTGGTACATTTGGTGAATAATGACCTAAAACAACTATGAAAGGCAACAGCATCATTCTTCACTTACGGAGGTATTAGAAAAAGTCAGACACTGAACAAATCTAAGGCTCATATGGTGCCAACACATGTGTCCTAGAAAAAAGACTCATGATTTGAGGATGGGCAAGTGATGCCAGAATTTACATGAAGAAAGTCCCAATCTACATTTATATCAGGAACATTTTTAGTTCCAATCGAAATAAACTTAGAGATTTCCTAGCATTCATTTAAATAAATGTATTTAAATATATATTTGCAAGTTTTATGTTTCCTAATTATTATAAGGAATTCAAAACCTATCATCTTAAAGAGAAAACATAATCTCTTTCAGCACTAATCAATTAATGTCATCAACATTATTAATCAACTATTTTATCTGCTTAATAACCTCATTTATTCAGTTTGATTGAAACTCTTTTAAAAAAGGTAAGCATAGAGACAGCTTACAGTGTATTATAAAGAGATACATGTCTAATCTTTTTAAAAGTGTGAAACCTAAAGCCAAACACCCAGTGATATTCAATTAATATAAATTGGTAATAATTATTAATTTTTAAGTGTTAAAAAGCATCTAAATAAACGTTCATGCAATTTGTATCCCTTTGTAAAATCTAAATCATCGTTAACAACATAGAAATATCATTAAAGGGTGAAACAATTCTTTTTAAGATTTGTCAGGTTTGAAACTATTTGGCACTATATACAGATAATAAATATGAGTTGTATGGCACACAAGTAACCCAGCATTATGAACCTTTCTTCTTATAAAGATTCATATGCACTCTTTAAAGAGTCAAAGAAAAAATAAATTTAAAAAAATTCTTCCTCCTTCTGGTCTTCTTTCACAGGATATCCATTGGTTTATTCACTTCAGCTGAAAATTAGATGCTAAAACCAAAAGCGTAGTTTTTCTCTAATCATCCCTTAAAATACTCTAGATCTTCTTATGCAAAGTGAGGTCCATGTACAAGCAGCATCCTCATCATCTGGAGCATGTTAGAAATGCATATCCTTAGGCCTCACCCCAGCCCTACTGAGTCAGAATTAGCCTTTTAATAAGATCCTCAAGTGACTCATACACACATTGAAGTTTGGGAGGCACTGGCTTAAGTGTGTATAAATCACTTCAAACTCTCCACCATTCAAAGAACATACGAATGTTACCATGGGACAATACCTAGATATTTTTTTAAATAACCTCAAGTTGACCCTTTTAATATTAATTCAAAGATAAATGAAAAATTTAGAAAAATGAGGTGTATTTACAAAATTATTCTAAAATAAAAATATTATGACTTGCTTCTGAACTTAAGCTACTATTATATTTAAAATAAATGTTTTAAATACATTTATCAAAGAACATCTCTCTATCATGAAATAATAATTTTTTATGACAGTTACCAAATACTTTCTCTTACTGCTTCATGCACAGTGTCTCATGAGACACTAGGAACTCAATATTAATTAAAATTAAAACTTTAAATTCACATTTTATTCTCTGCATCATAAGATAAATACATGTACACTTTGTATTTATTCATATGAATTTATACTGTATAAATTCTGTATAAATATTATGTATTTATGGTTTCTCACAACTTTGCTTTGCTGTTGCTTTCTTTACTTTCTAAAATTTGTCCTTTAATATTTATCAACAAAGATACAACCACCAGCATTCTGCCCTTTAATGGACATTCAGGTCAAACTAAGGAAAACTTCATTTTCATGCAAATCTAACTTTTGTTTACTTAGTTCCAAATTTTATTTTTCTAACTTTTACAACTTCAAGAACTTTAATTACATCATTTTTAATATCTGCTTGAATCCCACCATGTGATCGCCTTTTTTTCTTTAATGGGTTTTATTTGGAAGATGTTTCAGCACAAAGATTGTGTCAGTAGTTTAAAATCTGCAGAAACTTTATGCAAGGATACATTAGAAGTCTCAAACGAAAGAAGGAAAGTTTTAAAATCCGAATATAAAAGGAAGGCATGTTTATTTTAGTTTGGACAGCAAGCAGAGTAATCTCACATCTTTCACCTACCTCAAACAGATCATGTTTAGCTGACATGACTGTGGGTTCCATGAAATTAATCTCTGACCTGATTCTTTTTTTACTGCAGCAGTGTCAGCTTTCTATCCAGTGGAAAATGTAGCTTCCTAGTGTGTGCAAACCTGGAAAGGTGAAGAATACCCATTCCAAAAAGGGCAAAGTGTCCTGATTTAAGAACCAAGAGAACTTTTTAAAGAAGTTTACTTTATAATTTTCAAGGCAGTGTGGACAATATGTCTTACATATTGTGTATAGGTAATTAAATATACATACATGCAAATGCTACTGATTATAGAAAAAGCCATATTTTGTGTTTCATAAATGGCACAGAATTGAATGGAAGCAGACTAACTGTAGAGATTTTAAGAAGAAATAAATATTGCACAAACTATAACCCTCTTTCCTAAGATTTTCAATTATCCATTTCTGAAAAATATGAACCAAAATGAAGTGCCTCTCTATATTTGCTGATTATTAGAGGGAAAATATTACTTACTAGAAAACTCCATTTATTGGAAGGAAAGTCAGCATACATTTCTACAGAAAGAATAAGCCAGTTAGTCATTATCAGAAATAAGCCAGTTAGTCATTAACAATTGTTAATTGTCCCAATAATGAGTTCTGTAACCTTGGAAAGAGGGCTCCTTTTTAGCCTCAGGTTTCTTATACAAAAGGGAGACCTATTTTTTTAATTTAAAAAGGGACTTTTATAAAAAATTCTTGTGGAAAAAATTTGCGGTTATTCTATGTCAGTTTTTTATAAGCCTTCTGAAAATGTGTCTCTTAGTGCATAAGAGAGAGTTGCAGTAATCAGATAAACACAGTATATTAGGTTTCTACTGCTGCCATAATAAATGACCATAAACTCAGTGGCTTAAAATAACACAACTTTATTATCTTAGGGTTTTGTGTCACAGAAGTCCATCATGAGTCTCCAGGGGCTAAAGTCCAGGTGTTTGCAGGGCTACACTCCTTTGTGGAGGCTCTCAGGAAGAATTCATCTCCTTACACTCTCTGGCTTCTACAGGCTACCATATTCCTTGGCTCATGGCCTCTTCCTCCATCTTGAAAGCCAACAGTGGCTGGTCAAGTCTTAACATCACATATGCCTCTGACCACAACCAGGAAAGATTCTCCACTTTCAAGGACTCATATGATTAGATTAGACCTGCCCAGCTAATACAGGATAATCTCTTTATCTCCAGGTCCCTAATTTAATCACACCTGCAAATTCCCTTTTGCCCCGTTAAATACACGTTCACAAGTTCTGGGGATTAGGGCATGGATATCTTTGAGGGCCATTATTTTGCATACCATAACTAATATTCTCTCTACTCTTTATCAGTAGACATTTTGTGAGCATTTCTCAATACAAAGTGTCGCTTAGGCCTGCTTAGTAGAGCAAAGTATTGTGTGGGGATCTTAAACATTGAAAGTTGCTTAAATTCCCTGGCCACAACCAGTACACTTTTTAAGCATTTTTGAGAGTTTCAGATGACAAAATGAACATGAAATGGATAAAATTAAATCTCTGAAGCAGACTACCTTTAAAGACAGGAGGTCCTGATCTAAAAGCAGGAAGAGTAGAACTGGAAACTTAAGTCTTGCCTGAATGTGAAAAATAGCAATATCTGAATAAATGTCATTAAAGACTTACTAAAGCTTGAGTCCATGAATAGGAATGTACCAGGAATCCTAGAAAAAGGGAGCCCGACCAGCAAGAATTTCGTCATCCTCACCAGTGCCAGCAAGGAGATCAACATGCAGAACCTGGTGAGGATGAGTATTCTGGTCATCAGACATAAGTTTTCTACGTCAGCATAAACTCTGGGAAAACAGGGACTATTTTTTGTTGTTACTGGCCCAGCTCCAAGCACAACGATTGGCAATGAGGAGACATAATATTCAATAAATATTTTTGAATATTTTTTATGCCACATTATGCCAGGTCTAAATGATAATTCTTGAGTTGCTGCTTATACAGCCTCAGATACATTGGGGATTAGTTCTTTTTTAAATTTTAATTTATTTTTTATTGAAGTATAGTTGAACTACAATGTTGTGTTAATTACTGCTGTACAGCAAAGTGACTCAGTTATACATATATATACATTCTTTTGCATATTCTTTTCCATTATAGCTTATCACAGGATGTTGAATATAGTTCCCTGTTCTATACAGTAAGACTTTGTTGTTTATCCATTCTATATATACCAGCTTGCATTTGCTAATCCCAAACTCCCACTCCTACCCTCTCCCACCCCCCTCCCCCTTGGCAACCACCGGTCTATTCTCTACGTCCCTGATTCTATTTGTTTCATAGATAGGTTCACTTGTGTCATCTTTTAGATTCCACATATAAGTGATATCATATGGTATTTATCTTTCTCTTTCTGACTTACTTCACTTTGTATGATAATCTCTAGTTGCATTCATGTTGCTGCAGATGGAATTATTTCATTCTTTTTTATGGTTGAGTAGTATTCCATTGTAAATATGTACCACATCATCTTTAGGGGATTACTTCTTTATCTCTCAGAAGTCCTTATATTCTACTTATTCTCTCCCTGCTCCTCCAAATACCCATCATATATATCTCATAGGACTAGGTCAATTTCTACAGAAAAACAAGCTGGGACATTTCTAGTAGATGCTCATTGAGGTCATCCTTTCTCCATGTTTTTCAATTAGATAATAATAGAATTTGATAAGCTAAATGATAATACACATGCTACACAATTTGAGTGAACAAGGTATCTTCTTCATGCCTAATTCACCTTTTCATCACAGAGCATAGTGCCATGAAATAAATATACATTGTCAGTAGAGCCATAGCATAATAAAACTAAAAAAAGAGAAATGATCATAGCAGTATTGCTCATAAAAGCACCAAATTTAAAAAATTCCAATGGATAAATAAATTATGACATTCATACAATGGAACACTGTGCAGCAAGAATAACATAA
Source organism: Orcinus orca (assembly GCF_937001465.1). Lineage (NCBI taxonomy): Eukaryota > Metazoa > Chordata > Mammalia > Artiodactyla > Delphinidae > Orcinus > Orcinus orca. Next base: position 37,669,641 of record NC_064570.1, on the reverse strand, counting down.
AGTACAGCTACATACAACAAAACAGATGAGTCATACAGTGTTGAATTAAGGCAGCAAGACACAGAATAACACATGCTGTGGGGTTTCATTTATGCAAAGAACAAACATGGCAGAAGTAAATTGCATTGTTTATAGATGTGGAGGTTATAAAACTATAAAGCAAAGCAAGAAGATTTTTATTAAAAGAGTAAGAATAGTTTTTCCTTATGGGAGAAGGGCTGGAGAAATAGATGTCTCGACTGGGAAGCAAAGCCAGTGAGAGTCAGTCTATTGGTGGGCAGATTGGACTATGCTTCAGAGGTGATGGCAGTATTGTTTTCTGATCTGGGTGTTGGTTTTGTGGATGTCAACTCCATTAATGTTTAGTAAATGTTATATAAACATATATGATTTATGCAGCTTTCCATGTCTATATTTTACAAAAGAATTTTAAAGAAAAAATTAAAAACATTTAAAAAACTGTGATGACTCATGTTATTTCTTTTCACACTGAATGGATGAGATGGCGTGTCTTTTGAAAACCAAGTGGAACAATATTTTTCAAAAAATTAAGTCAGAAAGAGAAAAACAAATACCGTATGCCAACACATATATATGGAATCTAAAGGAAAAAAATGGTTCTGAAGAATGTAGGGGCAGGACAGGAATAAAGACGCAGATGTAGAGAATGGACTTGAGGACACGGGGAGGGGGAAGGGGAAGCTGGGACGAAGTGAGAGAGTGGCATGGACAAATATACACTACCAAATGTAAAATAGATAGTTAGTGGGAAACAACTGCATAGCACAGGGAGATCAGCTCTGTGCTTTGTGACCACCTAGAGAGGTGGGATAGGGAGGGTGGGAGGGAGTCGCAAGAGGGAGGAGATATGGGGATATATGTATATGTATAGCTGCTTCACTTTGTTATAAAGCAGAAACTAACACACCATTGTAAAGCAATTATACTCTAATAAAGGTGTTTAAAAAAAAAATTGCCACAGTTACCTAATTATTTATTCACCTGTAGATAGTGCTCTTGTGCATTTTGGCTTCTAGATCAGTGTTACGTAACAACATAATTTTAAGTGAGTTCCTACATGATTAGAAGACACATTTGCCCTTTTGGTAGTGTAGCAAAGGATTAAAAACACATCGGAGGTCCCTAAGTAGACTCAGAATTCAATATGCCACGATATAGGGTGACTATCAGGTAAAAAAATGCAATCCACCCTCAAGTTTATAATTTAGCTTCTGTTAAACTATATGAGGCAATTTGCAAAGTACTGACTTTCAGTTTACCCATTAGAGCTGCTTCCACCTGTGCCTCTCCTCAAATTATGCTGTCATTTCTCAACTCATTAGCTCAAGGACATACAAAATAAGCCATCACCTTTCACTGATTTTTCTCAAGGGGAAATTGTGTTATTGCATTTAGTTTGTGAATCTCTTTGCCCCACACTTCCTTAAAATTATCCTGTTTTTATCTTTCTACTATAGAATTACAAATAGCAAATCAAGGCAACCAAACATAATTCCTTTTCAGAAAGGATTTCATCCTATTCCAAATAACTTTCTAATCATTGAACAAGATGGCTATCTTTAATATTCATATAATAACTCTTAGTTGGTAACTGATTAAAGACTATTAAGAAAACATTCCTAGCAATGCAAATTCTTTATATTGACCTAAAAAGAATCTTCTGTATAAAACTGGAAGATAACTAAGCCAGGAATTTCTCATAATTGAGTACTCTGATGCTAGCTCCTTCACAACTATTAGCACCTTTGCTCACTTTTGTCTTAGATTCTTGTTTGTTGTTAACTGGGGTGTGGTTTAGCATCTCTGTTGGAAAATGTTTGGGATTGTTTGTTCAGTCAAAATTATGGTGAGGGGTGCTACTGTATGGTAATTGTCCTGCAGTGTCTGGGAGAGGCTTTTCCTGCCCCAAATGTCAGTAGAGTGTGTCTTCTCCAGCTTTGATTCCCCAGCATAGATCATGAGGGCAAGATGTTTATTTAATGAAAATATATCAAATAATTGTTTGTTAAATAAATGAAACTGGGGCTATTAGCATCTAGGGATTTTGGTGAAAAACTTCATTATTTGCTTTTCTTTTATGTTCTTGTCCTTTCATTTAGAAAGATCTTTCAAGTTTTAAGTTAAATTCTACTTCTTTTTAACAGTTCCTGGTCAACCAAGTCCATCTATTCTCTTGCTTCTCAGATTTCCCTGATAATCATATCTCATAACCCTAATTTGTTTATTTGTTATCTATTAATTTATTCTCTAGCTGTTTCATATATGTAAATATTGTCTACTTTAAATTTGAAGAAGAAACCAAAAAATCTATCTCACAATTTTTATATTTATAATTTTATCTGTACTTCCTTTAGGCAACTTAGAACTTCCGAACTTGTATCATATAGTTACTTATACAATTATTTCATCTTTCCTTGAGCACTAGATTTATATATATTTCACATTTCACCCTCAGACCTAACAAAGATATCCCAAATATATACAAGTAAGTACTTCTTAAATGAATGAACATCCTTCAAGATATCAGAAGTTTTGCCCCTCTGCATCCACAGTTGAATAACAGAGTGATGGGACAAAGATAAAATATCCTGTTCCAAAACACCTGGGTACTGACAGCCTGTGTGTCACTCAAAGATAGGGACCCATGCTAGAATCATTCTAGCCAAGACCTACAAGACATTTCAAATCTAGAGAGACTGGGCAGAAACTTAATAGTTAAACCTGTCTACCTAATTCAAGAGATAGCCGAAATGATCTGGCAACTTTCAAAACTATATTATTATTTCTAATACAACTCTTCCAGTCACTATGAACAAAGTCTCTAAAGGGTTCTGTGAACTTATCGCTTCAATCTAGTTATATCTAGATTAAAAATTCCTGGTCACAGCTTCTGAACCTCGGACTAAGGATCATGTCTCTTTATCCTTTCCTTGAAAAAAGCTTTTCCCTAGCATCTTTAAAACCCTCTTGCCTCGCTTCAGTGTTTAATTCATTGGCCTTATAATACACCTTGACAAGACCACCGGCCTATTAACACTAGTTCTTATAGTACTTAGAACAACACTGATCATAGAATTAATTCTTTACAGCTGATTTCTCATTATTACCCTGAAGAAACTTATTTAGTGAATACCTGTCTCACAGTTAGCATTATCTCATTATTTCTTCGTGAACTGGAAATAGGGCTCCATAAATACAAACTAAGCTCAAAGTGGAGTGTTTGAGGATCAAAAGCAACAATGGAAATACAAACAGTGGGAGACCACTTAAATAGGTGAGAAAAAACCCAAAAAAACAGGGATCAAAATAAACAACTAGTTTAAAATAAATCAGGCACGTGAGACATCCAACTTTTTCAATACTATAGCAATAGGGTCCCTTAACAAAAACAGGGGATTTTTACCAAATTTCTTAGACAGGTAACTCCACACCTTGGTCACCCCAGGGTTTCATCCCGCAAACCACTAATTCTCAACTACCACCCATTTCTTTTTTTCTTCACCTCTACATTGAGCAAACCTACTCCTGATCTCCTTACCTCTTGGCCAGCCATTTCACCTTCCCAACAACGGCATGTGCACTGTAAATGATCAGAGTCAAGAACAGGACACTATCATTCTAAAGTTATTTTCAGCAAGTTTCAATGTGTGCTCACTGATCATAAGATATATGAACAATAGCATGACTTTGTTAAACCAAATTAAACACTCATCATTCATAAATCCTTACTGAAGTCATATGTTTTTAAATCTGTCTACTCTTAGTTTTTCTCTTTCCTGCTTGTTTTTTAATCTACCATATTAGAGTCAGCGACCTTGTGTTATTCTTCTTCATGTCCCCATTGTCTGGCATTCAGCCTGGTATGTAATATGTGCTAAAATATCAACTACAACTGAGCTTTCGATATGACCTACTGCTTTATACATCTACTTATAGGTTGATAGTTAATACCACGGAGTCTAAAATTTTGTTATATTTCAAATGGATGTACTTTGTTTGCTTTTCTCTAAATGCAACCCCTAATACTTCTACAGATTTAAATTCATAAGCATGGAGTTTTACCATCCTATGGTAACTTATAGATTTTATAGTACACTCTTTTTCCCCCAGGCAATTATACATAAGTTAAATAAGAATAACCACGGACAAAAATAATAGCTCTAGCGCTGAATGTCAAAGTGTCACTTAATATTTGCCATTTTTGTTGTGACATTGTATCAAATGTCTACCACAAACAGAAAATTCTCTTAATCACATGATGATTTTATTTTAAAAGGCAACAATAAATTTTCCAAGGAAACCTTGCTAAAAATGTATTTTGAAAGTAGTATAAATAAGCGGAAACTGATTCTTTCACATCCGCAAGCTCACTAATGCCCTCGAACATTTTTAAAACAAAATTTTAAATATTAAGAGCTCTTTCTTTCTTTAATTTTTTTCAACGTTTCAGTAACCTGTGTCACGGAGAGGAAATGATGCAACAAATGAGTGGCAAGGATAAAACAGGTCTATCACAGTGAGTTCTAGCCTCATGCTGTGTGAAAAACAAACCAAGTTTCCCCTGTACAAAGCAGGTTGCCAAACAATAATTATCTTTGTTCTTCTAGGTTAAAAGATTGTATCTTTAAGTTGTTTAAGGAAAGACCACATGCCGCAGCCCCTGTCACAGAAACTAAGTTAGAAACTATCTAAACAATATATATTTAAATGTAACATTCAACTACTTTATAAGAGAGACAGACTCTGTGGTTTATGAGGAAACAGCTCATTTACATCCCAAAGGATCTCTCAAAATCATAAATTCCATGAGCCTTTGACAGCTTGACTTCGGGCACGGAGATGTGGAGATGTTTGATCTTTAGAGAGCATAACTTGTAGAAAGAGAAGCAGGACTTTATTCATTACACATTTGCCAAGGATATTCTTTTCAACTTCCTTTGAAGATGGAAAATACTATCATTTTGGACGAGCAAGTTCATCTATTTCTGCATAACCCTCACTTGGGGCAATACATTTTTATGTGACATTCAAATAAGTGCTTTCTATCAGAAATTATGCATGGTATTCATATTATCCAGAGAAAATAGGAACTGGGGAGAGCAAAAAACTTAACTTTGATGGATCTTCCTAGAACTTTTAAGTTGAATAGAACCTAAACTCCATAAACTTGGAATTATTGTATGATGTTAATGCATAGTCACCAGATGAAGTTTTCCCCCTAATTTGCTCTTTCTAAATGTGTTACTTTAGATAACATACATTTTTAAAATACATTAAGCATGTCCCCAAAGCGTTTCTTTTTATTTGAAGGAAGAAAAGAAAATAATAATGCTTTAAACTCTGTAAATATAAAACCAAAAACTTAGCTGGAAAATCTAAACTATCTATGCATTTTCTTTCAAACTGATATATTCAACCCAAAGGTCAATGTAGATGATTTTAAAATTGCTTAGTTGTACCATTTTAGGTTTCTCTCATCTTTAACATTGTTAACTGATTAAAAATGCAAACAGCATTGGAGGCTTTAACTCTCTAAGGATTCCTAAGCCTTTAGAATAATAGCTGGAATAGCCTCAATTCATTTTTGTATTGTAAAAGTAGAATGATTTTTAAATTACAGTCCCAGTGATGACCAAAAATAAATAGGAAAAAAATTAAGAAGTATTTAAGCTAACAGAACATTTTCCATGGGTACTGTGTGCTTAGAGATGGGCTGGGGGGAGGGTGAAAGAGTCAATATTACAAATAATAACAAAAGGAAGGAAAGGAAAAGCTATACGGAAAAGCTTCGTAATGAAACCCAACTAGAGCTAACACTACAAAGATATACTTTCTGTCCACTTTCACTACCTATTTTGCATCATGGATGCTTTGAACAGCTAAAAATATATATATAATTTGCCAATTAGCACGACCGTATAAAAGTTGGAAAATTTCCTCTGGTCATATTATTCACTATTAACCGAGGTTAGCCAACTAGTGTATGTCCCCCCGCCCCAGACCACCTATGGTTAAGTAGTGAAGCTAGTGCTTAAACAGGATTTCTGACTTGAAACTCCACACACTTCCTACTTTATCACACTGCCTTTAATTATTTTAATGCTGACTTCCCTCAGTTCCACACTACTTTTTCTCTCTGATTTTTAATTAACTATATGTCACTGTTTTTCACACTTTCTTCTCTTTTCTAAATTCAACTTGACCAGTAAAGAAGATGATGTTTAGAGTCGGTCTGATCAGTTTTATGTAATATCTGCCTTTCAGCCTTTCAGAATTTCTGTGATATTTAAAAGACATATTTTTGCAAGACGTTGGCACTTAATAAACATGATGTTCCTGACCATAGCAATTTTTAGGATTATTTTTCTTGCATCATGTTGACTCCTTAGGTTTTTAATTTTTCCTCAGGTTTTCACATGGACCATCTCAAAAATGATCTGTTGCTCACTAATTTCTCTAATTAATGTCACTAATAATATTGAGAAATGTTATGAAACTAAGCAACAGATTCCCACATTATAATGAACATATTTGAAAATCATTATTTCCTGGTCTGTTGTTAGAAATGTAGATTTCTGGACCCCTCTGTCTAATATGAGCATTTTTTGGTTTCCATTTCAATAACTACAGACTGTTCAATTAGGGGGTAATTTGCACTTATGAATAAATTTGGTGGCCAGTAGAGTCACTGACCTTACATGCATTACAAAAATTGTTTTTCTTAAAGTTATTTACTTCACTACATCAGCTCTGTTCTTTTCCTTTCTAATTATTATGGAGAAGCTTGAATATTTGCAGAAGTAGACAGAAAATTATAATGAAACTCCATGTACCCATCATCAGTCCCAATGTAATCAATTCCTGGCCAATCCTACCCCACCCACACCTCATCTACTTTATTCTCTGGCATACTCTGTAGAAGCAAATTTCAAGCATATCATCTCATCCATATTTGAGTACGTGTATGTCCAAATAATAAGCAGTTTTAAAATATAACCACATATATACACTAGTATGTATAAAATGGATAACTAATAAGAACCTGCTGTATAAAAAAAATAAATAGAATAAAATTCAAAAATTCAAAAAAAAAAAGAATATAAGAATCTGGCTAAAATCCTTCTTTTGACATTATTTGAACTTATTCTGCCAAATAAGAAGTCTTGTCAAATCTTGACAAAATATGAATAAACTGAAAATGTGTTTGCTTGTTAGAAACATATATGCTCATTTTGGAACATGTTGGTATTTTTCAAAAAGATAATAAATCATTCTGACTATTGAAAAAATAAAATAAAATATAACCACAAGATTATTATCCCACCATAAATATGATAATTTATTAATATCATCTAACATCCAGAGTCTATTAAATTTCCAATTATTTCATAGATTTTTTTTGTTTTTTGCGGTACGCAGGACTCTCACTGTTGTGGCCTCTCCTGTTGTGGAGCACAGGCTCCGGACGTGCAGGCTCAGCAGCCATGGCTCACGGGCCCAGCTGCTCTGCAGCATGTGGGATCTTCCTGGACCGGGGCACAAACCGGTGTCCCCTGCATCGGCAGGTGGACTCTCAACCACTGCGCCACCAGGGAAGCCCCCTTTTCATAGATTTTTTAAAGTTTGTTTGAATCATGATCTAACAATTCTATACCTTGTAATGGGTTGCTCTGTTCTTACGTTTCTTTTCATCCACAGGATTCCTTGGCATCTCCTTATGTTCCTAGTAACTTATTTGAAGGAACTGGGTTGTTAGTGCTGTAGAGGTTACCATAGCCTGGATTTTGCTGACTGCATAATATGGTGTAATTTGTAACACAGTCCTCATCCTTCTATTGCTTGAAAATCTATTGCTTGAAAATTTGTAACACAGTCCTCATCCTTCTATTGGTGTTATTTTTCTTTCATTGGTTTTCTTTTCTATTTTTCTTTTGCTTTTTTCCCTGTTTTGTTTTGAGTCAGAAGAGCCAGTTCTAGATATCATTTCTTTTTTTTTTTAAATAAATTTATTTATTTTATTTTTGGCTGCGTTGGGTCTTCATTGCTGTGTGTGGGCTTTCTCTAGTGGTGGCAAAAGGGGGCTACTCTTCATTGCGGAGCATGGACTCAAGACGCGCGGGCTTCAGTAACTGTGGAGTGCAGGCTTCAGTAGCTGTGGCACGTGGGCTTAGTTCCTCCGCGCCATGTGGGATCTTCCCGGACCAGGGCTCGAACCCATGTGCCCTGCATTGCCAAGAGGATTCTTAACCACTGCACCACCAAGGAAGCCCTAGATATCATTTCAATGGTTGGTTATGTTTTGCCTTATATTTCACCAACATTTTGCCTTTTTGTGGCTTCCAGACTTTTACCCATGGGTCTTTGCATTGCCCTCTATCGCTACATAATGAGAAAATCCAATCTTAAAGGACCTGAGCACAAGTCTTTTCATTTCACTGTGCCTCTTACCATCATGGTTCTCCTCTTCTGAATGTACTGGCTTGTCAATGCCAAATTTAAAATGTGTTCCTGGGACTAAAAATGATATTCTGTCTGTGGTCATTGCTTCTCTTGATCAGGAGAACATAACCCAGAAGTGATTAAGCTTTGAATCTAGTGCTTCATCCTCTTCCTCCTCCCCCACCCCCAAGTCATCTCCACTTAGGCCAGAGTAGCCACTTCTGGTTTTGGCAAGATAAACACAGATATGGAGGTTGCATCTTCTCCTGGTCTTAATTTCATCATCTGTTGCTCTGGGTTATCTAACTTGTGTGCATAGTTATTAAACATTCTGGCTGTGAATTTAAAAATTTTTTTTTTCTTGAGAGCAATGATGGGTATTCTTACGCAAAGCAGAGCAGTGCATAAACTAAATGACCATTTTTGCTCTAAATTTTGAACGTCAAACCCTCTCAAATGTTTGTGACAAAAGCAGTAAAATGTGGTTAAACTAATAGGAAAGAATTCCTTACATAGTACAATAACCCTTCTGAACCCTGAGGTTGTATAACAGCTTAGAAGTTGAGAGTTTGACATCACTTCTCTAACTTGAAAAAAAAAGAATTTCCTTTAACTACGTATTCTAGTAAATGCTAATTTAATTGTATATAGGCTCTCTACCAACTTGAACCTATTGCAGAAAAATTTGTATTTTCCTATATTCTGGAGGTAGTTGGACCCAGAGAACACAATTATATGAATGTTATTGTAAAACATAATTTGACTGTGTGTTAGTTAATTGGCAATTTGAAAACATTATCTATTTTACCAACTTTTTAAAAAGTCTCCATGTTTTTCACAAAGCTATTAAGAATTAACTAAACTTTACTGTCATCAAAATTACTCAAAAAGTATTTTTACACAGTGATATATTCTGTCAAATAGTTGATGAAATTGGTAGTCGAAAGTTCATATGAACCTCAGAAGGGGAAGCTAACTATGGCATTTGTCTAGGAATAACTGGGCCTCTGGAAAGAAGGCAGAAGGCTATTTATAACTCTAAACCTTAGCACTGTTTGAGTCAGATCCAGTCTGGGGCCTGATCTAACCTACCCAATGTAGCAGGGGCCAAACCAGAACAGGGGTCTAGTACAGGTCCCTCCCAACCTCTGAATTAACACCAGGCTGACTATTAGTCTCACGCAGCAAAAGGAAGTATTTAACATGCCTCTGGAGTCAGAGATCTGAGTGTGAATCCTAGCTACACCATAAATAGCTGTGTGAATTCAGGCAAATTTCTAACCTCTCTAAGCCTCAGCTTCCTATTCCATAAATAGCAATAATAAAAGTATCTATCTCATTTTGCTGTCCTGAGGATTAAATGGTCATGTTACATTTGACATATAACGTCTTCTGAATAAATATCAGTGGTTATTATCATTATCATTATAATTATTAATTTATCATAGCTAGAATCAAAGATATTGTTTCCCTAAAGTCCTTTGGGGTTCAACTTTGTTCTAATTTTAGTTCATCTGTTGCTCTGTACCTGAAACACAATTCCATATCTAACATTACTTCCTTTCTTCTGTCAGATGAAGTAAGCCAGCTTGGAATATGCACTGAAAATCTATGTGAGGAACTCAGGAAGGTTTACAGATATGCCGTGCATTATAGTTGAGTAAGCACCACAAGAAACATGAACTCTATCCTCAGACCTCCCCCAATTATCAGTGACCACGAGAGAGTTGTATAATCTCCATGACCTTCAGTTTTATAAAAATTGAGGTGAGGACAGTGGACTTAAGCTTTCTAAGGGGCTACTCCAGCTCTGTCTTAAGTACTACAAGGTGTCTGCTTGCTTTGTGATCAATGGATGAGAAGAATCATCAGTATATGTCTAAGGCTACTGATGCAGTGCTTACATTTCAATAATGGGGCAGCAAAAGAAATATAACAGATGAGAGGAAAGAATATTCCAGGTTGATGGAACAACTTGTACCAAGGCTCTGCACACAAGTACACCTCTTATAAAAGACTGAAAGAAGGCTATTGTAGCTGGCGCACAAAAAGTAAGAGTCACGAAGACAAAATGAAAGGTGTGTAGTAGAGCAGCATGCAAGAAACTTTGGATGAACACAGAGAATGACTGTGGTACTAACCTTAAAAGGTAAGCTCATCTGAGTTGTCAGTCTAATTATCATTTGAGAAATATGATTAATAAATCATTCCAGAAAAGGAAAAAAGTACATAACTAATGCGATGTTCAGATGACAAATATCCTATGAACTGTTAAGGCCAGGGAGTAGGAAATGCCCATCACCTAGGAACTAGATGGCGTTTTTACATTTTTAATTCATTACTAATTCAATGATTTTTTTTTAGAGGTGACAACAAGAGGTCTTCCAAGCACCCTTTAAACTCTCCACGGGGAGAAGACAGAAACATAAGTTCTATTCCATAATCTGGAATTTTCCTGTAAAAACATTTATGAATCAAGTGCGAAGGTCTACAGAGCATAACCCACAGGCAAGTGAAAAATGTTTTGGCCAAGTGACCCGAATCAGCTGGCAGTTCACGCCCCATGCAGAGGCAGGGAACATATTCACAGGTATCTTAATAACTTGTGCAGGGCTAAGTGAGACATTTTTACAGATAGCTGTCTTTAAGACCATCTAAAGGTCACATGATGCAGCATATCTAAGGAATAAGAAAAAATGCTATTTATATTTAGTTAGCAAATTCTGAACTAAAATTGGTAAAGAGGAAACCTGATATCCTCTTAGAGAAATGAAAAAACACAAACTAGATGTAAGGGAGCTGGCTTCTAATCTTGGCAATACTGTGGTTTTGAGCAAGTCTCCAAATAAGAGAGTTACAGTTTCTATTTCTGCAAAATGGAGATAATAATGCTAACTTAATTGAATTCTGTGAGGTTTCAATAAGTACACACACATAAAGTCCTGAGCAAAATACCTGATACATAGAAATCTCTCAGTAATTATTTCTATTAATTTGGGGGTACTAGACTAAATTTCTTAGTGGAAGATGCAAGTAAGACAATTCTCTTTGTAAGTAGTGACTGAAAATCTTAAACTGTGAAATGACCATATGCCCATACTAATGTCTACCCAAAGAGCCAAAACCACACATTCTCTTTTTTCAGTTGTCTGATTAAAAACAAACCAGCTCAGCATTAGACTTGGAAGCTGTGGAGAGCACCACCTGTCTGATTTGCTTACAGCTGTCAGAAGCAAATTTTAGATCCACCTCCCAAATTTTTACCCCAGCTAGAAATGGATTGTGCCTGTATTCAAAACTCTTTAGTTGTCTTAAAGATAGCAAAAAATATATATATAATTATATATGTACATATATTTTGCATATATTATATTTGGGCAAAATGATTGCTATCATGGTCGAATAATAAAAATGTTTTAAGGTGTGGTACATACCTTTTCAGAATAAGCTTTAAAACAGAAAAGCATACAGCTTTTCAGAATAAGCATGAAAACAGAAAATATTTAATATAGATTCATCATGTAGAGGTAAAAGACATGAGTGCATGAAAAGAATCAGAATCAAAAGCTTAATTACTCTATTTTTAAAACCATACTGATTTAAAGTGATTTTGTGCAATTCCAAACCTTGTCTCTGAATACCCACCAACATTCATACAAAATTTTTAGGTATATAAATCTTATATGTGTGTGTGTGCATATTTATATACTCGAGTTAGAAAGGAAAACAAATTTAAGATCTCCAATTTGATATGTCATAAAGCAAAATGCTCAAAATCAGTTCTCTAAGTTTCAACATTAAATGCAACATTTTAAGTTCATCGTGGTCTCCAGCCTTGCGTGCAAACCTTGTAATTTTTGCTAGGTAAGATACCAGCCCTAACACTGCATGACCATAGCTATTTATAGAGGTATGGGTGACAACTGTTAACTAGTTGGGCCTTTGGCATCACAAATAGCAGTTTCCACATGCAAAATTTCAGAGAAACTTCTTTTCACTCCCCAACACACACATCTGACAGCCTCTCAGCTCCCAAACCCATTTCTTTGATCCCATATAGAATCATCCACCAAGATAACTATCTAAAAGCAACATTTTAAGAGGACATATTGACCATCAATGGGACTGTCAATTTCCACCTTTTTCTTTTTTGTTTTCCTAGTTGATACTATTGGAAAATGCTAGCAATACCTTCAGCCGTGATCTCAGTCATGGTGGTTGGAGAAAGGAAAAGGCAGGCAAAAGTTCCGGTCAAGTGGCCCTTTGCAGAATAATTTAGGTTTGGAGAACTCTGATAGGGGGCTCTGTGTGAAAGCGTGAGGGCTCTTCCTTTTCCTGGCTGTTTCTGCTGCTCCTTTGTTGTCCTGTTGAACTTTGTCTCTTCTCTGCAGAGTTCTCCCCCCCTGGAAACAACCTGAGCCCTTTCCAAGCAGCACTTGTGGCTCAGGCAGAAGTATCAGCTTCGAACAAAAATAGCTTCATCTCCCTAGGACTCTTCAGCACTTTTTTTTTTTTGGCACTCTAAGGGAAACACACACACACCAGCTCTCCAGCCCCAAAGAGAGCTAGGCCAAGAAAAGGCAAAGGAACCAGAAAGTACCGTCTAAGCCCCTACAGTTTCCCTAAGATAATTACAGATTTGGGGGTCTATGTCAGAAAACATGAAATAAAGAGTTGAAAGTAATCTTATCCGTGATAGCTCAGATTTATTCTTAGTGCCCTTAAAGCTCAGAACATTCCTCATCCCCTTATTTGGTGTGGGGAGGATCCTGTAATGTCTACCCAAGGCAAAGGGGAGGGTAGTCTTGTCATTTTCTCCAAGTTGACTCCCTATTGGTCTAAATCCCTTTGGCAAGTGCAGTTATTTATATTGGGCTACACTTAAAGTGGCAACTATTAAATCCTAAGGCTTTCCTGTAGGAGATTAAGATCGTCCAAACACTGGCTAATAAGAAATATGCAATGTGAAGTTATATTGACACTTGAGAACTGATGAATTACTAGATTCTTCATTCTTTTTAATACTTTCATGAAAACAAAGTACCTGAATTTATCTATGTAAGTAAAAGAAAGGGAAGGTGGCATAAAGTTTGGAAGCCTACAGCTCATATTTTAGTAAAAGATTTCAACTTTTCTCTATTTCAACTTCCAAAAAATAAAATAAAAAGGATCATAGCAGCTAACAATTAGCCAAATTGGCTGATTAGCATTTCACCTTCCCACTACTAGACAGGTGTTAATGAGCAGAGAAATATTCAATAGCTGGCAGTTAGAAGGAGGAATATCAAAGGGCATTGATAATCACACACTCTAGCCAATCTGTGAATAATCAGGGGTTGACTACACTTACCTTTTATTTTACTCTCGTATTCAACCTAACAAATGTTTGTGGTTTAAACTTTTAGCCTTAACTTTCTGGCTTTGATTGTCAGAACCTCTTGAATTTGCATGGTACTTCAGAGATCAGAAAACAAAGTCACACAAGTTGTTTTAATATTTGAGACTCAGGAGAGCGCTACAACAGCTATTTCCTTTGCCTACGTGTTGGCAGCTCTGTATTTGCTTCCACAATTCCTACAATAGGAAGTGCTCATATACCAGCTGAATAAATGGGTTAGGAAGTAAGCAATCTTAATTCACAAAAGAGGTAATAATTCCGGGTAACTCTCATGATTTATACAAGATTCTACACCTAGGGCTGGGCTTGGGGCTTTTGACTACAAGTCTGATATCTTTCCAGAGAAGTGAGACTTTGTTGCAGAAATGCCATTTGTAGGCAAAGGGAGGACCACGAAAAATTAGGTCCACCAATGGATGGAAAGATGCAAACTCCTAGCAGCAACCCCCTGGAGCCCTGGGTTGGTACCTACTTTTTAAGGTGGGGAAGAGGAGCCCCCAAAAGCAGAGCTCTCCTCACTTTGCCCCCAAAGGCATCTCCATTCAATATCACCACAGTGCTTCCAATTTGAAGAAAACATTGTGCTTTGAATCTCCATTTGGCAGTCACTTTCATAGTCTTTCACTGTAGTTAACTGATGAAATAGTAATTCCTTATGTAACTCATTAAGAACTTAAATTAAAAAGTTGAAACAAGACTAGAGAGTAAGACCAGTGATTGATGTTACTCTTAAATTCCCAAACACTAATTTCATGTCATACAGACTAGAAGGAAAACGAAGAGTAAAAACATTCTAGCTAAACATGTTTATAGGATAACAAGTTTTAACCCATTTATTGGATGAGTTTATGAATTTTCTTAGACATTAAGAAATCAGTATATTTCTCATTTAGAAAAGTTACTAGAACTCTTTCAAATTATTTGAAACCCAATTCATAAACTGTCTTTGCGTTTCAAATGGAACTCTAACAAGCTTTCTGAAGTGAAGCAACTGACATTCTTCTAAGACTACACATCTCATTCTTCAGGACAAAGAACAAAATATTACAAATAATACATTTGCCTTCCTTCATTTTTTTGGTCTTCTTCATTTTAAACAGGTATTCACTTTAAAGGAACACCAGTTCACTGGAATCTTTCAACATGACCTAAAAGTGGTGGTTCTCTCTTCTCAGTGATAGCTTCTGATGTACTTTCACACTGCTGTAGGATCAGCACAGATAGGCTTATCCTGGTTTTGCATATAGGGACACTTGTTCCTGTGTGCATTATTAACTGGCCTGGTCTTTATAAGTCAATGGCAAACCATGAAAGCTTGTTCTCCTAGAAAATGTTTCCTTTTGTCCAAGCTGCTTCTCCAACCTGATTATACTGATCATCACGCCTTGTGATTTTCTCTAGATATTCTAAATATTCAAGTTAGCAGCCAAACACATTCATTCTTAGAGCATTAAAAAAAAAAATCTGGCTGCTCTGTCAACTATTATCATAAACTAACAATCAGTAAGACATATTCTATATTTGACTATGAACAAGATATTTTCATCCAAACTGAATTTCAGAATGTAAAAATATTCAGGAGGCAAGGAGAGAAGTTTTTTGATGATTTTTGGTTTCCACCAAAAAAAATCATAAAACAAAATTAAAAAAAAATTATTTTAAGACCATACTACATTGTTTTGTTCAGTGCCAATTTGTGTTTTTTATAGAGCAGTGAGGAGAGATATAAATAGAGGTAAATAGCTATTTATCATCAGTCACCTGTTTTTCAAGGACTAGGGATTTTTGAAAGAAAGTGAAGTTTTAGGGTTACTTCTCAAGATCTTCTGTTTATTAATTTACAGACATGAACAGCTTATACTTGAAAAGCCTATACCTAAACTGGTGTTAAACAGAAATAAAACAGTAAGAAATGTGTACAATATTATATGTTTAAACTGAGTGGGAGTAAACTTATGGATATTTAATTAGGATAGAAAGTGCTCATTCCTTGGATCTTAAAATAGTGATAGGTATAACTTTTATGTGTGTCTAAGTTTTCAGGTTCATTTTAATAGAAGACAAAAATAAATAACCAACTAGAATGCTTTTGGGAAAAAAGGGGGGCAGCTACTGTTATACTGCCTTGGTTGAAGTACCTTACAGGGGAAATATACAAAAGAGAAATCCTTTCTTTTAACTTTGTAGGCGAAGAAAAACAGCGAAAACTAGGTATGGAAAGAATAAATACTGGATTAAACTTTAGAATGAACAAATATAGAAGAAACTAGGATCATTGAAAGTGAACTTAGGGACCACTGGATTGTATTTACTTTCATCTGACCTTGAAATCCCATCACATGACCTAGAAATTCCTCTGAAGCTCACTTGATAAACAGTCTTCAGAATCACAAGAAAAGCCTCAATTGAACTATTAGTTCATTAACCTTACTTGATCTCAGCTTTGCTGTTCACTTTATTTTAAATTGTTTTGTGTTCTGTTTGTGCCATGGAAAATCTCCTTCTGTCCTCATTACTTTCTCTAACTGGCCTGTGCTCGCTGCTTTAACCAAAGGCTGAAAGCCATTCCATAGGTTTGGCTTTACCAACTGATTATTTAGGAACTGTGTAATCCAGCTCGTTTCAAATGACAAAAGGCCTTCCAGTGCAATTAAAAAACTTTCCTCTCTTTAACCCTGACTCATGAATAGCTGAGTCTCCAATATCAGGCTTCACACACATTTGGCTCTGTCAAACATTTCTCTCATAAATTTGCCTACGTCAATCCAGTCTTCAATTGAGAAAGGCAATGGATGCTCCTTTGTTCTTAAAGACTCCTTTCTCTGAAGAGCTGGCTTCTGTCCACTACCACTGCCCTCTTTATGAGGACTGACAACAACCCGTAGTAGGTGGCCCCTGTGGAGTCCATAATTCAGACTACTGCTCGCTGCTCTGTAGTCTATCACACACGACCTCCACTCTGTGGTCCTGGTTGCTATTCAAAAGCAATTTATGATTTATGTTTTTTTTGTTTTCTTATAAAAGCATCAATACTTTTCTTATAAAAGATAAATTATTTGCTGATCAGTTCTTAGATACAAATTTTTCTCTAAAAATAATATAAATGGATATTTCTATTAGCTAATTTTGAAAAAATTCACAATATCATCATCTTGTTCTTTACATTTTGATGTTTTGCATTATCAATGATATAATCTGTTATACCTGTATATCACAACTGAATACCAACTAGAGTCACTAACTTTGCGAGCTTACTTATAAGTAAGGAAATAACATACTCAGTACTTCCATTGTGCTCTCTCTCTCTCTCTCCACACACACACACTCTTTACTGTGTCCTCAGCACTAGGCTAGGTTCTAGTGATATCAAGATAAGCAATACAAGGTTTTGTCTTCAAGGAACTCACAGTCTAGTAGGAGAGTAAAAACGGTATACCAAAAATTATAATGCAGACTGGTAAGTTCTAAGTACAGTAAACACTGCATTGGATGACAGAAAAGGAGTTTCAATGCAACAGGAAAGGCTTTAAGAGTAAGAAATACTAGAATTGGGTCTTAAAGTGTAAGAAATTATTTAAATAAATGATCAATTGAGGACATATCAATACTTTCCAAGAAGAGGGGACAACTCCAAAAATATTATAAAGGTTTAAACATAATGAACTTTAAATACTTCAGTAATCCCTTCACAGGGTACTTAGAAGGGAGCTCCACAAGAAAAAACAAGAGAATAAAAAAGAGCCAGATACTTAAGTGTCTTATAAGCCATACTAAGATTTTTGGACTTAACTCTAATTTAGTATGACACTGAAGTATTTTAAGCAAGAACATGAAATAATCAAATTTACCTTTTAGAAATACTGGTCAACAACAGTGATGATTACAGCTTCCTTAAGACCATTTCAAACGAGCCTTAGAAATAGAAGCCAGATTACAGAATGTGGGGCAAATGAGAAACCATAAAATGAAAAGAGAATCTAGAATATACTTCAAAGAAGCTTATATAAAAAGCAAAGGAGTGAAATGGATTAGGAATTAGAGGGGGACACTAGGTACAGTAGGAGTTTTTTTAACATCAAAAAGCTTCAATCATATTTTCCTTTAAAGGAAGGAATACAGGAATGAGGGAGGAGTGATTAATGATCTAGGAGAGAGGGAAGATAAGGAATACAGAAAAATCTTCAAGCAAATGGAAGTGTAAAGTTAGAGCTAATGTGGACAGTACTTTTGAAAAGAAATAAAATTCTTGGTAAAGTAAAAATAATTAAAATGGGACAAATATGGATAATTTTTGACTTATGAAATGGGAAAAATGAAAGGAATTCATGCCTGATGGCATTATTTTCTCTGTGAGCCAATGTCATCTGCTGAGAAACAAAGGGTTAGAGGTTAGAACGACATCTTGAAGAAAGTTCTAAAGGTTTCAAAAGGCTGCAGAAGTAAAGAGAGAGGCAGCTTCTTAAGAAGTGCAGCGTTCTACTGAGAGGCCAGCGAGGTTTATAGACCATAGTTTGCAGTAACAAATCCATTTATATTAGTTAGTGTAATCAAAAAGGGAAAAACAAAAAGAGTTCCAAATACATCTCCTCTAAAATAAAAACGTATTCCTCTCAGGTTAACAGTTCCAGGTTAGGGGGCATCTATAATGGCAGCTCTGTCATCTTTTTTTTTTTTTTTTTTTTTTTTGCAGTACGCGGGCCTCTCACTGTTGTGGCCTCTCCTGTTGCGGAGCACAGGCTCCAGACACGCAGGCTCAGCGGCCATGGCTCACGGGCCCAGCTGTTCCGCGGCATGTGGGATCTTCCCGGTCCAGGGCACGAACCCTTGTCCCCTGCATCGGCAGGCGGACTCCCAACCACTGCGCCACCAGGGAAGCCTCAGCTCTGTCATCTTTATGTGGCTTCCATAATTGTTCTGGTTCTTGATACTCCAGCTGCCAAAGGCTTGCAAGGCTATACGGGTTAAGGCTGGAAGTAGCATGGAGCACTGTTGCTTCTACTCCATGGTGAGAACCTAATTCTTGGTCATACCTAACTGCAAGGGGGTAGAACTGGGGCTGGCCATGACATCCTTCTAAAACCCTATTCCTTGGATTGGATCTCCACCACAGGACTATTTTTGAGTTCTCTGGAGCCATGTCAATAGTTGACCATTGGAGCAGAGAAGTAGGTAGTTGGACTGAAATCTGTGGGCAAGTGTGGCCTTTAAGGAAAATTTTAGCTACAGTTAAGCCAAGGCAAGGATATGGGGAGTGCAGTACAGAGATGACAGTTTGGGAGAAAATACATGATTGAAAAGGCTTTTATTTTAAGTAGTGTCTAAGGATTACAGTACATGTTTATAAATCAATCTTTTTGCATTCAGAATGTGTATTACCCTTAACTGCTAAATACATGAAGAGTTGTGACATACTATGAATATTCATGTGAATGAATTACAAAGACATACCTACCAAGATTAAATCATTTCAAAAGATTGTATATCAGGGCATTTGACTTCCATTTTGATAAGCAGTTTTTAAGCATTTGTTTATCCGAATCTCTCCTCTCTCTCTCTCTTTTTATTTGGGGAAGGGAGAGTACTACCATCCAAATGTGCCCCTGCAGAGTATTTCATCAATTCAAATTAAAGATGCATTTTACAGTTGTCACTGATATATGACTTTGAGAATATGAACTGCTGTATAAATGTTAAATGTTCCCATCCTCATGAAAATCACATTTCACCTCAGAGCCATGTCTGGTTTTGCTATTCATTATTCATTTGAAGTCAGAGTTTTCCATTTCCAATATTATAATTAATCTGAATATTATTAAATGTTGTCACAAACAGCAGATTGTCAGCTTTCCTTGACCTAACGTGCATTCACTCTCATTTTAAATATTTTATTTTTATTCTTAATCTCCTTCAAAACAAAACAGAACCATTTGCTCTGTGCCTCTAATAATTCCATTTAACAAAATAGATCCATTCCTCTTTCTTCACTCCATACCCTTTTATTTAACAGAAGTTACTTTCTGTCTTACATGCCCCCAACAGTGTCAGCCTGACTACCTGGAAACCAAGACATGTAGGATTTGCATTAGGAAGAAAGTACGTGTTTTGTCAACTTTACACCCCACACAGAAATCATGGGCTCTAAGTTTAGAATAGAATTTCAAACCAATATAAGCGGTATTTCATGCTGGGAACAAACTGGAGTTGTGAAAGACACCGGGGGTATAAATTCATGCTGTCTTGGCATAGTAAGTTGAATATATGGCTAGATATAAAGAATAACATAGGGGCTTCCCTGGTGCCGCAGTGGTTGAGAATCTGCCTGCTAATGCAGGCGACACTGGTTCGAGCCCTGGTCTGGGAAGATCGCACATGCCGCGGAGCAACTAGGCCCATGAGCCACAACTATTGAGCCTGCGCGTCTGGAGCCTGTGCTGCACAACAAGAGAGGCCGCGATAGTGAGAGGCCTGCACACCGCGATGAAGAGTGGCCCCCACTTGCCACAACTAGAGAAAGCCCTCGCACAGAAACGAAGACCCAACACAGCAAAAAATAAATAAATTAATTAATAAACTCCTACCCCCAACATCTTCTTAAAAAAAAAAAGAAAAAAAAGAATAACATAGAAAGTATCCTGGTCCCAAAATGTATCACCCAGTAGGGAAGCCTGTTATATACAAATCAAAGGTTCAGTCCTATCATTTAAAATTGAATTTAAAGTTTTCTATTAAAAGGCAAATAACATTTGGAATACAAAAGCAAGTTAGCAATTGGAAGACACATATCCATCATAGTCAGAAAAGCCACATTTTTTGACAATTGTGCCATTTTGCAGCACTGCTTATTTATCAGAGCATCTTTTCCCACAAGCCTGGATACAGTCTTGTAACCCTCTCCAATACAGCATTCCACGTAGCCACTACAGTTTCTCCTAGTTGGCCCCGCTTATGAACTTAATAGCCATGCCATGAGCTTGGCAAGGGATTCAGAGGGATGGACCGAGAGGGTTAAGACCCCACTGGAAGGACAAACAGGGGCATTTCCAATGCCAAACTTCAAGAACCTCTAAATTTGGTTTAGGGGCTTCTGTACGTAAGTGTTCAGCATTATAATCTGCAGAGACAATCAATTCTGACAATTCACTATTTCATTGGAACTATAAAAATCAGCAGTTACTTCAGCTGGTTCAAATTAGAAGGATATATAATTTTGTTTTTGCTTTGGAAATGTTGTGGACTACAGACACGTTTGATTTAGTCACTGATTGCATTTACATTCCACTGGATTAATCTAGTAGCATCATACTTTTTATTTTTAACAGAAAGCTTAAAAGCAAAGGAAGGGAAAAGAAAAAAATGTTATTATAAGAAAAAAATTATTAAGCAGCTATTCACAGGCAGGGCACTTATTTCAAAATGTGATTAGTTTAGTGGTGTGTAGGACATGCAAGTTTGTAGTTTTAAGGATCTTAGAAATAGCTGAAGCTAATTTTATCATTTTACAGAGGAGAGAACTGAGTGTTGGAAAGACTAAATAACTTGTTTACATTCACATATTTTATTACTGAAAACCTGAACTAGGATCCAGTTGTCCTCTCAGCCCAGAGCTACCTACATATTCCTTATCCAGGTTTTTTTCCATATCTGGCCTTTTGGGATTTGAACTAGAGCCCCATTTACCATAAATCCTAATTTCCTCTGTCTATTCTGAATCCTAAAAAAGAGGTGGATGGTCTTACATATCTTTGAATCCAGGAATGTAACAGTATCACCAATACTTTCTCCATTTTTCAGTTCTGTTCTTAAATACATATTTACTTCACTCTCATGTGATCGAAGGGCCATTTTCCACATGGGCACGGCTGCAAATAGTCCCCACTTCACTCAGGTCAATCAAGATTATGACCCCAGAAGAGAGACAGTTGTCTTTTCCCAATGTGTGTACATAAATATTATAGGGAAGGGCTCTTATTGGTCTGGCTTAATCACATCCTCAATTAATCTTTGTGACCAGGAGAATGGGACACTTTGATTGCCCCAAAGCAATCTTTTGTGGTTGGAGTGGCTCAGTACAATAATTGGCAGCCTCATCAGAAACCTCCAGGATATGGGAGGGGTGGGGACAGAGAGGACCAGTTGCCCAAGGAGGAAGATGCTATCGTCAGAAGACAGTGAGGAATACTAAGCTGAACAAAATAAATGTCCCTTCTTGCTCATGACTATGACTGCAAACACACACACACACACACACACACACACACATACACGAGTCATACATACTTCTTCCCAGATATGTATACCAATACAACTATCCCATGTATAAGTAAAAATACACCCACCTCTTCCTCTAAACAAAAAAAAGCATGTCACTCGATTCATCTCCAGGTGATGAGAAATATCTTAACCTGGTCTATATATGTTTTTTAATAATTATGAGTCTAAAGTTAAATAATAAATTTAAATAATCTATACTCAATATATAATGATGGGAAGAAAATAACCTCCTTAAAATGAAAAGAAGTAACGTAGTTTGTCCCTGGTCCAGAGTATCTTGCATACTTTGGAAGGGAAGAAGGACTAATTTGTTGTTTCCATTTTCCTTGAAAATAACACACTAATGGTGCCATCATACCATCTTAGGATTGTAGTCTCTCCTTAGCAAAATCCTCAACCTCTTCTCTGTATTCCCTTTACTTTTGTGCTTTCTCAAGGATTGGTTTTCCTTTGAAGACAACTTTTCTCACACAGCCTGTCAAGTAGGCGCAGGATCTTCTCTTGGACCTCAAGGCCTGGAGGAGTTTTGGGTGTCCTTCTTACTTCTCATTATTTTTTCCAAAAGTTTTCTCCTCCTTACTCCAAAATGCATGCTTTTACTATCCCTTTTCTTGTCATTACCATCATTTTATGTCCCAGTAAGCTTCCTCAAGAAAACAGGACTATCGGGCTTCCCTGGTAGTGCAGTGGTTGAGAGTCCGCCTGCCGACGCAGAGGACACGGGTTCGTGCCCCGGTCCGGGAAGATCCCACATGCCGCAGAGGAGCTGGGCCCATGAGCCATGGCCACTGAGCCTGCGCGACCAGAGCCTGTGCTCCGCAACGGGAGAGGCCACAACAGTGAGAGGCCCGCGTACCGCAAAAACAAAAAAACAAAAAAACAAAACAGGACTATCTATAAAGCCCCCACTGCCTCATCTATTTGCACACCATTGCTTACCCCAAAAATTCCACCCAGTAGGAGATGCCCACAGAGGCCTAGGAACTGCAGGTTGTTGGGAAAAGGCTGTGTGTATTAATAGAAATAGTATTTGAACATGTATTATACAGCAAGAACTGTGCTGAGTGCTTTTCACAGATTACCTCATTTTATCCTAGGTGTCTTCTCCACTTTTCTCTAAGGTTCATTAGAGCAAGGGCTCTGTCTATCTTGCTCACATAGTCATATCGTATCTCTAATATCTAGCATAGTGTCAGGGCCTTGATATGAGTAATAATGGAAATAATATAAGGATTGAAATAGAACTGAAAATGAACTTGGGTTAAAAATATAAAATGACATCTCTTTCCCAATATTTAGTTGAACCTTTTAAGCTTGGATTATTTTGAATGGTTTTATGTTTGTCAAAAGGCTTCCCTAATTGAACTAGAATATTACTGTTAAACAAACATGCCTCAAGAAATTGGATGCAGTTTCAGTGGTTTTCTTCCTTATCTGGTATAATGGGTTTATATATGAAAAGTAATTCCACTTCTAGTAATGTCAGATGAGGTAATTTGTACCAATTCTCCCACCAAGACAACAAGAAAAGCTGGACGAAGTATTTTTAAAAGCTTATATTTTAGAACTAATAAAACAATGAAGATTGGTATAATACAGTGAGGATGGAGGCTCAGATTATGAGCGTCTCTTTCCTTGAGGAAAGAGGTTATGTGTTATTTCAGAGGGGTAACTGAAGCTTAGGCTGAGCTCCACTTTTGACAGTCTTCAGGCACTAGGAAAATGGAGATTTGGAGCACAGGCTCTCACGAAAGAAAATAGACTTGATGAACACCCCTCACTGAAAGGCAGTACCTGTGAATCCAAAATTCACCAAAGGGTGAATCCAAAATAGTCTTCCACAGGGACTGCAGCTCAGCCTCATATAATATTAAATCTAAAAATTATATTAAGATAATTCTGAAAAGCTATTTCCCCAAGATACCTGGCCAAAGTAATAATAAGTAATAAATCCTTTCTGGAAGAAAGTAATATCCTAGGGCGTAGATTATTTCTACCAAGCGTTTGCAAAGATAGTTGGAAGACACAGTTAAAAATATCCAGGCAAAGAGACAGAAGACAGCACGAACCAGCAGAAGCAGAAACAACAGGCATCAGTAAAAGTCTACAAAATCCTCTGATATTAGAGATATCAGATATTGGTTTTAAGATAATTGTGTTTACTATTTTCAAGGAGATAAAAGACAAGATGGAGTATTTTGAAAGAGAACAAATAACTATAAAAATGGAAATCACAGAACTGAAAAAACACAGTAACTGAAACTAAGGACTCATTTGATAGGTTTTAGAGCAGATTAGGCACAGCCAAAGGCTGAAGTCTGGAGAAAAGACTGGAAAACATAAATGATGGTGTATAAGACAATGATGATTGAGAGAATGTCTATCAGGTGTACAAATGGAATTCTCAAAAGACAGATAATATTATAAAAGATAATGACTGATAACTTTCCAAATTTGAAGAATGTCATCAAGCCATAAATTCAAGAAGCTTGAAGAACCTCAGGCACAATGACTGCAAATAAACCACTCTCTTTAATGGCTGAGTAATAGGACCTAGTGTATAGCACAGGGAACTCTGCTCAATATTATGTAACTACCTAAAAGGGAAAAGAATTTGAAAAAGAATAGATACATGTATATGTAACTGAATCACTTTGCTGTACACCTGAAACTAACACCACATTGTTAATCAACTATACTTCAATATGAAATAAAAAGTTATTTCCTGAAAAAAAAGTAAATAAACCACTCTCAGGCACATCAGTAAAACCAGAGATAAAAATGGAAAAATAGTTTTAAATATAGCAAGAGAAGACTAGAAAGTTTACCTTAAAAGATGCATCAGCTGAGACTAACAGGTGACTTTTATGTATAAAAAATTTCATGATAACCATGATATCAAACCAGACATGAACATTACAAGAAAGAAAAATTACAAGTTAGCCAATTTTTTTATAAATATAGATGTGAAAATTCTAAACAAAAATTAATAAACCATCCCAGCAATATATAAAAGGATAATACATCTATATCCCATTTGGATTGATTCCAGGAATATAAATTTGGTTTAACATTTGAAAATCATTGATATAATTTGTAACCAAATAAAGGAGAAAAAGTATATGACCATCTCAATAAATATAGAAAAATTATTTTATGTAATACAATATTCTTTGATGTATGTGTGGGTGTTTATAATAAGAATCTTCTTTAATCTAACAAATGACCATTACACAAAACCTACAGCAACCAACTCATCTAACTGTGAAATGTTGAAAGTTTTCCTTGCAAAAGTGGGAATAAAACACAGACATTTCTATTTAATATTGTACTGGAGCATATAATAAATAATAAGGAAATAAATAATATAATGTTAAAAGGTTTGAAAGGAAGAAATATAGCTGTCATTAATCATCACTGACATGATTGTGCACATAGAAAATATACAATAATCTGCAGATAAACTATTAGAATTAACAAGTGAGTTTAATAGCTAAAAACCTATAAAGTCACTTTGGCAAAGCAGTATTATTACTAATTCTACTCTGAAGCACATACCCAATATAAATGCAAACACATGTACCATATGTGCCACAAGAGAGTTCTATAAAAGTGGTCCTAGCAGTATTGTTAGTAATAGCCAAACACTGAAAACAAACCCAATACTCATGAACAGTAGAATGGAAAAATTGTGGTATATTTATACACTGGATTACTGTTCAGTAAAGAAACTGAACAAACTACAACTATGTGCAACAACATGAATAAATTTCATAGCCTAACGTTGAGTAAAAGAAGCCAGACAGGAAAGACTACATAGCATATGGGCATCATTCTATTTGTATAAATTTTAAAAATAGGCAAGTGTAAATTATAACACTTGAGAATGCATGCTTAGATGGACAACTATCAAATAAATCAAGGAAGCAATTGCCATTTAGAAGGAGTCTATCTTTTAGAAAGAGAAAAGGATTACTATGGACAATGAGGGGTGAGGTATGAGATGCTGAAAATGCTCTATTTTTTGATCTGGGTGATCACTGCATGAGCATTTATTTGCTTTGTGTTAAATCACATATATATTTTTTCTACATGTACTATGTATTTTATAATTAAAATATTTTTATTAATTTTATTGGAGTATAGTTGCTTTACAATGTTGTGTTAGTTTCTACTGTATAGCAAAATGAATCAGCTATACATATACATATATCCCTCTCTTTTGGATTTCCTTCCCATTTAGGTCTCCACAGTGCATTAAGTAGAGTTCCCTGTGCTATACAGTATATTCTCATTAGTTGTCTATTTTATACATAGTATCAATAGTGTATATATGTCAACCCCATCTCCCAATTCCTCCCAGCCCTTCCTTCCCCCTTGGTATTCATACATTTGTTCTCTACGTCTGTGTCTCTATTTCTGCTTTGCAAATAACATCATCATCTATACCATTTTTCTAGATTCCACATATATGCATTAATATACAATGTTTTGTTTTTCTTTCTGACTTACTTCACTCTGTATGACACTCACTAGGTCCATCCACGTCTCTACAAATGACCCAATTTCATTCCTTTTTAGGGCTGAGTAATATTCCTTTGTATACATGTACACACACTTTTTTTTTTTTTTTTTTTTTTGCGGTACGCGGGCCTCTCACTGTTGTGGCATCTCCCATTGCAGAGCACAGGCTCTGGTCGTGCAGGCTCAGTGGCCATGGCTCACGGGCCCAGCTGCTCCACGGCATGTGGGATCTTCCCGGACCAGGGCACGAACCCGTGTCCCCTGCATCGGCAGGCGGACTCTCAACCACTGAGCCACCAGGGAAGCCCCACACACCTTCTTTACCCATTCCTCTGTCGATGGACATTTAGGTTGTTTCCATGTCCTGGCTATTGTAAACAGTGCTGCAATGAACATTGGGGTGCATGTGTCTTTTTGAATTATGCTTTTCTCAGGGTATATGCCCACTAGTGGGATTGCTGGGTCATATGGTAGTTCTATTTTTAGTT